>NC_143249.1:181374583-182050417 GCF_984573655.1 Nuphar pumila | reverse complement strand
AACCGAAAGAAGCCAAGATAAAGATAAACAAGTACCCTAAATACTAGGGCTTATTCAAATTGAATATAACAAACTTATTTGAATCCCTAACAGAGACCTAAACTTTTTCTTCACATATTGCTCTCTCTCTCTCACATATATTCTTTTTTTACATCTACTTATGGACCCTGTATCAAGGGAAGCAGATCAGGTCATGCTGAACATGAGTGTTTTTGCTCATCTGTATTATTTTGTAGTAAAAAGGAAGTTCACACATTTTAGGGACATTTGGAAGTATAAATTGCTGAGGTCATACTATATTTGCCAAAGTCTTCCTACTTGTGCAGTCTTTTAGTAAAAGGAGGTTTGCAGATTTTGGGGGGCATTCACAAGTATGAGTTGCAAATTGTACTATATTTGCGGGTGAAAAAAATATCTTAAAAAAATTTGAGAATCAAAATTTTGAATATGCAATAAATGTGTCAAATAACTAGGTATTTTGAGAAGCGCACGATTTTGCAAGGATAATACTAGCATTTTCGATTTATTTTACCCATGATGAGCGTAGAGTGTCTGTATGGTTTTCCATGAAAATTAACTGAAACAAACGTGCCCTAAAGATTTGAATCCAGCTTTTCGTTGGATAGCTGACCATTGACTGTTGAAAATTACCAATACTATTTTGTCGGTTTTCTTTTCTTTTCTTTTGTTTTGCCTTGATTCAAAGTCGGTATGTAGACCACCTCGATCGACTTGTGTTGCATGAGTATCCACAGATCGATTTTGATGACCATCTCTGTTAGGAGTGCCAACAGATCTGACCCACTAAAATGGGTGGGTCCAAACTCGCATCCGACTAAGTGATGCAGGTATTGGATCCAGATTGGGTTCAGCTGGATTTTTCATAAGAAAACCATACCTAGATCCGAAAAGAATTACATAAACCAGACCCGGCAAAATAATATTTTTAAGTTGTTTGCATTGAAAATTTGAGGATCTTAATCGGAATTTGGCTCAGACCTGGGTTTGGAATAAATTTTCATAAACCATACCCGACTCATTTAATAATCGAACCTCATGGGTCTGAACCGATCGAGTAGTTAATTGGACTGATTTCTTTGCAACCAAACCACAAACTTATAGGATCTGCTACGGGCCAGGATCTATCCATTAACCCTCATAATCTTTGTGTAGTGGTTTAATTAACCGAAACCCATGTCTATAAACATGCATGTTGTGTATGACTTTAGTGGAATAAAATTAAGGGTTTGAGTTTGGCAAAGGGTGGTGGGTCTGATAGTGTTGTGTTAGGTGATACTAAATCAACATCTTATGGGTTTTTTTTCTTCATTGTTGAGATGCATTTTGGTTATTGTATCCTTGCAAACATTGGAGAGACAGGATGTGTCATCTAATACTTAAGTGTGAGTTTTTTCTCATTATAGAGAAAACAAAAAGAGAGGGTTTACTCTTGTAAACCATTTCCACATCCGAACCCTCGGATCCAAAGGTGTTTTGGGAAGTTAATTAATTACCATCATGGTGCTTTTCAAATTGTATGTAAGGAGATAAGAGTAAATTGTGGTATTATCATATTAATAGAAATTTGGTTGTGAAAGTTGGGGCTTTCTTTCTGAATTAGGGAGCTAAGATTGTTGTTCTCCAATTTTGTAATCTCTTCTAATCTCATCATTTATAGTGGATTACTGCTCACCAACATTGCAGACGATATAGCCCCTTTGTGGGTGAACCGCCTAAAATATTTGTATTTCTCTAATGCCATTTATGTGCATATATATATATATATATATATATATATATATATATATATATATATATATATATCAGGACCATTAATTCTATGAGCTGCTTGAACCCATTCAGTTTTATTCGAATTGATTTGAGGGATCATATTAGTGCAGTTTAGTCTGTGAGTAGTCTCAGATCTTTGGCAAATTCGATTTGAAAACAAGTGAAGTGCTGAAGTTCCATTGTATAGATCCTCTGATCGATTTACGTTGGAGACCAGTCCGTATTGCAACAAGTGGCGGTCTGGATCTAGCATCTTGATTCGAATCTGAAATGCAAGCAGTAGATACAAATCCAGTTCCAGACCCGAATTGGATCGGAGAAGGTTAGATTGAATAAGAATCTGAAATACATGTGGTAAAAATAAATCCAGAAAAAATAGAACAAAAACAAGCTATTTACATGTAAATTAAAGTTGCAATCCATCGGGTAGAATTTTGATTTGAATAATCTCTAGATCTGACTTCAAATGCTGATTCTAATCTGTGACCATAATCAGAAAGTAATCCGATTGAGCAGATCTGAGGGTTCTGTGACCGTTTACAGGGAGTAATCTAATTGAAATTCCCACAGAATGATGGTCCAGATTTTGGGTCCAATTGGACCTGGCTGAGGCAGGACTAAGCTGTGCTAATTTGATAAACTTTTTGCCTTATTGAAGATTTACCAAGTAAAATTCTCAGATTCTGCTTGGTTTGGGGTCAAACAATGCAAACCTCTAAACGAGACTCCAGTTCATTTAATAGTCAGACCCGGCCCATGGCTCGGACCCATCCATGCCCCCGGGTCAGTTAACTAAGTAAAGCCCACTGTCAGCTATTTATATTGATCTAGGCATGCACAGGCACACACACATACACATGCACCCACACACATGCACGAGAGTACCGATCCCATCATTTGACATACCCACGCTCAATCCTAGCCGTACAATCAACAGCTAAGATTGGTCCATATTCTCACTTAAACATGAACAGTTCCTACCCGTCCATGCATCAGCTGGATGGGATGATTGGATATGGGTCATGGACTCATGGTATCATCAGGTTTAACTCCATCCATCATACCTTCCCTGCACGTGATAATCAATATATTTTTTTATCCATTTTTATTGAATCCATTACAACATGAATCTATAATAAACATGTTAAAACACTCGTATGGTTGGACGAATCGGGTCATATGATCCAAAATAAAGTAATTCGACCCATTATCCATAACTGCGCAAGTTGTCTTGACATTGTCATCGAACAACGGACATTTGAAACACAACATTCGGTTCAAACAAACGTTGAACTTGATAGTACTTTTTCAATTTTAACGGACATGTAATTATTTCTTAAGGTGTTGGATGGGCAGCGAAACCAAGAAAAGGCAAATGCATCTGATACTTTGACCTTTTTCTTTCTCTCCTGCTTTTGTAATTCCGCTAATCCACCTCTCTCTCTCTCTCTCTCTCTCTCTCTCTCTCTCTCTCTCTCTCTCTCTATATATATATATATATATATATATATATATATATATATATATATATATATATATATATATATATACACACATTGATTGGCAACTTATTTTTCTATCTATTAATTCCGATATTGCTATTGGGCTTACTTTTGAGGCTGGCAAGGGACCAATCCAAGGGCGGTGACTCTCATAAAAGGAAACTTTTTTGGCTGTCCCAAAACTTTAAAAAGCACAAGCTTGTTCATTATAGATTTCTACATGACCATCTTCGAAGTTTCCTCTCATTGCTACTACTCAATCATTACCTGTCATAATCTACTCTTTCACTAATACATGAAGGAGCCAACTTATGCGTCAAGCACGTTAATTTAAACAAGTCTGAAAATATGATCATTAATTTTATTCCAATGATAATCTACAAACTTAATCAGCAGAGGAGATTGCTGTAATCCTAAGGCTATACACCAAGGATGAACAACTTTCTATAGCTAAGAGCCCAATCAAAATAGGTATCATATTCACATGGATTTCATTCATGCAAACAATCAAATGGCCCAACATGACATAGTTTTCAGTAATGCTTTCTTCCTGTGCAGCAAGCTTCAAGAGTCCATCACCATAGCTCAAACAGAAGCAACAGGTCTGAGTTATAAACAAATTTCATCTCCAAGGAATCGCTTGGCTAAGCCGAGTGAGTCGGGATCTTAATTAATTTTTCCTGATTGACAATCCTTTAACATCTATACACTCCTGTCAAGCATGTCTTGGTAGCTCTTGAACGAGTGCAGCTTCTGCATCTGCATCTGCCTATGGAACCTCTTGATGAAAAGATCTGCAACCCGATCGATCTCGTCTTCGAGAACGAAGTCATCGGAGTTTGTCGATTTCTTAATGATCTCAACCACAGACAGGTTCTGGTTTTCGAGCTCGAGATCTTCGGAGTCGAAGAGGCAGTGAGTTAGATCAGGATAGTCATCCTCCTCCTCCTGTTCATCTACCAAGTCATCACAGAACTGGTCCACCGGAGCCTCGGCCAACATGGGATTGTAAACTACAATGGCCTTGCTTTCATCAGTATCCTCTGCCTTTCCATGACCAAGCAGAGCATGGATCTTATGAGTGATTCTGCTGACATGACCAAGCTCTGCCTTAAAAGGACCAAGCAGAGCATGGATTTTATGAGATATTGAGCTCACCTGACCAGGCTCAGCCTTTTCATGACCAAGCAGAGCATGGAATTTATGAGAGATTGTGCTGAGAAGGAACTTCTTGTTTCTCACCAGACTGAGAACTATCAAACGGGTCCGAACAGCACCGGCTTTGCTCTTGACAGCACTGGTTTTGGACTTTAGAACTGCACCCATTACGGTCCAGACCTGTTTCAAGAACTTGGTAGCTTTGTTCTTCATTTTGTTTGGTTGGTTTTGGGTTGAGAGATGTGAAGTAACTGAGAGTGAGAGGAAAAGGTCCACAGCAAGAAAAGAAGAGGGAAAATAAAAGACTGGGAGAATTAATCACGAGGAACAAGGAGAGCAGCAGGTGGGCAATTTATAGAGGGAAGGAAAGGAAGAGTAGCACTCAAGAAAAGTTGGTTCAAGGCAAAAAAAAATTAGTGGGGTTAAAGGGGACTGAGTGATTAAAATAAGGGGAGAAATTGGACAGAAAGAGCAGCAAATAGATATTAGTGTAAGAGACAAAGGAGGAAAGTGTGAAGGAACAGTGAAAAAGCAAATGTGAGCAGGAGGTAACGTGGGGAACTGTGGTGACAGATTGTGAGTGGAGGGGTAAAGATGTTCCACTCGTGAAAAAGGAAAGGCAGAGAGCGATATTTGTAGGCCGTTTTGTTTATGTCTAGCAGGCTTCCAGTGGGCGTCTTTATGGTGTTTGGTGTGTTCACAAAATACACAATTAAGGGGGGCTCTGCTTTTCTTGAATAATTGACCGTTGGAAGGGCTTCAGATGTGATGGATGCACAAAGTGGAGATGGTATTACCTAAATGGGGAATTGGGTTGGATATTTTCTTAAGCATGTGGTTGCTTTATATTCCAGAAATCAACTAAAGTTTGCCACATGGATTTCTTAATCAAATGCACTTAAAAAACTCTTCTCTAAGTGACAATAATGGAGGGCGCATTCACCTTTTACATGTTGAAATAAAGCAAATAGTTTTTGAATTTTTTATGCCCTTAAAAAGAGTTAATTCAAATTCATGGTCTCAAAAGAAAGAAAAAGAAAAGTATTGCTTCAACAAATCCGACTATCTTCAGCAGAAGAGAAGAGGTTGCTTTGGAATTCAGGAATCACAAAGAAGGGAACTCTCAGTATGGCAGGAGCGTCAAAGAGAGAAGTTCCAGTTAAAACGGAAAGAAAAAAAAGCCATCAACTTGGGTTGCTTCCTTGAAATATTGTCCTGCTTTAACATATATGTAGAAACAATAAAGCAGAATATTTTATATATGCATATTTGATCTTTATTTAGAAGGCTGCAATACCAAAGTAGAACGACTATAATACGGCTAGCTAGCATGTCATTTGGCTTCATTATTGCTGGTGGTTTTTCCTACTTTCATAATACAGTATTATGCTTAGAGTTTATCTCAAACTGACAAAATCACACTAAATTGAATGTTAAATTATTTCGTGGATAAATTTTTATAGACTGTGATACTATCACGATGTATTAGAGAGAAATTAAAAAAAGAAACTTTCAGCTTTTGATTTGTTATTCCATTTAATTGTTGATTATCGTCAAACACAATAGAATCCGTATTTTTCTTTTCTTGACATGCTACTGTACTAGCTAGCTGATATATATAATTTACATTAAGTTCCTAATTTCTTCTTTTTCTTTTTAATTTTTTATTCAGATCCTAATTTCTCGCTGACCCCAATTGTTTTGGGATGAAGGCGTAGTTGTTGTTGTTGTTGTTGTTGTTGTATCCTAATTTCTTATTCTTTTTTTTTAATTTCTTATTACATTTGAGTTTCCTGATTTTTTTCTATTTTTTCTTCACCTGCCATGGAGCGACCATGGTTTCAAAACCCACGGGGCATTCCTTGCTGCAAGGTGTACTCCCTAGTGGGTAGGACTGTAGTAGGGGACCTCAAGGCTTTTACAAATTGGAGACCTGCCAATTCTTGGTAAGTGCATCATTGTCCTAGCCAAAAAAAGCAAAAAAAAAAACAAAACAAACAAACAAACTCTGAAAGTAATTTATAATCTATATATAATTTCTCCTTTTATCGTTTATCATTTTTTGGTTGCAATAAATTTTTTTTAGAAAGAAAAAAATTATTGCAAACAAAACAAAATGATTGGTTAACAATTTTTTGTTACAATAAATTCATTGAAAAAAACAGAAAACTAATTTTAGGGCATATTTTTTGTTACACTAGGAAAAAGGTCAGCTAGTGCTTTTATTCCTCAAAATTGGCAACCTCACGTGACCTAGCTTTTGGTTTTCACCTTGAAGGAAAAGCGGCAGCTTGGGCATATTGGAGGAAGGTAAAGGCAGGGACCAATAGGGCCTAATTGTATAGATGCGTTTGTTTTGTTTAATTGAGGATTTGGTGCACTTTTAAGTTGTCACCTGAAGCCCCAAATTTCATGCTTCTTTAAATGAGGATAAGCACTAACACAGTTGTCTTGTCTATTTGATTAATTTAATTTAGCATAGGTTTAGATGGAGCTTTCTGCAACCAAGGCTGTAAAGTACCTTGCTTCTTCCATCCTGTAACAGCTTTTTGACTCTCTAATTGATCTCTGCCATCCACAGAACCTCTTGATTAATCAAAGTTGAGTCAATTTCTTTTAAAACCCACTTCTGATTTAGGAGCGGAGCAGAAGACCCGGGTTCATAAAGGATATGTTTGAATCCATTTTAGATTTTTTTAGATTTTGTGCTTTGATATTAAATCATTATGTTTGATCAATATTGTTAGGATAAGTTTTATTTTTTTTTGAGAAGTTATCCAAATATGTTAATTAATTTGATTGTAATTAAAAAAACTCTCATCTATAAAGAGATGAGAGCGGTTATTTGGAGTTGACATGAGAATCTCAATTAAATTTTTTTGTTTAAATTTTTAGTTATTTCAAGTTTTTTCCTTTTTCTTGCTTTTTTAAGCTTTTCCTAGGTAGTCTTTTCGTAAATCGGGCCCTCCCAGTTTATATCAATATCCATTTAAGACCACTTTAGGGACCGTAAACAGGCAGGGTTCAGGTTTGATCTGTGCCTGACACAGATGCTTTCCCTGCCTAAATTAATAGATCAGATGTAAGCAGATCTGGACCTGACTGGCTCAACTCAGCAAGCTAGAGAAAGCATGAAACCTAAACCGTGGAGCCGGGGCTGGGTCATTTGTTACATTATTGGTTTGGCTAAGTGAATTTGGCGAGAGAGTGGTTCTCTTTATTAATTTCTAATTAGGTTCAAAGGTGATATGTGACCACACCTACAATTATATGCTGTAGGCACTATTTGATCCCTACAAATTTGTATAAGACAGAAAAGAAAAGAAAAGAAGAGAAGAGAGAGAGAGAGAGCATTACTTTCATGGTAGCAACTAAACCATGAATGAACCACCACATAAGTTCTAGAAGCTCTCCCCCACCCTGAAATACAAAAGGAAAAAAAAAAAAGAAAAAAAAAGGAAGGAAAAGTGATGGGGTCGCCTGTTTTCAATAAGGTTTTGGTTTCTCCATTAAGATAATAATAATGTTGCTTAAACCAACGGGGGCTTAATTAGCTTGTCTGGTAGGAGCAGTGAGTGCAAGTCACCTAGTATTGGGACATTGCAAGTTCAAATCTCAATGGAATGGTTGTATATCTGGTGGGGATCTGCCTAACCACAGCTTGCCTATCTAAAAAAAATTATAATGTTGCCTAGAGTTGTGGGGGCCCAACCAGAAGTTTGTGGAAGGAGGAAGTTGAGAGATTAATTATTCATATATAACGATTAGTGGTTATACCAAAATGTTCGTCATTTACATCTAGGTATTAGCTACAGCTGTTTCGCCTCCAAAAATTTCATAATTCTTCACCTGTAATAATGATGAGCACCTGCACGCGCACACACACACATGAGAAGGGTTTGTCTCACAAATCACAAGTAACAAGCACAGGAACGAGAACAATATTTGCTACATCATTATTATCACTCAATTTTTATTCGTTACATATTTTTATTATTACAACTTGTTTGCAAATTTGCAGAATATATGTGTGTGCGTGTGTTCCTTGAATCCGCCTCATATATCTGTTCGATAATTGATTGATAATAATTTGTGCATAGCAAAGGTTACCTAACCAAGATACCGGCTGAAATCATTCCATCTAAGAGTCAAGCCCTTAATAGAATGCGAACACATGGGACGCCTTATACCTAACAAAAGTACTTGCATGCATGCGTCCATTTCAGCATGAATCACTTGCACCCTCAACGAAGTAATAACATACGTACAGGGTCAGTAAACAAGCCGAACAAACCAAACAGATAGTATTCAGGCTCATTTCATTCTTGTGGTCAGCCAAGCCGAGCTCGAGCTCATGGTGATCCAGAATTAAATAAGCAAAGTTCAAGCAACAAAAAAAGAAAAAGAAAATGCTAAAAACGGGGCTCTAAACCTATTGAGACAAGCTCAAACTGACCTATTTACAACATAAATACATTGTTTCAAAGCTGTAAGCAAGAGAGCAATGGGGGGGCTTGAACAATAAACTTATTACTTAAAGCCGAATACTTCAACTATACAACAACAACAACTACGCCTTCATCCCAAAACAATTGGGGTCGGCGATATGAACCAAAAAAAAAATCATTCTGGGTCTTTCACACGAATCCTTCTCCTCCAATCATTTTTATCCAATGCCATGTCTTCGGTGAGGTTCAAAGCATTTATATCCTTTCCTATCATCTCCATCCAAGTCTTCCTAGGCCTACCCCGACCTCTTTTAACAAATATATTTTCCCATTTCTCAATCCTTCTAACTGGAGCATCATTAGGCCTTCGTCGAATATGTCCAAACCACCGTAAACAATTCTCTCTCATCTTATTTTCAATGGGTGCAACGCCGACCTTCTTACGTATCTCATCGTTCCGAATCTTATCTTTTATTGTATTTTTACACATCCATCTTAGCATACGCATCTCAGCTATACTCATTTTTTGAATATGATGTCTCTTGGCAGCCCAACATTTCGTACCATATAGTAAAGCGGTCCTAATAGTCGTCCTATAAAACTTTTTCTTCAACCGCAATGGCATTCTACGATCGCACAACACTCCAGTTGCACTTTTCCATTTTATCCACCCAACCTTTATCCTATGATTTACATCTCCATCAATTTCTCCATACTTTTGAATGATAGATCCCAAATATTTGAAACAATCATCCACCGGTATTTCTTGCTCACCAAGCTTCACTACACTCCCATCACTACTTCGTTGCTTACTAAACCGACATTCCATATATTTTGTCTTACTCTTACTCAACTTAAAACCTCTTGCTTTCAATGTCTGTCTCCATAATTCTAACTTAGCATTAAACCCAGCTCTAGACTCATCAATCAAAACAATATCATCAGCAAACAACATACACCACGACACATTTTCTTGAATTGATTTTGTAAGCTCATCCATCACTATAGCAAATAGGAAAGGGCTTAAAGCAGATCCTTGATGTAACCCAACCGTTATAGAAAAATTGGTTGTCACCCCTCCACAAGTGTGGACATTGGTTACTACTCCTTCATACATATCTTTAATTATACTAATATAAAGAAACACCTTTCTTCATCATTGTCCACCAGAGAACGTCCCTAGGTACTCTATCGTATGCCTTCTTCAATTATGATATAAAATATATTTATTATTAGTAAACGAGTCTATACCAACGAAGCTAAGAAACACACACATTTTTGTATTCAGCCACGAGCCCGTCTCATTATCCAGCCCCATTTATCTAATCACCTTTTTTCATAGGCAAAGAACAACAACAACGGGTTTAAGGGTGAAGCTGTCTGTAAAAAGGGAAAGAAAACATGAGACCAAGTGCTGCCAAACTTAAGTAGCATAAGTACTTCTTAATCTAACTTCAAAACACCACTTGGAATTTACATTAAGAGATCTTTTTGCAGTTCTAAGGACCAGGTTAATTGGTGATAGCGAAGAAGTTTTCTCCAGGGAAGATTTGATAGAGGAGCAAGCAGCCTTCTAAGCTTTTACTGTTGGTAGTGCAACAATAATATGAAAAAAGTTACGCATCTCCTGAAGCTTATAAAAAGGAACTAATCGGTCCCATTAAGTTCACCGGTTATTTACAGAACAGAGGAGGCATAGTCATATCTGCAGAGCACAAAATCATTCAATTCGTTGCATGAAGATAACCATAAGAAAATAGACCAAGCTATCTTCTGGGCCTCGAATAGAGTCCTATTTTATCACTACAAATCGAAAGTTGTACCATGATAGCTTTCAGTATTTTTAACATGATGGAACTTCCTCTGGTCTCTTCTGTAATGTCTGAATGCGTTCTAGTTTTAATTCCAAAGTTACAAGAGACGAAAATTTGAAAACTTGCCAAGGATCAACTGCTACTACTCGTCTTTGTGTGTGTGTGATAATTAGGACCCCTTTTCTTTAGGTCCCATGTTAGAACTACCCTTCAAAAGTCATAGTTGCAGTCACTTTGTGCTTGATATGAACCGGTATATGTGTTTATTACACTTTACTCAACAGAAATATGTATTAGATTAGGAATTTAATATTCAAATGTGTTTTTTCAGAGAAATAAAAAGCTTAATTTCACACTAAAATTTGTCGGTAAAATATTCAAGTTTTCACATTAAATCAATTCAACACAAAAGCAAGTCTTTTTATAAATAAATAATGATATACGCTTGTTCTCTCACTGTGGACATCCCATTGATCACATTTTTATATTGCAGGTCTGCTGGACATTGTCATTCTTTATCTGTCTTCTTGTTTTTAATCGGCATTTACATGCTCGCTATGGGGTATCAACTATCGATGTTGCATCCTGCACACAGCGACCTCGGGGATCTCTTTCTTTCTGAGGCAGAAAAGCTTTACAAACAAAATCAGAACGCAAAGTATGATCGAGTTTTATTTTTGTGAACCTCTGCTGTAAAGGGACCCTTCAACCATTGGCACGAGCACATGATAGGCCTGGCAACACGGTCAAGAAAATGACTCTGTTACAGCTGTGTTCCTTGCACACTTTCCAGAGTCGACGATTAAACAAAATCGGCACAGAAGGGTCCGTCTTTTTGGCTATGGATGACCATGGTTTGTCACCTAATATGGAACGACCCGAGTTCAAAATCCATCAAGAGCGTCCCTTGCAGGGAGGTCTAAGCTGAATATGTGAGAGAATATTGAAGGCAGACACCTATAATTTGTGCGTTTGTGCAGAAGACAGCACATCAGTTGCTTACTTCAAGTATGAATTGTGGCTATCAGAAAAAAAATAACTGATGAAATGCAGCATTTTGCACCAGAAATTAGTGCATGGAAGTGTTACGGGATCGCACACCCATGTTTAGTCCTTCATGTAGACAATGAACTTGTTCATGATCTCCGATATTTGTCCCGCTAGAAGAAACATAGATTTCACAAACTTGGTCACGCTTATAATCCAAAATGGTGTCCAATGATGTGACTAGCTGGAATGCTGTGCATTCTGTGTTAGCCATGTGTCAATCATATAATGAATTGACCAAGTAAGTAGCTTGTCTATATTTTGTATTTGAGAAACAGTTGGATCCATAGACAGTAGATTGGGTGCAGATCTTGATATATCAATAAACTATGTATTAGGTGGTCGATTGGTGGCTTTCATAAATAAAGAGGACCACCTCCACCTACGAGCACCTACCTCGAGCCCTTCTTCCAATAGTCTCACTCCTGTGGAATATTCAAACTACTCACTTGACCACAGCACAAACAGCCAGCCTCACTCTTCCTTTCCCTTCTTTTAAAAATTCAAAAAATTGACCATTAATGGGTCCTGATCTCACGCAAGATCGTGCCACGTAGTGTCCTACCCGAAGGACAAAGTTTTGTGTGGCATCTGCCCTCCATACTTTGTGGGCAGTGTGGCCCACCCGCCGAACATGGGTTCTGTGGGGCCCCCTTGCTTCTGCCACCGCTTTTCTTAGGGGAGAGGCAATCACTTTTTTGCTTTAACTGGAAATGACGAATACGTCCCTAAAATCTGTCTCTTGAAAGATATTTTTGGATCATGAATCTCCACCTTGCACTTGAGGTTTATTATAGGGAAATAGGGATCCCAAGATTAGAGTGGGTTTATTGGAAATTCCTCTTCATCTTATGCAGGATAACAAATCTAATTACTGATCTGAATTGGTTTAGTTTATCTCACGATCAATGATCAAACCATGAAATTTGATATTACACCCACTTAACAATGTGGAAAGTCCAATGTCATGTGAATTCAATCCTTTGGCGGTGGCGGTGGTGGTGGTGGTGGAGGAGGTTGCAGTTCTAATGTAACACCCCGATTTGGGACCTCTCGAGTATGAGTTCGTGGGTATTACTCCCTAAAAGAAAAAGTTTAAAGTGAGCGCAGAGAAAACATGACATACATTTTTTTTTCAAAGTTAAAACATTATAATCTCATAACCAAGGTTATATCAGTTACATCATCCAACTCAAAAGCACATATTTACGTAAGGTTCAATAAATAAAGACAGTAAAGTAAAAGTCTTCCCATGACTTTTTAAACGTCTGCAAATATTGCAAATATCTATCGACGAAACCAGCTAGCTACGCCGACTTGTCTCAGGTTGATCTTTCGAAACTTACAGTTGTAATTATTAAGGAAGTGAGTCTACACCTCAGTAAGAAATAATTATAAATAATTTAAGACTATGACTTACAATTGTAGTAGGCTCTAAGCTCCTAGTTTTAGTTTAGTTTTCATCACAAAACATACAAGTTTATTTATTTTAATTTTTTCCATTAACTTTTTTAAACTCACAAGTTAGCATTCGTTCAATGCTAACTACTATATTAGATTGACTATACCAATAATAACCTACTATGGGCATAACAATCCATGCAAAATATCCCAATTCTACGATGTTAGCTAGACTATGAACCACTCTGAGCGGTCATGACCGAAATTACTAGGCACTGCAGTGAAAAAGGACCCACTGATAGCTATCTAGAGAGTCAGACTCAGGAGCTATATCTGGCCCTAAGGTTCGTGGTTCATGCTACATCCTTATCTGCCTAGAGTCTCAATCACTGTGTAAAAATAACCCATCAGAAGAACTACAACACTCATTTTCCCACATGAACTACATCAAGTTCATTTGCTCTCTATCTCAAGTAAATTTATCAGAATATTCCTACGATTTTGATATTCATAAATATTTAAGGATGCAGAAGATGTAGTGTCTTTACATTAATAAATCACCAGTGACCCATGCTTATGGCGACTCTCACTTTGATGGCTATCAGGTAGCCCTTTACATCTATCACCTCTTCTGGGATTTACAGGGTTAAGTCTAACATGCTAAGATAACTCAAATTTTACAATAAACATAACTGAAAGAAGAGACTCAAGAAAATTACTCAAATACTCAGTTTTATTCTTATGCATGTAATTATATGTTCTCAGGCTCAATATATATTATCTAAAATATAATATTTCTCTAATTATGCATATCATATTGAGGTATTGAAGCTCAGGAGTACATGAAATTATTTTTTGCATGATAGCTAACTCATGCATTCATTAATCTTTCTATCAATTATGCATAATTTATAGAAATACAGCTACATAACATGTAAAGTAAAGACTATATTCTTAAGTATATATAATTTCAAGCAACTATCTCATACATGCAAACAAAATCATTGTTTATTGTTAACTAGATATGCTTATAATTAATATCACTTACCTTAAATGCAAACGTTGCACTCTAGTCTCACATAGCTCTAATAGTAGAATTTGATCATCACACAAGTATGTTCATATTGATAAACATACATTTTTTATATTTTATCAAACAGTCAGACCATGATTTTTGTACCTCTGATTTGGTTAGAACCATAAAACAAAAAAAATTCTCTCTGCGATATGAATCCAATGCATCAAACCTCACTTAATTATGAGTTCAGGGTGCAAAGTTATGCTCATTTTATTAACTTTATATCATGTCACATATACAAGAGTAATTTAGTCATTTCAACTCACTGTGATTTGACCTTACTCATCCCTGGTCAAATCGGGCTTGATCTGAACTTAGAACACTGAGTTTACTGAACCTAGTCTAGACCCAACTAAGTTTGGGTTGAGGCCCATATGTACTTCTCTAAATTCCATATTGGATTTGCTACTAAGTGGTGTAGATCCATATCAGCTTGGTGTAACTGGACTAGATCCAAACTGTTTCAATTGGAAATAAACTGGGCTGATTTAATTTTATTTCAGTCAAGAACAGACTCAACTGAATCCAGTTTAATCCCAGTTAGAAACAAATAGGACTGGATGTACGTAGTTCAGTTCTAGTCAAGATCGAGAACTAGTCTAGTATGAGATAGATTGGACTGGATCCCTTTAAGTTCCAGTAAGGAACAAACTGAACTGAATTCAGTTCAGTTTCAGCCAGTATCCAGAATAGAACCACTCACTAATTGGATCCAGTCTCAGTTCTGATATGGATTCAAAATTGATCTGCTTAGTTATAGATTGAATCCAGACCCAATTTTGATCTAGATCCAAGACTGATCCAACTAGTCACAGACTGGATCCAGATCCAGAACTGGTCATTCTGGTCACAGACCAGATCCATACCCGATTCACTCTGGGTCCAGACCAACCTGGACTGATCCAGATTAACTAGATCCAGACCCAATCATGTCTAGTTCAATCCAGACCCAAAATAAGAAAACTGAGATAGGGTTCAACCCATCTCTGTTCTTTAATACATTGACCAAACTTGGTTTGGCTGGACCCAGACCAAGTCGGTCTCAGTCAAACCCGACACGGTTTGGGTTCACAACCAAACTGGCTCAGTCAGACCGACTTAATTCAGACTGGTTCGATTGACTGAAATGCCTTTTTTTTCAGCTGGGTCTCGATCAGACCTGACTCGGTCTAGGCTACACCCAGACCGAATCGGTCTTACGATTCAACCATGATGATCATCGAAGCAGAGAGGCATGACCCCTTCTCCCTCTTGTTAGAGGTTGCCAACTTCCTCTCGCTTTCTCTCACTCAGTAGTTGATCTCTCCCTCTTTGTAACAATGCCGGTAACCAATGGCCACTAGCCTCCTCTCCTTAAAAACGTTGGTAGCCATGGTTGTCGGCCTCCTAAAAAAAACAAAAGAAGCAAAAAAATGAGGGAGGGGTCGTTACCTGCCGATGGTGGCTCCTCCGACCGGCGGTGCTCCTCTTCTCTCTCTCTCTCGTTCTCTCAAACTCTCCTCTCTCTTTTTCTCTTTGTTTTTTTTTTCTGAGGACACAATGGGGGAAGGGGATAGAAACCTCACAGCAATGGGAGCCCCCCATGCTCCCACTCTCTCTCAAATTGTGGGAGGGAACTCCCATGTTTTCCTTCAATCTAGATGAGGAACTGTTCCTCAATTTGAGGAACAATTTCTCAAAGTTTATCTCATTTTTTTAACTGTACACGATGCATCTGACCCAAAAAAAATACCAACCATTGTTTAATATGTAACAAACAAACAAACCATGTTGAACACATTTATGTGGTTAGATTGAATTGATACAAGTTGCACCTATGATTTCTAGTTCAATAATTCCTTATCTTCACTAGTACCAAAGATAAACTCTCTCTCTCTATGTATATAGTAGGGCATAACATCTAACTCATAAATAGTTTGAACGAATGCGCATGCAATCAGCACTGCACCTTAATTTTTGCATTTTGGACCTTTAGCGGGACCGCTAAAGGCTGATTTTTTGCCTAGACCTTTAGTAGTCGTCCACTTCTGAGCTCGTTCGACTCTCAATGCGTTTGATTATACACACACTCTCTCCCGTATGTATATATAGGAAAACCCATATCTTTGAACTGGTTTTCCTTCAAACCGCTCGAACCCGAGGTGTAACATTGTATATCTTTTTTTTTTTAAAAGAACATAATTAGAGGTGATTTTGAACCGTCGCTAATTCTCTATTTTTTGCCCAAAGATTTAGCGGCAGTCAAGACTGCCACTAAATGTCCTGAGCTTGCAAAAGCAAATGACACAACATCGCCGTTTTGTCACGCACAATCAATGGCGATGCTTGGTCCAAAGTACCTCCAAACACTTTATGTGTTGGAAGATACGGGTTACTATATATATAATCACTAGAATATGAGAACTGAAAATATGAGATCTAATGTGTCAACTGCTATTTTTATTTATTTATTGTTATTTTCTCTTGAATCTAACCGTACGGATGTGATCTACAAGCTTGAATTTATAAGAACCCACTCTTGAATCATCCAATTTTGATGCATAAACGTGATTTTTTAAGGTTTTAAAATCAGTGGTGCATAATCTTCATAAATATTTCAAGCATTCAAAAATCACATTTTTCATCGAAAATACATGTTCCAATGGTTGATTCGTAGCAAATTCACCATGCCAAGCACATTCACATGGTTGGATTTGCAAAGAAAGTGTAGGAAATGCCCACATTTCTAGTTCTCATATTCTGGTTACTCCTCTCTCTCTCTCTCTCTCTCTCTCTATATATATATATATATATATATATATATATATATATATATAGATAGAGAGAGAGAGAGAGAGAGAGAGAGAGAAATCTCCTTTCTGTCAATTTTTTTTTGAGTAACCCTATATATGTGATCCTCATGGTTTGTTTTATAGGAAACAGGTTTTGGATGTGCTATTATGATGTATAAGCCAGTATTCTGGTTGCCAGAAAAATCAATGGTTCACAATGTTCAGAATTTTGACAGCCCCAAAAATCATGTTTGTACATCGAACATGTCTTTCGTAGCAAACCGACCATGTTAAATGCATCCGCAGGTTTGGATTGGTTAGATATGGCTCTCACCTATAACTTTTAGCTAGAGTGGACGGTTAGGTCGACATGACCAAATATTACCCCACATATATTTTCACTATTGTCAAAACAGGAGTTTAGTTTTGAAAATCAAATAGATGATGTAATAATGTTTCCACAGGAATTAACATCAAACATGGTCCATAAAATATGGCACATTATCATCTTTTGAACACCATAGCTTCATTCGAGGTGCATCTGCCTCTGAATATTTTGAGCAAAAAAATTGAGTTAATTTCATAATTTGTTCCTGTTAATGGGGCTTTCTTTTTCTGTCATTTGACTATTTGGTACTTTTTCAAGCTGATATTTGCTTAAGAATGTGTACGCTGTTTAGTAAATTTGGTGGGCGCTTAAGTGGGTATTTGCTATTTGGCCAAACCCACAGTACTAAGCATTAACTGCATTTGGATCTGTAGAAATGTCATTAACCCGTTATTGCACTCTGGATTCAAACACATTTAAGAGAGATGTTATGAAATCCTTTTGCTTGCCTTGGATCCTACTCACCACCAACCACAATCAAATCTAGAGTGAGGTTTGAACTTTGAAAAGCCTCATAACTTGTGTAGGTCTACTGAATTTTAATATAAATGTGTACAAAGTCTCCAATTGGAATACTGCTTTTCTGGAGGCCCTAGTTCTTGGTCATTTCTTCTGAAAAAAGGTTCGTGAATGGTAGCGCAGTGGTCCTCTCTCTCTCTCTCTCTCTCTCTCTCTCTCTCTCTCTCTCTCTCTCTCTCTCTCTCTCAATACCATCTCTATAAATAACAACCAGCCAACTTCCTTTTTCATAGGGTCTTCTTCTTCTGCTACTGCTGCGAGGTGCCATCTCGCAGAAACAGGCATCCTCAGCCCACCCCTCCAACCACCATCTTCAACAGAAACCATTTTTAAAGAAGGAAAGCACAGAGAACAGAAAGAAGAGGAATCCAAAAGATGGAGGTTCATTCTGCCACGAGAGCGAAGCGTCTCTGGAACGTCCTCCGCGTTGCCTTCTTGATGATGAGGAAAGGCATCGCATCGAAGCGCAAGCTCTTAGTGGACCTGAACCTAATGATGAAGAGAGGGAAGCTGCTTGGCAGATCACTCGGCCGAGGCCTCGTCTTCCACCACCGAGCTCCCCCCGTGCATGGCTACGGACCACAAGAATATGAGTTCTCCTGCACCAACAGCCCGAATCCTGTTTTCTTCCAATCCGGCAAGAGAAAGCTCCATTACTACTTCCCTTCTATACCTTGCATCAACCCGCCGGACAGCGACGAGTCCGACGAGCCCTTCGTTATCGCCACGCCGAAGATCGAACTCTCTCCGGAACAGTCCTTCCTTGATCCGATTGACTTTGCCCATGGCGAAAAGATTAGCCCGGCGATCTCGCCGCTTCCGATCGTAATCTCGAGTTATTATCCGTCGGAGGACGACGAGAGCGACGGCGATCTGGTGGATGAGAAGGCAGAGGAATTCATCGCTAGGTTCTACGAGCAGCTGAGGGCGCAGAGGCACTTGGCCTTGCTGCAGTACCAAGAGATGGAATACCAAAAGATGCTTGCTAGGGGCTGCAGTTGATTGATCATCGCCGTTGTCACCTAATTATCGTTATGAATATACATTAAGATCACAATAATCATCATTGTCAAAACCTCTCTAAGTTTTATTTGGAGTTGGTTTTGTGTTCACTTCTTTATTTCTCAATTTTCTCTCCTTCCCTTTGTGGGCCTTGTGGATGTTGCGATGTAAAGTTTCTTTTTTTTTTTTGTTTCATTTGGTTATCTTAGTAGCTCCTAAACAGTTTAATCTCCTAAAAGCCTTAAACACTACACTTTAATGAAACATAGTTACATGTAATTTTTGTTTAATGTAAACTTGGATATGTGTTTATCATTGTTTATTTACTGAAACTCATGCTTGGGATAAAATCTATTTAACCATATTAATTTTTTTTCATGTTTAATGCAATATGAGTTTTTTTATTTAAAAACACATGCAAACATGAAAGGTACCACATGTAATGCATGTTTACTACTAAATTAATTGCTTCCTCCCATCTCTCTCTCTCTCTCTCTCTCTCTCTTATATAACAACTCTCTCACAGTAACTACCCGGCAGCCAGTGGCTGCAGACCTCTTTCTTTTATTCAAACACGCCGGCAGCCATGGCTTCCGGCCTCCTAAAATAAACAGGAAAAACGAAGAAAATAAGAGGGGCCATTACCTGGCGGTGGCGGTTTTTCCCGTCGGCGGTGTTTCAACGAACCCTCTCTCGTTCTCTCAAACTCTATTTTTTTCTCTCTCGTTGATGCTCACTGTCCTCACGGTGGGTGAGGATAAACCTCACCTCCACCAATGATCGTGGGGGGCGAGGTTTATCCTCAATCCCTTGATGATCGTGGGGGGCGAGGTTTATCCTCAATCCCTTGATGATTGTGGGGGGAGAGCTTTATCCTCACCCCTACCCCCACTATAACTGAAAAGGAGGGAGACACTTCTGCAGTTGGGGAACCATCTTCTCCACAAATTTTTTCAAAAATTAATTTTTTTATGTTTATTTTTTTTCACCCGACAGAGTCGTGTGTGTTTTACAATTTTACCTTCCTTAAAAAAAGATTCGTCATGAATCTTACCTGAAAACAAATGTAAAAATCGTGCACGAATATCCGACTCATGCCCTCAAGTAGCCTCACTCCTGTTGTGATGCCTCCATTTGACCAAGACCAAAGGTATAACCTTGTTTCGTAGCTTCTGTTCATTTGTATTCAAAATTTTGATGGAATCTTCTTTAATGCTCATGTCATCCAGAATCTTCAAAACTGACTCCACTGTATCTATTATGTGTGAGGGGTCTGACACATATTTTTGCAACATGAAGACAAAATACATTACAAATTTTGGACAAGAAATGTGTCAAAGGTATATGGTAATTTGTTGGACCAACCTTCATGAGTATCTCAAATGTTTCAATATATCTTAGACTCAATTTCTCCTTTCGACCAAAATGTAGTAATCTCTTAAATGAGAAAAATCTTCAAGAACACATGGTCACCTTGTTCAAATTCTAACTCATGATACCTCTGGTTTGCATAACTTTTCTGTTAACTTTGTGCTACCAGTAGACGCTCTCGAATGAATTTGACCTGCTCTGCCATACATTGCACCAACCCAGGCCCAAACAATCTTCTTTATCCTACCTCATCCCAATACAAAGAAGTTCGACACCATCGACCATACAATGCTTCAAAGAGATCCATGCATATGCTCGCTTGGAGACTGTTGTTGTAGGCAAACTCTATCAAGGGTAGAATGTCATTCCACGAGTCATTGTATTCCAAAGTACATGCCCACAACATGTTCTATAGATTCTGGATGGTCCGCTTCGATTGTCCGCCTGTTAGAGGGTGAAATGTCGTAGTTATCTTTAATTGTGTTCTCATTTCATCTTAAAAACTCTGTCAGAACCGTAAAGTGAACTTGAAGTCTATATCAGACATAATCGAATCGAGCACTCCATAGAGTCTAACTATCTCTATGATAAAGAGTTGGGCCAATTGTCCACAAGAGTGAGTTGTCTTACAGGGTAAGTCAACTGACTTATTCAGCCTATCCGTAATAACCCATACTGAATCCATCTCATTTCTAGTATGTAGAAGCCTTGAGACAAAACTGTCCATTTCCACTCAAGTATGAGAAGTGGTTGCAGTATCCAACTGAGTCGTTGGTGCTCAATCTTTACCTGTTGAGACACAAGACATCTGCTCACAAACTCTGTAATATCTCTCTTCATGTCACTTTACCAAAATATATCATTTAGTTCTCAATATATTTTGGTACTGCCTGGATGAATATCATATTGGTGTGCCCCGTTTGACAACTGCTTCATAAGTTGATCATCCTTAAGAAGGCATACTCTATTTCAGAATCTTAAGAGACCCTGCTCATCTGCCTTGAAGTCTAGAACTTTATCTTTAGAGATTTTTTTCTCATCTTTTCCAAATTTAGATCTAATTAAGGGTTGTTGCTTCTTAATTTGATCCCATAATTCTGATTTCAAGGTTGTCTTCACAAATAAAAACCGACCTGCTCGACACTCAGTTTTTGCTTTCTAATGAGCAATGGTGAAAAACAACTCCCAAACTGAGAGTCTAGCTAAGACCCTTGACTTCTTGCTAAGGGCGTCAATGAATACATTAACTATTTTTAGATGATACCAAAGTCATAATCTTTCAGAAACTCAAGTCATCTTTGATGTCTTAGGTTAATATCTTTTTAAGAAAATAAATATTTTAGGCTTTGATGGTCGGCAAACACCTCAAATTGTTCATCATACATATAATGTCGCAAAATCTTAAAGGCGAACATCACAGTAGCTAACTCCAAGTTATGGGTCAGATAGTTGACTTTATGGGTTTTCAGCTGGTGTGATATATAAGCTATCACATTTTCATGCTACATCAATACACAACCCAATCCTTTATGTGAGACATCATTGTAGACTATGAAGCCTTCTAGTCCTAAAGGCAATACTAAGACTGGTGTTGTGATCAAGCGCTTCTTGATCTCCTCGAAACTCTTTTCACACTTCTCATTCCACTAGAAATTGATGTCTTTTCTAGTGAGTTGGTCATAGGAGTTGTTAATACTTAGAATCCTTCCACAAATCTTTGGTAATAATCAACCAATCCCCCAAAACTATGAATTTCAACAACATTCTTGGGTTTAGGCCCGTTGAAAACTGCCTCAATCTTCACAAGATCCACCATAACTCCATATTTGGATATGATATGACCAAGAAAAGACACTTGCTTGAGCCAGAAAGCACACTTTGAGAACTTAACATAGAGTTTATGTTTTCTAAGTGTCTATAAAACAATCCTTAAATTCTCCTCATGTTGCTCTTTCATGGATGAGTAGATAAGAATATCATCAATGAACACCACCACAACTTGTCCAAGTATGGCCTGAAGACTCGATTCATTAAGTCCATAAATATTGCATGTGTGTTTGTCAATCTAAAAAACATGATTAGGAATTTATAATGGCCATATCTTGATCTAAAAGATGTCTTAGCCACATCATCTTCTCTGATTTTTAGCTGGTGATACCCATAACACAAATTCAACTTTGAAAAACATATAACTCCTTGTAATTGATCAGATAAATCATCAATTTGAGGTAGCATATATTTATTCTTGATGGTTATTACATTCAACTGTCGGTAGTCAATGCATATCCGCAATGACCTGTCATTTTTCTTGACAAATAAGATTGAATCACCCCATGAGGATACTGATGGTTAGATAAAACCATTATCTAATAACTCCTAAAGTTTCTCCTTGAGTTCTCTAAGTTCTGTGGGTCCTATTCTAAAAGGTGCCTTAGAAATGAGTTTGGTTCCTTAGACAAGATCAATCTGAAACTCAATCATTTTGTTTGGAGGAAGACTTGAAATTTTCTCCAAAAAAACATTGGCATATTCTTACATAATTTCTATGTCAGTCACTAAAAGGTCATCCTTATTATAAGTCTTCATGCAGGCCAAGTATCCAATACATCCATCACAAAGATATTGATTGGTCTTAAAGCATGATATGATTGCAGGCTTGGCTAGTTTATTAATCCCTTGAAAAGTAAAAGTTGGAGTATGAGGGTTTCAATAACTACACACCTTCTTCTACAATCAATAGTAGCATGGTGCGTTGACAACCAATCCATACCTAGGACCATATCGATCTCATTGAATTCTAATTTTAGGAAATTCACTAGCAATTCATGGCCATCTATACTTATAATACAATATTTATACCCAATTGTTACTATCATGGACCCTCGTATTCGTGTTTCAACAAGATATAAGGTGTCTAATAGTGAAGGTGCAACATGTATCAACTTTGCAAACGATGAATTAATAAAACTATGTGTGACACTAGAGTTGAACAAAACATATGCAAGAATTCTTAAAATAAGAAGTGTACCTTCCAGCACATTTATACTAGCAAAGACTGCTAGAAGAGTAGCAACATAAACTTGGCCAGAAACTGCTGACTTCTTCTTCTGAGCCGTACCCTTCTTTTGATTTGGCTCTGGATATTGGCTAGCAAAATGACCAATCTATTGGCAATTAAAGCACTTGACATTTTTCATATCACATTGTCCTTCGTGCTTCTCCTGATCACAAGTCCAACACTTATCCTAGGAATGGGTCTAGTCTCGTGTCTTTTGCCTATTTGCCTTATGCTTGCCTATAGTCTCCCCTTGCTACCCATTGCCCTACTTGTTGCCCTATCCTCCAAAGGACTTCTTGAATTATGGGTGAAAACATTCCTTATGCTGGTACTTCTTTTGGGATATCTTGGCTACCTTCTGGTTGCTTGGCTTGGCTTTTTCTCTAGTTTTGGGCTTCTTCTTAGTTCTTTGTTCCCAAAACACATGCTTGACAGCCTGATCAACGAGTCGACAATACTTTTTTTATCTATATCGACCCCACCATCCTCAAGATCTCCAGTTTCAATCCCCTCTCGTAGCATCTGTATTTTTCTTTTTTCACAGTTACTAGAGATTTTGCGAAACTGAAGAGAAAATTAAATCGGGTTGCGTACTGAGCCATGATTTGTCTTCCTATCGCAGCTTCCTAAATTCTTTCTCCTTTATTATCCTCTCATTCTTTGAGAAAAACAGTTGGTAGAACCTTCTCACGAAGGTGGACCAAGACAGGTAGGTGTTTGGTTTTAGGGCATGTCTGATGGATCTCCACCAATGTTATGTCCCTCAACAAGTTGGACACAACCACCTATACACGCTGATCTTTCAAACAGATCTTTCAGGGCCTTTTCCACTTGCATCACCTAGTCTTCAGCCTTGACACCATCTGAAGTGCCATCATATAGAGGGGGTATCGTCTGAGCTTGGCCTTATTGTGCTCTCATGATCTACAAAAGCTAGTATAGGATGCGGTTTATGGTGTACTCTGAGGGTATATCCGATTCTTGCTACAGACTCGTGAAGTCTCCCTTCCCTCACTCTAGAAGTGGTGAGGAATGTTGTTATCAGAGGAGTGTGAAGCGGAGGTTACTCCTATCAAAGGAAACTTATGCCGCAAGACGTGAAGCGACACTACCTAGCAATGCATCGAAAGAGAGTGTGAATGGATACCTCTGATTGTCGGCTGCTGAAGAAACTACTTTTCATTTAGTTTAGTCCTGCCCAATCTTTGTGGCCCTATTTAATAGGACGTGGAGATCTCCAAACGTAATTGTCAAAAAGGAGTCTTTTGCGCTTGATCTGCTCTTGAGCCCTATTGAAATTAGACGATGCAAGCGGTGGAGACTGATCTGGAAGACATGGTTGCTTACTACTTGGTGGTTTGTTTGGATGGCATGCAATGATGCTACTTTCCGTCAAATTCCGGTCATCCTTAATCATCTTGTCCATAAAATCCTGGTTGACGTATATGTGATTTTACGTATGCATCTTAGAGACCTCTTCTTTCATCTGAACAACGTTCACTCAACGGTGGTTTCTTCTAATCCAGCGGATCCTGGTTGAGCTGGCTTTGTTGTTTGTTGCTAGCTGTCTGTAGTTTTTTTTTCTTTAGCTTTTGTTTTTTCTATATTTTAGTTTTGTTTTCTATTTTGTTCGGTTCATGGGTTCAACATTTTGTTGATCTTCATGAGTATTAATGTTGATCTTCTTTCGGCTCTCTCTCTCTCTCAGTAATGATGCCGACAGCCAGTGGCTGTCGACCGCTTTATTTTTTTTTAAACACGCCGGCAGCCATGACCACCGACCTTCTCTCCTCAAACTCGTCGGCAGCCATGGTTGTCGGCCTCTTAAAAAAACAGGAAAAAGAAAGAAAACATAGGGAGGGGTCGTTACCTGCCGATGGCCGCTCCTCCCATCTGCAGTGCTCAGGCGGACCATCTCTCATTCTCTTAAACTCTATTTTTTTTCCTCTTGTCGAGTAGGGTAAGGAGGCTCACAAAGAGCCCTCATAGTGGGTGAGGATAAACCTCCCCCACCCCCACCCCACCCCACCCCACCCCACCATGATCGAAAAAGGGAGAGACGGTTCCATAGTTGGGGAAACATCATCCTCATGATTTTTTTCAAATTTTTTTTTTATGTTTATCTTTTTCCCACCCGACTCTGTCGGGTGGGTTTTACCTTCCCTTTTTCCAATTGTTTGATTTTGCATCTCATGAATTGATGCTCATTAATAATTATTTTATCAACTTAGGGAACTGACTGTCTGCGTGGTTTGTCTGCCTCAGGTAATTCTTTCAATCATCTTTATTTTTCTTCTTGACAACTATATACATTTCAGTTTCTACTTCTATTAGTAATTGTAATCATGTTTGCTCTATTTTTTTCACTCTTGCTGATCAAACTTGAGGTACACATGGTGCGGTTCTGCTGTAGCTGAATCGAGTATTACATCCAGGTGGTTATTTTGTATGGTCTGCTACCTCAGTTTACCATAACCAGAAGAATGAAGAGGATGCTGCAATTGCATTTTTTTTTCCAGTGGAAACACTTTTATTGGCGCACTTTTCACTGGCGCAACTACTGCGCCAGTGAAAAATTTTTTTACTGGTGAAAAAATTGCGCCAGTAAAACCTTTATTGGTGAGGCTTTTACTGGCGCAAAAGCTGCGCAAGTAAAAATGGAATTTCTTGTAGTGTATAATCAAGGTTTTGTATGGGAGCCTTGGATCAAAGGTGTGTTGCTTGGGAGCATTGGTGTTGCTAAAACACTGCATTGGAAATGGAATCGACAGCTCGGCCAGACATTTCAAAACCATTTATAAGAGGATGTTTTTGACAGTTGCATCCTCAACACGGCATTTTTGAAAAAACTATACTTTGACAACACATAGAAATGGTGCTTCCATCTCAATACAAGGCTCCCAAACCGAGCCTAAAAGGAAAACCAGCCCCATCTCTACTCTTAAGTGCTTCATAGACTCATGACATTTGAGAACCACATTTGCATTGCTAGCATTGAGGGCCATTGCTCAGCACAATTGTAAAGTGCTCAAGCTGTCAGCATAGAAACATGGGTTGAGTCCTTGGAGCAACCACTTAATGCAAAAGGAACAGGCTAGGACTGAGTAATATCCCCTTTTTAAGGAGCTGGAATCCAAATATGGGGATTCTCAGAAGCAAGTTCATAACACCATTCACATGGCATCGATTTGAAAAGGGTCTACAGGCAGGTGCTATAGGGCCCATGAAATGCTGCCAAATGATAGGATCCTATTTCCGTCCATATCCCAGATGGATGTTCCTTCGACCCATGGTCGCTCAAACTCTAATCTAAAGGCCGGCAGATATGGGCATTCCAAGTGACAGGAGAGCCCAGTGGCTGTATGAAACAAATCAGGTGATCTGCCAAATCACCATTCATCCGTGATTTGGCATCGTCGCCATCCATCATACATATCAATGTCAACAAAGGGGGGGCATGCTGATGATGATGATGATGTGACAAGCATGTTATGGTGACGGCCGTGATGAAGAGAATAGATGGTGACGATGCCAGGACAGAAATAAATGGTTGCTCCAGTGAACTCCACCTGTGAGTGCATTTTGACATGGTGGTAGCATGCAGTGGCTGGAAGGGGTTGTGCCCCTGCGGGCCGCAGGTGAGGCACTGGCAAGAAAGGTGATGCGGTGGTGGTGCTAAATATGTCAGCACAGCTGGTGCAGATGTTGCCTGGAAGCCTTGATGGGTGCAGCCTTAAAGGTTAATGGAAGCTGTGTTTTGAAATCCCAAAAACAAGAAAAGGCAAACAATAGCAGAAAAAGCACTAATAAGCATACGTAGGGATGGCAGTGCGGCGGGGCGGGGGACAAGGTCTCCACCCCCGCCCCGCCTCAAGATTTTATCCTCCACCCCCGCCTTCATCCCCGTTTCATGTCCTCCATCCCCGGTTCAAACGGGGATGAGGCGGGGCGGGGATATTGCAGGGAAAAGTGGTCGGGCAGGGTTGGGGCGGGGCAGGGAAAAGTGCACGTCCATCCCCGCCTCCACCCCCGACGGGGATGGATTTTAACCTTCGTCCCCGCCTCCATCCCCGTTTCATACCCTTCATCCCCGGTCCAAACGGGGCGAGGCAGGGCCCGCTTTCCCCCGGTCCACTGCCATCCCTAAGCATACGATATGTTGTGGTGGTGATGGCAAAGCCAATTGAAGAAAGTTCCATCTAGTCCTGAAATTTAACAGATGTGCTTAGCAAGGAGGCCTGACTGAAATCGGCTGCGCCAGCACGGTTTTGCATTGAGGGATTCATTATTACACACCAACCACGCATATGATTATGCATCTCATCTACAAATTAACAATGTTGTCAACAACTTAATTAATCAAGCAAAGTTAACCACCTACAGTATAACTGTCCACAATTGCAGTTTAGAGCGGTTGGCTAAACCATACATATGATTGAGCATCTCATCTGCAAATTAACAATGCTAATCAAGTAAAGCTAACCACCTTTAACTAATACTCAACGCCAATAGGGATAACCAGGCGGTGGGAAACCGAACCGGCCTGGCCTGATCGGATACCCTGGTGGTGGTGGAGGATGAAAATAGGGGTGCGGCGGTAGAAGTGGAAGGAAAGGTGGTGGTGGCCCTGGTGGAAACGGCCGGAAAAAGGGTGGCACCATTGGTGGTAATTCTGGATCAATAGGGGCTACTGCTGGCACATGACAACATTCCGTACAAGCAGGTTCGGCTGTATGGGGTGGTGCCTGGATGCCTTCAGTAGGATCGAGCACATATGGAGCAGAAGGTGGTGCTGATGGTGCCTGGTGGGCTTCCACATAATTGGGTCCAGATGGATATGACCGAAGAAAGGGTACTGGTGGTGCCTGGTAGCCTTCCACAGGGGGGTACAGAATGACAGGCGTTGCCCCGGGCAGAATTTCTGGCAAAATAGAAGATGCTGATGGTGCCTGGTATCCTACCAAAATCGGATTCTGATTGCCATAGTCTTGATTAGAATTTGAACCACGGAAGCTGCCTTCCTTACCTTCAATCCTGTAAGAGAAATTCAGGAACCCTGTTGCTTCGTCGTTGGATCCTCTGACCTGATAACTTACATGCCTAACACCCCCAGTATAACCATCCAGCAAGTCCACGATCGGAACATGGACCCTGCCGATGACTTTGTCTCCAAGCCCACCTTCCTTTCGGATCTCAAAATCCAGGGCTAGTGCTGCCTGATTCACCGCATCCCCCGATCTTTCCACCTCAAACCTCATCTGGTGCTTCCATTCAGGGTTCCGGTCGTTCTCCCTGTCCGGCGGGGTCTTCTGCTTCTTCTTCGGATCGCCGAACCAGACTTCGACGTAGATGGCCATCTTCTGAAAGAAATTGAAGCCCTTTAGATCCTTGCACGACTCCACCGTCAACTCTATGCCCTTGATGTCCATCCTTTCTGATCTTGGGATTTTTCAAGCAGATCCTGAAGTAGTAATGAAGAAGTGAAATTGGGGAGGCTCAGGAAATATATGTTGCTCCTACCGAAGGAAAAGCGGTGCCCACACGCCTTTGGGATCAGTTACAACTCTTACCGTGGTTGATCACAAACCTGCATAGATGAAAGCTCTGTTTGGAACCATCTGCACTGTCCTGTTCAGACGTTCTGAGAGATTTGGCCCCTGACCATGGTCGCTGTGAATTAACAAATTGATAATTTCATGTGAATGAAAAGGATAAAAGATGCTGGTCATATAGCTTTCATGATTCACCCATCTCACCTATCAGTCAAAACCAATCCAATCCAACCTTCCAAGATTAAAGCACGCTCTTTTTGTGTGGTTTTTGTTGTTCACTTTTAGTCTACACCGTCGGATGGAAGATGTTTGATGGCCAAGCACCTGGTCAGAGGCCTTTTGATGTACAACCCGGGATTGACACTAAGCCCTGCTTGAGTTTGACCTCTTAAGGGACCCAATCAACTCTGGAGAAAAGCAGATCCAAGTTGGAACTGGGTTGGGCCATTTCAGGCTGTGTCACCAAACTGAGCCGACCTGTCCACCCATCAGGCTACCCATATCTCTCCATCTACCCTTCAACAAGATGCACTGATCATAACTCGTAATAGAACACCAACAACAACAACAGCTACGCCTTCATCCTAAAATAATTGGGGTCGGCCATATGAACCAAAAGAAGAAAATCATTCTGGGTCTTCCACATGAATCCTTCTCCTCCAATCATTTCTATGCAATGCCATGTCCTTGGTGAGGACACCAATTCGGACAAAAATCAACAGTGTTTATCATACGTATATGAATTAGCTGAGAAAATCAACCCATTGACACCCCTGACTGAAAGAGATCTAAGGATAGCTAAGTGCCTGTGTGAGCGCTTCCTCACGCAATTTATTACCTGCAATCTTGGTCATCAATCTAGTGGAGAGCCAGGGATTGCTCAAGTGCCTGAGTATGTGACACATGCCGATCACATGAACATATTGTAACTCAAAATCATGGCCAACAAATGGTAATATCTGGTCACTTCAACATATATATATAGCTAACAATACTTCCGCACGTGCCACATCGCGCCCTAAGTGGTCAAGCGTGTGTCAAACTCATCCACGTGTGAAAAATGTGTTATCACGTGCCAAAGCAGTAACCCACATCCAGCTTTTAAACCACAAACAAGTTCCAATCAATCGTGCCAATGCAAATAAATGTGTGCCCTCCACACATGCACACACCGAGCATGCAAGCAAAGCAAGCGACCATGCTCTTGCACGTGCCACACATCCTCTATGCACCACAGCATGAGTACATCAAACACCCCACAAACAAGCAAATTACACAGGTTTCTCATGCATACGCATATTTAGCAAAACTCGTCCTTTCCAATAACAAAAGAACTCAATTATGGATCTAATTTTCCAGAGTAGCACTATATTAAATCCATAACTGACTTCTTTTGCAAAATATTTTTCTAATATAACATTACTCTCAAAAAAATTGAGCTTCACATCGATCTTTCGATCACATTGAATCTTGAATCTAAATCTTGTAATTCTTGTACCCAAACTTGATTTAAAAATAGCGTCATGTATATATGTTTGTTTTTATTAATATTCAAATTAAAAAATGTGTTTGTTTTTTTGACATCTTTATAGAAAATTAAAATGTCTATATTGTTGGCAAAATATTTTTGTAATATTACGTTACTCTCAAAAAAATTGACTTTAGCATCGATCTTTGGATCACATTGAATCTTAAATCTAACTCTTGTAAATCTTCTACCCAAACTTGATTTAAAAAAAAAAACTCATGCATATATGTTCGTTTTTATTACTATTCAAATTAAAAAATATGTTCATTTTCTTTACCTCATTATAGAAAATTAAAACGCCTATACTGTTGGCCAATTAAAACGGCTAGGACCAAAAAAAAACTCCCCTATCACCGACGGAACATTGGCATGCCTTCAGTGAAACCAACGGATGGGCATAGGATGAGCCACTAGTCCACGTGAGCTCCAATTCCATCAGCTTCTAGAGTTGGGAGTCGGAGTGATTCAGTCACCATGGACTAATGCACATATTCAAGATATAGTATCCCAATGAGTTGCAATGCTCATTACCAATAATCTCCACAAGAGCATACCCCATCCTGGAAGTGATGGAACCTGTGAGAATCTCTCACCACAATCTGCCTGCCAACAACCTTTGAGATGAACTTAGTGGCTGTGTGACAATCCCCACAAACTCTCAAATTCTTGGTTATTTGAATTGGTGCTGCCGCCCTCGAGTGCATGAGTCCAAACACGATGGCAAGCTTTTCGCTGTGCACAAATAGCAAGCTCTCCTTCAAATCCTCTTCCACATCATGCAACACAAAATTCGTATCAGGCACATACCCTGCTTCCTTAATTCTCCCAATCAATTTTTCCAGCTCTCTGTAGATAGCATCTGATTGTAGGTGCGACCTATCACCAACAGTAAACCTGAACAGCATGTTGTTCACTTCTACTACCGTGTGTCCTGGAGTTTTATTCACCCCTCTCTTTTTCATCAGCTCCCTGAGCTTAACAGCATCCTTCCAATTTCCTGACGCAGAATAGATGTTTGCCAACAGGACATATCGACCAGAGTTTAGAGAGTCTAGATGAAATAAATGTTCTGCTGCAATTTCTCCAATTTCAGCATTGGAATGAATCCTACAAGCACCAAGCAAGGCACCCCAAACTCCAGAATCAGGTGCTACGGGCATGTTATCTATGAATTCTTTGGCCTCATTGAGGAGACCACCTCGGCCTAGGAGGTCCACCATGCAAGCATAGTGCTCTGTCGTGGGTGTAACAGAGAAGTCTTTGGTCATGCTCTTAAAGCATCGCCAACCCTCATCGATCATCCCAGCATGACTGCAAGCAGACAACATCGAAACGAATGTTATCTCATCTGGCTTCATGCCTGAATTTACCATGCACTCAAACAATTCCAGTGCATTTTTGCCAAGACCATGCATTCCATATCCAGAAATCATTGTGCTCCACGAAACTAAGTTCCGTTCAGGCATTTCATCAAACCATCGCCTGGCGATCCTCAAATTGCCACTTTTCACATAGAGATCAATAATGGCACTGTCTAAAACCACATCTGAATTGAAACAACATCTAATTGTAAAGCCATGGACACATTTAGCATGATGAGGAGCTGCAAGGCAGGAGCATGCACGGATAACACTGAGCATTGCAACAGAATCCGGTGAAATTCCCTCAAGACGCATGCGCTTAAATACTTGCAACGCCGCTACTGGAAGATTCGACTGCACGTAAGCCTCGATCATTGAACTCCAAGAGATCAAATCCTTTCGGGGCATTTGCAAGAACAATCTCCAAGCAATATCCACCCTACCACATTTTGCATACATACCCACAACCGCATTCTGCACGCAGATATCCGAATCAAGACCATTCTCAATGACCAAATCAAGAACTTCATTAGCCAATTCGTCACCCGGGTTCAAGCTACAGAGTGCGGGGATGACATTCAAGATGGTAACTCTGTTGGGCCCGATTCCCTCGCTCCGCATCCGTTCGAACAACCCAACAGCCTCCTCCATCCTCACATTCTCGACGCAGGCCCCTATCATGGCGCTCCAAGAGACAACATTTCGTTGAGGCATTTTGTCGAACACTTTGCAGGCCTCCTCAAAACTCCCACATCTGCCATACATTGTGATCAGAGAGTTACCCACGTAAACATCTGACTCAAACGCGTGCCGAACCGCATCTTGATGAACCCTTCTCCCTTCCTCGATGTCTCTGAGCGAAGAGCACGCCTTAAGAACAAATGGAAATGTGAAATTATCAGGAGAAACGCCCACACCTTCTGCTTCGACCATACAACGGTAGAGCTCGATGGCTTTTGAGTGCGGACCATGGTCGGCGTAGCCCCTAATGAGGGCGTTCCAGAGGAAGACGTCTGCGTTTGGGGCCGTTCGGAAGATGGAGAAAGCGTGGTCCATGGCGCCCAAGGAGGCGTAGAGGGTGAGGAGATTGGTGGCGAAGAAGAGGTTCTGGTGGAGTTGGGACATCAGCATAGCAGCATGAATCTCCTTGACGTGGTGGAGGGTGGCGCATCTCTGCAGGAGGAAGGTGCAGGAGTTTGGTTCCAAGGGGATGCCGTCGCAAAGGTGGAGGAGTCTATGGCCATGGAGATGGAAACGGAGTCGATGGCGGTGGTGTTGCGTATGCAGCCAGCATGCCAATGTGGTTGCTCTGTGCATGAGCGTCCAGCAGAGTTTTCTTTCCTAGCACATCTTGATTTTGTTTGCTCGTAGCAAACGGGTGCTCTTATGTTCGCATAACATGAAACCTATATACATAAAAAAGGCGTATTTTTTAAATATCGTGATACTATGAAGGCCGACCAATATCGAAAAAAATGTGGTATTTTCAGACTGATGCTTTTATTTTTTTTCTGAAATATGATAACCAAGCGCTGCGTCTACAACAAAGAATAGAGGGAGTGAATTAAGTACTATTTTTGAGAGGCCACATATGTTTCACATACCAATCTTCATGAGAGAAGTTTGAATGGGTTACTGTAGATAAAGAAATCAGCAGGAGTAATGATCTCTTCCTTAGTAGGCAGTGTGCGATCGATCTCTGCCACAACTAAAACTAAAATCAACCCACATCTTGTTGTTGTTGCTGAGGACTCTCTCTCTCTCTCTCTCTCTCTCTCTCTCTCTCTTATTGCCTCTTCTTCCCGACCTCCGAGTTTGTAATAGTTGAGAGCGAGAGAGACCCAACTATAAATATCAATCAATCGTCGGCAACTCAAATCGATATAGCGGGCAAGAATGGCTTACTTTGAGGCATTCACAGATGCAATCTCCGTGGTACTCATGTGAGCAGGGCATCACAGTCATGTAATCTCCTGTTCCAAACTCATCTATGCAAACGGCACATACGTTCTTGGCACCCACTTCATCCTCCTCCTCTACCAACCTCCTATCCAAATCATCCACCACTGGTTTTGACGCAGGAATAGCTATCAGAGCAAACGCGCTCAAATGATAAACCAACGGGGGGCTCCGCTTGTCTGGTAGGAGAAGCTAGTGCATGTCACCTTGTGTTGGGACGTTGCAGGTTCAAAACCCAATGGTATAGTTGTATAACTGGTAGGGCTCTGCCTAACCCCATCTTGCCTTTCAAAAAAAAAAAATTCTCGATACGACCATTAATAGCTCGCTCACCTGCTGCCTCGTGAACCAACGTTTGGATTGTGACGCACAAATTTGACATTATATGATCGACTAGTATATATATGGTATGTAGTATATGTAAAACATATGATTGAATTGTTTGGTTTGCAAGGTTTAGTGGTAAAATGATATATTCATTTTCTTGTAATCTTTTTTCTTTTTTTTTCTAGTTTTAAAACAATGTACTTTTCTTCAAGCAAGTCAACTCAAAGTCAGCTCATTTAACTTGGGTTCATTATGAGTTCAAACTTGGCTTAGCTAGCCACTAAAATGAGCCAAGCAGCTTGAACACTTCAAACTTGACTAGTTCGATGCATTTATTACCTAAAACCAGCTGGATAACCAGACCCAGCTTTGTCTCGCATTCGAACCCATCTTGAGATCCAACATGGATCTGGCAATCTTCGTAATGAATTTTTTTCCTTTGACAAAAAACAGGCACAAAAGCAGTACAAACAAAACAGAAAATGATCCCTATGCCAAATATGATACATTTTTTGAAATGTCCTACAATTTTTGAAATTCACACAATGTTCAAATTCGCAAATTTCTAACTATAAAAGAACCTTTTTACCCTTCGCACAAGTAAATTTTCTTTAGATATACGAACTTCCTTTCAAATATCCAAATATGTGAATTTTCTCTCAAATATGAGAATATATGAATTTTTTTCCAAATATACAAATTTCTTGCTAAAGGCTTGAGCAGCACTTTTGAAGCATTACTAAAGGTTTTTTACCTTTAGTGGCACTTTTGCAAATATCAAGCATGAAGCCCTTTGCCTGACATGTTTTGATATTCACAAATACAGTACGATATTTGAAACTGTGAATTGCAAAGGCCCCCAAAATGTGCAAACACCTTTTACAAAAGTCACATAAGAGGCACAAGCAAGAGAACATTCGCAAATGTATCAAGACATTCACAAATGTGGGACTATTTAGTTAAAAAACGTGTGCATATTTTGGGGACCTTTGCAACTCATGGGTGTAAATGCCCTCCAAAATGAACGATCCGCCTTTTAATAAAATCGAATAAGGGCCACATGCAAGAGAACATTTACAAATGTGTTGCAGAAAATTCACATATTTGAATATTTTGAAGAAAGTTCACATATCTGGAGGAAATTCACTTGTACGAAAGATAAAAAAGTCCTTTTATAGCTGAAAATTTGTGAATTTGGACATCGAGCGAATTTAAAAAATTGTAGGGCATTTCGAGAAATGCATCATTTTTGTTATACAGTACGATCATTTTTCGCAAACAAAATCTATGGTTTGCCCTATTAATTAAGTTAGACCTAGGGCATGCCCTCATATCTGGATATGTTCACACCGGATCCATTTAAGGTTCTCTACAGGCCTGACCTAAGCAATTTATCCACTAGAGTTAAGATATCACATGCATGACAATTATGGTTTTGTTATTTTTCTTAAAAAAAAAACAATTATGGTTTTGTTTAGACTTCCAAACACATAAATTGTGCAAGACTAAGGATTGAAACTGTCATGGGCATAGAATTTTTGCGAACCCATGCAGCACCAGATTGCCCAGTCTGATAGCCTAATGGCCAAAGGTCGTGCACACACACTTTTCCTTATGCTGAATCGTTTCATTGTCCCTGTGCACCACCCTGTTGAAATTCCACTAGAGGGGGGTGAATAGTGGATATGAGCACAGATCAGAAATTGAAAAATATTTATAGGCACCACACAGTGAATACAAGATTTATACTGGTTTGGTCAAACACCTGACCTACATCCAGTCCTCAAGTCTTACCACTTGGGTATTCCACTATTTCCTCCTTGTTAAACCCAACAAGGATAAATATTACAACACCCTCATACAGACAACCCTGTAGAGGTCTTCTTCTCAATCTCGAGAAGGATCAATACTGAGCAACAGAAAGTTACACACTTTCCCTATAGAACCTTTAAAATGATATGCAATAGATGAATGTGCTTTTGGAATATCTCAGTTTTGAAGATTCACTCAGAATGTTTTCTTTTTAAAAAAGAAGTAAGAATAATCACTCAGAAGAACTAATTTTTTTTTTTATTTTTCTCAACAAAAAATAGTGTTTTTGTCAATATGCTTTGTGTCTTGTCTGTATGTGTATGATACCTTTTTGTTTGTATATATAGGTTTATAAAAAGACGTGTCTTTTTAAAATACTATTTCAAGTGAATGTACTTTTTGATATGAGACACCTTGTCTCTTCAAGACATCTTTTCTTTTATGAAAAAGTTATGTACTTTAGAATATAATAATTTGTGTACCATTTCACTTTTTCATAAGTTGTCATTTCTTAAGTAAATGTTTTGTTAAACAATAAATGTTTGTGTATTATAAAAATAATGTTTTTACTACAAATTGTCATATCTCAAATAAATGATTTGAAGTACAATAAATGCTTGAGTATTTAAAATAATGATTATTTTATAAATTGTCATTTCTTGAATAAATGCTTTGAAGTACAATTAATGCTTGAGTAATACTTAAATTACAAATAGTCATTTCTTGAATAAATGTTTTGAAGTACAATTAATACTTGAGTAATACTTAAATTACAAATCGCCATTTCTTGAGTAAATGCTCTTATATCATGAGCTATTATATCTTTTCAATAGTTGTCTTTTACATAAATACTTTTGAAATCATGAGTTGTTATGTCTTATCAATAGTTGTCTTTTTCATAAATGCTTTTGAAATCATGAGTTATTATGTCTTATCAATAGTTGTCTTTTTTATAAATGCTTTTGAAATCATGAGCTATTATGTCTTATCAATAGTTATCTTTTTCATAAATGCGTGTATGAAGTATAATGATTGTTCTAAAATGTTTGATTTAACCTTTTTGAAATAATTCAAAACATACTCAACGATTACTTTGAAAAACTTATCTTTTTGCATATAAATGACTTATTTGTTTAATGCGTGGTTTTAAAACACATATAGAAATATGAAATATGCATACTTTTTGAAGGTTTTGTTACATATGACTCTAAGAAGAAAGAAACATTCTTGAGGTAACTGATCATCTCCATCTTTGAGAGACTTTATGAAGATTTGGCCAATCAAGTTTTTCCTTCATAATCCAAGTATGATTGCTTCAAATGTTGCACAGTTTCAGTCGAATTAGGACTCTGTCTCAGAGTCCTGATCAGATCAGGACTCTGTTCTGATTTCTGTTTTAACTCCCATGTTTACCTGTTTTTAAAATCTTTTCGCTTATTTTTTGAAAAAAAAATCCAATTTTGTAGAGTTTTAGTCAACTTAAGACTCTATTTCAAGAGTTTCAGTTAAACTCGGACTCTGACTCTAATTTTATTTTTCAGTTCATTTTATCAAATTCTGAGAAAACCTTTTTAAAATTCCTTTATTTATCTTTCAAAATTACCAAAAATCTAGAGTTTTGGTCCCATCAGGACTCTGTCCCTGTTAAATTCAATTTCTCGAGATTTGGCCAATAGTGTTATTTATGCCACCACCGCTCAAGAAGTCTGGGCAGACTTACATGAACGGTTCTCACAAAGTGTTGCACCCAGGATTTATCAAATCCAATGTGCAATAGTTCGCCTTTAGCAAGATTCTTTGTCCATGGCTACATACTTCTCTAAACTCAAAGTTTTTGGGACGAATTGTCTTCATACAATCCTTTACCCATGTGTACATGTGGTGTTGTCAAACAATTGAAAGATCAACAGGAGCATGAAAGAGTTTTTCAGTTCCTTATGGGCCTTAATGACTCTTATGATACAGTAAGGAGACAAATTCTTCTTAAAGACCCGTTATCGTCAGTTGCCAAAATATATGCCTTAGTTATTCAAGAAGAACGAAGTAGGGAGGCTCAAGTTAGTCCTTTAACTGCAATAAATAAATCAGCCTTGTATTTGAGCTCTCCTCATAATGAGTATTGTGAACCATCAGCTAGTGCCATTCAATTTAGTTCCAATGAGCAGATCAAAGATACAAGGCATGGTAGACCTACCTGTTCACATTGCAGAATCATTGGACATGTTAAAGATAAATGCTTCAAGCTTAATGGATATCCTCTTGGACATAGACTATACATATCAAGCAAATCAGCTCCTAAACCTTTAGTTAATGCATCCGTATCACATGGAGGTGAGGCGAAAGGAAGTACAGATGAGACTGTTACGCTCACCCGAAGTGAGTATAACCAGCTCGTGGCTTTCATCAAAAGCAAGTCATCCACAGCCAATTTCGTAGGTTTGTCCTCTCATTCTCATTCATATACATCTTGGATCATTGATTCAGGTGCCAGTGATCATATTGTTTCTTCTTCTGAGTTTTTTGTTAAATATGAAAAATCCAATATTCATGTCAAACTTCCAAATGGGTCGTCTGTAGGTTTATCACATCAAGGTTTGGTAAACATTTCTGATTTCATCTCCTTACAAAATGCCATGTGTATTCCTTCGTTTAAATTCAATTTGATTTTTGTCAGTCAGTTAACCAAATCCTTGAACTGTTTCATTACTTTTTTTCCTAACTCATGTGTCATTTAGGACCTAGCATCGAAGACGAAGATTGGTGAGGGTGAAGTGTGAGATGGGCTATACATGTTGAATGTTTCTTCACCTTTTATTGCAACATTATCGTTCCCCATGAACAATCTGGGTATTTGGCATCAATGACTTGGACATCCTTCAACTAGTCTTATGAAGTGCTTTTTTAAATATGATTTTAATTTTTTTCCAGATACTTCATGTCATTGTGATGTGTGTCATTGTGCTAAGCAAACAAGGTAGCCTTTTGGTTTAAGTGAAATATCTACGCAAACTATATTTGAGTTGGTTCATGTTGATATTTGGGGTCCCTACTCTCATAACTCCTTCAATGGGGCCCATTACTTTCTCACATTCGTAGATGATTTTTCTCGATGTGTTTGGGTGTATTTGATGTGCCATAAAAGCGAAACAAAACACCTACTTCAGAACTTTGTTTATATGATTCAAAATCAGTTTCATCATTCTGTTAAATCTATTAGATCTGATAATGGGTTAGAAATTTTTTCTCATGGAATTCAAAGTTTTTTTTGAAAATAATAGAATTAACCATCAACACAGTTGTGTACCCACACCTCAACAAAATGGGGTTGTTGAACGAAAACATCGACACCTATTAGAAGTAGCAAGAGCTCTAATGTTTCAAGCAAGCTTACCGTTCAAGTTTCGGGTAAATGTGTTTTAACCGCTGCTTACTTGATCAATCGCACACCTACTCCTCGTTTAGGAGAAAAATCACCTTACAAAATTTTGTTCAATCAAAAACTGTTTTTTAATCATCTCAAAGTTTTTGGATGTTTGTGTTATGCAACTAACACAGATCCAAACAAATCCAAGTTTGATCCAAGAGCTAAAAAATGTATTTTCATTGGTTATCCTTTTGGACAAAAAGCTTACAAAGTATACGATTTGGAATCTCACTCCACCTTTTTCAGGCATGATATTATTTTTTGTGAGTCAACATTTCCATATCACACGGTTAAAGAGGGTGACAATAGTGTAGTATTGCCAATCTCAGTCTCCATGGGTGAACCCCTCACCGATTATGATTAACTTGAAAATCGTTCTGCTTCAACATCCACTTCTGAAAATGTCATTCCTCCAAATAATCATAGTACTCACTTACCTGATGTTGAACCAAATATTTGAAGATCAGTTCTAGAGAAATGCCCTTCTGTCATGCTCAGAGATTTCTACTGTATAGCCACTCAATCATATCTCAATCCAATCAAGGCTTCTATACAAGGACCAAAATGTACACACATTCCTTTAGTCAATTGTGTCTCCTTTCAAAAGTTTTCTGCATCACATCAAAAATTTCTTCTAGCCATCTCCGTTGTAGATAAACCCACTTCATTCCATCAAGCCCTTCAATATGATTGCTGGTGTGATGCCATGAGAAAGGAAATACAAGCTTTGGTGGAGAACAACACCTGGTATGTCACTTCTCTCCCAAGTGAAGTAACTTGTGGGGTGTAAATGGGTATTTAAGGTAAAATATAACTCTGATGGTTCTGTTGAGAGATACAAAGCCCAACTTGTGGCTAAGGGATACTCACAACAAGAAGGGCTAGATTATCATGAGACATTTGCACCAGTAGAAAAATTAGTATCAGTTCGTTGTCTTCTTGCTATCGCAGCCGTAAAAAAATGGTCCCTTCATCAAATGGACGTTCACAATGCCTTCTTGCATGAGGACCTTGATGAATATGTTTACATGGAATTACCTCCAGGGATTGGCAAACAGGGGGAGAGTCTAGTATGCAAACTCAATAAATCATTATATTGCCTCAAACAAGCTCCTAGAAATTGGTTTTCAAAATTTTCTACCATCTTGACTCAATATGGTTTCTCTCAGTCTAAAGCTGACTACTCCTTATTCATGTTTTGCAAAGAAAATGTGTTTGCGGATCTTTTAGTTTATGTGGATGATTTGTTAATGGCAGGAAATGATGATGCCACTATCAATGAGCTAAAGCAATATCTAAATCAAAACTTTCGTATGAAGGATTTGGGTCCATTAAAATATTTTTTGGGAATAGAAGTGTCCAGATCCAAGTCTGGCATATGTTTGACTCAAAGGAAATATACCTTGGATATTTTAGATGAAACAGGTATGTTGGGCGCCAAACCAATTGATTTTCTAATGGATCAAAAGCTATCTCTAACATTCTCAGATGGTGAAGAGTTGAAAGATCCTTCTATATGTAGAAGATTGGTCGGCCGTTTAATATATTTGACCATTACAGGTCCTAATATCATGTATGCACTTTACATTCTAAGCAGGTTTATACAGGGGCCAAGAAAACTTCATCTAGAGGCCGGCTGCACTTCGTGTGATACGCTATTTAAAAAAGAGTTCAGGCCAAGGAATTCTGCTATCGGCCGTGTCTGATCTTCATGTCCGAGCTTATTATGACTCTGATTGGGCTGGATGTCCATAATCCAGAAAATCAGTAACTGGGTACTGTATTTTTTTTAGAAAAAGCCCAATCTCATGGAAAACCAAAAAGCAAAGTATGGTTTTTCGATCATCTGCAGAAGCTGAGTATCGAGCCACGGCAAATGCAACTTATAAAATTACGTGGTTGATGTTTCTTTATAAAGATCTTCAAGTGAAGTTGTATTGGCCTGTTGATTTAATGTGTGATAACCAAGCAGCTATGCAAATTGCGGCCAACCCTATTTTTCATGAGAGAATCAAGCACATAGATATTGATTGTCATCTCATTCGAGAGAAACTCATTAAAGGTGTCATCCCAATGAGATATGTGCAGTCAAAAGATCAAGTTGCAGATCTCTTTACCAAAGCCCTGGGAAAGGAACCGTTCTTGTATCTTACAGACAAACTGGGAGTTCTGGATTTGCACTCACCAGTTTGAGGGGGAGTGTTGAGATTACGATAAGGTCCAGATAACCGTATCTAATCAAATCTTTTTGTTAATTAGGTCTTCTTATTCTTTGAGAAAATTGTAGTCTGATGAGTTTGTTATAACTCTATCTCTTTAGCATTATCTTCTGTAGTCTATATAAGCATGTAATATGGTAAATGAATATACACAGAAATTCACCAATCTACGTGTTCTCATATAGTTTCACAGGGAGAGGACCCCGCATTGCGGAGGGAGGTGATTGCGCAGTCACCTCCCTCACAGAAAGGGAGAGGAAGACCAGGAGAGGAAGGGGGATAGGACGCGAGCAATGTCCTTCCCCACTCTTCTCGATTCGTTGAGGGACGCTCGGTGCCCAAGCCACCCTACGAGAAGTGGCCACCAGAGGTGGCTTATGGGGAAGGCCCTTCGACAGGTGGTGGGGGTGACCATGGGTGGTGGCGCCAGTGTCTGGTTCACTGGAAGAGAAAATCAAGAGAGTCGAGAGGGGGAGAAGAAAAAAAACTTAGGGGGTGAGAGATTTTCATAAGGTTTGAAATGAAATGAGGGGTTTTGAGTTTGGGTTGGGTTGAATCCATTCTTATACAACCCAAATGGTTTTCCCTTTTGGGTGGTTCGAGAGGGGTTTATGGTTGGATCCGATTGGATCCAACCCACATGAGTGTTTGTGGGTCGGGATGGATTTGGATTTTGGTGAGACCCAAAATCAACCTATATATATATATATATATATATATATATATATATATATATATATATATATATATATATATATATATATATATATATTAGATTCATTTGGGTCCTAGTGGACCCAAACATTATTCATTTTAAGTGGGATCCATTTAGGTCTCCCAATAGATCCATAAGTTCATTTTACTTTAATGGGATCCATTTGGGTCTCAAATGGATCCAAAAAACCCTATTTATTTAATGGCATCCAATTGAGTCTCCAAGTGGATCCAACCATGATATTCTAAAAAATTGGGCCATTTTATTTTAATATGTAAAAAGGTTTGGATATTTCAGAACCTAGTGAAAGGAATACTATTCAAAGGGGTTTTCTTTTGAAACCAACTGAATGAAAAGGAACTTACCCACAACAAGAGTATTCTTTGCATAGCGAAAAATATAAAACAATTTCGTTCATTGAATATTCAAAACTTCATATACAAGTTCAATGAAGTAGAGACTATTTACAAAATCCATCATTTTAAAATTCAATGTTCACCTAAACAAAAACATGGTGAACAACCCATACTGATTACAATATATATATACCCAACGTGGGGTAACAACACAAAAAGAATACATGGGTACAAACACGTAATTGACCCAAATATATAAAACAATCCAAAATACAACTATGATCCAAGAAATAGAAGTCTAGTGTCAACTCCAGGGGTGTCCGAATCTCAGCATTTGTCGCCCTCGACACACCCTTTTCCACATGAACCTAAAAAGAGAGAGAAAAAAGTAGGGTGAGACTAACCACATGTCTCAGCAGGAACAAGACCACTCATCCCGCAATAACATACATAGATAGGTCACTAGCCAAACTTTACTCTAACTGAGACTATAGCTAAACACAAGCCCAATTTTTGACTCTCTACGGGAAGAACTTGACTCAACCTCTCACCAAGAGATTGAAAACACACATGTATAACCTAAGTACATAAACATATTTTATTGATCTTTCATTTATCTTATTCTTTTGCTCTGTACAGGATGCATTACAATATACAATTACTTTCTTTCTTTTTCACATGGGCACCACTGCCCTGGCCACTATAGGCTAACCAGTTTACTTGGGGTTTTCATACACTTGTGTTTTCTTTATATTTTATTATTATCTTTCAAGAGCACCCAAATTCACCAGCACCAAGAGTTCAGAACCCTTCATCAAGGCATTCATTTCCTTAAAAAAAATTATACTGCACTACCACTAGCATACATAGCCAGGACCTCCCACTCAAAGGAGTTTGTATATCCTCTAAGCCACCGTAATTAGAGACCAATCCACACTAGTGACCAAGACAGGGTCCAAAATAGCTATCACTGAGAGCAAATTTGACGATAACTCAACATTCATGGGGTTGATGCTAACTCACTCAACGAGTCGAATCCATTTATAGGTCACCCCATCTTTCAGGGCATGACTTTAAATTTCAATGTAACTTGTTTCATATTTACTTATCATGCATTATGAATTAGTTCTCATAGTACCCCTTAGGTACACAGAGCCTTGCCCCCAATAAGTTATATTAGTTCTTAACTTATGAGTGTATTTATTTAATATGCCAACTCACAGTTGCACACATGGGTTCACCATCATGCCCCAAACAACATCATGATCACATTAGTCTTACTATATCACAATAAGCTCACACTTAGGAAATTTCACTTTCAAAGGTCTAAAATCAACTCTAGGGGTAAATTCATAAAAATAGCATTTTACGATACCCACTACATAATGTGTAGTTTGCCTAGACCCATGTTTTTATAACCTAGTGTTACACCAACTTATTCAGCAAAAATATATTATCCATATACCTATCATTGATGATTCTAATAACTACATGTATGCTTGATCTATCTAACTACACGCATGTTCATACATATAGGAATATATGTATATTTATCCATAAAATCATGCTCGCATACACCTTAGCACATCATGCTTAAGTATACTGGAAGAATACACAATATACTATCTCATAAGATCAGTCACATGTTTCACACAATACATCACAACTTAGTTCGGGTCTCTTTTTGGAATATCAAACCCAACCCGATGTATATATCCCATAAATATATCAAACACAGGCCTACCGGCCTATTTCAGGGTTGATCCAACCAAGAACCAGGCTAAACAACCTTTATCCAGATTCAAACCACTAAAAATATGCAATTTGGTGTAAAAGTGCTGACTCTATCAACTCAGGTGTCGACTCTCCCTAATCAGGGGTCAACTCCTTTTGAAACAAAAATCTATTCTACTAAGAAGAGTCGACTCACACATCTCTAGGGCTGACTCTTTCTGAAACAGAAGGTCATTTTGTTCAGAAGAGTTGACTCCTCCAACTCGGGTGTTGACCCATGACAACAAGGTCTAGCACTGTTTAGGAGAGTTGACTCTTCAAATCATGGGTCGACTCTTTTTAAAATAGTGCCCATTCAGTTTATTAGGGTTCAACCCTTCAAAATTAGGGGGTTGACTCCTTCTGAACTGAGGTCAATGCCATACACCTCAAGTGTCAACTCCTAGAAAGCAGGGATCGACCCTTGGATCTGTCCACCCACCTGTGAAGCCAACGAGGGTCGACCCTCAATTGAAGGAGTCGACTTTTGTGCTTCATAGTGTCGAAAACAAACTCCAAAACAAGAATTTACAGAAATACAATATATTTAATAGACTTTCTCCAACATGTAGGCATTCAAATAATCTTACAGAAACGTTTATCTATGTAAAAATGCATATATATTTTTAGAATTTATACCTCTGCAAAAAACCCAAGATTTTAGAAAACTATTCTAAAGAACTAGAAACTACAACCATTTCAGATTTCCAAAAACTTTTACAAAATATGCTTAAACCTGCAACTATTTAGATTTTAAAGCCTTTCCAAAGGAGGTTTCAAAAAATTGTTATAGAGTATCAAATCTTAGATTTTTGGAACCCTTATGAAGAATACAAAAATAAAATTTATCAACTTTCAATAAACTAAAAAGAATTTAAAGAACCCCTCAAATCTATAATTGTTTTCAAAATACTAAAATTATTTTAACTATGGAACCTCTCAGCAAAGCATTGAATCAAAACAAAGAGTTATCAGTGATTGACATTCAATACTTTAAAACAAGGGCAAATTCTTTTCATAAGTGAAACTCAACCAAAAATTCCAAAGAAAACCCATTACAACCACAGAAGTCGACTTCCTGAAAACCAGGGATAGACTCACAAAGTGAAATGTTTGATTCATGGTCAACAAGAATCGATACAGACACTCAAGGGTCAACCCAAGACTCAGCAAGAGTCGACTTCTGAAACCAGGGGTTGACCCTCATGGGTCTAGGTCAATACAGAATCCTAGCAAGAGTCGACCCTTGAAAACCCAGGGGTCGACCCTCTCGGGTCTGTCCAACAACCACACTCATGAAACAACAAGGTGTCAACTCATCAAAAGCAGGAGTCGGCACTCGGGCCTCAGAAACATAAAAAAAACAACAAGGTGTCGATTGTTCAAAAACAAAGCCTTAGGAACATAAACAGAACAACAAGGTGTCAACTCTTCTAAAACAAGAGTCGACACTTGCTGACTCAAGGTCATTTAACATAGCCTGAGAGTTGACACTCTAAAACCAAAGGTCGACCATCGGGCTGCCTTAAACCTCTTGAACATACAAGGGTCAACTCTTGCAGAGCAAGGGTCGACTCCTATGTTCACCTGAGCTTCAAACTGAATGCTCATCTTGCAGGAGCCGACTCCCGAGTTCTAAAAAACCCTTAACAATACATAGAAATCCAATTTTTGGCAAACTTCTCGCATAAAAATCTTTCATAACATGATTACAAAGATTTATGCAAGTGCAAAACATAAATCTAGCATGATACACATTTCATGATTTCATAACCATTTCGCACATCATAAAAATAGTTCATGCCTATGCATGCCACTATCGCAAGAGGGAAGTCAAGCACCTACATTTGCTTACCAGATTCAACAAGAACAATCCAATGCAAGGAATTGTGCTATCTTGTTCCTTGGAGCACTCTTGTTGCAATCTTGTCCCCCGCCTTGAGGACACCCCAAAATAGAAAACCCCAAAGGGATAAGAACGAGGAAAAGAGGAAAAACAAATATGAGGAAAAATCAAGAGGAGGGACAACCTTCCTTAAGTCGTTCCTTCCTTGCTAATCCTCCTCGCAATTGCCACTCCAACAACCACGATCCACACTCCACTACTCCGTATCAATGGCGGTTAGCGGAGGAAGTGGGTGTAGCACACCAACACTACAAGAAAGAAGATGATGAGTGGAAAAGATACACCCACAACTTCAAAAAAAAATGGAGGAAAAGCGAGTGGCAATGGCAATTCAAATGAGAGAGAGGTGACAGATAGCAAATTCATAAAAAAGATCTGAGAGGGAGACGTTGGGTTCTTTATAAAGAAAGAGTTGGGTTCAGGATTGGATCCTTTGAGATCCACCCCAAAACCCAACTAGAATGACTTTCTTGGGCCCTAGTTAGCCTTTTATTAGGCTAACTAGGTCCCAAGTCTAGTTACCCTAACCAGCTTTCAAGGGGCTCAGCTAGGTGGCTGAGTCCTAATGACTCTGGCAGGTTTGATTGGCTGGGCTGAGCTATAGCTTTGTCTCCCAAAAGACCAAAATGCCCCTGCATGGATTTTAATTCCCATATGGGTCCTTTTTACCCATTTATACCCTTGGTCAACACCAAAAATAACCACCTTACCACTTAGTCAAACCGAACATGGTCAATTATGACCCTCACGAATTTGATTGGCTTGGTCAATCCAAAATCGGATGGCAATATCCCTCATGTCTAAAATACCCCCGAAACTCTTTCAGAATAACCAAATTGCCTCTGAAACATGACGAACTCATTCCGAACTCAAATTAACTCTGTTTTCAACAAAATGAAGACTGTTATTTTCAAAATTTTGATACGAATGCAGCCATGAACTCAAAATTTATGAATAATGCCTTAGAAATTCCATTATCTAGAAATTATCAAAAATTAGAAAAACCTTAAAAAATATCATATATTACACCAACATTCCCATGTTACTTAGTGGGATCCATTTGGGTCTCAAATGGATCCAAATCTCATTTTACTTAGTGGGATCTATTTGGGTCTCTAAATAGATCCAAATTCCATTTACCTTGAATGAGATCCATTTGGGTCTCAAATGGATCCAAACCATTCTCACTTTGGTGAGATCCATTTGGGTCTCTAAATAGACCTGAAATCCTATTTACCTTTAGGAGATCCGTTTGGGTCTCCAATGTATTCAAATCCTTAGTGAGACCATTTGAGGTCTCAGACGGATCCAAAGCTCTCTCATATCCGGTTCAAATCCCGTTATGGGTCTAAACCTTACCCGAACCCATTTGGGTTAACCTGAATTATTCGGAGATCCAAATATGGATAACTCAAGATCCAGTGGATCCAAATCAAACAGTTTTCATATCCAATATGCTCTCAACGGATATTCATAACTTGGTTTCCCTGTGATTCGTTTCTCTTAGATCCTTATCGAGATCCAGATTCAAGTACCGCTTTATAAATCTAAATTTTATAATTAATTGCATAAAATAATGAAAATAACCATAATTTGCATAGCTATTAGAAATTCATTAGTGAAGATCAATACCAGACAAATAAATTCCAAAATATTTTATTAAAATATTCTCTAAAATTTTGTGAATATTACAGTTGCAGTCCTTCATCAATTCTAAACCGTGTTGTTGGTATCACCCCCAATAGTAAACCCCTGCGCTCATGCAGTAGGCTGCCAGCGGAAACCGAAATACAAACCCATTGCAACTGAGCAATGTTTCAGATTTCCAAGATGATTTTGATACTCCCTACCCTTTGCAAGTCTGAACCCGACCATTTAGTGGCAGCTATATTTCTGACTTCCCATCTGATCTTGATGTGTATGGCTTCAGAATTGCTTCTTGAGTTTATGAAAAATCGATTGTTTATCTCGAGCCATATAGTCCTCTAAGCAATGAGGATCCAAGATTGCCATATGAAACTCCCTTTTTTTCCCCTTGAGCTAAAAGGCCTGGCTATTAGGAGGTCTTTGGGGAATGCTCGGTTGCCCCATGCAAGGTCAAAATCCCCCCAAGCAATGTTGTATAGGACTCTGAAGAATCTACACTTCCAAAATTGGTGGGAGAAGGATTCCTCTTCACTACGGCATCCGAACCGTAAGGGTGGTTTCAACTCGTTATTAGGAATAAAAAAAAAGGTATTTGGACCTGATCTCCTCTCCTTCAAGGGTGCTTGTAGCAATGATTTACCAACACTTTCCAAATTGTCAGAACGCATTGTGCAAGACTAAGGAGTTAATCAAAACATAAACATTCAATATAATAGTATATACAAATCCATTCAAGCTCAGATAAAAATTAGATTTGAAAGAATTTATCACATCAAAAACCAAGCAGACAGGTTTACATTATACCAAAAAAAAGAGGATAAAGGTCTGCCTGTAAGTATGGAACTTGTTAATAGACCTCCCAACTATAGGTGGAGGTGTCTAGCGAACAATCAAGCAATGGGCAACTCAAATCGACACAGCGGGCAAGAATGAGCTCGTTGAAGCCATCCAAGGATGCAACCCTCATGATACTCGTGAGCACAAGGCAGCATGGTCACATATCCTCCTATGCCAAATTCGCATTGGCAAACAACACATACTGTCATAGCACGTTCATCATCATCATCATCCTCTACCCTCTTCCTCTCCAAAGCATCCACCGATGTCTTTGATGCAGGTATAGCCACCGGATCATAAACGAACAGAGACTCATCCTGAGCCAACTCCTCCAAATCCTCCACTGCTTCATAACCAACTGATCCTTCTTCCTCAGCAGTAACGAGATCAATGACTTCAATGATCGACATGACTTCGATACGATCATTGGCTCGGCCACCTGACTCGTGAACCAACCTTTGGATTGTTTGGCACAAACTTGGTGCAATGTCGTCGAGCACTACAAGAAGTGGGACGGAGCCAGTCATTGATAGGTGTTGCAGAACGTGCTGCGAGGTCTCCTCTATGGTGTCGAAGTTGCTGTAGTCGAGAACAAGGGAGCTGATCTCCACTAACAAGAGATCATCCATCCGTAGCTCGGCTGCACATTCTGCTCTAGTTTCTGCGTAAAATTTCACTTCGAATTGCAGAAGCACCTTTCTGGTATTCCATCTTGAGGAAGCTAAAACATGTTCTGATGTTGGCATCTCTCTCTCTCTCTCTCTCTCTCTCTCTCTCTCTCTCTCTCCGTGAAAAGCTCGTTAATTTATGAGGAAGGGTTAGACATAAATAAATAATCAGGAAGACGGTTCATTGTATTCAAACAAGGATTCTAAAGTCCAAACTAGCTTAAGGCCGAGTGTACTCAAACAAGGATTCTAAAGTCCAAACTAACTAGCTAGTCTTAAAAAAAAAAGGTCCAAAACTAACTAGGCCAGGATACTTTGGTACTTGGTAAAACTTTAGAATCATTCATAAGTGGCCAAAGTGGGCTCAAATTCAGATTCATGCATATACCAAATCCAATGGATTCATCTCTCTCTCTCCAAATCCAAATCCTGTGGATTTCTTTCGCATATTCTGGCAATGCATTAAGAGTGACATTCTTAGTGTCTTCGCCGAGTTTCATCGTAATGGCCGATTGCCGGTTCACTCTCACCTAACAATTGTGTCGCTTATTCCTAAGGAGGAAGCCGCATCGGATATCTCGCGGTTTAGACCTATATCAGTGTTAGGGAGTTTATATCGCATTATCGCAAAGGTCTTAGCTAACAAGATGCGGTCAATTGCTCCTAAGATTTTTTCGGAGGAACAGTTCGCCTTCATTCCTAACAGAATACTTCAACATTCCTTCATTTTGGCCACAGAAGTGTTGCACTCCCTAAAGATCAGCGGGGGGCATTTTTCACCCTGAAGATTGACTTTCATAAAGCCTACGACTCGGTTCATTGGCCGTTCCTCTTCAACATGTTGGCAAACTTGGGCTTCGGTAGGCATTTCTCTAGCTGGGTGCATGAGCTAGTAACCAATGTCCAATCTCAGTTTCAGATCAATGGGGTAAAAGGAAAACAGTTCAAACTTGGGCGTGGTCTTCGACAAGGATGTCCTCTGTCTCCGTTACTCTTTAACGTCGTCTCTGAAGGCTTGGTGGTTTTGGTTAAGAGGGCAGTGGAGGGTGATCTAATTGAATCTCTCGGTATTCAAGAGTGTCGTAGTCAGATCCTAACCTACGCTGATGACATAATTATCTTCGGAAGGGCCTCCATCCAACAAATGTTAAGATTCAAGCTTATCATTTTTTTTCAATCGATGTCAGGTCTATCCTTGAACTATGAGAAGTGTTGTCTATCCATGGTCAACGCCCCTCCATCAAAGTTGGACATGGGCCAGCGGATATTCGGATGCTCGGTTTCGGATAACTCTTTTTCTTATCTGGGTCTGCCGCTTCAAATCAGTCGTGTTTCAACGGCAGCCTGGAGCACCACTATCCAAAGGGTTCAGAAAAAAATATCGGGCTGGCAAGCGTCCTACCTTTCTATCGCGGGTAGACTAACTCTCATCAAGCACGTTCTTTATGCTATGCCAGAATTTTTTATGTCTATGTTCCTGATGCCTATGGGGGTTAGTAAGAAGATAGCTCAGGTAGTGACGCACTTTCTGTGGTCTGGGCGAGGTCCCAAAAACAAGCGCCACCTAATAGGGTGGGACACTCTTCGACTACCCCCAAATAGGGAGGGTTTGAGAATCAAGGATTCCCGACTGAGGAGTATGATTCTCGTCGTGAAGCAGAGCTGGCTGGCACACCAACCTGGGTCTCCGTGTGCAAGCGTGCTTCTAGCTAAATACGGTGGTGTGGAATCATTGGTGGGGACCACAAGCGTGCGTCAACGAACTATGTCAAAGCTTCGACGATCATGGATCCAAGCATGGTCTGCAGTTCTGTCTTATAATGGCAATGTTGACTCGCAGTCTCAGTTCTTTGGTCGTAACCTTGCTCTGAACGGATCTTTCCGCTCAAAAGAAGGCTACCTCGCTCTCCTTCCGTCGGAGGTGGACCGGTTCCCGATGAACTTGATCTGGGGCAAGGGTCCCATTCCGAGATCATGTTTCCTGGCTTGGCAAATCTTACACGATCGGGTGCAGACTGACAACTTTCTCAAATCCATCGGATTTCATCTGCCGAGTAAATGTGTGTTGTGTGAGGCGGCTGAAGAATCTGCCTTCCACCTTTTTTAGGAGTGCTCTGTTTTTCAAAACATCTTTAAGGTGACTTGGAATAAGCCGGAGGTCAGCGTGCGTCAGGAATCGTTCGCCAACGATTTGTTGTGGGGCCCTCAACAAGTTCGTCATTGCAACAAATGGCGTATTATTTAGCGAACCTGGCTGCTCTCGTCATGGTGGGTCGTATGGATGACTCGCAACAATGCTATTTTTCGGCATATTCCGGCAGTGTTAAACAAAATGGTGAACCTTATTTTGGCAGACGTATACGCCATTCTCCGCATCAACATCCCTGATCTGCAACACCATCTGCCTCCTGGGACCATTCATGATCCAGGGTGATGCTCGTCGCCTAACTGTATTTGTTTCTTGTTTATTTCTTCCTTTTCTCCTTGCATCGCTACTTTTCTTTTTTCCTTTTTTGGGCTCCTTGGCATGTCTTGGGCCCGTGTTTTGGTTTCCCGGTAGGTTCAATGTTGGTTGAACCTGTTTTTGATGGTTATAGTTCGTCTCTCTCTCTCTCTCTCTATATATATATATATATATATAGTGGTAGCTGCCTATCACTTTTCTACTACCAGCCTATTGAAAGTTTTTTATTCATTTTTCTAAAATCTGACCAACCAAATGTGATCTACATGCTTGATTTTATTGGAATCAACTCTTCCATTCAAATACACATTTAGGTTTTCATAAGATCTAAAACATCAAGGATCCACAATTTAAAAAAAAAAATCAATGCTTAAAAAAACATCTTTTTAACAAAAAGACATGATCAAAGTGTCATTTCCTAGCAAATCGACCATGTCGAACACATCTACATGGTTAGATTTGGAAAAAATAACCTAAAAACACCTTTTCATTGGTGGTAGGCTCAAAAGGTGGTAATCAGCTACCACTTTTCCTATATATATATATATTAAACTAAAAATGGTCATACTATACGCCAAAAATGATATATTTTTTGAAAAACCTTACAATTTTAAAAAATTCACCTGATGTCGAAAACCGCAAATGTTTAGGGTTAAAAGAAACATTTTAACTTTCACATGAGTGAATTTTCTTAAGATATGTGAATTTCCTCCCAAATATATGCCCAACTATTGCATCTAAGATTTGTAACAAACTTTGTTACTGATTTTTGACAAAATATTATAAAAAAATATAGAAAAAAAATAAAAAAGCTAGACAAAAATATATTTTCAATGATACTTGATTCGTTAGAAAATGATGAACAAATACTGAGATATACATTCCTAAAATAAGAGATGAATAAGCGTGATTGCGCCTATCTTGATTATTCTATATTATTTTATAGTTGTCTGTGTTGGAAATGCAAAAAAACAATAAAAAGAATAGAGATAAATTGAGGTCTTAGCTTTTCACCACCACTAAGATCATCTTGATCTGATGAGCGATTAAAGAGAAACATTCTTTCGACGCTAGACTGTTTGGTTGTCTCATTCTACACAGTATGTTTCTGTTTTGGTTTTGGAACTCAGAAACGAGAACCTTAGAGGGGTTTTCGGTTCTCACTTAAAACAAAAAAGTTATAAGTTTGTGTCTCAACTTTTCAACGATCATAAAAGTGTAGGTTTTTTATGTTGAATTAGAGAGATACAAATTTCAGAAATAAGACTGTTCTAAAAAAATATGCGATTTTTTTTAAGTATGCTAATTTCTTCCTAACAATTTATTGTTTTCAACTTTTGAAAAAAAATATATATATATATATATATATATATATATATATATATATAGAGAGAGAGAGAGAGAGAGAGAGAGAGAGAGAGAGAGAGAGATATGTATGTGCTAAATGAAACATGCTAAATGGGTTTTCCAATTGTTTTTTTTTTTTAATTTTGATCCTACAAATGTGATCTATGTACTTGATTTTATAGGGATCAACTCTTGAAGTGTTCCACTACACATGGGTGGGCTTTTATAAGGTTCGAAAAATCGAGTTCAAAATCTTTGCAAATTTTTTAAGGCTCCAAATATCATTTTTTTCATTGAAAACACATGATCCAAGTGTGGATCCTGGTAAATCACCATGGCCAACACATTTATGAGGTTGGAACTGGAGAAAAACCCATTTAACAGGTTTCATTTAGCACCTATGCATTACTATAGATATTTTGTAAATGAGGCGCTCGGCTCAGCTGGACACAAAACTAGCCACGCTTGAATTCCTTATGTTCGTTTTGGTTCGACCCTAAGTCGATGAGCTTTTTTCAGCCCTACTTTCTACTATTACAGGAGGGTTGAGAGCAAAGCCGGATTTGTGCAGCCCATTTCATGGACCGGTTCAGGCCCAGCTGGGTGAGGGAGTGGTTACGACTTATGACTTTGAAACAGAGGCATGATGCTGTGACGCAGGCAGGCGTGAAGGAAAGACTTTCCCTTCTCTTCCGACTCTCTCTCTCTGCAATCTCTGCATTGAAGAAGAAGGAAGAAGGATGGCTGCCCTGCTCAGTCACATCCTGTCGTCGGCGTCGCTCTTCTCTCTGGGTCTGTGGCACCTCGTCTGGTCGGCCCGGAACCAGAAGCGGTCCCCTCGCGAGTTCGTTGCCCGGCCCTGGCACCCCTTCCCCTTCTCCCCTCGCCTTCGCCTCCTCCAGCTCCAGCTCCACCTCGCCCTCCTCTCCCTCTCCATCCTATACGCCCTCCTCTCCTCCTCCGACCCCGACCCCCTCGTCAAGGGCAGCACCCCCGTCTACCGCTTCTCCTCCCTCCAGTCCGCCGCCGTCCTCCTCTTCTTCCTCGTCCTCTCCCTCTCCCTCCTTCTCTCCGAGGCCACCTCGCTCTTCCCCTTCCCTCCCGAGTTCTTTTTCCTCGTCGCCGCCGCCGGCTTCTCCCTCCGCTCCTCCGTCCTCCGCAGCTCCTCCTCCGTAACCTCCGGCATCCAGGGCAAGTGCGAGTCCCTCGCCTCCGACGTCTCCGCCGCCTCTGCTGCCCTCGCCCTCGCCCTCGCCTGCAACCCCAGGCTCTTCATCGCCGACCTCGCCCTCGGCGCCTCCCTCTGCCTCCAGGGCCTCTGGGTCCTCCAGACCGGCCTCTCCCTCTACGTCGAGGCGTTCATCCCTGAAGGGTGCCACCGCCTCCTGGATGTTGCGTCCGGCGTCGAGGGCTCGACCACCTGCGATCTCGAGGACTCGAGGCTGCGCGCCCTCGCCCTGCTCGATCTCGTCTTCGTGTTCCATATGATCTTCGTTCTGCTCGTCGTGGTCGCTGCCTATGCGTTGGTGGTGAAGGTGGTGGGGATCAGGAGATTAGGATCCTACGAGGCGCTGCCGACCACCTCGGCGGCGGTGGATGCGAACCACGTCCAGATGAAATCGTTCACCAAGGAGATGCAAGCTTGAGCGGATGATCGATTGAAATGTACGGAATTGGTTCATTTGTGGCTCTTAATCTCTTTCATTTAGCACAATGCTATGTGTGAATTTAGTCCCCTTTTCTTGTCTTTTTTTTTTACTTCAATTCAATGGGGTTTTGTTGTATAGAAGTACCCGTCTTCTGTTGAACTGAATTTTTTCTTCTTCTTTTTTTCCGGTGAGCTATGGAAATTTTGAATCCTTCGGATCTGTCATCTAGATTGGGCATTCTTCATTCCCTCTTTCACGAAGCATCAACGGTCGCTTTGATGATTGATGGATCACTTTCGCTAGGCTCGAACTTGTATTAGAAACACCAGTTTGTTGAGTAGAAATTTAGATGTTGCTGTATGTCTTTTTCACGATGTGGTCTCTCTTTTCATTACATGTCGTAATCAAAATTGATTCATTAAAAGTATTAATCAATCGAGCTGCTCTTGATTACCTATTTGAAATTCGTTCTCAGCTGCAACTGAACTGTGTTAACAACTTCATATGTGCTTTTGATACCTAAGACCTTTGAAATAGAGAGCACCCTCTTGTGTGGTTTGTCATTCGATCACAGTTGGCAAACATCATTGAAGAAGTACAGAGCCTAACTACATGTAAAACAACGTAAGAGTGATTGCAGATAACCAGTCGAACGTATACACAGTCCAAGGCTATGTAAAATAATGTGAGAGTGATTTCAAATAACCAGTCGAGCTTACCATCATGATAACTGAAGTAGACTGATTTCCAAGATTCCAATCGATCAACTCAAAAGTGTTGAACTTATCTAGTGAGTTGCATTTAATTTCCCTGATTGATGCTTTATGTTTTCTTGTTCTAACTTGATGGAACCAGTTATGCTAATGCCATTCTTATGTAACACCGTTACAAATTTTTTATTTCTCTTTCCTGAAGATGTTTCCTTCATCATCATTAAATAGATGCATGCTTAGGATAGAAAAGGTGGCATGTCGGCTTGCAACGAGTGAGATGTTCATTGTTAGGATTTGAGTAAATCTTGAGAGGCCTACCTGTTCCTTGACATGCAAGTTACTTTATAGTGTTAGCTGTTAGCCGGTTCATGTGGCTACAAAAGATCTTTTTGAAGTAGGTTTCATAAACATTGATGTGGTTTTAAAATAAGAAAAGTGTTGGTTTTGGTTATTCTTTTAAGTGGGAGAACTGCATTGTTTGGATTTTTGTCTTAAGACTTTGAATCTAAGTGGGTGAGCGAGTTCTTTAGCATAGGATTTGTAGATGAAGCTCTTTAAGAGTGTTGACATGTGTGCAAAAAAATCCCCAATTATTGCAGGATTTTTCATATATTCCTTATAAAATTTATGAAGAACATTGTGATTGTCCCGGGCCGATCTTTTAGAATGGGGCATGTGCAGTGCAGAGCTCTACTGAGTAAAAAATGCATCGAGTGTAGGAACGTGCGGTATGCGTTCGCTTGATCGGTGACGTGCGGTGGTAGCACGATATGCGATAGGCATCAGTATCGTCGTTAGTGCATTGCTGTGTGGTACCACAGACGTGGAGCGTTGTTTGGTTAAGCAGTGCCAACGGATCAGAGGATGTTGCCTTTGGAGATTTGGTTAAGGATCTCTCCACTTGCAAGAGTGGTTCCACGCATAGCGGTTGGACGCACAGAGGTGCATGTGGGTTAGGGCTAATTCCTCCAAGGATCACCTTAGGTAGTTTCAACTGAGTATGGTGACTCGGGGATAGGCGAGTGAATGCCTAGGCGTCGGCGAATGAGTCTGGGTGGTGCTCTTCGCTATATCTTTCAATCATCAACTGGTCTTCGGTCTGGGGGTCGCAAGGTCTTGTTCCTTCAGTGGCGAGGTTTTGTTGTGTCGTGCGCAGAGAGTCGCAATACGCTCTATGGTACGCAAGGTTAAGGCAAAGTTTGTGCCTCTTTTGGAAGTGATATCTGGTATGGGACGACTATGCACTAAGCGGCATGGACTACGTAGAATACGCATTTGAAAATGCGCTTGATCAACTTCCGTTAGGCAGCTACGCACGGGGTGGTGTGTAGGGCCAATGAAAATGATTCAGCACATGGAAAGGTGTTGGTATGCAGCCTTTGGCCATTAGGCTAGCCAGCTTGGGCAGCTTGGCACGTCACGGGTTTGCAAAACATTCTATGCCCGTGACAGAGCGATAGAAAGGCTTGCGGTGGTAAGGAAGGACCGTCGTACCGGACTGACTTATTGAAAAAAATAAGCCCGTAACAAATTGGCATTAGAGCAGAAAGATTCACGGAGACCTTGTTATCATTGTGTGTGACACTGAAGAGGAGGTTTATCTTGGTTACGTAATTTTGTGCAACTGAAGTGTGGTTAACCAAGTACAAAAGCAAGATATTGGCAAGTTGGTAGGGGTCATCTTGTCGATGATAAGGGAACATGGATAAGCCAAAGATTCTTACCAGTTGTGCGTTAGGCTCGCAGGTGGAGCATGACGTTTGCTTTGTGCATGCAGAGAATGCACATGGGATTCGGCTGAATGGATTTGCACTTTTAGGTATGAGAGACTCAACTAAACTTCTAGATTCTCTCCCAAGATTGTGGGTTAGCGGAGTGCCCACGTTGAGCAGAATGCTCGTTGTTTTGGTCCCTTGAATTGGCAGATCCTCAATGGATTGTGTGTGCAGAAAAAGTTGTTGTTTGTGGCTCATTGGTTCTTGCAAGAACGTTTTGCTGACTCTGAAAGAGAGTTATAACGTGTTGGCTTTGGGACGAGAGTTATGACATTGGGGCAAAGTGCCCTTGTGAGGACGAGTGCTCAGGAAGACACTTTGAAGGACCACTTTGGGGTGATACGCAAGAAGATATCCTCCACTTGAGAACTAGTTTAGACCAACTTGAAAAACCGCAAGTTGGTGCTTAAGGGATTTGATATACCTGCGGCACGCATTGGTAGTCGTCTTTCTTTTCGAAGACCACGAAGGGCTTGGAATTGCCCCCGCTGGGGTTGGAAGGCATCCTGACCATGAGCTTGAAGACAACAAGTTTGTCGTGCTGACGAAGATGACTCGTTTGTGTTTCAGACTGCACTGGGGTCTCCCGAGCAGAGAACGCTCGATGTTGATAAAGTGGAAGACCGTTGTCTAAGTGATCGGAGATGGGTTAAAGGTATGAGACTTGGCGTGTTAAAGGTTGCAACGATGGTGGATGTAATCCAGAACAAGTTGGGTAGGCTGAAAAAAAAGAGTAAACTAAAGATAAGCACAAAGAAAAACTAACATATCAGTGAAGACTGTGTTCTTACCTACACCAGCATTGTCGATGACGATAATGGTTTTGGGTGGGGGAGAATGTCCCAGGCCGATCTTTCGGAATGGGGCATATGCAGTGCGAAGCTCTACTGAGTGGAAAATGCATCGAGTGTAGGAACACGCAGTATGTGTTCGCTTGATCGATGGCGTGTAGTGGTAGCACGACATGCGATAGGCATCGGTATCGTCGTTAGTGCATCGCTGTGTGGCGGCACAAATGTGGAGCATTGTTTGGTTAAGCAATGCCAGCGGATCAGAGGATGTTGCCTTTGGAGATTTGGTTAAGGACCTCTCGGCTTGCAAGAGTGGTCCCATGCGTAGCGGTTGGATGCACGGGAGTGCGTATGGATTAGGGTTAATTCTCCCAGAGATCACCTTAGGTGGTTTCAACCGAGTATGGTGACTCAGGTCTAGGCGAGTGAATGCGTAGGCGCCGACGAATGAGTCTGAGTGGTACTTTTCACTATGGTGTTCAATCATCAACTGGTCTTCGGACTGGGGGCCGTAAGGTCTTGTTCCTTCGGTGGTGAGGTTTTGCTGTGTCATGCGCATGGAGGCGCAATACGCTCCATGATACGCAAGGCTAAGACAATGTTTGTGCATCTTTCGGAAGTGATAGCGCTGGTATAGGACGATTATGCACTAAGCGGCATGTACTACATAGAATATGCATTTGAAAATGAGTTTGATCAGCTTCCGCTAGGCAGCTGCGCACGGGGTGGTGCATAGGGCCAATGAAAATGATTCAGCACATAGAAAGGTGTTGCTACGCGGCCTTTGGCCGTTAGGCTAGCCAGCTTGGCGCGTCGCGGGTTTGTGAAGCATTCTATACCCGTGACAGAGCGATAGAAAGACTTGCGACGGGAAGGAAGTGAAAAACAGTATGAGTCTGGAGCCAGATCCAGACCCAGACCCGTGTGTTATGTGCCACTTAATGGCTTTATTGTAATTCTCATCTTTGGTTGCAGGGAAGTTTAGTACCCTAAATAGTTTGTAAACACAAACTATAAATAATCGATTTCAGGGTTGCGGGTGATATTGGCTGTAGTCGATACACAGTTGGTATCAACCCTTCCCATCGTGTCTTCCTCTTCACTGCAACAGATCCTGGTGATACAAAAATTAACATGGTATCAAAGCAGGCCACTGTTGGGTTTGAAGAAGTCTCCAAAAGGTATGACCAAAGAGACGTCTGATCTTCAAGTCAAAATTATTTTTTCATAGCTTCTCTCTCTCTCTCTCTTTTACCGAATCTGCCTCTAAACAGAATCTATTTTTCACCATCTGAATCTCCCTTTCTGTTGAGATGTATTCCTGCGTGAAGTCTTCTTCTTTTTTTTTTTTTTTTTATAACAAGTCTATGATCTGGTAAAATCAGATCACCCACTTCCCATTATCTCTCTTTTGTCTCTCCCCACTGAACATTAGATCTGGATATTACAGCTATTCCCTGTTATCTTGCCCCTTAAGAATCAACGTCCTCCCAGTTTAAGCCACTTCTATTTCTGAGATCTATTTCATTCACGTGCTTGGGCTTTCTGAGATCTTTTCAAAGTGTCACCCAATTTCAGTCCAGTATTCCCCATTCACGTGCTTGGGTTTTCTGGGAAATTCCTTTTGCTACTATGTACTGCGTTTTATATCGGTTTTGCACGCTATTCAAGGTGAAGTATATATTTATATAAAAAAAGGGGGCAAAAAATATTGGTTAATTGTAGGATTTGAACGTGTCGGTTGGCAATTGATTTCAGATTCGAGCCTGTGAACAGTTGAAAAAAAAGAGGGGTAAAAGAAGGACGGCTCACGGTTAATCTTATTTACACCTCTTGTGTGTGCTTTGCATTTTCTTTCCTCTTGTGTTATGAATTCTTTCTTGTCCTTTCCATCTTATTCGGGCCTTTCCTCGAGCTTTCTTAATCAACTTGTTTCTGAAAAATTAAACACCTCAAACTTCTTGACTTGGTAGAGACAGATTATTCCTTTTATAAGGAGTCAAGGCCTCCTTGGTCATCTGGATGGAACTACTTCAGTCCCGCTAGAATTTATTGCATGTGAAAGAAAGGATGACAAAGGGGTGATCTCAACTGTATATGTCAAAAATCCAGAATTCGAGACTTGGAAAAAGAAAGATTAGTCAGTTGTGGCCTACATCACTTCAACTTTATCGCAGGAAGTGCTCGTAGCTATACCTGATGATTGTTTAGCTAGCCAGCTTTGGCATAGATTAGTTCAGACATATTCTCAAGTTTCACAGGCGAGAATGGTGTTTTTGAAGCGAGAGTTTCAATTGCTCAGAAATGACAGTATGACCATCATGGAGTTTTTAAATAAGATGAAGACTATCACAGACCAACCTGCTATTGTGGGGTGCGTGGTAAGTGACATAGATATGGTTCAGCAGGCTCTGAGTGGGCTAGGGCCTGATTACAACATGATTGTTACTTCTCTATTGTGCTTGCCTGCCCTCCCTACTTTTGAAGAATTGCGCGCCAAGTTGATTCAATATGAAATGACTCTGAAGGGTTTTTTTGAGGAGTCACACTCTCACACACATGCTCAGGAGGTTCTTGCTACAGGAATGTCATATGGGCGAGGACGAGGAGGTTTTGGGTTTTGTGGAAGAGGAGGACAAGGTGGACGTGGACTACTGCCTACACCTAATATCATGCCAAATGCGCAAGGGCAAAAGACAATACCCACTTGTTATCTTTGCAATAAAAGAGGACATATTAAGGCAAATTGTTGGTTTAATCCTCAGAATAAAGGAAAGTCCCCACAAACAGATATCAAAAGAGAGTCTGGTAGTGTCAAGGCTAATGATGAAATCAGAGAGTTACTGTTATCTGCATTGGCGGGATTAAATCTGAAGCAAAGTGATCAGGGAACTTGGTATGTTGACTCCGGTGCAGCAACCCATGTGACTGGTGATGCCGGTAAGATTCTTAATCCTATCCCTTATTTTGGTAAAGGTAGCATTGTCACCGGAGACGAAACTCATCACCTTGTCTCTCACATTGGAAACTCCATTGTTCCTATGTCAACTTCTACTCTTAAGTTGTCTAATGTTCTTCATGCTCCCAATATTAAGAAAAACATTGTTTCTGTCTCTAATCTTGTCGATGATAATCATGCCTCAGTTGAATTCACTCCCTTTTTTGTGCAGGTCAAGGATTTTCGCACGAGAGAAACATACGCTGAGGGAAAAAGACAAGGGGACATGTACGTCTTTCAAGAACATATCTTGGATTTTGCTCGTCCTGGTCATTCCATCTCCCAACACAAATACACAGTGGATGTCCTGAGCAAAGCAGGTATGAAAGACTGTAAGCCTTTAGCCACTCTGAGCATTCTTCATCAAAAAATTGAGTGCCCAAGATGGGGATTTATACAACGACCCTACCAGATATCGGAGCCTAGTTGGGATGTTACAATATCTTACGTTCACCCTACCTGATATTGTCTACTCAGTCAATCAAGTATCTCAATTCATGTATGAACCGCACGTTGGACACATGGAGGCGGTCAAAAGAATCCTTAAATATTTAAAGGGGACAATTGGTGATGGACTTCTCTATAGGCAAAAGCCGACAGAACAAAGGGCGCATAAAATTGCTGTCTACAGTGATGTGAATTGGTTCTGGGATCCAGATGAGCGAAGATCTGTCTCGGGGTATTGTGTTTTCATTGGACAAAATGTGGTCACCTGGAGTAGTAAGAAGCAGAAAGTTGTAGCTAGGTCAAGCACTGAAGCGGAGTACCGATCTGTGGCTGCTGCCACTGCAGAAGTTACGTGGGTTAGACTAGAGTTGCCAATTGAGGAAGCGGGAGCGAGAAGCGATACGGGAAGTGGGAGTGGGAAGCGAGGCACTTTCAAAAATGTAGAAAGCGGGGAAGCGTGGGACCACTTAGAAGAAAATTACGAACCGTCTCGGAAGCGACCTAGGAAGCGAACCGAAAGCGAACCGGAAGCGAGGGGGAAGTGAAAAAAATGGAAAAAATGGGGAAGTGTGCTTCCCATAAATGGGAAGCACACTTCTCATAAAAGGGGAACGCTTCCCCACACATTTCGGAAGCGCGATGTTTCGCGCTTTCGAAGGGCGTATCGGGAAAACGCACTTCCCCATTACCCTAGGCGCTTTCGGTAACTCTGGGTTAGACACATATTGACAGAAGTAGGGGAAGAAATTTCGCAGTCATCCTTGCTATGCGATAATCAAAGTGCCATCAACATGTCTTTTAATCCAATCCACTATAGTCGAGCCAAGCACATTGGGATAGATCAACATTTCGTGCAGCAGAAGGTTGAAGAGAAGGAGATTGAACCTGAATTTGTGAGAACCGAAGATCAAGTAGCATATTTGTGCACTAAAGGATTAACTAAAGACATGTTTTGGAAGCTCAAAAACAAGTTGTTCATGGTACAAGACCATGCACAACTTGAGGGGGGGTGAAAAACAGTACGGGTCTGGAGCCAGATTCAGACCCGTGTGTTATGTGCCACTTAATGACTTTATTGTAATTCTCATCTTTTGTTGCAGGGCAGTTTAGTACCCTAAATAGTTTGTAAACACAAACTATAAATAATCGATTTCAGGGCTGCGGGTGATATTGGCTGCAGTCGATACACAGTTGGTATCAATCCTTCCCATCGTGTCTTCCTCTTCACGATCCTGGTGATACAAAAATTAACAGGAAGGACCGTCGCGCCGCACTGGCTTATTGAAAAAAGTAAGCCCGTGACAGAGGTACTTGTGTGAGAAAATGCTTGTTGCAGTATCACATTTAGGCTCTGTTTGGGAGTCGGTGTTGCAAAGGAGATGAGAGGGGTGATGGGAGTGGAGAAGAAAATGGGAGATGAGGCTGGAGTTGTCAACTACATCCTTGTGAGGATGTAGTTAAAAATGGCCCATCGCCACCCCCTTTTCCATTCTCAACACCATTCTCATCTCCCAAAATAGAGTTCCCAAACACTTGTGGTTGTCGGGGTAGGTGGTATTAATTAAACCCTCATTAAATACCATCTCCCTTCCCATCTCTGGCTCCCAAACAGAGCCTTATTAAATATATTCCCAAGTTTTTCACAAACTTTAGTTTTCTGTTCTATGTAGTTCTTCATTCAGTCAGCTATTTTTTTTAACATTTCATGCATTTATGAGGTTCGATTATCTATTACCGAGTGACATAATTTATAGATCCTATTATGTAATTCACTTGTGTATGAGGAGTCATTTTTCCAGTTTCATGGAAGATGCCAATGTGAGCTTCTCTTTTATGGGAGTATCTAAAGCATCCATAGGATCAATTGTGGGTGCATCTGATTAATTAGTTAGGTGAGAGAGTGTCACAGACTCACAATAGCAATACATTTAGGGGCCATTAAATGAGCTCTTTCTGGTGAATGTGGTATGTTCACCAACAGTTATCCTTGGCAAAGCGTGTAGTGGAGAACAATTTAGCTTTAAATGTAGTGATGATAAGATATGTTTGGTGTTAGAGGCAAGTTACTCTCTTTTTTATATGGAAGAGCTTTCATGCCATTTGACTTGTCACTACTTTGTTGGATAAGTTGGCAGAGTTTGATGAGCCCATCTTGATAGTATCGAGAAACATGATTTCTTTGTCTGTGGGAACCTATCATTCAATTATTTGTGATTTTTCCCAGCAATCTGTTGGAATGGAAATTTGTGTTGCACTTGCAAAGAAAGAGCTATACCAGGCAGAAACATCACTGTGAAATTTGTGATTTTTCAGATGATTTTGTCATGATATGAAATTTTTATGGCAATTGTTTCAGTTTCTTCATAGACGTTCAGCTTTTACTGTTTTACTCTGTCTTGAAATTCTTTATACTGTTTGTCACAATCATTAAAGTCTACCTTGTCCAAGGAAAGGAGTATTGGCAAGAGTTACTAGACCACCTCTATTGTAGAAGAAGCTTACGTGATTGTTAAGGAAACTTGATTTGTTTGAGTCCAGAAGCATTATTTTGATACTTTTTAATTCACACCTCTAATTAATGAGGTTTCCTAGATGTCTAAAACATGCTTTGGGTCAGTTGATCATCATTATATTTTGTTTTATGTTTAAGAACTATTAGGGATTTCCACTGTTTATTTGGCTTGCCACCATGGAATGATGATATTGTAAATGGAGGTACTTAGCAGAAGATGTGGCCCATGTTGCTAGAATAGCCATACAATCATTGAATTTGACGAGGATGTGAACCTTAGTAGCAAGATCTTATTACTAGTGGTCTTGCTTCTGCTTCCTTGAATTCAAAATTCTGTGTAAAGTTATCAACTTAGATGCTTGTAGTGCTACAGCTGTTCTTTTCTTCTGAACCATTATAAATTTATAACTGGAACAGATAATGCCATTAGTTGGTACCTTTAGTCCTTTACACATGCTCCTGAAAGGAGAAAGCTGGAAAGCATATCTTGTCTTATTTGGCATTTGAAAGCAGAACATAGAATATTGCCATAATCTTAGTTGAAAATAAGGAGAAACACCTTACGTAACTCAAGTTGGCTAGAGAAATAAGAGATCGATTCAAACTTTTTGAATAAGGTCTATAGAAACAGTACTATTTGAGCTACAGCTTTCCTTGTCAGAACCATTTTCCTCAGCTTTATTATTTTCTAATTCATGGGAGACCTGTAGCACGCTTAATACTTGTTGCTTTTGATCCCTCATACTCACATCGTCCAGCAATAGGGATGCAGCAGTGTCCTCAGCTCCACCATGTCTCTAGACAGCATTCTTCTAAATCTCCTATTCCTGCAATATGCCATCCTTGTGCCTTGTTCCAACAGTCTGCAACTAATCAATTTTTGTCTCCTGCCCGAGCATCTTCTATTAGCCATGAATCTATCCAAAAAGCAATAAATCCACCATTTCCCAGTTTCGCCTTCAATATATATCCTTAAAAATTTCAAGAATGTCTGACCCACCATTTTTTAATTCCTGAATCATTTCTCCAATGTGCTTCCTCCTTCCATCTCCATGACCAGCCCTGTAGGCCATATTTGTGCCTAATATCTATGTCACACGGATGCATTAAAAAGGCCGCCGCACGCCTGTCAAAGCGACGCGGGTGCGGCAGATATTAAAATTTGTTGCACTGGCTGCAGTCAAATACCCCTAGGTGCAGTCAACCTGCACCCAAGGTTATATTTGTCCAAAATGGACTCGGTCAACTTTGATCCAGTCTATTTTGGTCTAATTTAAAAAAAAATGAAATTGGGGGTGAGGTGGTGGGGGGCGGGGGGGGGGGGGGGTGCAGTTTAGGGCCCCCCGACCTTGACTCCTCCTGCTCCCCTCCCCTCATCCTCTTCTGATGGCGCCAACAGCGAGCTGAAATAGTTACGTCTCTCTCTCTCTCTCTCATTCTTGTTCCTTCTCCCTTCTCTGTCTCCTCCTCATCTCTTTCTTCTTCTTCTTCCTTTTCCTCCTCCCTCTGCCTCCTCCTCCTCTCTTTCTTCACCTTCCTCCTCAGCCTCCTCCTTTCTTTCTTATTCTTCCTTCTCATCCTCCTTCTGTTGCTTCCTCTCTTTCATCTTCTTCTTCCTTCTCCTCCTTATTAGAATACAAATCGCGGATCCAGTAGAGGATCCATATCCATATAGACCACCTGTATGTTATGATGTAATATACTTTACTAAGTAAGGGCAATCTTGCCATTGTAAAAGACTTTGTAAACCTATTTATCTTAATGATATTTAGTGCAGTAGCACAGAAGAAAAGTGTGGCTGCCGATTCCAAGAAAAATTTCCTCTCCTCTCTCCTCTCTTCTACTACCTCCCTCTTGGTATTCACGACAAAGCTACCAGTTTTAACATGGTATCAGAGCGGCGATTGATCTGGGCGTAAAAGTGCCTTCACCAAAGAATGTGAAAGGGCCTGCCGAGCCTGCTCCGCCCATAGTCGAGCCCGTTCCTTCACCAGAGAACGTGACAGAGCCTGTTCCACAATCTGCCGAGCCTGCTCCACCTTCAGCCGAGCTTGATCCACCTTCAGCCGAGCCTGTTTCTTCATCAGGGAACGTGAAAGAGCCGAGTCTTTCATTAGCCACGACCTACCGTGCCTCACGACCTACCATGCCTGCTCCATCTTCCGTCACGTCTGCTACCTTTTCCAATCAGACGAGCCGAGCCTGCTCTTTCTCCTCTTCAGTTGAGTTTACAGACAACTGAGTCTTCTGTTCTTTCTCCCTTTTTGCTGAAATACTTATTTTCTTCTGCCTTTATTCCTTTCTTCAATTGAGTTTACAGACAGGTCACATCTGTTTTTATTCTTTCTCCCCTTCAGTCGAGTCTTCTGTTTGCTGAAATACCTATTTTCTTATGCTTTTGTTCCTTTCTCCCCTTCAACCGAGTCTTCTGTTCTTTCTCCCCTTTTGCTGAAATACCTGTTTTCTTTTGCCTTTATTCCTTTCTTCCCTTTTTACTGAAATACTCATTTCCTTTCTCCCTTTTTGCTTAAATACTCATTTCCATAACCTTTTGCTGAGTTTCTCTGTCATAGATCTGAAGTAGTTTCAGACCTGTTATCGTTCCTTCCTTTCCACGCAGTCGTTGCTTTCTGATTTCCTTCTCTAATCAGTTCTAATTAGTTCTGAACCCTCACGTTACTGCTACTACCAATGGATACTTCAGGCAATTCGGGTCTTTCTTCCAACTTCCTTGGACAGCTAGTTTCGGAAAAGCTGACTACCAACAACTATCTGACTTGGAAAAGGCAAATTGCTCCTTTTATTCGAAGTCAAGACCTTTCAGGCCACTTGGATGGCTCTACTCCAATACCGCCATAATTTATCATAATCGAAGCCAAAGAAGATGGAGGATTGCCGAGTACTATCCGCAATTCTGCATTCGTCTCTTGGATGAAGCGCGATCAAGCTCTCGTCGCATACATCACTTCCACATTATCAAAAGAGATATTGATTTCCATTCCTGATGATTGCACATCCAAAGTTTTGTGGGAGGTCTTAGCTCAGGCATATTCTCAGATATCAGAGGCTAAAGTGTTGTTTCTCAAACGCGAATTTCAGATGTTAAGAAAGGGGGCAATGAGCATTGTTGAATTCTTAAATAAAGTTAAAAGCATTACAGACCAGTTAGTCATGGTTGGATATCCAATATCAGATAAAGAAAATGTGCAACAAACATTGAATGCCCTGGGATCAGAATATCATGTCCTTGTGACCTCTTTGTTATGCTTACCTACATTACTCAGTTTTGAGGAATTACGTGCCAAACTCCTTCAGTATGAAATGACTCTAAAGAGCATGTCTGATGCTTCAACTGGACAATCATCTACACATGAGGTTCTTGCCACAGGAATGATAGTTGATCGTGCATGAGGAGGACGTGGCAGAGGATCTGCCATCCAGGGTGGACGTGGATTACTACCTACACCAAATTCCACAGTCAATTTTTCAAGGAATGTTCCCACATGCTATCAGTGTAATAAATGGGGTCACATCAAAGTCAACTGTTGGTTCAACCCACAGAATCGAAACAGAGCACAAAATAATAGAAATATTGCTACACCAGGAACTGCAGGTACTTTTCGGGTCAGTGATGATGCTAAGGATATTCTCCTATCTGAGATGGCCAACTTGAACCTGAAACAGAATGATGATAGAATATGGTATGTTGACTCTGGGGCAACGGCTCATGTCACTGGCAATGCAGGTAAATTCTCTACTTTGGTTCCCTATTTGGAAAATCTAATATTGTAACTGGAGATGGGACTCACCACCCTATTTCAAACATAGGCAATGTCCTTATTCCTTTGCCGGAGTCATCTATTTCTTTATCTGATGTTGTTCATGCACCAAATATAAAGAAAAACATTGTCTCTGTATCTAAACTTGTTGACTCTACCAATTCATCTGTGGAATTTACTCCTACTTCTGTCTTTGTCAAGGATCTTCAAACGAAGGAGATGTTCGCTAAAGGAGAGCGATGTGGAAACATGTATGTCTTCAATGAAGATCCAACCTTCAGTGTCTTGAAGCCCAAATCTGATCATGTCTCTGAAAACGTCCTAAGTTTATCCAAATGTAATAAGTCAGATCTCTGGCATTCTCGTCTTGGTCATTGTAGTCAAGTCTTTATTGAAAAGTTAGTGTCCAATGGTTTTTTTTCAGAGTTTGCTTCACTTTCATTAAAGAATAAAATGTGTTCCAGTTGTCAAGTTTGCAAGAGTCATGTACTTCCTTTTCATCAAATAAATAAAAGAGCTTCTATTCCTTTTGAGATAATATGTTCTGATGTTTGGGGTCCAGCTCCCAATCCTTCTTCTTCTGGAAGTAAATATTATGTATCTTTTATTGACAGTTTCTCTCGTTTTACTTGGATATTCTTCATGAAACACAAATCAGAGGTCTTTCTTATTTTTCGTCACTTTCATGCCTATGTTAAAAATCAATTCTCCCAAAATATTCAAATTCTTCAATGTGATGGAGGTGGTGAGTATTCCTCCAAAGATTTTTTAGATTTCCTCCAAGACAATGGGATACATCGTAGAGTTTCTTGCCCGTATACTCTACAACAAAATGGAATTGCTGAACGTAAACACAAACATATTGTGGAAAGTGCAATGAGTATGATGCATGGTTGTAATTTGCCCATTAAACCTTTGGAAATCGTTTGCCTATCCCTGTCCTTGAAAATCAGTCTCCCTATTATGTTCTCTTTGGTATACAGCCTAATTATAATGAGTTACGAGTTTTTGGATGCACATGTTATGTACATGTTGACAAATCCATGAGAAACAAATTCCAAGACAAACCCTCTATATGCCAATTTGTAGGTTATGCAGATGAACACAAGGGGTACAAGTGTTATGACTCTATCAATAAGAAGATAAGAATTTCCAGAAATGTTGTCTTTGATGAAAATAGCTTTCTGGAAAATAAAGCCAACAATGATCGTGAACATGGTGATATGGCTGATAATTGGTATGATCCATGGCTCAGTGCTGAACTTATCTCATATGCTGCTGAGTATACCACTTTGGCTCCTGAAAGCATACATGATGAGACGGTTTCAGATAAGGTATCGGAATTAGAATGTCAGAGATACAAAGGGAATGTCTACACCAGAAGACCCAGAGAGCAAACAGATGCCCCTGTTGGAGAACACATGACATTACCCAGTAACAGAGAGGCACCAAGAAGATCAAGCAGGATAAGGCATCCAATTGAAAAATGGGTAAGTTACAATAACTTCTCTATGGATTTTCAGATCTTTCTATCCAAGATTGAAAAACATGAAGAACCACTTGGGTTTTGTCAAGCTGTTCAATCTCACAAATGGATTGAGGCGATGAATGAGGAGATAGAGGCACTTCATGAGTGTCGAACATGGGAGATAGTTGGTCGTCCCCCAGATAAAAATGTTGTTGGCTCAAAATGGGTGTATAAGATTAAATATAAACTGGTTGGGAGCATTGAACGATACAAGGCACGTTTTGTTGCCAAAGGCTTCACCCAAGAATATGGTGAAGATTATGATGAGACCTTCAGTCCAATAGTGAAAATGGGAACCATTCGAATTATTCTTGGCCTGGCTATTGAACATGGATGGAGCCTTAGTCAGCTTGATGTCAAAAATGCGTTTCTTCATAGGGATTTAAAAGAAGAGGTCTATATGGAGCAACCTCAAGGTTATGCAGAGGGAGACCCAAAAGAATATGTATGCAAATTAACCAAAGCATTGTATGGTTTAAAGCAAGCCTCCAGGTCATGGTTTGAAAGCTTCTCCTTAGAGATTCAGAACCACGACTTTATTCGTTCCCAACTAGATCATTCTTTATTCATATACAGGGATGGAACCGCTGTGGTTTTCTTACTTATATGTGTTGATGATATAGTGGTCATTGGTAATGCTCCAGAACATATTCAGCAAATTAAAGTTTTGCTGAGTATACGATTCAAGATGAAAGATCTTGGAAAGCTAAGATATTTTCTTGGTGTAGAGGTGAGCAGACATGATGGAGAAATGTCATTAACTCAACACAAATACACTCTTGATCTTTTAGCCAAAGCAGGAATGACAGATTGCAAACCCGTCCCTACACCCAGTATTGTCAATCAAAAGCTCAACATTTGTGATGGCGAGTTGTATCCTGATGCAAGCAAGTATCACAGTTTAGTGGGCATGTTACAGTATCTTACTTTTACTAGACCAGACATTGTATATTCTGTAAATCAAGTATCTTAGTTTATGCATGAACCAAAGACTGGTCATATGGATGTCGTCAAACGTATTCTCCGATATCTGAAAGGCACGGTGGGTGATGGACTCAAATATGCTCAATCTTCATGGGTAACACCGAAACATGACATATTGGCCTATACAGATGCAGACTGGGTAGGGGACCCAGATGAAAGGAGGTCTGTTTCAGGATACTATGTTTTCATTGGAAATAATCTTATCTCATGGAGTAGCAGAAAACAGAAAGTTGTGGCAAGATCTAGCACAGAGGTAGAATATAGATCTATGGCAACTACCACAACAGAAGTAACCTGGATTAGGCTTCTCCTTACAGAGATGAGAGAGAGTATCTCAAGTTCAACCCTCATGTGTGATAATCTATGTCACAGGGACTCGGCAAAACAGGTGCCGCACCCGCGTCGACGCGACGCGACGCGGGATCGCGTGCGGGTGCGGCACCGGGTGCGGTCATTTTTGTCCAAATTTTTGGGCGAAAAAAATTCCCCCCCCCCTCGATGAAAAGGAGGAGGATTAGGGCAAAATTTTTTTTTTGCCCTAATCTCTCCTCTCTCTCCCCCTGAGCTCGAGCTCTCCCATCGCGGCCCCAGCTCCGCCGCCCCCAGCTCCGCCGCCGCCCCCAGCTCCGCCGCCCCCAGCTCCGCCTCCCAGACTCCTCCTCTCAGCTCCTCCTCTCGGCTGGCAGGTATGTCTCTCGTCTTCTTGGGTCGGCTGGGGAGGGGCCGAGCACCCCCCCCCCCCCCCCCCCGGTCTCTTGTTGGGTCGGCAGGGGAGGGGCTGAGCCTCCCCTGCTCCCTCATTTTTCGGCACAGGAGGGGCCGAGCCCCTCCCCCATCTACCTCTTTTTTTTGGGTCGACAGGGGAGGGGCTCCATCTTTTTTTTTTTTTGGGTCGATAGGGGAGGGGCCGAGCCCCTCCCCCATCTTTTTTTTTTGGGTCGACAGGGGAGGGGCCGAGCCCCTCCCCCATCTGTTTTTTTTTTTTTTTTGGGTCGACAGGGGAGGGGCCGAGCCCCTCCCCCATCAGTTTTTTTTTTTGGGTCGACAGGGGAGGGGCCGAGCCCCTCCCCCATCTTTTTTTTTTTTTGGGTCGACAGGGGAGGGGCCGAGCCCCTCCCCCATCTTTTTTTTTTTTTTGGGTCGACAGGGGATGGGCCGAGCCCCTCCCCCATCTTTTTTTTTTGGGTCAACAGGGGAGGGGCCGAGCCCCTCTCCCATCAGTTTTTTTTTTTGGGTCGACAGGGGAGGGGCCGAGCCCCTCCCCCATCTACCTCTTTTTTTTGGGTCGACAGGGGAGGGGCTCATCTTTTTTTTTTTTGGGTCGACAGGGGAGAGGCCCCCATCATTTTTTTTTGGGTCGACAGGGGAGGGGCCGAGCCCCTCTCGCTCTCGCTCTCTTGTTGGGTTGGCAGGGGAGGGGCTGAGCCCCCCCTTCTCCCTGTATTTTTGAATTGATTTGAAAATTGTAATGTATTTTTTTTTGTGTTTTCAGGATAAAAATGACGGATAAAGGGAAAGGACTTGCGTCATCCTCATCCCAACATGTGAGTTCTGCTGCTAGTTTTGCTGATAGTTGCAGTGGGATTGATGATGTGGGGCCACTATGGGTACATGTAGATAAACTTGCAAAAACTGGAGAAGGAGGTGGTGGAAACAAAAGATTTCGATGCAAGCTCTGCGAAAAAGATTTTGTTGGGTCTTACACAAGAGTGAAGGCTCATTTGTTGAAGATACCAGGACATGGCATTTCAGCTTGCAGAAAAGTTGATGAGGCAATGCGAAGGCAATACAAGAAAATACAAGAAGAATATGAGAAGAGAAAGGCAATGGCCGATTCTTCTGCACTCAGTGTGCCATTTGCAAGCCACCAAGAAGATGCTGAAAAAAAAAGAAAAGTCAATCTAGGAGGTAGAGGAACAATACAAGCAACATTCAATACATATGGAAGAGAAGAATTGGATAGAAAAGTTGGGAGGTACTTTTATTCTGGTTCACTCCCATTTAATGCGGCTAGAAATCCTTATTGGAAGGATTTAGTAACATCCTTGGCAAATTGTAATTTGAGTGGTTATGTGCCTCCAAGTTCAGAAAAAATACGAACCACACTTCTTGCAGAAGAGAGGGCAAACGTGGAGAGGTTGCTAGAAATTAAAAAATATTCATGGGAGCAAAATGGAGTTTCCATTGTGTCTGATGGATGTACAGATATTCAAAGGCGTCCATTAATCAATTTCATTGCTTGTTCGCTTAGTGACCCAATATTCTTGAAAGCAGTTGATGCATCTGGGGAATATAAAAATGCAGAGTATTTGAAGGGATTGTTTATAGAAGTGATAAAAGAAGTGGGTGATCAGAAAGTGGTACAAATCATTACAGACAACGCTCCGGTTTGTAAAAGTGCAGCGTTGAGTTTGGAGAGTGAGTACCCTCATATTTTTTGGACTCCGTGTGTAGCACACAGCTTAAATCTAGCCCTAAAGAGCATATGCAACCCCAAAGAAGAAAAAAATTCACAAGCATATGCTTTATGTTCATGGATTGAAGATTTAGAAAGAAATGTCAAAAGCATTAGGAATTTTGTTGTTAACCACCATCGTGCTAATGCTATATTTAATAGGCATTCTGATTTGAAATTGTTGAAGGTCGTTGAAACACGTTTTGCGTCCATCATTGTGATGATGAAGATGATTAAAAGAGTAAAGAATGCTTTGATTAACATGGTGACTGATGAAAATTGGACATTCTATCGTGTTGATGATGATATGAAGGCTCAAGAAATTAAGAAATTCATTCTTGATGATGAGTTTTGGGACAAAGTGGTATACTTCCTTCAATTTACGCAACCTATTTGGGAAATGTTAAGAGAAGTTGATAAGGATGAGCCCATGCTTCACAGAGTTTATGAAATGTGGGATAATATGATTGAAAAAATACAAGCTATAGTTTTCATGCATGAAGAAAAAAATCCTACATTGGATGATTCAGATTTTTTTAATCATATTCATTCAATTTTAGTCAGAAGATGGGATAAGAGCAACACTCTTTTGCATTGCATGGCACATTCTCTTAATCCAAAATATTATGCAAATAAGTGGCGGGCTGGTGGTATTGGTCGTGTACCTCCAAATTTAGACCCAGAGCTATCAAGACATAGAAATATGTGTATGACAAGACTTTTTCCAGAAGCACATCTTCTACATCAAGTCACACAAGAGTTTGGAAAATTTTCATCTTCGAGATTATATGCACCGGCATTATTCGCGAGAGAAGAAGATAATATAGATCCTATCACATGGTGGTCAACATTTGGATCAGAAACACCTCTTCTGCAACGTCTTGCATTAAGATTGCTATCGCAGCCTGCTAGTTCATCTTGTTGTGAAAGAAATTGGAGCACATATTCTCAAATCCACAACATGAAGAGAAATAAACTCACCAGCAAGCGTGCAGAGGATTTAGTATATGTTCATTCAAATCTTCGATTACTTTCGCGAAGCAATGATGAATACAGGTACTAATTTGCTCTCTTAGTTATTTGATTATTTCTTAGTTTTCATTTAAATATACTTGTATTGTATTGATCATTTTCAAATTGGGTTTATAATGCAGACAAGGAACATCCAAATTTTGGGATGTAAACCCAGAAGAGTGTGACTTCGAGGGAGAACATGAATTCAACGTAACAAACATGGATTTAGCTGAGCCCAGTATTCCTTCTAATGATGCATTTGATGATGAAGAAGAAAATTATTAGCATCCATTACTTCATCAGGATATACTTTGGTATGTAATTTAGTTCTTTTATGCATACTTATTTGATTGATATTTAGGTCGATTTATGTAATTGCTTTACTTATTTGATTGATAATTTGATATTTAGGTTGATATACTGCATGCATGATGAATCATATTATGAGTTTATGACAATGTTTACTGTTAAATGTTAAACTGTTAAAACTTCAAAATTTTATATATATATATATATATATATATATATATATATATATATATATATATATATATATATATATATATATATTTTTTTTTTACATTTTTGCCCCTGCCGCACCCCCGCACCCGGGTTTTTTGGAAGTGCCGAATCCCCGCACCCGCTCCCGCACCCATGTGACATAGGTGATAATAGAAGTGCTATACAAATTGCGTTCAATCATATTCAACACGGTCGGACCAAACATATTGAGATTGACCAACATTTCATCAGACAAAAGGTAGCAGACAAAGAGATTGAACCGGTTTATGTATCTTCAGAAGACCAAGTTGCTGATATGTTCACAAAAGGTCTCACAAGTAACCGCTTTTGGTATCTGAAGAACAAGTTGCACATGGTTCAATCCCATGCACAACTTGAGGGAGGGTATTAGAATACAAATCGGATCGGATATGGATTCAGTAGAGGATCCATATCCATATAGACCACCTGTATGTTATGATGTAATATACTTTACTAAGGGCAATCTTGCCATTGTAAAAGACTTTGTAAACCTATTTATCTTAATGATATTTAGTGCAGTAACACAGAAGAAAAGTGTGGCTGCGGATTCCAAGAAAAATTTCCTCCCCTCTCTTCTACTACCTCCCTCTTGGTATTCACGACAAAGCTACCAGTTTTAACACTCTTCCCCTCTTCTTCCTTCTCCTCTTCCTTCTCTTTTTCTTCTTCCTTCTCGTTCCTCCTCCTCCTCCCCTCGCTGGCGCAAGGGCCGAACCCAAGATTGCTGGTTTAATTGTGGTGTTATTTTTTATTACGCGCTAATGAAATTTTTACTAAGACATGAGAGGAGGAACCTGTAGAAAATATTTTTAGTTGTAGGGCCTTAATTGAAAATATAAAGAACACATACAGGAGGCACCCTACATACTCAAATATCCATTCCATTACAATTTGATGTCAAGTACAAGACATGAATAGGTATTTATAGGCTTGCATCAGGCCTACGCTTTAATTGACTTGTATGAGAACAAGAGAATTCCAAGGAGCTCTCACCCATCTCAAGACACTTTTTGCAGCTTTGGTAAAATATCTCTTGAATATATCTGATTGGATTCACTGCTAAATAGGTCATCCATTTTACAGTGTTGGCCTACGCTCTCTATGGATAACACCAGTCCTATACTATTTTTACTGCTATAGAAATCTTCTAGGTCATGTGGGGAGTAGGAATGAGGATGGTGTTTTTTCAAATGATTTTCGGTTAGGGTTCTTTCAATGATGTTCGCAAGTTGTTGGGGGCATGAGATCATTTTTTATGGATACGTTCTTGTTGACTTCCTCTGGCAGAACATTCCTTATCCCTAAAGAACTTGGAGCAAATCGTCCAGCCAAGATTCATGTTTTTTTTTTTTATATTTGCAGCGTGATCTACAAGATTTGCAGTAATAAGCTTTTGTTAGCTGCAACCTTACTTTTTTGAAGATCCAATGTCTATGATTATGGCATTTGGCTTGTGGTTTGTTAATAAGCTGATTTGGCCTACTAAAGATTTCTTTCATTTCTGAATCCCACATTTTTCTATTAGGCATCAATGCATAAAGATTTAGGTTCCACTTCAAATTTCCTCTATACTTCTAAGTTTTCATTGCCTTTGAGGTAGCTTCAATAATAATATCTACAAAATAAAAGTCTGTCGGGAAAAACTATCTAATGTCCTGGATTTGTATCTTTTATTCTGCAAATCCTTTTCTTGTGATATAGTTCACACAATTCCAACTAGGCATTCTTGAGGGATTGTGGTGGTTCATTTTCTACGATAAAACTCTTATTGTGGTCAAACCACTAAACTTTCATTCTTGTGCTAATTGAGCATCCTCAATTCATGGGCCACAATGTCAATGGTCATCCTTAGAATCTTCTAAAGCTTGGTGACTGTTTGAGTGAAATTAATCATGACCATTGAAAAGTGAAAATCCATGGTGGAGACCATTTTAAAAGCTATTTACACAGGCAGAAGATATTTCTGTTGCTGATCCTAAAAAAAAGACCTAGACAGTCTTGCTTCTTCACCAATTGCTTCAGTAGGTTTCATACTTTTTATAGTGTCTATATTATAGACGCTTTATCTGTTTTGATTGTGACGCACTCTATGGGATCTGTGCTTGAAAAGGAGATACCACTGTACATAACGTTAGGGAAGCATATAACAGTGATTTCTGAAATTCTAGACCCCGCTAAAATTTCTAGGCCATGGGTGGAACCTAGCCTACAGGGCAGCCACTATCCCACTCTGGTTTGGGCCCATACCATTTTCTGGATTCTTGATATTTGCTCAGCAAACTCAGCTCAAAATTGGCCTAAATTGTTAGCCTCTGTCCCAGCCTAGCCCACTTGAGACCTTGGTGAACACCTATTTCTAGGCATTATGACTTAGATTATGGGGTGCCCCTTCTTCAAGTGCTCTTAATCTTTGTTGTGGATACTTGTGTGTTTTGAGATGTATGTAGTTTTGCCAAATTTGAATTTAAATCTGGAAAATCACCACAAAAGCAGTGTCAAGTTTCCCTTTTATATTGGCATATTGATAATTTGCAATAGACCTTGCACGGTACCACCTACTAACTCTAGAAGACTGCACCAGGCTTGGGGTCACTCCAACGCTGAGGATACTTGTTGACTAGTCTTTTTTAAGCATGCTAATAAGCTTCAGACTTCTAATGGGATCTGATGCATTAATGCTGGTACCTAGTAAAATTCAGGTACAGATGCCTAATCACATGCTGAACTTAGATATAACCTCTTTTTTGTTTCACAAGTTTGAATTAAACACCTTGCTTGTTCTTGGGAGAATGGCGGCAAAAGGGCCATAGCTAATGCATGGTAGTGACAGAAGCCACTAATAGTGGTGATTTCAAAGCCACTAAAAAATTGTGAAGGCAAAATTTTCTTTTCCTATAGTTTTTTAGAAGTTCTCCAAAAGAAAGTTTTTCACTTGTTTGTGTAGCACGAGAGGTGGTGGGTGGTGGTAAGATGGATAGTGGTGGTGAGTGTAAAAATAAATTCTCTTGGTAGAAAACATTCCTCCACTGCTCCCATGAAGGAATGTTTTTTATAAAAAAGTGTATTTTTTAGAAAAACTCAGCAAAGAAGATTTCACTTTTTTGCTTCTTTCTCTCTTTCAAATGTGCCCTTAGAGTGCATGATTGATGGCACTCATGATTCCCTGTTAAAGTTCAAAGGAACGATTAAAAACAAAGGGGTTGGTGAAACAAAAAGAGGAATCAGAGACATGCACGTCACTTTTTATCGATCAGTGATTTTCACCCGATTGCAGACTTCTTGTAAGAGACTTTAAAAGCACCACAGAATTCTTGGGCGAGGCAAGTGGGATCATTTTAAAAAAAAAAATCGTGCCTTGTAACTCACGGGATACCTGTTAGGTTGAGCAGGAACACCATGTGGGTTTAAGGGGGCATTTGAATCACAGACAGCAGACAGGACAGCACATCCTGCCCTGTATTGTCTGCAGACAGGACAGGATGCACTGTCTAGTTCCTGTCTACGTGCCATTATTACAGTTCCTGTCTACGTGCCATTATTATTATTATTATTAATTTTGTCTTGTCCATCACCGCTGTTCTGTTGGGGGGCACGGAAGGCAGATGCTGGTTTCGCGTCCACGGGATGCACCAAAGTAGTGTCAATGCATCCTGCGTTTGCTTGGATGTACGGTGCGTGTGGGGCCCATGCTCGGTGCCTGAGGATTCAAACATTCCCTAATGGGCCCCCATTCAATAAAGGGCCAGGTGAGCCTAACTGTTGTACGAGTTCAATAAAGGGCCAGGCTAGCTGGGCTGAAAGTTAATGCAATTGATAAAAACGTAGTCAAATTTAAACCGGTAATTGGTATCAGAGTTTATGCATTGGAGATGGGAAGTAAGGTCCTCTCTCATTTGTATTTACACTAAAGCATGGAATTGATAACTATCACCGCTTAGGTCTGGGATGGGTGTTTATGGAGATTATGCATTTGAAGTAGCAGCTGCCAAATCCATTCTTTAGTGTAAACATAAAGAAAAAGGGCCCCACTTCTATCCCAAATGCATAAACGCCCATCCCAGCTACCAAATTCCAAACTGGATCACCAAGGTAGTTTGACCAAGATTTTACCTCAAGACCACCAAATGCATAAACGCCCATCCCAGCTACCAGATTCCAAACAGGGCCTTATAGGTCCTAGCTGCCAAATCCAAGCCACTTTTGCAAATGCATAATGTCCATCAGACCACCAGTTTTCAAACGGAGAATTATTTGGTCCATCAATTCTCACTCAGTGAGCGTGTGGTGAGAAATGGCTCCACTACGGCAAGCTCAGTCTCTTTATACAGTGGGCATTTATACAAGCAGCCCTTTATTCAACATAACAAGATAATTTTTTTGAAAGGCAAGCTGGGGTTAGGCAGACCCCTACCAGTTATACAACGATACCATTGGGATTTGAACTTGCAACATTCCAATACAAGATGACGTGCACTAGCTGCTCTTACCAGACAAGCGGAGCTCCCATTGGTAACATAACAAGGTTAAATATGACTTTTCTCCCCCATCACAACCCCCTTCCCTCCTTTGACTCATAACAAGGTTAATCCGTCAGAGGTTATTTGGAAGACATTCATCCATGTGATGAACTGCAATCCAAACACCATGAAGGTTCAAAAAGCACCTTTGATGGCACAGGTAGTGACTACTTTCCGGGAACCGAGAGCTATGGAATACACTATTGTGTAGCTTCATATTAAAAATAAATAATAAATCACAGAATATTACAAACCCCAAAAAAATTTCTTAGGTAAATGCAATATCTCTTCAATCAATGGGGTCGAATGACAAAGCTAGATGGTTAGGTCGGGTTATCATAACCAAAAGGTCTCGGGTTTAGATCCCATAGGGGTTATCCCCAAGCTTGCCTACAAAAAAAAAACTATTCAATTAATGAACTATGCAATTATCGGACTTTCATGCTCGGGCGAGGAATCTTTTCATGTTGGTTGATACAGAAGCATTGATTGGAAGTGATGCACATATTCAAAACACAGTAATATCGTCCAAATTTAAAGCTGTACCTGCAAATCTCCCAATCATTTACCATAAATCAAGTAATCAAATGCTTCACCACTCCATTCCAAGAAGTGTATTGAAACCTGACCAGCATGATTGATTGTATCTGCATTATCATCCTTGAATGTAAGTGGTGGAGATGGGTGAGACACCGCTATAAGTTCTTCAGATCAAAAAGCATAAAGCGATATGGAGTTTGAACTATGCATCCATACCTTGTGCAGTTGTCTGATTAAAGATGATCTGAGCTTCCGCCATGACGAAAGCCAGTTCTGAAGATCTAGCAGTCAAATATCCTATTAAGGATCTATACAGTAAACGTGTAGGTAGTGCACCTTGCTATGGCAGGTTGTAGATTTCTGGAGCAGATTGCTATGGCATCCTTGAGAAGACAAGCTTCCATGGGATAGAATATACTGCTAACGAAGCTTTCCCATATGCTTCTATTCCCCAATATGAAATTACTTTAATCTTCCAACTCGGGGCTTCTGTTTGAAAAGAATATATTAACTTGGGCAGATTGACTAATCAGCCAAGTAAAAGAATTGGGATTTCTCCTAACACAGCAATCAGTATTTAATGAGAGCTGGCATGGAATCATAGAACTCAGCCAAGCATTGAAACATCCAGTTCAGAAGCTGTTCACTTGGTAACTCCAGAAGAAGTTCTGCCTGCAAAAATGCAATTTACCACACAATAATTAAAGCATTTGGAATTATAGAAGAACCAAACCACAAGCTCGTCTGAAACACACCAGCAAATTTGATAAATAATAACGCTTCTTTGATATTAATAGAAAGTAAAGAAAAGTTGTCCATATTAACAACCTTTACATCTTTGGCTGCTAAATTTATCAATCTTTTGGTCCTTTAACCATGATTTTTTTTTTCTAAAGATTCAGAAGTGGATGTCTTGGTTGAGTGCCAAAGTAATGCATCTTGACTAGTCAGGTGCCAGTACTTTGTGATCTTCCCTTTTCTCATTTGATAAACAAGAAAGAGGATAGGTCGAGAGGGATTCAAACCAGAGACCTTTGGTTAAGATACAGCAACTCTAACCAGTTCAGCAATAAAAATCCATTTTGTGCTTTAATCATCAAACGGATATAGTTTAAAAGATGGGACAAAACCCTTAAAAAAGAAGCCAAAAGGGAAGTAACAGCTAAAAACATACCTTTATTTGGTTATCTTCAAAAGTCAGAGAGCTCCGAAAAAAATCTGTAGGCATAGATTCTACTATAAGCTTGAACACTCTTTTGCTCATGTTCGTTTTCATTCCAACTATCTTTCCGAATGTATAAATCTTAATGATACCAAGGTCTGCAGCCATCCTTCTCACATAAAGCTTTTTCAAAAGCATCTGTTGGAAGAAAAAAGAACATCTTTGAAAAACCACTACATAATATGAAGTATTGCAAAACCTAAAGTAAAAGAATGCATACCTCCATTGAACGAGGTTCTTTCCCATACTGACGGCGTAATTGCTCGGTGAATTGCATGAGACTCCAAATATCCTCTTCAGCAGCTTTCTCAGCTTCATTTATTAATTCAATAGGATTCTGCAGACGATTAATATATTCTGAAGAAAGCTGGGGCCTTATATCTATATCAAGCTGTCATGAAGCAAATAAATTATTGAGCTTATAATCAGTTCACTATGACAGTCTTGCCTGTTAGTAGAGCTGGTCAAAAGTGTCATAAGAAGGAGGATTACCTGAACATTTTTATAAGGAACTGGAACTAATCGATGTTCATCAACCTGGATCCCCAAAATAAGAGCATCAGAATTAAATAAAATTAGCATTCACTGCATAGTGCATATAAGTTTGGATGATTCAGAAGAGAACATCATATTCAAAAAATGAGTGTAGCTGAGATGCGTATGCTTAGATGGATGTGTGGAAATACAATAAAAGATAAGATTCGAAACGAGGAGATATGTAAGAAGGTAGGCGTTGCATCCATTGAAAATAAGATGAGAGAGAATCGTTTAAGGTGGTTTGGACATATTCGGCGAAGGCCTAATGATGCTCCAGTTAGAAGGATGGAGAAATGGGAAAATATATTAGTTAAAAGAGGTCGGGGTAGGCCTAAGAAGACTTGGATGGAGATGATAGGAAAGGATATGAATGCTTTGAACCTCACCGAGGACATGGCATTGGATAGAAATGATTGGAGGAGAAGGATTCATGTGGAAGACCCAGAATGATTTTCTTTTTTGGTTCATATCGCCGACCCCAATTATTTTGGGATGAAGGCGTAGTTGTTGTTGTTGATTCAGAAGAGAACTTTTACCAAGTTCTTCATGTTGAAAAAAATAATGGAAGAACTATTGGAGCTTCTATGTACTCAAAAAGACCACAAGATAAGAAATTGCATTAATTTTCAGAAAAAAGTAAAAAGAACCAACCACATAAGAATTGGATGTGGACAGAGAGAATGACAATTATGTAAATATTCTATGTCACAGGGATTCGGCTAGCAGGGTGCCGCACCCGCGTCGACGCGGGTGCGGTCAACCCGACCCTGGGTGCGGTCTCATTTCGGTCCATTTTTTTGGTTTTTTTTTTTTAAAAATTGCCCTATGAAATGGGCTGCGGAATTTAAAAAAAAAAAATCTTGGGGGGGGAGGGGGGGGGGGGGGCTGGCCCCCTATAACCCCCTGCCAGGGGCGCCCCCCCCCCTCCCCCAAGATTTTTTTTTTAAATTCCATATATATATATTTACATTTTTTCCCCTGCCGCATCCCCGCGCCCGGGTTTTTTGGAAGTGCCGAATCCCCGCACCCGCACCCATGTGACATAGGTAATATTGCAACTTTTTAGATCACCTTACAAAATAAGTCAAATTTCTAACAGCTATATCACTAATTGGAGGTAGATTCTGGTTGATATCACACGCTAGAAAAAGCATTTTCTGACTTCATATAAGCGACATTATTTTTTCGTGCATCTGGTTTTCAATTTACAATTAGGCATGGACTGTCAAGAATGCAAAGGAGGTAGGATGGGCAGTTGTTCAGATCTAGTATGGATTGTATGTGTAAGATAGTTGGCGCTAGCAGCTCCCCTATGGTTACCTCATCAATCAAGTGTTACTTAGGATATAATTGGATATTTTATAAATCATATTTCATCTCCAAAGTTCCATTTCTGGTAGGGGTTTAAGAAACTATGTGCTGCGCAGAAAAGGGAAAAAAGACTTGCTTTATCTGTTCGAAGCAAAGGCCTCTTTGAACTATTGTGTTGAAAGTGATTGCTTTCTGGTATAAAGAACCTTCAAATGAGCATTACAAATAACATGAACATGTACAAAAGATCAGCATTGTCAGAATCTTGTATATTGCCAGCTAGCAGGTTATGCACAATATTGCTAACCAGCACACAGATTATAAGTGGAAAATTGTTGGAATAACATATAGTAAATAATGAATCCTGAAAAGTTAATTCATAGATTATAGGTCCCCTGATGCACCAAGTGAATCATGATGAATGAAACAAATCATAGCAGATAAAAACATTAGAGAAACAAATCAAAAGAGGATTCTCCAAAAATTTGCTGAGTGACACTAGATTTCTTACCTACGACCACAGAACTTGCAGAAACGGACCCAAGGACCTTGAAGAAACAGAAAACGTTGACCACCAAATACATCATCTTAGAGAGATTAAAGAATTTGCAGAAAAACTATGATTTTTCTTATAAACAGAAAATTTTCAAATGATAACAAGGACATGCACAGGAATGGCACAAGTAACATTTGCATGCCAGAAAATGATAAACTATATCAAACTCATTGCATTGTGTGCAGCTACCAGGACTAGACAAGCAGAATAGATTAACTTCCAATTAAAAAAACAATATAATTAATAAGTTATACCAAAAGTAATGGAGCCTAAGAACCAACTAGATGAGTACCAGAAAATTCATCATGGGTTTCCTGATGCCTTTATGCAACAGATGCTAGACTAACAAGCAAATGACAGATTCTCATTTGTGCTTTTTCCTTTTTTCGGTATAATAAACATCAGCAGATGTCAAAATAATAAACTTGAATTTCCTTAGAAACTCCACGCACCTACCAATAATCACTCATAAATCAAATGCCATAACCAATTCCAATTGATATATATATATATATGTGTGTGTGTGTGTGTGTGTGTGTGTCAACATATTTATTATTCACAGCCCATAGCATCTATCCCTGCTAACAATAACAATGAGCAACAGATGATGCTGTTCGAAGAGAACAGGAATAGGACATGTTACTGGTCTTGGTAAACATTGTAATCTGATAAATACCTTAGACAAACTTTCAAAGAGCATCTCAAAGAAAAGATCTATTCCAACATTTCCAACATCTCCAGTCTGCTGTTCACCAAAGATATTTCCAAATCCTCTGATTCCCATGTCTCTCTCTGCAAGACTAAAACCTTGGCCAAGATCACGGCATTCTTCAAGAGCTGCAAGTCTCTCCTGAAGTTCAACCATAATCATATGAATGATATGATCATGAAATAGGAAACATAGTATCTTGTACACATGCATATGCACTCCCACGTGTCACAAATCCCCACCCCCTCTCTCACACACATGCACGCATGCACACACACACATACACACTTGTGTGACATGGACAGGATCATCTAGCAGTGAACAACAAAATTAAGCTAGTTTTATGGAAACATCAATGATAGAGGGAGCGTTTCAATGTAAGCAGGCTGTATTACAAAATGACTTTAATAAATAGCATCAGGAAATAGTTGACAACCTACCAATGCTTGATCTGACAGTGTTGCTTTTTCAGGGTAAAATAAGTATGCATATGCTTCTTTGTCAGCCCTTCCAACCCTTCCACGGAGCTATCACCAAATAAACACCAGTAAACATTTGAAAAAAATATAAATACTTTGCTTCAAGAATTGAAAAAACAAAAAAACACATAGGCTATAAAAATGAAATGAAAATAGATCAGTAACAGACATACCTCGCCGAGTCAACCCAGTGACTCAGTTTGACTCGGTCATTTGCTGGGTCAACCCAGTGAATGAACCAGAAATGAACAAAACTCAGCCGAATTTTAGCATGACTCGGCCAAGTCAGCCTATGACTCGACCGAGTCATACATATATATTATATTTTGTATATAATTAAATATATTATATGAAATATAATATAAATATTATGTATATTATATATAAAAATATGACTATACATATATTAATAAAATTATACATTAAACATATTATAAAAAATATCATATAATGCATATTATATACAATATATTGGTAACATACTATAAAATATACATAGTATATACATATATTTACATATTTTATATAAAATATAAAGTTAACAAGACCCGACCAAGCCACCAGGTTGACCCGGCCGAGTCACGAGTCAATCAAGGACGAGCCGAGTGAGGAGTCACTGGGTTTTAAAACTATGGTTCCAACATATAGTAAGGTAATCCAATTTCTTGTTCACACTCACACTTTCCTTGTTCAAAGCTTTCAAGTCTTAAAATGGAAATTTTGTTCCATACACAAGCTCACAATCCAATCTTGGGTGTATTGGGATGGAGAATGACATACATCAGTGAAGCACATTTATATTCCATTTTGGTTGAGAAAGCAGTAACAAAAGGAATGAATGTGTATTATTCTTAGACATTTTAGTCTTTTCCTAATCATCCAAGTGTGTCAATAGTTTGGTTCATTGTTCTTGTAAATTAGAGGTGGTTATTAGCCCATTTGTATTTGCATTTCCTTCTTGTACACAGCACATTTCTTTTCATTTAGTAATATATTTGTTCAATTTAATGAAAAAACATAATTTTGCTCTCTCAAGAGAAAAGGAAAAAGAAAGACAAAGCCCCCAAAAAAGAAAAATGTTTCACATGAAACCAGATCTCTTTTGGGGTTTTCCTTCCAATAACAAACAAGCTGATCAGTCTTTAGAATGTGAACCCACACATACCACATTGAGTCAATTTTTCCAGCTGAAATACAAAACAAAGGCCTCTAAGGGCTTACATGATCATAAACACAAAAATGCACACGCACATACACAAGTCCAACTAAGGGACAATTCAAGAGCACTAAGGTGCTACACAAGCACTAAAATTAGAAGAATGCAAGAATATAAAAAATATACATTTTATTGAGCATGAATGCTTAAAAAAAGCATTAGAAAATGAAAGGGGATAAAAGCCCCTTTTTATCCACACACAAGAGAGAGGGAGACCTCAATAGAGTTGTTGGACTGTTCCAACCAGAGTTATCGGAAGCGCCTAGGTAAAAGGGGAAGCGTGTTTCCCCGAAGCGCGCTTCGGAAGCGTGAAACATCGCGCTTCCGAAGCGTGAGGGGAAGCGTCCCCCTTTTATGGGAAGCGCGCTTCCCTTTTATGGGAAGCACGTTTCCCTTTTATGGGAAACGCGGTTCCCCCTCGCTTCCCCATTTTTTCATTTTTTTCGCTTCCCCCTCGCTTCCGGTTCGCTTTCTATGTCGCTTCTGGTTCGCTTTCGAGACGGTTCGTAATTTTCTTCTAAGTGGTCCCACGCTTCCCCGCTTCCTAAATTTTTGAAAGAGCCTCGCTTCCCGCTCCCGCTTCCCGTATCGCTTCCCGCTTCCTCGACTGGTAACTCTGGTTCCAACAACCGTTCCAACAATTCTATTGGCTAGTCAAAAAAGAACTCAACAGCTCTATTTGCTATTTGACCAAATAGTCCCTATAAAAACAAAAAAAAGAATAAAGTAAAATATTAATGTGCCCCTAATGGTCACAACCTATTACAAGGACTGAAATGACAAAAATACTTCTAATGGATATTTACCTATTATATCATTATAAATAAAACACACACACACACATATATATATATATATATATATATATATATATATATATATATATGAACCAAAAATATGTGTATGAAAATACATATATGTACATGTATAACTAAACACTCCCTCTCAAACTTACGGTGTGATATACCGAAAGTTTGAAAATACAAAAAGAATCAAACGGGAAGGATCAAAGTCTTCATTGAAAGTCTTAATCTTTATGTCGCATCAAATACAAGCCTTCAAATATCTTCATTGGTGATCGTCCTCAAACGCCTTCATCGGCTATCTCCATCTTCATGATATGATGCATCAAATATATTTCTTTTTCAATCCATCACATCTTTAAGAACCTGCATAGAAAACAAAACAAAGGTTCCAACTATACAAAGAAAAATATCCTAACACAATAGTTATAAAGTTTTTAAAACAAATATATTTTTGAACAAGAGAAACATTAGATAATCATTAAGAAAGATAAGAGGAGCATGCCTCAAGGATAAATTTTTATGAAATCAAATCATAAACCCAAAATCAACATATTTTTTTTTAAGAAAAACATAAACATTGATTATAAGAGAATTTTATTACTAAAGGACATATAAATCATAAAGAAAAGATAAACAAATATGAATAAATAATATCTCAAGGATTTTTAGAAAAGAATTCAAATGAAATAACAAATCATGACCAACAACATGCATATAAAATATAACAATTCAAAAGGGCCCTCAAGAAAAGAGGAGATAATTAAATTCATGCATACAATAATGTGAACAAGATAATTAATATGAAACACATATATATCCAACATGCAATTAAAACATATTTAATGCACATAATAATGAAAGAGAGCAATTTCACAAATCACAACCCATTAGGATTCATTCATGCAATTTAGAATGGGCTTAAGCACAATGGATCAAACATCAATCTTAATTATATATATTATTAATAAAATGCACATATGATGCATAAAATTTTATCAATAAACATTTTTCCATAAAAGTAGAAAAAGTTTAAAATTTTTATGAAGAAATTTTAAAAACCTCACACAACAAAAGAAATGATATTTGCAAATCTCAACAATAGTTCAACCACCACAAGCAATCATCTCACTAGACCTCCAAACCTCAAAAATCAAGTGTATCAGCTACCATAATCACAGTCACTAATGGGCTAAAAAACACACAAAAAGTGTGAATAACTAACATCTCTTGTCTACATAAAATGACACTTAAACAAGTGTAGCAACTACTAGAACAAGAGCATAATCACAATGCCACATATGGGTAAAACAAACACACAAAAAGTGTGAATAATCAATGGGTGTACATAACTCACCACATTTGAAAAATATCTCGTCTACATAAAATGACACTTAAATAAGAGGCATAACATGAGAAAACACAAGAGGTAAGAGAGCTTGTAATAAAAACAAACTAATGCCATCAAGAAGAATAAGAATAACGATTTTAACAATCTTTCGAAACTCCATGGTTCCAAAAACATACCTATCATCACAGGAAAATCAACATATCAAGCATCAAATACTGTAACAATGGTCACACAAACAAATGAGTGGTAAAACACACTCATAAAAACTGAGGTCAATCACCTGCCGGTTAGATACATACCTATACTAACAATATGACATGACGTGCACACACAACTCACCCCAACGACTAACTCGGATTTCCAACAATAATGAGTTCAGAGGCCAATAAACCATCAATCAAACCCAAAGCAAATGACAACACATCACTCACAACCCTGACTGATAAGATGACTTGAGGTGCACATAACTCACCTCAACGGCTAACCTTGACTCCACAACATCGAAGTGCACAAGAAACAAATGAGTGATACAACACGCTCATAGAACCAGAGGTCAATTAACCGTTAGTAAGAATCAAATCATTTGACAATTTATACTGACAAGAAGACAGAGGTAAACACATAACTCACCTCAACAACTAACTCTAGTCCCACAACAGAGAAGTGCATACAACTCACCTCGATAAGGCCAAATAAATAATAATGGATGTATCAAAAGAAGAGTGATGGGCTTACAAAGCCAAATAATAAAAACCTTGAATGACACATTCCAAGGAACAAGAACTGCAAAAAAATTTAAGTCAAGAAAATTCTCAAGTAATGCAATTATAGAGCCTTCAATCACCAACCAAAATGTCCACCAATATTAAGTGGATAAACAAAAATGTTGTTCTCTAAAAAACATTCTCACAAAATCCACAAAGGGCTACACAAGAAGTCTCACAATATAAAAAATTATATTTTATTAAATATCATAAGTATGCAATAGAAACATAACACTTGAAACTCATGTGAGGTATCATGATGCAAATAAGTTTTAATAAAAACATGCAGTCATACAACAAAATAAAATGTCCACCAATGAGAGTCTTCAATTACGAACAAGCATGTCAATCAATAATGGACAATTACTAAAGTGAACCACGAAGGAAACACTTATAACACCCACAAAGGGCAAACACAAAGAAGGTTCTCATACTTCTTAAATTAATATTTTATTAAAACTAAGTATAAAAGCCTAATATTTAAATCTTATGCAAAACATGTAAGATAATGTTCATTAAAGAACCATGAGACTAAGAAAATAACACAATCACAAGTACCACAAAAGGGCCAACAAGAGAAACACCCATATTACATAACAATTTATAATAATTTTTTTAAAAAGAACATATTTAAAAGGCATTTATAAAAGTGAATGATTCTCATAAGAAATCATGTGCAATACTTTATGCACGAATAGATAATCTCATTTATCACGTAAGACAATCACAAGTGCACAAGGATCATATATCAATATAAAAATTATTTATTCAAAATTCAAAAATAGTAAGGTATCTATGATCACCAAGATCCTAACCACAAATAATTTTTAAAAATTCGTAAAACATTTTATGTTTCACATAAAAATATATCAATAAGAAAAGAAAAGAAAATTTCAAACACAAGTTAAGCAAAATCTCATAAGATCATACTTGTGAATGACACACAAAACCATTTTAAAATAAATATTTCAAATTATTTTAAAAATATTTGACAAATTTTCAAAACAACCCACAATAAAGTTCAATACAACAATAAATACAAACATAATTTGACATTTTCTCCATGAAATGTTCGAATAAAGCATCTAAATGTCAATAATCAAAATTTACTAAATCATATATATATATATACATTTTAAATTAAGCGAGTTCAAAAAAATCTAAGATTCAAACTAGATATCATGGAAGCATACACATATATCATTTCACAAGATCAAACAAATATTATAAACCTTATAAAAATTAATGAAAATAAAACCAACAATAACAAAAATAACAAATAACTTTTCAATAAGAAGAAAAAATGAGTGTTTTCTCATGCATAATGCATGAGATAAATAACTCAAATAACATTAAAGGTTTAATATGCATACCGGGTCAAGATTTCTCTTGAATCCAAGCTACATAAGGATCACAAATCTTTCACAAAACATGAACTCAAACCAAAGAATCCCAAAACCCAAAAAAAAAATACCAAGAAAGATTTCTTGGCTTTGACACCATGTAATGAAATATGTGGAAATACAAAACAAAGGCTTCTAAGGGCTTACATGATCATAAACACAAAATGCACATGCACATACACAAGTCCAACTAAGGGACAATTCCTAAGGCACTACACAAGCACTAAGTGCATACAAGACATAAATGAATTAAAAGAACACAAGAATATAAAAAATATACATTTTATTGAGCATGAATGCTTAAGAAAAGCATTAGAAAATGAAAGGAGATAAAAAACCTTATTTATACACATAAAGAGAGAGGGAAACCTCAATTGTTCCAACAACTCTATTTGTTACTTGACCAAATAGTCCCTATAAAAACTGAAAAGGACAAAAAAGAATAAAGTAAAAGTATTAATGTACCCTTAATGGGCACAACTTATTACAAGGACTGAATGACCAAAATACCCCTAATGGGTATTTACCTATTACATCATTATATATATAGCACATCGTTTGCTATTACAATCAATAGGTCCACAAAAAAGGCTTGATCAGAACATACAACACATGGATAAACATATATGGAGCCAGAAGCTATACCTGATACAGTTGTGCAAGTCCAAACTTGTGAACATCTTGAATGATTATTGTATTGGCATTCTGGATGTCAAGACCACTTTCAACTATATTTGTGCAAACAAGTATCTTTGTCTCTCCAAGTGCAAACTTTTCCATCGTTTCTTCTAGTTGCTTAGAATATTGCTGCAAAAGAAATTGTATAACTTAAGAAAGGAATCTGTACAATCAATAGGAATGACGTTGACAGATTGACAACAATAATAAAAAATAAAAAACAATTAGAGATTCATCCAAAAAATCACAAGTTACTCCAAATCAAAGAAGCAAAATTATGAAACATAACTTAGAAGGAATAAGGGCCACTTTAGGAAATTCAGCCTAATGCAGAAACCCATCTCTAACTTTGGTAAGAAAAAATCATTTGGACCACAAAGCAAGTGGATGTGGTGCATTATAGGGCCAGCATGCAATTCATTTGAATAATTCGTAAAGAACAATGCCATAGCTTTAGAGGTGAATTTGGATTTTTGGCGAACTTTGGAAAAGTTGTGATCATAAAAGACATAGAAGCAGACATTTTTTTCAAATACAACAACAACAACAACAACAACTACGCCTTCATCCCAAAACAATTGGGGTCGGCGATATGAACCAACAAAGAAAATCATTATGGGTCTTCCACATGAATCCTTCTCCTCCATTCATTTCTATCCAATGCCATGTCCTCGGTGAGGTTCAAAGCATTCATATCCTTTTCTGGGTAAGACAATTTTTTCAAATGCTTATGGAAAAATCAATATCTCAGAAAATTCTGCAATTACTTTTCTGGGTTTTTTCCAATTTCATTGTAATGTTATGAATTCCTAAAAAAGAGTAAGAACATTTTCAGGCTTTTACAGATGCTAAAAAGTAGGAAACCTTGATAAGAAAATGACTTTTTCTTTTTTGGATGTGAAAGCATGGGAAATATTACAAGCATAGGCATAGGATGAACAAGACAGAACCTAGAAGCCACAATGGCCACAATTTATTGTCATTTATGAAAGAAAGACCCATTAATTAAAGTCCAAAGATTAATGCAATGAGCCAATGACAAAACAGTTGATGCCATCTACCAATGTTTCACACATCTGTAGAGTATATGCTCACGTATTTAGAAAAATGAATTGCAGTAAGTTATAAAATTCAGTAAGTCATCACCTTGTTAGTCCTTGAATCTTAATGCATTTGCTTTCTACTTTTCCCAACTTAAATACCCGATATCCATGAATTTAGAAAATAAAACACAATTAATTACCAACTCATGAAAGCTCTGAGCACTTGAATGAGATGCATTTTCTTGGTACCAGACAAACAAGGGAGAGGCTACACAGCCACCATGCACTCCCTAGAGTGAGAGATTGTAACTTAAGGGACCCAATCTTAAGACAATCTCACATAGAGCATATATGAAGCATAACCAATCATCCCCACTTGTAGAGCATATAAATTAATGTAATTAGGAGAACATAATGCACATTTGATGCATCTAAAAAAGACTTAAGTTCATGCATTTTCTTGCAGCCAAACAGGAAAGAACAGAACTTTAAAAACTGCACTACGTCAAATTCTAACAGCAAATTAAACATATTTCATGCATTAAAAAACAATAAAATTACCTTTCCATGAGCAACTGCTATGGAAACATCTGGAAATGATTGCTCAAGAAAATCTACTACCGCTTCAAGTCCTGTGCCATTGGAATGGCATTGATTAAACAACCATGCAAAAAAAAATTAAATAGGTAACCAAGAAAGATCTCTTCAAAATATAAGCATTGATCAGCCATGAAAATTGAAATAGAATTTGTAATATAAAGTTGATGGACATTGAATTTTAGAAAATTACTCATTGGAAATATGAACATACTGCTTTAGCAGCATAGGAATTACCACTTTGCAAATTTTACAAATGCAAAGAGAAAGTTTTTGCCTTAACAAATGAGTGCTGGTTACCCTTAATTCGTGGCAAAACATAGAAAACTTGTCCACCACGAGCAAGCTCATACTTGATTGCTGAAAGAGCCTTTTCCTCACTAAATGATGAAAGATGAGTTTTTGTTGGAACTCTTTCTGGTGGAGGGGTCGCAATTAAACTGAAAGGTGAATAACAATTGTTTAAGGAAAGTAAACCAAACAGATACAAAGTTATATTATAAAAATAAGATTGCAAAATAGAACTCATGGAAAGCATCACGATCAGAAAAAACTAGTATAAATCATTCAGGAACTACTAGTATCATCCACTGGTAATTTATCTCCTAACTGAACAAAGCATGCATGTAATAATGAAAGAAAATAACCAAATGTTCCTTATCAATATCACACACACACACACACACACACACACACACACACACACACACATATCATGTTCAGCAAATATTGCAATATTTTTCAATTCAAACTTTTTAAAGGATTTTTTTTCAAAAACAAAATTGCACAAAATATCATGATGTATTGAAAAAAATGAAAATAAAAATATTGCTATAACATCAAAAAATGTTTCTTTTTTTAACATTTTTATTTTAGTTAAAAGTCAATACTTTTCTGAAAAAACCCACATATTTTTTTTTTTTTGGTATGACATGAAAATGCTGACCAAGCACTAATGAGGTTCAACCTGAACTGAATTATATACAGGTCTGGTTTGAGCTATGATTTTTGTCATGTATCTGTCCCAACTATTTTATACACAACTTTATGTAAAAGGTTAATATTTTAAACAATCTTTAAATAATACAGGTCAAGTATGGGCTTCCATTTTCTTGACTATATGTATCTATCACAGCAATAGAGTTCCAACCATGAGAGAGATAGAAAAGAAGAAGATGAGACAAGAAACTTCATTAATTCTGAAATGAGAAGAATACTCATATAAATGGACTTTCCCTCAACTCTACAGGACCAAACTTTTGAGTTTTGACTCTACACTACCTGAAAAGGTACAAAATACCCCTAAATAGAATGCTATATATATATATATATAGGGACAACAGACAAGAATGGTAAAATACATATGATACATAAGGCTCAACACTCCCCCTCAAACTTGAGATGATGAAAATGGAATCATCCCAAGTTTGAAAAGAAATGAGCTAAAATGTTAAGGAAGAAGACTTTTGGTGAACATATATGCAATCTGATGCTTAGATCCCATATGTTCAAGTGAGATAACTTCATCTTCATAGGCCCTCCTTGCAAAGTGGCAATTATTTCAATGTGCTTGGTTCTTTCATGAAACTCCGGATTCTTTGCAATATAAATTGCACTCATATTGTTACAACATAAAGAGGTCCGACCGTCAACAAGTTCTCCTAACTCTCTCAATAGTCACCTTATCTAAACAATCACAGTTGTAACCTAAGTCATAGCCTTGTATTTTGCTTTGTTATTTCTTACTTTTCCAAGAGATTAAGGACAAACACCTTCATCATTTTATAATTTGTAACCATTCCATATAACTTTTGAAAATGAGATACATCCTTAAGAACACTTGATTGCATGGTTTATCTGATAGATAGTCAACTCAATTGCATCAGCCCATTAAACTTTTGGCACACAACCTCCAAAGAGAAGAGCTCTCGTTTCCAAAATATGTATGTTCTTTTTTTCAGCCACTTTGTTATGTAAGAACAAGATTTTTTATGGTTTATTCATTTTTTCTACAAGAACTTCTCAAACACAAAACTGACATATTCACCACCAGAATCAGTTCAAAGAGTCTTAATCTTAGCCAAGAACTGAGTTTTTAGATCATGGTACAAAACTTTTTTACAATCTCAAATAGTTCACTTCTATTTCTCATAAAATATGTGCAAGTATATCTCGTGCAGTCATCAATAAAGGTGATGAAATATAATGAACCATCAAACATGACTAGTAAGGAACCCCACATCCGAATGAATAAGATAAAAAAAACACTCAACTTCCTTATGTATAGTCTCAAATGACAAGGCATGACCGTTCGCCAGCCTACAACTCCCACAGTCTTGCACATGCCTTGATACAACTTTGACCAACCTAAACTACCAACATAAATCAAATGTTGCAACCTAGAACTAGAGATATGACCTAATCTCTAGTGCCACAAAACTGACTCATCCACAACTACAACTCCTAGACTGACTTTGCATCTTTTTTGTGAACTCACATTCAACCAATCCAGGTAATACAAGTCTCCCTTCCTATGGCCAATCACAATCCTTCTTATTGACATTTGATCTTGCACAACATAATCAACAGGAGAGAAGAAAACAACACAGTTAAACTTGGTAATTTGATCAACAAAAATAAGATTCATTGCAAGAGAAGGGACATGAGAAAAATTTGTGAAATATTCAATTTACTCCCAAGACAAAGATTAGAAATAATGGACCCAACTTTGGATACAACCATGGAGGAGCCATTTGCAGTGCGAAAAGTACTACTGCATGTCTGACAATTGGCTAAGATGGACTCATGAGCCGTCATGTGACATGATTCTCCTAATTCTATCAGCCACCTAGGTAGGGATGGCAGCGGACCGGGGCGGGGGACAAGGTCTCCACCCCTGCTCCGTTTCAAAATCCGAACCTCCACCCCCACCTCCATCCCTGGTTCAAACGGGGGCGGGGCCCTGTTTCCCCTTAGTCTATAGTCATTCCTTAAAGGATTGGGGACGAGGCTAGGCAGGGATTGGGACGGGGCGGGGCGGGGAAAAGCGTAAGTCCATCCCCGCCTCCATCCCCGCACGGGGATAGATTTTAACCTTCATCCCCGCCTCCATCCCCGTTTCATGCCCTTCATCCCTGGTCCAAACGGGGCGAGGCAGAGCCCCGTTGTCCCCCGGTCCACTGCCATCCCTACACCCAGAAAGGCATGCAGATATAATTGGGCAATGTCAAAAGAGGAAGTGGGAACATAAGAGAGAGAGAGAGAAGGGGCAACAATGAGTGATTGAGTTAAGAACTGCAACTGGAGAATCTATTGTTGAATCTACTACATCAACTCAAAATTTCGTAACTGACTCCTACCAGAATGCTCAAAAGAACTTCTCATAGAAAAATCAGAAGGCTGAGTATTTTCACTATCATCCATTTGCTAATTTTTGTCCCTAGGACTCTCTCTAATGGGCTGAATAGTAGAACCTCCAATTTTCTTTTTCAATGCTTCATATGCCTCATTTCTTTGCAATAGTAGCATCTTATATCACTCATGTCACCTTTGGATGCTTCTGACATAGTAACCCTCTCATCAGTGAATCTAGCATTCTGACAAACAGATGTGTGGATCCCATCAAACTTCACTAGGTCAAGTTGAATCAATTCTCCCTTCACCACAACCACAATCCTCAACTACACAATAAATTTTATGCAGAAAACCAACAATAACAACAACAAAATTGCCAAGAACAATGCAAAGGGCAACCAATCACAGGATCTAGTGTTGTTTGATGGCCAAAGATGCCTCCGATCTGAATAGATTGTTAGGGAGTTGTAAGCCACGTTCTGATCGACACTGCTCCTCGAGTTTTGCTTGACAAATCTATGACCTGTCAAGATCGTTCCTCGATCATATCGAGTTGATGATCTTTCTCTGATACCACTTTATGTAAATCACCCCGGATTTACAAGAAAAATTTACGAAAAAGCGTGAAATAACAGGAAAATGCAAAAATAAGCAAGGTTGCCAAACTAGGAAGCAGAAGCGGGAAATGATACAGGAAGCGGAAGCGAGAAGCGATACATTTTAAAATGTATAGGAAGCGGGAAGCGAGGAATTAAAAAAAATAATATAAGAATTTAATGAGAATCAAAATGTAACACAAATAAAAACTAAAATAAAAGTGACTATTCTTAAATTTCATAATTTTTTGGTGTAAGAATTAATTTTTTAACAAAATCTAAAAATGATGACTTTCAATTTAGAGAAAGCACATGGAAATGAGTGAGAAGCGTGAGAGGAAACACATAAAAAACATGAAAAGTAGGGTGAACGAACATATAAGAAGAATAGATGATGTGTGTGGAAAGCATAGGAGAAACGCAAGAGAATCAAGATTCTCATCAAGTTTCAGAAGCGAGTATCGTGCTTTCGAAGCGACTTTTCGAGAAGCGGGCTTCCCACCTATCTAAGAAGCTTCCGGAAATTCTGGAAATAAGAAAGAAACTGGAAATTAACTGAAATTAAAATAAAGAAAATAATTGAATTGCATATCCCAATCAACCGACTATCCCTAAATCTCTCATCTATTTATAGATGAGGGATCCTAATCCTAATAGATCTAGCTTTCCTATTTGATAAACATTAAATAAGATAAGTTGATAAGCTTCCTAATTAGATATGGATCCAATGTAGATCCAATATCTACATACAAAATAAAAAAATATAAACTGCAAAATGGATCCAATTGGATCTTGTGGACCCGGATATGTGTTTCCCTTGCTCCTGCATCAACTAAAAAGGAAATTTTCATATAAATGCGGAATCGTCCTAATTTATGGTGTTGCTAAAGTCTGCAGCATGCAAAAAGGTGTCACTGAGAGTTCAAAAGACACAAAAAAGCTCCACTGAGCTCAATCACATTGCTGTTTGTCTTGCATGGACAACTTCCCTTTATTCCCAAAAACTGTTCTGAATGAAAGGCCCTCCCTAGAACATGCAGGTGCTACATGAAAAATCAATTATTCTGATAATAAACAATAAATGGAAGCAGCAGCATTTTTTTTTCACCTTCTCCTCACTTGTCCTGAGTCACACATTGATCATGTGCACACCAGTTTTAATTTTCAATTGTTTTTTTAGTAACGTTTTTCAGTCCTAAGGAGTCATCATTCTTTCACAAACTTGAACCTCTGCACTAATCATTATAAATTAGCATTTTTAAAATTCACACGTAACTGTAAGTTCCAATCAGGTACACATTGACCAATTTTGTATAATGTACATAAAACATGGTCAAGTCTCATTCTTATTTCTACTCATAAATGCCTTAAAATAACTGCAACGAGTTCTCTTTCTCATTAGAGTTATTTCAAAAGACACATTTTCTTGATAAGGAGCAATTTGAAAGCATATCACATTAAAGCTAGAGTAAAATTTATAACCATAGGAAAACACCTTGCATCACGAAATCCTGTCAGTGCCAAGTAAAGAGTTCGTGGTATAGGTGTTGCGGAAAGAGTGAGAACATCTATGGAAGTCTTGAATGAAGCTATCCTCTCTTTTTGCTTGACACCAAATCTCTACAAGGGCAAGAAGACCAGAAGACATGGAAGTCAAAGAAGTGCAATGATGAATCAAAGAAAATTACAGCATCAGATCTTCGCAGTTATTCTTTAACATTAATTGACATACACCTGGTGCAAAGAACTTGCGCACGCATACATTCTGAAGGAAACTAAAGGCTTCCCCAATGTAGATGTTAAATTTATGAGCACTGTTATGGACAGACCTTAATAATGGATAACTCACAAAAATCTTCGTAGATATAGGGGCACAAATAACGAAGAAAAATGATGACCCTACCCTCACAAGAAAATATAGATGCATCTACAATTATCAAAACACATGCAACACGACGAATCTGAGACTTGAAAAGGCATTCAGCAGCACAAAGCCCTCTTAACCTTGAGGAGGAAACACTAAAGGTTAGAGAGGAAAAGCTTATAAAGAACAGATCTTCCAAGATCATGCTATTGGCATAATGTAAATTATGCTATACCATGCAGACCCAATTATCCAGCCCAACTTTAGGCATATTCAACAGTCTTTAAAGAGTCCAACTAACAATTGCAACATTCTGTACTCACACATTGTTCCTTTTTCTGTCTGGCTCAACATAACATATTGACAATCATAAATAGAAGCACACATACCTGTTCCTCATCAACAACAAGAAGGCCAAGGTTGTTATAAACCACACGACTTCCAAGAAGTGCATGAGTTCCGACAATGACGTCCAGTAGCCCTTGCCTAATCATTGCAAGATATTCCTCTTTTTCTGCTTTTGTCTGGATATAGCATGAAAAGATAGGCAAAATAAATAAACGCAGACCAACGGGTGATGTCAGATGGACAAAAAGAGTGAAAACATAAGGACCAATGAACATTCAGAGTGAAAAAGCAGCGATAGGTGAAGAAGGTCAAGTGACTCAAGGTTCTGAAACATGATACCTTATGGTGGTACACACTCTTGTTTGCATAGATCTAGCCACCAAATGGTAAATCTAACCATACAGATGTGTTTAGTATGATTCATTTAGTATAGTAGAAGGTTTTATCATGTTTAATACACCATAAGATTTCATGAAAAAAGGGCTCACAATTCATGAAAACATCATAGTGAAAATCAACAGCTCACCATTCATGAAAAAAGGGCAGTTTAAAAATGGTATAAAACATCATATTTGAGTCAATTTTAACACATGAAAAAAATTAATAGAATATGTTAAGCATGATCCAACGGTTATATTTTTGCTTTTGGAACTTAGAACTGTGTAAATCAAGTGTGTACCACCATAAGCTATGGTGGTACAGTACCACCATAAGCTATGGTGGTACAGTACCACCATAGAAGCTCTCTCTCTCTCTCTCTCTCTCTCTCTATCTATCTATCTATCTATCTATATATATATATATATATATATATATATCAAGAGAGAGAGATCTGTGGGAAATTCCCCGAATTGGTTTGCCTGTTATAATAGGTGAAGTCCTTCATAAATAATAGACATTTTGACTTTAGAAAGGCGCACTGTACTTCCCTATCTGGAGAGGTAAGGTCATCATTTGAATCACATATCCTAAAACGGTGGAAGAATGGAACAGGATTTGGAACAACAGCACCAGAAGCTGCGAAGTATCCTAAAAGTTTCTGAGAATTTTAACATACCTGAAATCTGCTTAGAAGTCCAACCTTCACATGAGGATATTGAGAAAAACGTTCAGACATAACTTCAAAATGTTGCTTGGCAAGTACAATTGTTGGTGCCAGAACCATGGCTTGCTTTCCTGCTGCAACCACACAGAAAATAGCCCTAAGGGCAACTTCAGTTTTACCAAATCCAACATCTCCACAAATCAATCTGTCCATCGGAGTTTCCCTCTCTGTCAAGTCCTTGTAAACATCAATAAAGGCCTGCAACCAAAACCAAACAATGTAAAGTGAGACAAATATAATGCAGGAAACAGTGGATCATGGATTCAATTGAACATATTAAATGAGACTGTGCACATAGGAAGAAAAGTTCATTGTTACAAACTGACTGAGCAGCAGACAAACTGAGATGAATATGTATCCCACCAATTAAATATAAAAATATGAACATGAATAACAATCTTAAGAATATGACTGAACTAGCACTGCTCGATATGGCATTCTTTTGGGTTTGACAATAAATTCTCTATAATGAACACTCAAGGCAGGCTGCAGTTAGCAGTTTAGTTCTCATAGAGGATTTTAAGAAGGTAAAACTTTTTCAATGGCTAAACAAGGGGCTCTTACAATTCTTGATATACTACACCTGTTCTTGATCTGGAGTAGGTTTATATGGAAATTGAGCAGCAAATTCATCCATTGCAGGATTTTTAGGATAGGGTGGTCTTCTCTGCTTGAGTCTGTGCAGATACAGTTCCATCAAATCAACAACCATCTTTTGGACAGCAAGCCTTCCTTTTATCCTTCTCTTCTCCCAAGCACTAGTGTCATTTAATTTGCTCAATGACCGTGGCTTCTTTGTTTCATTCGGGCTGTTCAACAAAACAAGGGATTCTACGAATGAGGAAATTTGTCAATAAATAACTGCAGTACATGAAGGATAAGGCAGTTTTTCCTCTTGGCAGAGGGCCTCCCACATATCTCCATGTGGAAGTTGTTCATAGCAAATATCTTTTAAGAAAAATGTGAGGGGCAATAGAAATAAAAGAACCCAAATAAACATGCAGCACTCCACTACAATCTTAGTTTATATTCATGGCCACAAGTTGAAACCTGTTGAGAGCTTTCATGAGGGCCTAAATCAGCGAGCATCTTCATCAGGTTGCAGGCAAAACTCAATCCATCCGACCAAGTTAAAGATCTTTTACCTTGGATTTGGGTCGATTCATGATAGAATAGAAATCACTCTTTCATTGCATAAAACAAGCAAACATGTTGTAATTTCCAAATATGATGTCAATTCTATGTGAAACAGCAAACAGATGGAGAGCTGTTTGTGCAATTCTTAGCTTATTTAAGATTCCCCTTATGCTGAAACATCAATCTGCTTGCAGATGGGCCATTCCAAGATTTTAGGAGAGTTTGCTTTGCTCAATAAATCTGCCCAGATCTAGGATTCAACTTTCAATGCTTAAGGCCCTGTTGTTTGTCATTGAGCCCACCTGGACTGACTAAGATGGTCTTTTTCAGGCTAGTTCAAGGCTAGACTAATTTTCCAAGTGCACTTAGTTAGTTGAGCTTAGATATGGCTCATCCTAGCCTACACATACTATGCACCCCCAACCAAGGCCAATCGTTTCATTATCAAAAGAATGAAATTTACTTATACCCCTGACCACTTAATGCCCTAGTCTATCACCAACCGGGCAGTTATCTGAAGCAATATTTTTTTGTCACTTAACAGCATCAAAGAAGCCAACAAGAAGGATCCTCATGAGAACCCTCAAGCAGAAGAAGTTCATAAATCCATAGCGTGTCACCAACCTTGCAGTTAATTGGCCCATTTTGTGTCACCTAGCAGTATCAAAGAAGCTGACAAGGTAAATGATCATGAGAACTATCTATGACACATTAGCATCATGCAATAACGTAATGGGGCTTCTACCATGAATATCTCGTCTCTTATATTGTAGCGTTGAGAGCTCTTGCAATGTAGAGCACTAGAACAATGCACTTCCAGCGTAGAAAGAGTTCATCTATATCTAGCTCGCAGACACCCAAGAATAAATAACACAACTGTCAGAAGAAAAGAAAAACTCCCTAAAACATCTCAAGCCAATGTTTAAACGTATCTAAACCTGTTTCAGTCCTCAGAAAGTGAAACAAGGGACTCCAAAGTATTTCAGATTTCGAATATAGAATTCAACCATTTCATCCCATGAATTCAGTGAATTCCTCAAAAGAAACAACTCACAGATTGTATCGGTAGAGCATCCGAGAAGCCTGCTTCACGGGAAGCTTCGCCATCCCGTCCGAGTACTCAATGAAGACGTACTCAATCGGCTCCGTCGAATCCCTCCCATCATCGAACCTGGTCCCGACGAACCTCCCGATACCGACCTTCTTATGAGCAACATAATCGCCAGGCTTGAGTGTATAAGGATCGACCTTGTAACTGAAACCATCGCCCGAGGAGCCGTCCTTCTCCCCTTTCAACTTGCGCAACCCCCGTTGCTGCTGCATCTTCACCATCTGAATGTACTTGTCGGACTCTGCGGAGGCCATCGCCGTCCGCGAACCGTCCCGCTTCCCCGCGCCCGTCCGCCGTATCTTCTCGTGCAGAATCGAGATATCATCCTGTTCGGTCTCGATCTTCTCTCGGCGATCGGCTTTCGCCCCGCGGGCGACCGAGATTCCCTGCGTAGCGACGGCCCTTATCCGGGAGGGAAAGAGACTTCCAGGGCACCGGAACAAGCATCTTCCGGCGAAAGCCTCGCCAGGGGAGAAGAAGAAATGGCGTCCGAAGGAGAGGGAAGACGAAGAGTCGGAGCGGGAGAGGGAGAGAGGGAGGAGAGTCGTTCCGAGGGAAGCCATCTCCGCTCAGGGAGAGGGGAAACGTACGGCTGAGATCGAGAATTGAAGGGTTGCCGCCATGGATGGAGGTCCGTGCCGCCGTTGGATTTTGGGCTTCTCTCCCTCGCCTTTGGGGGGGCGGGGGGGGGGGGGAGGGAAGATATTTAAAGGCGCAGGAGCACACTATCCACAGAGTGGCAGGTGAGGATTTGAAGTAGGAGAATGACTAGAATGCCCTCTCCTTTGCTGTTCATTCACACCACTACATGTCTGCCAATTCAAAGAATCGGGTTATATCCGATATCCGACCGAATTCGATTTTGTTAAGCCGATGCGAATATGGTTTTGATTTTCTTTTTTTTGCTACCGAATCTGATAAATATCTAAATTTGACGTATATTACATGTAAAAAAGCGGATCTGGTATAGCCTTTTTAACATCGAAATCCATTTAGCCAACATCCAATTAGTTGAATATCTGAATCCAAACAGTCTACATCCCTAGCCAATTACAAATTACAAAGATGCATACAGACGCCGAATCTTGTCAGATCCTAATATGAATCCAAAATGTACAATTAGATCCAAATCCAACTCCGGATCAGAATAAGATTCAATACAGCAGGGTCGAATTTGAATCCAAAACACGTGGTAATACTGTTCCCAGCAAAATCTCGGCAGGTGCTGACCTGGCGATACTTTGGTTTCTCGTCTCTTTCACAGTAAAATGATGAGAAACTTTCCCTTATATTAAGGGGGGATTTGTTTCAGCCTCCTTCTTTATAATGGAGTGAAAAAACTTACTTTGGAAAAAGAGGCAGTGGAGTCTGATCATTAAATACAAAAACTACTTTTTCTTAGGAATAGGTTGTCGCACACACCTCCCCCCTATGGAAAAACACTTTTGTCATAGGTGTCTCTTTCACAGGAAAGTGTCTTCCTGCAAGTGGGTGTGAAACCAACTCCCCTAAGGGCATTCAAAAATAATGAAATAAATTTGATAAGATATGTAGAAGAAGAAAAAATGCATTCTCGAGATTCCAAGAGTGTAATCTGAGTGTATCAAAGATTCTCATCTCTTCGCTATTGTTTTGTTTGACAATTTTTACCTTCATTATTATTAATTAGTTGAGCATGCAACTTTCTTTTGTTCATGTTAATTGGATTCTTTTTTGTTAGAGAAATTGCTTCATATGTCATGACCTCTAAGTTGGGGGTGATGGTTGTCTTTTTTTGTGCCTATCAGTATCTCAACATTACATTTCTTCGGAAGATGCAAGCCAGAGAAAAAAAAACTTTTGCTTCAGTTATCCTTCTGCATAATTCTCCTAACACAGAAGTTGAAGGTCCAGGATCGAATCCCTCTGCCACATGGGACGGCTGTTGTTCTGGTAGGGGTCCGCCTAACCCCAGCTTGCCTTTCAATAATAATAATAATAATAATAATTCTGCTAACACAGAAGTTGCTCGTCTTTTATTTTAACTGTTTATGTAACGCCACTTAAGGCAGTTTACACACGATGATACAGGCGACTTTGGTGGCATTTATTGGCTTCTTGAATCAGATTTCATATGTCATGCCAACTTTGAGAAGCCTACTTTGTGGGATTGACATAATCTTGTCTCCCTGCCTCAAGTTTCTCCTTATAAATCTGTAAACATAGTTAATGACGATTCTTTTGAATAAGGAAGATTCTTGTTTTGCAACCACCTCAACTTCTCCAAAGAGGTACACCACCCCTTTATCCATTTCTTTCTGGATGTATTGTATCTCTTCTTCAGCTCCCTCGATTGGTCCATTTATAATCCAGCTAGGTGAGTCCGTTGAATGGGAAGTAACAATTGGATGGGTGGATCTTGATGAAACATTTGCAGACTTATGCCATTGTATGCCTTCTTCAATATTCACATTAGAAGATTGAAATGTTTGTTGCTCAACATCATAACTAGAATCTGAAACTCTTGCTCCCTCAAGCTTAGGTAGAGTAGGTTGTTCAAGAGGTCCTGGTTTTAAGAAGCGATCACACCGAATGAATTCTTTCAAGTGCTCTAACAGCTGCTGTTTGAATTCACAGGGCTCTTCCTGAACATCATTGTACCCATACCGGACAATGCAGCGGAAAATCCTACTGCCCTTTGGCTCAACCTGCCGGAATAAAAACCTCTCCTGAGGTGCCACTTTGCTTATTGGAATGGGTTTGATTGATAAAAAAACTAGAACAGAGTGAACGGCCGCCGGTATGGTAGCTAGGAAATGGGAGAACATGGGTGGAACACCTTGAACAAGCTCTGAATATAGAAAGGCTACTCCCGGCATCCGGGTCAGGTTTGAATCATTGATTAATGCCCGCATGTGGTCATCGGAAATCTTGTTGTGAAGCTCAAATATGTATCTTTCTTTGTGCACATAATGCCATATGGCCATTAAAAGCATCAGAAATGTTGCAAAGAGTAGTGAAAGAAAACCACCTTGCTTGAACTTATACAAGACAGATGACAGGTAAATAACTTCAACCGTTCCAAACACAATGGCAAATAGTGAAATCAGCCAGATGTTTGTCTTCCATATCAATAGCATTACGAGTGCTACCATGAAGGTTGTGAGTACCATCACAGCCACAGCTGCTGCACCTGTACAAGAAATATAAATTTCATTTGCATTGTCAATTGCCAAATAATTGTCACAATAATCTGTGTTGTTTCTGAGTTGAAGCTCTTTTCCCATCGCTGTCTATCTGAAACACGTTATCCTCAATGTCCACTCCATGATCCTTTCAGAAGTGTAAACCTCTCAAGTCTTTGTTTGAGAGCTTTGTATTGAGATGGAAACACCATTTCTATGTGTAGCCAAAATATGGTTCTGACAAAATGTGTTGTTGCCAAAGTGTGGTGTTGGGAATGGAGTTGCCAAAAATATTCTTGATACTCCTGTGACTGGTGTTGACATGTGGTGTTAGGGTTTGCCCAATTTCATCCCCAACGTAATGTTTTGGCATCACCACTGCTCCCAAACAACATAAGGTGTTGGGAAAACCACAATGCATTGCTCCAAAATAGCAGAGGATGTTGGAGAAACTAAAGCACACCTACGATTCAAGGCTTCCAAGCAGAGCCTAAATTTCATTGATACTTGGTGCTGGCATGGGGGGATGATATGTGGTTTCTTGGATGGATAATTGAGGTGAGAGCTATATATCTGAGTTACCGTGTGAACATACCGTCTTTGATTAAATGGGCACATTAAGTGTTAGAAGCCTATCTACGGCAAAGTATTCAGCATGTGGAAGAAGAAGAAACATGTACAGGTCTCATCTTTCTTAACAAAAAGAACGAACTTACCATATGCGCTGCCGATTCTCTCTGTACTTTTGAAGGCAAGTGTCACCATTACACATGCAATCATGAGCATATAGTTTACCTCAGGTATGTAAACCTGCCCTTCATATTTTGCAGAAGTGTGAATCACCGTGACTCTTGGGAAGCAGCCTAACGATAATGACTGGGATATTATTGCAAAAGCACCAGATATCATAGCTTGGCTGGCAATAACTGCAGCACTTATGGCCACTATGAATGTAGGCCAGTACAATGGACCTGCCATTCATGAGCCCCATGAAAGTCATTTGTACTGTGGAATTAATATACACCTCAGGGCAATTGGCTGAGAATATTGAGTTAAATCTGTATGATTTTGCAGAAGTTACCTGGAATTGATTTGTAGAAAGCATCGGTAACATCATTGGGAAATTTCTGTAAATATGCTGCTTGACCCATATAAGAACATGTTACTGCAGGGAACACGATCAAGGAGAAGCTCACCTGCATTTTGGTAGATAGGAACATCATCATACAGTCAAACTTTATTGATTCTAAAGCTGAATTTGAAGGCTATAAGATCATATACTTGAATGGATCTGACAGAAAAGTGTCCCAAGTCTGCAAACATGGCTTCAGTGCCTGTTATAGACATGCTTCAAGTTATTAGAACCATGAAATCAAGTAAACTGCAATGAACACATCAGAGGACAATGTGGTTCTCCAATTCTTTTTACGTTACACTCCCCAATTTTGTATTACCTGTAATTGCTAGCACAGCACCTCCTACGGAGATCCAACCTTGCTTTCCATTTCTTTTGAAGTAGCTCACAATGTATTTTGGATTAAATCCACGAAAAACAGACACTTCATGCTTGAATATATTATAGATTCCAGTGAGTCCAATGAAACAAAACCACACCAAGATAATAGGAGCAAACAAGTAGCCAACTTTTTCTGTTCCAAAACGTTGAATGGCAAAGAGAAGGATCAAGATTACGATCGAAATTGCAACAACGAAATCTGTGTGCAGAAGAAGCAAAGTAGTTGGTCAGTCCAAAAACAAGTGACTTGGTGTGCAACACACATGCATTCACTATATCGAATTCACCACTTTTTTTTGCTTCTAACATATTTCAGAAGAATGCGATGGTTCTTTATATGAATTGTTGCCATTGTGGATAATTAAATACTTAAAAAAATTCATATGACAATTATTAGTTATACTGTACGAATACAAAGAGACTTATACTACAATTTATTAAGACTCTCGAAGTCAATGATTTGGGTAACAACTGGGGAATCGAGTTGGAGTTTGGTCAAACTCTTTTGGCAGTGTTGTTTCCAAAGGTGTGGAGGAATTTGAGGAGTTTGAGGAAGTAGTTCTAGCGTTTACTCCTCTATATGTGAACCCAAAAGTGAGCCGGCAAATATCACCTGTTACCTCCTAGAGATACTATTTGTCAATTCCAGGACTCCAGAGCATTTACTTTTCCAATTTCTCAAGTTCCCTCCAATGTCCAGTTCCAAACAAAGACTAAATACCGCCACAGGTTTTAAATTTATTTGGGGACAAAAGGGATACGCTGAACTTAATATCAACTATGAGTGCAGATGTTGGCAGCTGTTATGAGATAAATATGGTGTTTGTGAGTATAATTGCAGTTATCCTTCACTGAGAACCGATACTGCATATGGCTCAGCAGGGCCACAAATTTCATGAACTTGTTTTATAGGCCTACAAAAGGTTTGCTAGGCCCACTGATCAGTCAAAACTGATCTACTTCACTTCACGTGAGATCTATTATGCTGCCCACACAAAATTATAGCTCTTGTTTTGTTTTTTCATTTTGTTTGAGTGTCCCTTTGGCTTTTGCATGTTGATATTGTCATTCTTGCTCTTGCACTGGTTTACTCCACTCCTTAGTTTTGTATTCCAGCCGCAAAAAATCTGCTATCTGTTGACTCTGCTAATGAGAAATGTGGCAGTTGCAATTTCATAATCCAGAAGATTACCTTGGCTGAGGGATTTCACTGACTCCTTGATCCCACTTACTGCAGAAAGTACTGCAATACAGAAATAGAACTTATCAGAAAGAGAGACTAGCCTTCAGGCTGAGAGCTACCTTGGTGCTGGATCATCACCATATGAGATTTTTTTGGTTAATGAAGAATCATGCCTCTTGTTTTAAAATGAAAATTCATGTCTCTTGAATAGGGCTGGTAAATGAGCTGAGCTTGAAGTGTTCAAGCTTGGCTCATTCTTGTTGCAAGCCAAGCCGAGTTCAAGCTCATAATAAGCCTGAGTTGAACAAGCCGAGTTCGATCTAGCTTGTTTATAAAAAATTACATTGTTTTAGGGCTGGAAAAACAGGATTACAAAAAAAAAAAAATACATGTGAAATATATTGAAAATATATTTTTTACTACCCAACGAGCTTATACGAGTCCAGCTGAGTTGAGTACCTATTGATCATATTCACCTTGCCGCGAGCCTATTTTATGAGTTCGAATGAGCTCTTTACGAGCCAAACATGAGCTGAGTAACAAGCATCTCAGCTTGTTCCCCAGCCCTACTCTTGAATGGTAGAGTGCCAATGGCATGTGCTCGGCATGATAATCCACGCAGTAATATCATTCTAACTATTAGTGAGAGATTATTGATACTGTGAAATTTTGAATTTGAAAGTTGTTGCTGTATGAGTGGTGGGACTCTAATTATTGTCTCTAGTCTTACCAACCAGTAATCAAGAGCTATGATTCTTGGTGCTGAAGAAACTCATGAATGCCATGTTAAGATAATAAATTTGAATTACCAGATATGCTTGGGGTTAGAATGCCATCTCCAATGACCATGGACGTTGCAAGGACGGTGATGAGGAACAATGAAGTTTTAGCAGCTCTGCTGTTCTCCAGTTTCTTTTTCATCTTTTGGGCCCTATGCAGCTGATCCGATGGCAGGTCTAGCTTGTAGTTGGAAAGTTGGTTGTCCTCTACTTGGTGGTTTGGGATCAAGCTCACCCTTGCGTATCGACAAATCAACGAATACAGAGCAAAAGTTCCCCCTACAAGAGATAAAGTTACGTCGACTGACAGCAGTGTTGCAGCAGCAGCAGTAGGAAGAAAAGGAAGCAGCAGCGGCTAATATGATACAACCAGCACTTCAACACTATTATTTAAGGTTTCCAACTCAATAGTTTGGTGCCTATATATATATATATATATATATATATATATATATATATAGAGAGAGAGAGAGAGAGAGAGAGAGAGAGAGAGAGACGAATTAAGAATATGAGCATTACGAGTTGAAACGGGCAAACAAAACACACAGGACCCAGACCAACAAAGAACACAAAGCCCCAAAAAAAAAAAGAACACAAAATATAGAGAGAGAGAGAGAGTAGCTAAACATGAGTTTGGAACCCATGAGTGAGAAGCTTTATCTTTTTTATTTTTTACACATCTAACTCTAGAGATGTGATCTACATATTTGGTTCAGTAGAAACCAGCCCTCATGTTTTTTCAACGTGTAACTCAGATTGTCTGAAGAAAGTTGAAAATCAATGACTTGAAATGTGCTAAATTTTTACCCTTCAAGAAATCATATTTATGTTGATAAAAATAAAATCCATGGGTTGTTTCCTAGTATTTTGACCATGCTGAGCACATCTATGGGTCTGATTTAAACGTGACTTATCCCTATGAACTCATGATTCTAGCCAATATTATCCTCTCTCTCTCTCTCTCTCTATATATATATATATATATATATATATATATATATATATATATATATATATATATATATATAACGTGTGGTTGAATGCACGTACATCTACTAGGCGTGGGCCTAAAACATGGGCACACCTCCTAACCAATCTTGTGGAAACGAGCACTATCCAGTTCAACTTGGAATACTTGTTTATAATGTGCAGCTTGACCCAAGTAGTATCAAGAGAAAACGTACCGTCGCCATTATCGTTGGCCCAGAGAACAATGAAGACGTACTTGATCATGGGGAGGATCAGGGAATATATGATGATGGATAACAACCCCAGGACGTCGTCCTTGTGATTAATACCATGGGTGAAGGCACCTGAGTACACATACAGTGGGGATGTGCCTATGTCTCCATAGGCCACCCCAATACTCTGAAATGCCAACTTGAGTGTGATTCCCCATCCCACCTGCATTACAAGGTCACTGAGGTCTCAGTAGTCAGTAGGGATTAGCCCATTCGAGTGGCATATAAATATAAATATAAATATATACTTAGTCTTAGCCAAAACGACAAAGGTACAAATAAATAAATAATATATATATATATACACGAGTAATGTTTTGTTTAACACCATATATAGACATGATCTATATGGGTTTTGTTTAGTGGGAAATGGCTTTTGGATCACCAAAATCTGACCTTTATACAAGGTTTTCCGGTGATCCAAAATCAATGGTTACGAAGGCATCAATTTTTTGCAGCTCATAAAAATGCATTTTTTCATTGAAAAACATGATCCAAGAGTCGATTTGCACTAAATTGAGCATGCTAAACACATCTAACTATCAGATCTATCATAAAACACTCAAACTAAGGGGCCTAATGGGGCATGTGGAACGAGAAAAGGGGGCTGGTATATATATACTGAACATCCATAACTTGTGGTGGTACACTCGATTTACCTGGATATCAAATTTCCAAAAGCAACATTCGGATCGTGTTTGGCATGTTTTATTTACTATTTTCATGGGTTAAAGTTTACTTTAATATAATGTTTTAGGTTTTTCTAAGATCACCTTAGTCTACATGAATTGTGAGCCTTTGATTTTCAAATATTTTACCACTGCAATGGTTACCCATATGGACAGCAGAGTCCTGTGTCAAGCTAAAGGCCCAGGATCGAATTATGCTGGAACATGGGGGCTGCCGTTTCTTTATCACAGTTGGGGCATGTGAGGCTAGGTGTCCTCGGAGTTTAAACTCATAGATGTGGGCCCCATTAAGCGACCTGGTTTTCGATGAGGGTTTTCCTTTCATAGAAAAAAAAGAATTTTCACGATCTTAAAAACTGAACATATTGAAGATTAAACATACTAATACATCAAATAAATCATGTTAAAGACACATGTATGGTTACATCCATCATTTGGTGGCTATTGCCACGCAAACAAGTCTCTGAGAGAGAGAGAGAGAGAGCGCTCATCCACTGTTATTGGACAGATATTGGTGCAGATCAGCGGCGGATATTTTTTTTATTGAAACAAGACAATTAGCGGTAGTCTCAACCTCCGCTAATTGTCGTTTTTTCACCCAGACATTTAACAGCGGTTGTTACCACAGCTAAATGTCGCAGATTAACGCTGGGCGCGCATCCACCGTTAAACTCATCCGATGTTACTTGTTTTCCTATATATATAAAGAAAGAGAGAGAGAGAGAGCAGTTCAAAACATTCTTACACAACATAATTGAACGATCCAAAACATGCTTTTGACTCAGTAAACCGTGTAGAGCATATCTGAAGGGCTTGATCCACAAAAAGAATCAATTAAAATTTGAAAAATATGTGGTATCTATTAGACAGTATGGTATGGTTGAGTGTATGACCTTGCTGCCATGTCCTGCAGCTCTAGTGAACCTTTCAGCCTCAAAGTTGAGGGAGTCGACGTGAAGGCTTCCCCATGAGACTTTCCTTGCCTTGAGAGATGGCGGGTTTGGGTCCATTGCTTCAAATTCTGCTTCATCATCTCCAAGGACAGGATCAGCCATCTGCTTTGCTTTCTCCATTGCAAACCTGAGTTTCTCATCATGGTGCCGTTCTTTTTTATAGCCAAAGAAGTCAAGACAGTACAAGTTGCAGTTTACATCCGGGGAGTCAAATTCACAGGCTGAAAAGAGAATACTATCAAGTTCATTATGTGAAGGCTCTGTTAAAAGGCTGTGGACTTTGATATTTGGCCTTTGACTTGGATGATGGATGCATCTAAAACTGGGTAGAGTCAGTGCAGACCGAGTTTACTCAGTCAAGTCTTTCATGCTTCTTATTAGGGGTAGACATCGGGTGACCCACCTGACGAGCTTTCGGGTCTCCGGCCTGATATGAGTCAGGTCCGGGCTGCAGCAGTTTGCAGACGCGGCCTGATAGTAGTAGTGTCCAGCCTAGCCCAACTACTAATTGGGTGTTTAACTAGGCCCGGCCCAAATATAACTTCAATGGGTCGGGTGCATCCCAACAATAACCAGGCAGATCGATCCTGATAATAATAGGGCCTGGGTTCATGTCGAGCCCTTACCGGGGTTTATTTAGGCTGGCTCGGCCCAGACAGATGCCCACCCCTAGTCTTACAAGGTCATTCAAAATCATGCTCAATGTTGTCATACTGTGGACTTCATGTATGGCCTGCTGGACCCTGACTCTTAGTGAGTTCAAGTTAGATATATCAAATTTGGCCCTGTTATGGACTGCAGAACCAAGACTTAAAATTAACTTGACCAAGACTAGTCCTAATGTACATAACCAAGACGGCTAAGACCATGAACCAGCCTGCCTACTCCCACCTAGGGTACTGTTTTTACTGGGGACTTCCTTAGATCCATGTAATAAGCTTGGACTTGATTTAGCCAGAAGACGCCGAGTCGCAGACCGAGCCCATGTCTCAGTACTGCAAGCCTGATCGATTCATTAGTCGACCCTTTAATCCTGTGACGTTAACAGTTGTACCAAGAAAATATTTTGTGATGCTAGGATCAGGCTGTATAATTTCCAGGCACAAAATCACTATTTCAGTGCATTCAAATCTTATGAAGGATGAGTACTTGGCAGATTCTCTTACGATTTACAATGCACCAACCAGAATATGCTGGTTGAATGCATCGTATTCTTAACTGCTGGATCCAATCTAGCTACTAATTTGCAACAGTGATAATTTAACAGAGTTGATCTTGCTATATAAGCTCGAATCAGATCGGATGGGCCTGGACTCAGGTGACTTTCACACCAACTCGGTTCCTGTCCAATGGTGTGAAAGTCACCTGATCCATTGACTGTTCCTGGCCAAAGAGATCTTAATTGGCTATCAGGGAGCTAATTGAGAGCTAATTTCAGACTTTGAGATTCATGGCCGAGGCCAGATGTCTCATGCATAGTCACAAATATCGCCAATATTTTTAAAACATTGCAATTTTATGGCGATATTATTGAAGGCCAATATAATTACATTCAACCCACCCATTGTTCCTATTAGGCTCCGTAAGGGCTTGGGTGTTGCTAACCCCACCTGAGGTTTACCTTGCATAGAGTCAGGCCCATTAAGTTACCCAGTTCTTGGCGAGGTTTCCTCATCATAAAAACAAAAAATGCAAAAATGATTAGCATCTTTGAGTTTGTGGTTGGAATGGGGGACACAACTGTGGGCATATCGGGCCTGGCTTGGGCCTATAAACTCAAACCGGGCTGACATATGAGCTGGCCTGGCTCTGCCCGCGCGTGTATGTGTATGTGTATATATATATATATATATATATATATATATATATAGGCCTGGCCCAACCCGATTAGGCCGACCGGTCTAATGGGCGGGCTGTGGGCTGGGGTTTTCTCAATGGGGCCCGCCCGTTGCCCAGACCTAGACACAAGGAATTTGAGCTAAGCTCGTACTTGGTTGGGACCTTTATGCTGTACAACAAAATCTAGTGCACGTCAAGGGAACGTGATACGAGGGGAGGCAACAAGTCTTAAGAAATTGTTTAAAACCAAGTCAACCAAAGCGTGATGCCACCATAAAGAGAAAACTTGAGGTGTGGGGCTGGCGGCACTACGTCCCTATTCGTAATATGATTATATGATAACCTCATAAGAAAGCTAATTTTTTCTTCCTACCTTTTATATATTGAATAGAGAGTGAGCAAGGGTGTCCTTGTATAAACACCAGCAGCAGAATCCTTTTCTGAAAACATCTGCAATTCGGAGTTCCCAAATCAGATTTTATGTCTGCAATGAGAAGAAAGCCCAATTGGGCTAACAAAATTCAGCTTAACCCATTTGTCTCCCTTAAATTTATAATTGAGTGCAATTCCAGTGGTTGGGCCCGAGTACTTTACAAAATACTTGGCCACAAAAAGCGCAGAAAATCGCTGCAATTGTAGCGATTTTCCGTGTTTTGTGTTTTACACAGAAAAGCGCTGCCCGTAGAGCGATTTTCTGCGTTTTGTGTAGCCCGAGTACTTTGTAAAATACCAGGCTCGATCACCTAACCACACCTCTCATTCATGCGTACAAACAGCAATAATCTGAAATTTTTGTGAGGTCCATCTGAGACATAAACAACTTGGCTACAGTGGATTCAAACCATTAATCCCCATAGATGGACGGTATAGAGGAACCTCTGACAATTTACGATCAGGTACACCCCTGACCTGATCCAAGCTCTTCATAATTGGTTGGTTTAAGGTTATTAGTTATTTGAAATGTCAATTGCATCAAGGACATGCATGGCTCATTCATAATAAATGATAGTAACTAATTAAGTACATTTAGAACGCACGATCGTCCTTTTCTTTTTTTGAAAGGCAAGCTGGGGTTAGGTAGACCCCCACCAGTTATTATTCAATCGTACCACTGGGGTTTTGAACCTGCAATCCCACCCGCGTGATCGTCCTTGCTATATATGCTTCAAGATTTCCAGCATCTTATATGAAACTTGTCAATTGTCATTCATAAGTACTCATGCTAATCTCAGAGATTCGTTGCATCAGAGATCACTGAAGAGCCATAGTCACAGTACATAGGGATGATCCGTGAATCTTTATTATGGTGAAATAGTATACAAACAGTAGTATAGTGGAGCCAAATAATTCATTTACGATGTATTGGAGACCTCAAAAGCACCTCTTTTCAATGCAGTACATTTAGCAGAACGCTTGATCTTCCTTGCCTGTGCTTCAAGATTTCCAACAGCTTATATCACATGAGTAGTCATCCTAATCTCCAAGTTTCGTTGCATCAGAGATCACTGATCTTAGTGGAGCAAAATAAGCCATTGAGCTCTGTATGGCAGATCTTAAATGGCATAGTTTTTTTAAGTTAAACTGCATGTATCTTAATTATGTCCAGAAATTTTTACTTGGTCACCGTTGCAATTGAAACACATTAATGCCAATATAATGGTTTCACTGAGCCACATATCTTTATTGAGGGACTAAGAAAGCAAATAAACTTGGGCTTGAAATCCTAAACCAGGATTCAGAATTCCAGTTTGGTTATTTCTGACACAATCAGACTTAAGAAGTTTGGATCTCACTAAAGTATTATTTAATTTGATTAGGGCAGGAAGGCAAGATCCAGATAAACAACTCTTCTTCTTCTTCTTCTTCTTCTTCTTCTTCTTCTTCTTCTTCTTCTTCTTCTTCCTTTTTTTTTTATGATAAACTCTTCTGGCCTTTCCAACTCCGACCATGATGTGATTGGTGTGTGTGTGTGTGTGTGGCAGCCTCACCTTCTCCTTCGAGCTTTACCTGAGAAAGAAGCCAATATCTCCCTGTTTAAGGGGTCGGTGGTATCATATTGACCTTTTTGGAGGACTTTTCTCCTCACTTATAGCAGCCAGCACACGCACGAGCCTGGCTTGAGCCAAGCTTGGCATGTACAAGCTCGGGTAGCCCAAAAGCCTGAGTGCTCAGGCTTGGCTCGTAACAAGTTACAGAGATATGATTCAACTGTTCGAGAGGTTTGGCATAGTGGTAGGGGAGCTGCTAGGCCGGTGGTCAAAATTCAGTTCTCACGGGCACCAGCCCCTTGCATTATAATAGGGTAAGGGTGTGAGGGGGGGGGGGCAAACAGGGGTGTAGCAAAAAAAAATTATTTGTGTGATAGTCGGGGGTTCGGGGGCAGCGCCCCCCGGTTTTTTTTTTTTAGATAAAATAAAAAATGGCTACAATTATTAATAAAAATCTATTTCATGTGGACAAATCAAACTATTTGCTGCAGTCAGGGCTGGGCTAGGACTCGGCTTTTAAATTTTTTTTTTAACTGTTTCGGGAGGCAGGACTGGGCTACAGCCCAGTCCTGCCCCCCCCCCCCCCTAGCTACGCCCCTGGGTAAGGGTATCATGCCCCTTGCTCATGCCGAAGCAAGGCAACTCCATGGGGGCAAGGGGTACGCCACAGGTTTACACCATCGGAACAATGCCGGTAAGTACAGCAGGCATAGCCAGCACGATTACGCTTCTGATTCCAGGGGTGTTTTCCTTGTTCCTCGTGGGAAAAAAAGAACTGTTCGAGAGCCCAAATTGCTAGACAAAAAATGAGTGATCAAAATTAGTAACTTTCAATTAAAGTTCCCCCTGGATTAAAACCACTTGAAGTGGATACCCTCGTATACCTAAGCTAGGCCAGGCACTAACCTTCATAGTCTTCACCAGTGTCATCAAAATCGAAACGAATCAGCCCCTATAACCAAATGGGTGCGATGTATGGTTTGTGGACAGCCGATAATCAAATTTTTAAATCTGAGGGTTCACATATGCATAGAGATAACTAAATATTCTCAGCGCCATCAGTTTCATTTTTATTGAATATCACTACAAGAAAATATGTTGTTAGCGACGAAATCTTTCCGTCGCTAGTTAGCGACGGATTAACGAGCGACAAACATCCGTCACTATAATTAAGAATGAATCATATGAGCCATGAAGTTGATCACCTCTTTATGAAATACCATATTTCTATGTACTACAATACAATTCATTTTCAGTGCTTTAGCATGTTAAGATTACTTTTATGAATAGGTTTGTCTCTAATTCATTTTATTGGTCATTTTAATATTGTTATTCTATTATTCTCTCTAACCAAATTAATGAGAAATCTTTTGTACAAAATAAACAATACAAACGCCATAAAGAATCAATTTATTTTCACAAATGTGATCACATAATGTTTTGTCATACATCAAAAGGAATCAAATAGACCCATCTCCTTTACATGTTGAGAATACAATCCCGGTACTAGCCATTTAGTAAGAAGATCCACAATCATTTCCTTCGTGTCAATTGTATCAATACATACCAGATGATTCTCAGTCTTTTCTTTAACAACAAAATACTTTAACTTCATATGTCGACATGAGGTTGAGCTCTTATTGTTATTTGAGAAGGACACGATTGTTTTATTATCATAAAAAATCTTTAGTGGTCTCTCAATAGAGTTCACAATCCCAAAACCCATAATGAAGCTTCTAATCTATATGGCCTGAGATAAAATCTCGTATAAAATCAATAATTTATGTTCCATTAGATTTCAGAAATTCTTTCACTGTCCTACGGTGAGAGATGACACTTTGAATATTCTGAGCCACTCATAATTGCAAAAGCAATTGGTTAAGAATATTTGAACACTCTCACTTCTCATAGACATCCTTTTAAGTGCTCCCACTTTACATAGACAACCTTCAGAATGACTGATCTATTCTTCGTATGAGTAAAATATTAATCGCTCTATACGAGATTTATGTTGAAAAGGTAAATGTGAACCCCTTTATTATTCACCTTTTCTGAAACAAGCATAATTGAGTCATTATCGTTTTACTTTGTTGAAAACGATAATACTCATAGTTGCTTCGTCTCCTTAATTCACAAGAAATTGACTTCAGTTGGTGAAAGTAGCAGATCATGTAACGAAAGACAATTTAGTATTGTACCTTTGGGTACGAACATACTTCATGGGCTGGAATACACATATATTATTACACCTTGTGTGAATTTAGAACACAACAACCTTCCTTTGGGTAAAATTATTGTTTCATAAAGTCACACACAATCAGAATATTAAATCTTAACACGATCCAAAGGATCCTCAATCAACGCAACTCAGATCACTTTAGTGATTACATGAGTCAGTCAATCAAAATCTTTTACCAAAATTATATTCGCATTATAGAGCATGCCATGCACACATGTCAATGCATGTATATTCATGATGAAATATGCATTATATCATCAAAATACAAGTTTATGCTTCAACTTATATGCATAAACTAATTTTGATGATAACACATTAAAAATGTCATAAATGTAGTCATAATTCATGTTTAAAAACGTTATGCATAACTTAAACAACATTGAACACATGTATTAAACATGCATAAGTCATGCTTTCTTAACAATAAACACTTATAAAACAAAAAAATTATTAAAAACATACTCATATGGGTAAAACCCAGGTCCTCAAGCTGGAATCAGACTAAAAATACCATGAATCGGTTTGAAATGGCCCCAAACCAGTTCTGGACCTAATGAACCGGTTTAAAATATAAACAAAAGTACATAAAACCCTACAACTGAATGACAAAATCTTTGTCTCTTCATGAATTCATGAAAATAGGGTCTCTACATCTCAGAATCGATGAAAAATCGATAGGAACTGTTAAAAAATGGCTCTGAACCGGTCCCAAAAGAGTTGCATCGGTCATAAAACCGATTCAGATGTAAATAGTAATCAGACCTGTTTCGGATCCGATCTGATCCAATCCGGATTAAGATTCAATAAGAATGGATCCTGGGTCAAATACCTCTGGCCCGGATCCAGACCCATAATGATCAGTTCCCGAATTGGATCAAATGATCCAACAACTGATCTGGACACAGATCCAGACCATGATAGGACCCGAGTCAAGTCCAAAAACTGTACTCAGATCTAGACCCTGATCCAGTTGTGTCTAGATCTTGACCCAGTCTAACCGGATCAGATCAGACCCAACCCAAACCCAAATTCAATTAAATCAAGATTGTGCCCGGTTCATTCGAATCAGATCATATCTGGTTGGATCCAGATCATGGCCTGGTACTTTAAGATCAAACAAGACCTGAAACCCAAATGGGTCCAGTTCCAATCCAATCGGGTCAGATCCGATCACCGACCTGATAGTCCAGATCAGACCCAGACCCAGACCTGTATCCCAAATGGGTCTGGGTTCAACTAGTGGATCAGGTCCCCAGGCCGATCCATAGTCTCCAGTTCAGACCTAGACCCGTAATCCAAATGGGTCCGGGTGCGAGCCAGGGTTGGGTTTGACCCGATCTAGTAGGTTCCTTAATGGTTCTGGTACTTGGATCAGGCCCGGTCTGAAAAGTGAGGCAAACACGACCCACCTAAAACGGGTCTGGATTGGGCCTGCCACCGGGTCGGTACACTGCACAGAAAAGGGGTTTGACCTTTCAGTTTCTGAGAAACCGAATGATTGGTTTCTTAGAAACTGATTATCATCGAAGAGGGCAAATGCCCTTTCGGCCTCTGGTGACAGGGGACGTCGCCAACGAAGCTGTCGGTGAGGCGGCGACAACATGGTCACACTATGGGTTGGACCCAAACCCAAATGTCCAATGTACGAACCTCGCATAGTCGAGGTTGTCGGAGTCTCTAGTTGCAGAGAAAATGATGACCCTGTTGGCTGCAAAAGCATCACATCCAGGGCGGGTTTTGATTATTCGGGCGTGCACCTGGTGGAGCTCCGCCATGGTGGTGCACATCTCCAATAGGCAGAGGCCAGGGTTTCACCATATCGACCTGATGAGCGCTTGCATATTGGTGGTTGGACATCAATCGACGTTTTTTTTTAATATCATTGTCCCCTCGTCCTGTTCTGGGAGTAACAGAGTAGGTGGGTGTGGATGCGCCTTTGTTAGCCATGACATACACTTGATGGTGCATTTCATGCATCGCGTGGGACGAAAAACACAAAAAACAATGTAAATTTTAACAAACGTTGGATGTGACGAATGTGTGGAACACCGTTTGTCGCTTTTGTAATATTATTAAATTTTCATTTCACCCCTAGTACGAAGAGAACTGGGACGGAGGAACAAATTAAAAAAAATAAATAGAGGGGGGCTTGACCCTCTCTCTCTAATGCAGCAACCAGAGGAGAGGCCAGCGACGAGCTCTCTTTCTCTATTCCCCTTTTTCTTTTTTCTTTCCATTCTTTTTCGTTCTTCCCTCTTTGTGTCTCCCCTTTCTTCATTCTTCATTCTTCTTCTTCTTCTTCTTGACTAGGGTTTTTTTTTCTTTGATTTTCATGGATTAGGTTAGATCTTTTAAATAATTAAGGTTTTTTTATTTTCATTGATTAAAGGGGTTTTATTTGTTTTTTATTTATTAGGGCTTTTTTTCATTGATTAAGTTTTTTTTCTTTTGATTTTTGTTAATTAAGTTAGATCTTTTTTCTATTTTCTTTAATTAGAGTTTTGAATCAATTTTTTAAATTAGGGATTCTTATACTTAATTTGATTAGGGTTTTTCTTGTATTTGATTAGGGTTATTTTTCTTTGATCTTCTTTTAATAGGTTTTTTTATATTTAATTTAAAATTTTATTTATGGTTTATTTTTCTTATAGTTAAGGGTTTTTTGGTTTATTTATGATTTATTTTTTTGCATTTCAGGGTATTATGCTTTATTTATGTTTGTTGCATTTGTACATAAAAAAATATGAATTCTTATTTTTTTCTCAAATTACCCAAAATTTAAACATTTTTTTCATACTTGGATACAATTTGAGATCTATATTTAGAGCTATAATCCATAAATTTTTGATAAAATTTCATAATTAGATCTAATATAACATTGATTAAAGCATTTATATATAATATTAATTTTTATTTTTTTTCAAATTACTCAAATTTTGAAAATTTTTTAGTTTTTAGATCTAATCTGATATCTATATCCTATGTTAAAACCCATAATAAGCATGTTAAAACACTTGTATGGTTGGGCGGATCGGGTTATATAATACAAAGTGAAGTAATTTGAACCATTATCCATGATTGTCCAATTAGTTGTTTGCATATCATCATCATCAAACAACGGATACTTGGAACACAACATTCGAGTATGGTCCAAAAAAATGTTGGACTTGGTATAGTTGTTACGGAACAAACATAACCAGTGTTTTGTTTTGTCTTTTTTGTTCATTTCGTCCAATCCTCAACAAGCCACCAAATATACCCTTACAAAATGCACATTTCACTTTACTGGTGTATTAACAATTTGATACTTTGGTATAGAGTTATTGGAGGGCAATCATAAGCGGGGTGAAAGAGAAGCTTACTTTAGGTAGAAATGTTGGAAAAAATGAGAAGAACACGAGCTCTACCATATGCATACACAAAAAGAAACAATAAAATACCTCATTACATCATCAAAAGAGAGAACAAGAAAATAATGTGAAGCAAAACACACACAAATGACACACCCTACACTCACGTCTAATACCTGATGCAAAGGTACGACGTGGACTCGATACACACTGATCCACGATTCAGGATCCAAACGCACGCGGAAGCTTGAACGATAGAGAGTCTGGACAGAACTCTGAGAAACGGGTTTTTGGGACTCGGTCACTGTATTTCGATGGAAACGATTCAAATGAAAGTTGTGCGTGACTTGCACAACTTTTTGACGAATCTGAAAACACCAGATTTGAAGCAAAAGTGTCTGTTCTACGGACTCAGAATCGGGACTGTTAGACAAGTTCAACACAGTCTATCGGATTCCACGGATAGACTGTTCAACAGAAATTTTGGACTAGCAAATGTTAAAGTTTGTGAAAACTCACAACTGACGAAACAAATGTCAGATTCAGACCTTTCCAAAACACTAAAGATTGGAATTTTCTGAAATCCTACAATTGTCTACAAATTTTTTAATATCCGAAATGATATAAAAATATTGTTGCATGAGTTAAAATTCAAATATTCAATAACAACATAAATTGATATTTTCGGAGTACAAAAACAATGATTCAACGAAATCTTCAAACATGAAAGATGTAGATTTGGATCTTAGCTTTTTACAAAATCAAAAAAATCTAAATTTCATGCAGGGAATCTTCAGACAAGTGAAAAATACAGAGCACAACTACGGATGTTCTGTAGCAGAATAGAGGTACAAGACTTTTGTCAGTTTGACACTTTGATAGACAAATTCAGAGGCTCAAATGAATTAATCTCGAAAAATGTTCAACTACGAAGTTATAGAAAATTGTCTTAGATTTTCAGAAAGCTAAAGAACGTGAAAATCCGTTCTGAAATGAGTCTGACATGAATGTTTTATCAAAAACTCCTCTGTTATCTCATAATAGCACTTTGGTCTTTTTGAAAGGATTCAAGTTTATTCATACACAACATTAATCCGAAAAAACTTAAGATCAAATAAGACTAATCATAACATAAAACACTTCTATGCATGTATTCACAATTCTTTAATGAACCAGTATAACTTAACAACGATAAATCATGAACAATCGTAAAACAAATGCGAATAAAAGTAGCAAAGAACTAGAACGAAGAACCAATGATAATATCCGAATTGGAGTTGATAATGGCCATCATTGGGAAGCAACTGACACCACAAGATGAACCATGAATAGTAGAGATGGAACTTCAGCCACCACGAACAAGAATTCTTACACAGCCACGTCAAGGTCGATCTTCTCAAAGATCACAAACTTGAGCTTTTCCACCAACCAAAGGGCTTGATGTCGTTAGTCAAAAACTTACCAGAGATTTTAGAGGCTTAACAAACTGAATCATGGAAAATGGTAAACATCAAACTTGTAGGGCACGATCTTAGTTTTCCAGCAAGCTAAAAATCATATAATTTGGACCATTATCTAGAGAAATACAGTCAAAATACTGAGACTATCTTCACCCTTCAAACACTTCTTCTCCACCAAGAAAAATTTTGAAATTTTCATAACTAAAAGCTCCCTTCCCTTGGTTGACCTCCCTTCATTAATAGGCCTGAAACTTGGATAAGAGCCACATTAAAGAGGCAAATAGTCTTCTCAAGCCATACTCTAAAAATGATATTCACTTGTGTTATTTTTGGCCATGAGCATTAAAAGGTCCAACAACTATTTTTGACTTGGACCAGTCAAGACAGAGATTTGAATGAAGTCCAAGATGGACCACACTCACATGGTGCCAACTAGGACCTTTCTTTGAATGCGGATCATGATTCAGATCCGGATCGAGTAGTTAAATGGATCTTGCACCAAAATACATTAGAGAAGTGAAAATGCAAAAAATAAAAAACTAACCTTGGACCCCATACACCCTCTAGTACCACAAAAAATCCTACAGGGTACCAGAACTATTTGGATCCGTAGAATCCAGCTCCTAAAAAAATAAAAATAAAAATAAAAAAATATGTTTAATACGATTCCTCACATGCCAAAACAAAATCGAAAAAATAAAAATACAATCTCTGAGAAAGATGAAAAATATCTCAAAAATTGAAACATGATACTCAAAATGGTTCTAGGTTGGCAGAGATCCAATTGGATCCTGATAGTCCTGCACGATTGGATCTGTCCTGGATCGCATCCTGGATTTGATCTTTGGAATTGGATTTGGATCCAATTCGTCTTCAAAGCTCGGATCTTTAGGATGATTTGCATCAATACCTCTTTATATAGACAACACATCATTAAAGCACACCCACATATTTGCACCACTAACCCACTAACTCGCTCACACCACTATCCTTTTAATGCTACATTTTTATGCTCACACGTTTTCCGTTTTAAAGCACTAACACAACCCTTTTCACCTTTTGACTTTTCAACTCCCAACCACTAATTTTCACATGATATGTCCTCATAAAAGGATGTTATACAAAAAACACATTAACTCTCATCACTCCCTTTTAATGCAAAACTGGAAACACCAAGTGAATCTTTGAATTTGATAAACTTTGGATGTGAAAGCACTTTGGTGAGACCATCAACTACTTGATCATTTGTAGAACAGTGTTTTAACACAATTATATCTTCAACAACAACATTTCGAATGAAATGATAGCGGAGCTCGATGAGCTTGGTTCTGCCATGAAAAATAGGATTTTTTGTCATTGCTATTGTAGTCATGTTGTTGCAATTAATTTTTGTTTCAGAAACTTGAGATTGTTCCACATCTTCTAAAATCTTTCTCATTCATATAGCTTGACAAGATACTGCAGAAGCTACAATATATTCGGCTTCATATAATGATGATGTTGTAGAAGACTATTTTTTTGAGCTCCATGGTATAACACCTGAACCAAGATTGAAAACATACATGCTTGTGTTTTTCCTGTCGTCTACAAAACTAGCTCAATCACTGTCATTAAAACCAACTAAATTAGAATTATGAACTGATTTATACCAGATTCTATAGTCGTTGGTTGGACAAATGTAGCGAAGAATACGCTTGGCTGCATCAAGATGATGCTTCAAAATATCATGCATGAATCTTGAAACCAAGCTAACATAAAACATGATATCTGAACATGATAGAGTTAAATACATTAATCCACCAACAATGCCTCTCAACAATCTTGGATCTACACGTGTTCCATCAATTGATGACAACTTATCATTCACGTTCATTGGAGTAAAACTCTCCTTGCAGTTTGACATATTATGCCTTTTAAGAAGATCAATTGCATAGTTCTCTTGAGAGATGAAAATACCATCAACTGTTTGAATTTGAAGTCCAAAGAAGTAATGCAAGAGCCGCAAATCAGTCATATCAAAGTTTTGCATCATGTTGTTCTTAAATTTTTCAATGAGAAGATTTGAGGAACCAACATAATTAATGTCGTCCACATAAACACAAACAATGAGAACATCATCCCCTTCTACTTTGACATATAATGTAGGCTCATTTTTACTTCGATTAAAACTATTTTGTTGAAAATATGAATCAAGTCTCTCCTACCACGTTCGTGGCGCTTGCTTAAGACCAATAGAGTACTTTCTTCAACTTGTAAACTTTCTCTTTTTTTTATCAATAACAAATCCATCTGATTGCTCAACATACACATCTTCTTCTGAAAACCCATTTGAAAAGGCTAACTTGACATCAAATTGAAAAAATTGTCATTTCATCTTAGTTGCTAATGCCAATACAAGTCTAATGGATTCAATTCCATCAATAGGAGAAAAAGTTTCAAAAAAACTATACTAGGTTTTTGTTCATACCCATTTATAACTAACTTGCTTTGTATTTGTTCACACTTTCATCTGAGTTGCACTTTACCTTGTAGACCCATTTCACACCTATTGTATCTTTTTCAGGTTATAAAGTCTACAAGCTCATGTGTTATTCTTTTCAATGACTGCAATCTCCTCTCTAATAGATTCTTCTCAATCTTCTTTTTCACATGTCCCTTCGTAACATGTAGGCTCTGTAGCCATAAGATTAAAATTGCATGATTCAAAAATTTCATGTAAGGATTGTATTTTCTATGGAGGAGTGTTGCTGTCAGGTTCATTCAAATTAGTAAATGATGTTCGTGCAAAGAAAGGAGATGAAAACCTATAGAGTGGCATATTCTCATTTGATGAAGTCGACTTAAGTTTATTCTCCAAAAATATTGAATGTTGATTTGATTCTCCTTTTCAATCCCAACAACTATTTTCATCAAAAACATATATTCGAATAATGAACTTTTTAGTAGTAGGATTAAACAATTGATAACTCTTTGTTTCATCACTGTACCCAACAAATATATATTTTTTACTTTTCTTATTCATTTTTGCACAATCATCAGAATGAATCAAAGCATAAGCAACATAACCAAAGATTCTTATAAAGCTTACATCAAGTTTTCACTTCCACCAAGCTGCATATGAGGTCTTGTTGCCTACTACCTTAGTTGGCGATATGTTTAGAAGATGAATCGATGTCGCCACTGCTTCAACCCAAAAATCATTTGAAAGCCTCTCTTTACTTAACATACTTCGAGCCATTTTTATAATTATTTGATTTTTTTGCTTGGCAACATAATTTTGTTCTGGTATTTTTTTTACAGTTAATTTCTTGAGAATACCATTTTGCTTGAAAAAAAATAAACTCATCAAGTAAAAATTCTCTCCCTCTACCATTGAAGAGAGTTTTTATAACATTTCCAATTTCTTTTTCAATAATGACTTTAAATTCTTAAAAAAAATTAAATGCTTGTAATTTTTGAACAAGAAAGAACACCCAGCTCATACGAAAAAAATCATTAGTACACAATAAAAAATATTTACTCTTGTTCAAAGATTGGGGTTTATACCGGTCCACATATGTCAGCATGAACCATTTCAAGAGGTACTTTGGCTCTCCAAGCTTTTCAATAGGAAACAATCATTTATAGTGCTTACCATAAACTCAACCTTCACACACGTTATCAACATAAACAATATACGATAAACTACATATCATTCGTCTTTGACTTAACAACTTAAACCATTGAAGTACAAATGACCATAACTAGATGCCACAACCAAGAGTCATCCTTTACATTAACAGCAAAAAGGCATTCATCAAGATATGAGATATCAAGAGAAAACATTTTGTTGTCAGTCATGCAAATCTTAATATGTGAAACATTAGATTTTTTACTTTTAATTTCACACATATTATCATAAAATATTATCGATTAACTTTTTTTAATCAACGGACCTACACTAGGCAAGTTATGAGCTAAGCCAAGAATATAATAGATGCCACCATTTTTTTTTCACCACATGATTTAGTCTTAACTGCGATGATACTTTTGCCTTCAATTTTTATATGTCATTTCTAAGCCTAACTTGCAAATTCACCAATTCATCAATGTAGTAAAACACTGTCATGTGTTTACTATATCTACTATCTAGAAACCACACATCGCCAATACTTTTATTTGGATTTAAGCAAGTGAGAAATAAATTGCATTTATCTTGCTTTTTTTTTTTTGACAAAGTTTGGCTTTGATTTATTCCAGTAGTGGCTCGGTATGACCCATCTTTTTACAAAACTTGAATTGTTTCCTCTTGTGACTTTGTTTTTTTTATCCTTTCTCACTAGTTTTTTTATTTCTATTGGATAGTGTAGGATCTTCCTCGTCCTCGACCATGACCATGATAGCTAGCTCTTTCTCTGCAACTACCTACATATTTTTTATTATAAAAATTTTCATTATTTTTCTCTTTGTCAGAAATCTGACATATTAGATTGAAATGCATGCTCAATATTTTGTATTAACTGGTCTGTTCATCCATACTTTTATGTCTATTTTAGATTAGGTCGTTCAGCCTATTGACGGATCATAGATAGGCCATAGACCCATGACCTCTCATTGCTGATTAGGATGCAGCTCAAAAACCGACTCATGGCCCGCACCTCAATCTGCAAACAGTCTAACCAAGAGTTGATCGGACAAGAGAACACAGGTCAGGCTGAGTCTACTAGTTCGTGATCAAGGCTCCACTGCACTTGCAATGATGAGTGGTTATGTTCGGGATGTCAACGGGTCGGATCTAGGCATTATTGATTCCAACTTAATCAGATGTGACCTAATCCTATTCGAATGCAGTTCAAAACTAGATGGAAAAAGTTAAAACCAAATCCAAATTTGATTTGTCTAAAACCCGATATTTACACTTGATCAGATTTGGATTTTACTCAAATTCGGTTTTCAATTGGATTCAGACTCAGATTTCAATGCAAAATTATTACTGAATCAGAATCTGATTTTTAATCAGATCCCAATGTGGTTACTGAATCCAATTTCACAAACTATACCCTGGTCCATGTATTAATCGGACCTTCGGGTCTGGACCCAGGTATTAATTGGGTTTTCTTATTTGTCACCATACCCGGACCCTATAGGGTTTGGTCTGGGTCGGGCCTAGGTAAACCAGGCCCGTTGACACCCCTAATCTTGTCTGATTTTGGATTCGGACTTGAATGCCTAGAGCCTATACTTACCGGACCCGATTATAGTGTTTACTTCAATAGATCCAACGTATACATACAATCACGTCTGATCTTGTCTGATTTTAAGTTAGATTTGGGATCGGATTCCAATTCAGTCTCGGACCTGAATACAATATGTATGTGTGTGTGTGGTGGGTGGTGTTGTGGTTTGGGCCCTATGGCTCACTAGCTGTATTGGAAAGATGAGTGATGGTCAGGTGGAGTGGCACATTAGGGATGTAAATGGTTTAGATTCGGATTCACTGTGATCAAAATATCAAATCCGACTAATCAAATGTTTGGTTAAACTAATTCGGGTTGGGATCGAATTTGATGGTGAAAAGCTATTAACCATATCTGGTTGTTTATATGTAACAGGGTTTGGATATCCATCAAATCTAGATATTATTGGATTCGGTAGTAAAAAAGCAAAACCATATTCGCATCAAATGAAATTACCCTAAAAATAAAAAAAACAACAATTTTTAAAAAAATAAAAATAAAAAACGCACCTATGGGTTGTGGGTTGGGAGGGGGGCTCAGCTTGTCTGGCAGGAGCAGTTAGTGCACGTCGCCTTGTGTTGGGACGTTGCAAGTTCGAACCCCAAATGGCATATGGTTGTATAACTGATAGGGGTTTGCCTAACCCTAGCTTTCTCTGTCGAAAAAAAAAAAAAACTCAACTTGGGTAAGCCACCTTTACCAGTGCTGTCAGTATCGGTGCTTATCAGCATGAATCGGCTAATAATAGTCTTTTATATCTTTAAAGTTGAAAATACCGGATCTTAATAAGGATTCGGGTCATGCCAGGTCTTCATATACCGGTATATTAATGTTTTTCTCGCTTTTTCTTTCTTAATGTATGATTTTATTTTTATTCAGTCCATTCTTTAATTTATTTTTCATGAGATGAAATTGTCATATTTTTGCAATATGATTGCACTTGATCCCATTTCGTTGAAAACAATCGAGTAGGTTTTACTTCTACAAGTAGATGCCTCCCAATTGGTGTAAAGGGATTAATGCAGCCTGTTGTGGACCCTGGAACCGAATGGCACTTTTCTTTACAAAAGAATGTTGGTTGCTTTCATCCTTTTTTTTTTTTTTTTGCAAAGATAACCTGTGATATTGGATATATACGAATCTCTCTGATTGAGAAGTGTGTGTAAGAACAACCTTTATGAGAGTTTTCTGGATCATGTTCTATATAACCCATACTTGGGAAACCGTGACCCATGCGAGAGTTAATTTGTGGATCATGATCTACATCCTTCATTTAGTGAAGATCTGCATTTAAGAAGCCAAAATCAGACGTGTGTAGGATATTTTGACGATTCAAAACTCAACAGTTGACAAAACACAAAATTGTGATTTAAAAAACCAACATTTTTTTCATCAAAAAATATGATCCAAGTTTCTATTCTTATTAAATCGACCATGCTGAATCCATCTATAAGTCAAAATGAAACTGTTCTTATTAAATCGACCATGCTGAATCCATCTATAAGTCAAAATGAAACTGTTCTTATTAAATCGACCATGCTGAATCCATCTATAAGTCAAATGAAACTGTTCTTATTAAATCCACCATGCTGAATCCATCTATAAGTCAGATTTGATCAAAACAACCTGCATGATAAGATTTAAGAGGAGTATAAAGATGGGCGATGACATATATAGGGGACGAGTGGAACCGAATCTCCAGACCTGCCTTCTCTCTCAAGTATAAATTGTGTTTTTTTCTTTTCTCTTCTTTTTCTTTTCTTCTGTAAGCGTTAACCGCTCATGATGATGCCGACAAAAGTACCAAGAACAAGGAAAGCTGAGTTCAATACTTCATCTTTTGATCGCCACCTTCCTCCCTTCCTTTGGAGATGCCAAATGTACTGAAATCACTGCCCTGAACCCATTATATGATACACATCTGGCTGCAAAACTACAACGAAGCTATTCAGTGTGAACCAAAAACCGAATAAGAAAAATGAGGGAGGAGCCGAGTTGGGTTGTGGAGATAGCAACAAAACTCGAGACTTACGACCCAGACCAATCGTCCACGGCGTGGAAGAGCCGATCGATCTACCGAGTGCCCTCCAACCTGACCGAGCTCATCAAGACAAAACCCTACACTCCCCAAATGGTTTCCTTTGGTCCTTACCACCACGGCCGACGGCAGCTGATCCCAATGGAGGAGCACAAGCAGAGATCACTCCTCCACTTTCTCAAGCGGACCTCCCTGTCCCTGCGGACCATCCTAGACTCCTTAAAACCAGTGGAGCAACGACTCGTAGACCACTACGACGAGCCGGTAGGTGATCCCAGCACTTTCCTCAAGATGATGATCGTCGATGGTTGCTTCTTGCTGGAGATCCTACGCGCGGTGGAGACGATGCCGGAGGACTACCCGAAAAACGATCCCATCTTCAGCGATCACGGCATGCTGTACGCGTTGCCTTACATCCAACGTGACATGCTGATGCTGGAGAACCAAATCCCTCTCCTCGTGCTCGACAGGTTGGTAGCCGTGGAGACGAACAAGCCCAAAGCTCATGATGGTTACATCAATCAATTGGTGGTCGACTTCTTCTCTCCGAACCAAGGCACGATGATGATGGGTTGTGGTGGTGGTGGTGGTGACAACGACCTTGGGCTGCACGTCCTGGACGTGTTCAGGAAGTGCATCACCCGAGGGCCGGTCCACCTGCGGCCCTTCAGAGCCGGTAAGGTGAAGAAGCCGAACATAGTCGTTCGAAACGTGGTGGAGCTGTACGAAGCGGGGATACGTTTCAGGAAGAGCAAGACGGGTAGCTTGAGCGACATCGACTTCAAGGACGGGGTGCTGAGACTGCCTCGCATCACAATCGACGACACCACCGAGCCGATGATGCTCAACATGATGGCGTTCGAGCGACTGCACGATGGCGCGGGCAGCGAGGTGAGCTCGTACGTCGCATTTATGGACATGCTCATTGATGGGGCCAAGGACGTGACGATGCTGCAGTGGAGGGGGATCGTGGTGAACGCGCTAGGGAGCGACAAGTCCGTGGCCAAGCTCTTCAACGACCTGGGACGGGACGTCACCATCGACCCTCGATCCAAGCTCACCGAGGTTTACACGATGGTGGGCGAATACTCCATGAAGAGGCGCCACGTGTGGCGAGCCAATCTCATGCACACCTACTTCAGGAACCCCTGGGCCATCGCCTCGCTGGTTGCCGCCATTGTCCTTCTCGGGCTGTCTGTGGCTCAGGCGGTGTATGGTGCGCTTAGTTACTATTCTCAACTGAACACCACCACCAACAATAATGCTCCTTCTTCTCCTTCTTTGCTTTTGGCTTCTGCCCCATCTCTTTTTTAGTCCTCTGTATATGTATATGTATTTCTTGCCTCTTCTTCAGATTTTGTATGGAGGTCTTGATGCATGTGTTTGTTTTGTTGCTTGATTATTTGTCTGTTACATGTTTTCAAAGGCAGTGTGGATTTTCATTGGATTTCCCATCCCATCAGTGTCTTGAATTAAAATGTTCCTCTGTTTTTTTGGCAGTGTCTGAGTAGGAACTAGGTTATAATTACGGGCTCCACTTGTTTGGCAGGAGCAGTCACCTTGTGTTGGGACGTTGTGGGTTCAAACCCCAAATGGTATGGTTGTATAACTGATAGGGAACTGCCTAACCCCAGCTTTCTGGGTACAAGTGGATCCACGGTTTGGTCCGGATGGTACAAGTTGGAAACCCACAAGTAACATCCCTTACCACAAGGTTGAAGATGGGTGTACTCTGCCCATGAGAAAAGGGATCCCCAAGGGTTTTCCCAACCCGAGGCCAGCCAATAAGTGATGGGGTTTTTTTCACCTTGGATTATACAATAAATTTTCATTTTTTTTTTATATTTTTCTGGATGCCTGAGTAGGGATATTTATTTGCTTTATTTTCTGGTTGTATCTTTTAAATTAAATATATAGTAAACAACATAAAATGGTTTTTATTTGCCCCACTGTTTTTAGTTGCATGTTTTAAATTAAAATTTTGTTTTAAATATATACATATTTCATTACTTATTAATAAGAGCACACGACAGCAATGAAAGGGAGAAAAAATAGAAGCTGCAAAAATGAGGAAGGAATGTACTTTCGGTGAGGATTGAGTCAATTATATACAATAGAATATAAACGAGATCTTCCTCACTAGGCAAGGATATCGCCCAGCCTGATATCCTTAATTATCTCACCAAACAGGTTAGCATATGCCCAGCCTATTGTACATATCCTAATGGAAAATTTTACTTACCACCTTTACCGTATTTCATTTACCCATTTCCTATTTACATGGAAAATTACCATTTACAACAATACAAAATATAACTTTCCTAATACTTTCCGATATCCTTATCTCACCAAACAGGTTAGCATATGCCCAGCCTATTGTGCAAATCCTAATGGGCAATTTTACAACCTCAGATACCACCTTTACCGTATTGTATTTACCCATTTCCTATTAATATGGAAAATTACCATTTACAACAATACAAAATATAACTTTCCTAACACTTTCCCTCAAGTTGGAGCATGTGGATCTAACAAGCATAACTTGGATTTAGGACAGTAGAACTGGTCACGTGGAAGGGCCTTGTAGAGGCTATGTACTTAGTTTGGAGAAAGCCACTCTAAACCTTGTCATGAACCACATGACAATCAATCTCAATGCGTTTTTAGTGTTCATGAAAATTGGGTTAGCAGTAATGTGAGTATAATGCGGTTGGCTCGAGGCGATGGACACCAAGATCACAAAACAAGTATGTCAAACCATGTGAGTTCACAACATGAGGTGGAAGTCATTGATGTTGGGATAAACCACTACATTGGTGGTGGTTACCCACGATGTGGGTAACGCTCCCCCATGAATGTGCTCCTTCCATTAAACCTGCACAAAATCAGGGGGAATGGTTACACAATCGTTCCCATTTTGTGCATATAAAAGGGTATCCATGAGCAACCCTTTGTGTGTGCAAAAACACAGAGAAAAACACAGAAAAGGGTTAAGACATAAATTACCTTTTATGGTGTTTTTTTCATAAAAGAAGGGAAGAGGGATCCTACTCACCGATTGCTGAAAGAGCCTGCGCTCATTAGAGGGCTGCAATCCAGCTGAGGAGCAAAGCTTTCCCCTACTCCAGCCACCACCTGCTCCTTTCCTTTACTCCAGCCGACCTCTGTTTTCCGGCAAGCGCAACAACCTATCAATGGCTACCTCAGGTACACAGTCCTCCCCTGTATTTTATTATGTTTAACAGAGTGGTGCTCTGTGTTTTCTGTCTTTACGCAGAGCCACCGCCTTTCAGGGGAGGAGATGCGTTTGCCAGACCAGCAACACAACATTGGGTTATAGGCCCACACCCCGCTTTCGATGCAGGCTCAATGGCCTTTTTTGGTGACTGACGCCATGAGGCGACAGAGCTTTTTGGGCAGAGCGGAGTCGCCGTGGGGCGATGTTGCAGGCTGACGATAGCAAGTCGCCGTGGGGCAACATGGTGTCGTCGGCAGTCGGTGACTGTCGCCGTAGGGCGACAGAGTAAAAAAAAAATCATGCTCGGGTCCTTTACCTATAGCCATCGGGCTGCGAGGTTTTCTTCTCGCCGACCAACTGCAGGACGCCATGGATGCGTTGTCGAGAGGAGGCAGCTTTCGTCAGCTGTTTTCTCCACTACCGACCGTCCGACGTCACGCGGCATCTAGTGCGACAAAACCCCTTTTTTGGCATCCTTTCTTTTGTCGGGATCTTAACATATTTTCAACTGTTCACGATCTACATTTTTTTATCTGTCTGAAGATGACATGGAGGGATCCTTTTGGTTGGGACTGCATGGCTTATTATAAGAAATTATTTTGGCAGGATTACTAGGATTATCTTAAGGTTTGGAAGGCCTAAACTCGAGAATCCTTGATTTAGGTAAGTTGGTTTGGGCCAAGACACATTTCTCTAGGTGAAACAAGTACAAAATGTTAGGTTTAAAATAGATTCCATCATATCTTTCAAACTATAATGGATATTAACGTGATTTTTATTTGTTAGATAACATGTTTATCTACAGCTTTTGTTTTAATTTCAAGACGCAAAAACATAATTTTTAAACCAAAAATGTCATTCTAAGTGGAGTCCAATTGAAAATTTGGGTTAACCTTGGATAGTCTTTATTATTATGGTCATAAATCCTTCCCATAGCATTTATTTCGACCCAAATTTGTTTTATTTGGAATGTGAGACATTCTAGACTATCTTTTCTTTTTGATAAAAATGTCAAAAATGTGCTCGTGTCGGTTAATATCATGTTGCAAGTCAATTTTGCCAATTTTTAGACTTGAAAAAACCCATTTAAGAAATCCAATATAAGATCCAATTTACTTAGGGTCTAAATAGATTAAAATTGGGGTTTCTACACCTACTGCTTAAGTGACACAACTCAATAACATAGGCAGCATTCGAGTGGGGTTGCATTATGTTATTGTAGGGATTATGGATGCTGTCATGTGATTGACTTGTATCACATAGGCAAGCACTTAAGCGATCCCTGGATCTCTCTCAAAACAAATGTATGGGGTTAGTAGAATGCCATTCATCACATAGATAAATGTTTTTGTGTAGGGATCCCTGAGGCTAATAACATCAGGGTTACTCCTGACTCACCTGATCTGCACAGATTAGGACGAGTGGACAGAACACACTATGAGCGGCTCAAATGCAGGAGATATGCATCCTTTCTATGGTCGTTATTCTGGAATCGGTTATACTCATCCCCTATGTCATCTCTATCTTCATATTTCTTCTTAAGATTTCATTGATGTAAGTTGTTTTGATCAAATCATACTCCATAGGTGTGATCTACATCATTCATGTACTGAAAGATCGATATTTAAATTGTGCAAGATTATTTGATGGTTCAAAAATCAATGGTTAACCAAACAAAAAATTCTATTTAAAAACCATATTTTTCGTAAAAAAGAATGTGATTCAAGGGTCAATTCTTATTAAATTGACCATTTGTATCGATCTATAGGGTCATATTTGATCAAAATAACCTGCATCATAAGATTTAAGATGGGTATGAAGATGGAGGATGACATAGGGAATGAGTGGAACCCAACTCCCTTACTCGCCTGCATCATTAATCTTATTGACGTTGATTATCAACTACTAGTGTATATATATATATATATATATATATATATATATATATATATATATATATATATATATATATATATATATATATATATATATATATATATATATATATATATATATATATATAAGTTCCGGACCAGACCATGTTGAAGGGTAGCAAATGCTCTATCCCTATTGTAAAATTGGACTTATGACCTAAACCCAGATTCGACTCGTTTGCAAGCTTATCCCTCGGAGTTCGGCATAGCATTTTTTTTGTCTCTAATTAATTTACTAATGTTATGAGCTTTATGCTCTCTTTATGATGTCAAAATTTGTCAATCACAGTTTTATTGCTATAAAATGGAAAGAAAAAAAGAATGAAAAACGACTGTACTGTTTTTTAAAAAAACTATAATTTTTTATATTCTTTCTATGTCCAAAATCATAAATATCTAAATTTAAAAGGACCTTTTTACCCTTCACACATGCGAACTTCCTCCTATATATGCAAACTTTCTCTCAACTATGTGACTTTTTTTGCAGAACAGTCTATGTTCTTTGATCTGTTTATCTTTGAGCCAAAGTTGAAAACTTGTGTTTTTATAATTGTTGAAAAAATTGAGACACAACCCTATAACTTTTATGTTTTGAGTTAAAACTAAAAATCTCTCTAGGGTTCATGTTTTTTAGTTTTAAAGTCAAAATAGAAACATGCTTTACAAACTGGAACAACCGAATAATAGGTAGTTTCATATGACATTTTTACCCACAAAATGAAGGATTTTGAAAAAATACAAAAAAAATAAAGAAACTAGACAAAAATACATTTTCAACGACACCTAATTTGCTAAAAAATAATGAAGGGATGATGAGATATTGCCCCAGCAATATTTCTAAAACTTGAGAAAGTTTGCATAAAATATGTGCAGACTTCCTCCCACAGTCCGCATAAAATATGTGCGAACTTCCTCAAGCCCGCATAAAATATGTGCGAACTTCCTCAAGTCCGCATAAAATATATGCAGACTTGAGGAAGTTTGCATAAAATATGTACGAACTCCCTCAAGTCTACATAAAATATATGCATATTTAAGAAAGTCCGCATAAAAATATATTCGAACATGAGGAAGTCCGTATATAATATATGCAAACTTGAGAAGGTCTACACATATTTTATGTGGGCTTTCTTAAGTGCGCATATATTTTTATGCGGTCTTTCTCAAGTCTGTATAAAATATATGCAGACTTTTTCAAGCCTGCATAATTCTGCATATATTTTATGCAGACTTGAGGAAGTTCGCCTATGCGAACTTTCTCAAGTTTTAGGAATGCTATCGAGGTTGTATCTCAGTGCTCATTTATCATTTTTTCAACAAATCAGGTGTTGTTAGAAATATATTTTTTTCTAGTTTTTTTGTTCTTTTTTATGTTTTTTCAAATCCTTCTTTTCTTGACTTAAAATATCCTCCCAAACTACTTATTATTCAGTTATTGTAGTCTGCATAACATGTTTCTATTCTGATTTTAAAACTAAAAAATGGGAACCCTAGAAGGGTTTTTTATTCTAACTTAATACATGAAAATTATAGGGTTGTGTTTCAGATTTTCAATGACTAAAAATACAAGTTTTTTTGTCTTTAGATCAGAGAGACTCAAATATGTGAACAAAGACTATTATTCTAAAAAGTCACATATTTGAGACGAAGTTTATATATATAGGAGAAAGTTTGTATGTGTGAAAAGTAAAAATGTCTTTTTAAATCCAAATATTTATGACTTTAGATATGAGAAGAATATCAAAACTTGTAGGGTTACGTTGTCCACCATTTTGTTTTGATCTATAAGGTCATATTTGATCAAAATAACTTGAAGCATAAGAATTAAGATGGGCATGAAGATGGAGGATGACATAGGGAATGAGTGGAGCCCAACTCCCTTACTCGTCTGCATCATGGATTTTATTGACATTGATTATTAGCTATTAGTGCATATATATTTATTTGAAGGAGAGAGAGAGAGGTACCAGCCAGTAAGCTTGGAACAAATAACATATATAAAATGCTTCAAACATTTCAAATCGACACCATGGGCATAAATAAAATGAAAAATCCATGCTAGCCGTTTGAAAATGTGCCACACTGACAACAAATGTTCAAGTAGAAAAACAAACACAAGCATCACACTCCACTCACAATCTGAAACATAGACTATTATTTTAAAAAGTCACATATTTGAGAGAAAGTTCGCATGTTTGAAGGATAAAAATATATTTTTAAATCCAGATATTTATGACTTTGGATATGGGGAAGAATATAAAAAATTATAGGGTTTTTAAGAAAATTATGGATGTGATCTACACTGCCTACAATATACCAAATTTTTAAACCTCAAAAAATGTATTTTTATGTCAACAAATTAGGATAAAAAAAAATTATTCCTACTATTTTGACCATGTAGAATACAACCATGAACTCAGATTTGGTCAAAACACCTTTTCCCAAGTTCCAACTAAGGAGTTTCTTACATAGGAGGGTAGCAAATGCTTTATCCCTATTGTAAAATCAGTCTTATGACCTACTTTGCCTAAGTTAAACCCAGATCCGACCTGTTTGTAACCTTATCCCCCGGGGGTTGGCACAGCATTTCTTTGTCTCTAATTTACTAATGTTATGAGCTTTATGCTCTCTTTATGATGTTGAAATTTGTCGATCATGGTTTTACTGCTATAAAAAATGGAAAGAAAAAAAAAAGAACGAAAAATGACTGTATTGTATGGCTAGTTTGATATGTTTTCTTAAAAACCTTACAATCTTTTATATTCTTTTCATGTCCAAAATTGTAAAATATCTAAATTTAAAAAGACTTTTTTACCTTTCGCACGTGCGAACTTCCTCTTATGTAGACTTCCTCTAAATTATGTGACTTTTTTGCAGAATAGTCTTTGTTCTCGTATCTATATCTCTTTGAGCCGAAGTTGAAAACTTGTGTTTTTATAATCGTTGAAAAACTGAGATATGATTTTAACTCAAAAACATGAAAGTTATAGGGTTATATCTCAGCTTTCTAATGACTATAAAAACACAAGTTTTTGTCTTCAAGTTTGCAGAAAAGATATACAGACTTGAGAAAGTTTGCATAAAATATGTGTGAACTTTCTCAAGTCTAGATAAAATATATGCAGACTTAAAAAAGTCGGTATAAAAATATATGCGGACGTGAGGAAGTCCACATATAATATATGCAAACTTGAGAAGGTCGGCACATATTTTATGCAGGCATTCTTAATTGTGCATATATTTTTATGCGAACTTCCTCAAATCCACATAAAATATATCCAGACTTTCTCAAGCTTGCATATATCTTATGCAGACTTGAGAAAGTTCGCTTAAAATTATGGGGACTTCCTCAAGTTTTAAGAATGTTATCGGGGTTGTATCTCAGCACTCCATCATTTTTTAACAAATGAAGGTTGAGGGTGTTTGTCTGTCTCAATGTCTCTGCACCCTCAACCTTCTTCACAAGGAATCCATGGTTGAAGCTAAACCAATGTCCACTCCAATGAGTACTTCCAAGGTAAGCAACGGTGACTCCCGCCTCTTTTTCTGATCCCACTCTATATTGAAGCACTGTTGGCAGGCTTCAGTACCTGTGGCCCTTGTTATCAACAAAGTATGTCAATGTATGTATCAACTAACCGAAGCGCACTGGTCAGATATTAAACAAATCATGTGGTATCTAAGAGATACCTTGTAATATGGTCTCCTATTGCAACCGTCCTGATCTCTTCAGCTTAGTGCTTTCTCTGGGCCAGATGTCCTGAAGATCATAAGTCCATCAACGGTTTTGTTACCTTTCTCGAAGAACCAAATATTATTTCTTGATCTTCCCGCAAGCAAAGAACGGTTGCCAGGTCCAATACGGAAGCTCTAAGTACATAGCCCTAGCATGTGTTGCTTTTTATTTACTTTGGCTCCAGACCTTACTGACCGAACTCAGCTTTATTCCTCATGCCCCACCAATCCTCTGGTGTGATAATATTGCCACACTGTATTTAGCTGTCAACCCCGTCTTCCATGCTCGAACGATGCATGTTGAAATCTACTTTGATTTTGTTCGTAACCATGAGTGCAAAGGCCACCTCGTCTCAAGATCAACTCACTGATGGTCTTACCAAACCTCTCTGTTATTTATGAGAGCCTCACATTGAGCTTGCAGGGCGTGTTAAAATAACTGGTAAATCTCTAGATTTACATGGTCACCATCGGATAAAATTCCAAAGAGTTGGACTCTATCCTTCCCCACGATAGAAGTGTCCAACAAAGATAAGGCAAGTGGCGACCCCCAAACGTGGATCAATTACAAGGTTGTTGCAATCTTTCTCTAATGTAATCTAGTGTAATCTAAGCTGCGAAAAACACTGTAACCTCCTTCCTTAGAAATTTGTATCTCACGGCTGGAAGCTTCATCCAGAATCCATACCGTTAACTTTAATATTCATCAGTTTTGATATATATTAAATTCCTCACACTCACTGTAAACAAAGTGAGAACAGTGAGGTTTCCATTATCGTCTTCCTCTCTTTTAGAGAGAACCGTTCTGGTTGCTACCTTAAAATTTTATACAGCGTTTGATGATTGATCATCATACTTTACAACTTGAATGCCGAATTGGATTCAATTTCATAATTCGAAAGACTGACTGGAAACCGCTAGCATGCAAAGACTGCACTCAAACCCTCAGTTTAACTAGAAATGGCTTATATACAACACAGACTCAAATGATGGTTAGACATGAGTAAACTGCAAGAAGGCTTAACTCAACCTAGTGATCCGAAGTTTTACAGGAGTAACCTTTTTTTTATCCTTTGTTTTTGAGTTGGGGGTTGGTTTTGGTTTTTGGAGCAGGCAGGTATAGTTAGGCGAAGGCTGGAACGATGCAGTGAGACTTGGAGTCGCCGGCAGTGAAACCCTCTATCCTCACCATGGGTTTCCCTCCAAATGAGGCACCGCATGATGAGGAGCAGCTCTCCACTCTGGTTGAAGGTCTTCCAAGAGAACTTCCACATGGTGCGTGATATACTGATGCCTGGTTCGCAAATTGCACATCATGAACCATTGGGTTGTTTGTTCGGGCAGGAGGTGATCCACAGAAGTAGCTCGTAAAACTGCTCCCTTCATAATCATCTCGATCATTCTGAAAACGTAACAAAAAATATCATTATAGAATTGAAGCTTATGTTCTCAACATACATGCACCAGCATGAGCGTGCAAACACACACACACACACACACACACACACACACACACACACACACACACATACCTTAGTCAAGATTATATCAAGTATCTCAAAACGCACATCTTTCAGTTCAGCCGAATTTCTGCAATGGAGGAAAATATGATTTTAGAAACTATCTCATACACACAAAAACCAACCTACTTGCGTATATACTTGAAGGTAGGGGAAGAAAGAAAAAAACAAATTAGTTATTTTGGTCAAAGATGGCAGTAAATAAACGAAACATCCAAGATGAAAGATGCTGCCTTCTTGAAACCCAGGTAATGCTTGAGAGAACATGGGACAGGGAAGAACTTAAGCAGACTTATTATTTCTGAAGGGCCATGTTCTCTTTGTTGATCAGATTAAGAACAGACATAAAATCAAAGGCGAGACTAGTGGACCATGTGCAGGAACACAGTCAGATATGACAGATTATATCAGAAACACACCAATGGAGAAGAAAGAACAGAAATGGCTCCAAAAATTGGCAGAATGTGTGAAGAAAAATAACTGGAAACCTTAAGTTCGTAAAAGAACCTGTAAGCATATGTATATATTACATTAATATCTTCCAGCAAAATGTTTAAGGATTTAGTCCAATGCTCAGTGGAATATTTACAGGACCCAAAGCATACGCGCAGAATAGGAATTGCACAAAGAGATTCACCATAAAAAGGCAGATTACAGGCATGGGAGACCAAGTTTTTCTTCAAGAGCCCTGTGACCAAAACTATGTCTATGCAGATAGAAGTGCATCTGTAATAGAATGTGTTCTTTTCGTGAAAAGAAAAGTATTTCATGCTCACCTGCCATTAAGTTTGTGGGAAATACAAACGGAAAGTGTGTTAGAAACATCATACAGCATATAATTTTTTTCTTTCTTTTTTTTCTTCTGGAGCGCGAAGCAATCATCAGAATGTTAGTTGTATTGCACAAGCTAACATAACCTCTTTTGGTTCCTTTACTATTTTCCAATTGGATATTCATAAAACACGAGAAATGGCATAAGCATTAAACTCTATATCAAGTTTTTTGAGATAGGTGCCCGTTTGGACTATATGGTGGAACAAGGCTCAAGCTGGCCTTGGCGGGGGCCTTATGTGTGCCTGATTGCTTGAGCCCTTTTCTGTCTGCATGTTAACGACTGCAGTACAAGTTGGGATCAATCTAACCTAGCCTTAGCAAGGGCCATCAGCTACCACACGGGCATTCTTAATCGAGAGTTTGACAAATAGAAGTCAAATGAGCAGAGAAAGGACAGTTATTTAAGAAAGGTAGTGGGCTAGAGAGAGAGGATCAGGTAGTGCATCCTTTTCACCCGATCCACTCTCATCAAATAGATGACGGAAGGGGAGAAAACAAACTTACACCACTCACCTACTGTACATTTCTAAATATAAACATTGTGCACACAAATGAAATGGCTCAGGTCATACCTTTGTGACTTGCAGCGATATCTAACATGATTCAAAATAAACGATGCAGGAGCAGCATGGCGAGGTTCTGGGCGGATAATTTGCTCCGGGCATGGATCAAGCTGAATTCCACTATGTCTTCCCCTTGCACTCACATCTGATATACATTCCACTGCATTTACTGTAGCAATCTGATGTACGCCAACATATTTCCTCGGGAAGCATTCCATCTTAACTGTTTCTGCGCAACATGAAACAAAAGTTTTTACTTCTCCCATGTAGTTGATGCAAGACTTTTACTTCTGAACAGTTTCAGCATGCACATTCATGCATCCTCACACATGCCCCCATGTACACCCATGCACACACACCAGAAATCAAGGAATAGAAAAATAGAAAGACAGGATAGGGAAGAATCTTGATATCCAGCGTGAGTAAACGACATAACAATCAAGTAAATAAACAACTCTTTAAGAAAGTATTTGATATCTAAACACATAAGAAGAAGAAGCTTAGAGGCCGGCACAATGAACAAAATAAACCACACAACCATCCAATAAGGTGCATCTGCACTGCATGCCTGTTCCTTAGAACTAAGCCCAAACCACTTAATTAGGCCAGTGTCGAAACGATTATCAGCCAACTTGTTTTCTGCATTTCTCCAATATCTTGGAGATGAATACCATTAAATCTAACACCAATTATCTAGCGAGAAAGGAAGTAGGTGGTGCAGTGGAACCAGAATTTCCCTCATGTTTCTGTTAAGACCCGAATTTCAGGCACGCAATTTCGATGCCGGGGCCTATGGGATATGGGCTGCACCAAGCCTTGAGATAGCGGTGCAGCTATCTCCAACGAAATTCAGACACTGGTACAGATTACTTTGGGGCAATTAGGCTCAGAGGATGCTTCTCATTAATAGCTTTCCAACGCACCAATAATCACCCAAATCAAGTGAGTGGTTGAGGAGATATGGCCTTCCAAAGTTGGCCTGCACAAGCTGGCCACAAGCTGTAGGCAGGAACAAGCAGTTTGAATCTTCGTGAACCAAGATCTGATGGGTTTGGGTCTTCATGAACCGAGATCTGATGGGTTTGGGTCTGAACTAGAGGCTTTATGATCTACTTAGGGATGTGTGCATAGGTCTAGGATAGTTGAGTATGGATTGGGACACATGGATAGGCTGAGGAAGGTGTGGAATGGTCACACGGTTCAAACAGCATGTTTTGGGCAGTTTTGGGTTCTACGGGTCAAAGGCTGGGTGGGACAAAAGCTTTGTCCATGGTTTGGATGTAATGTGGAAAGGTCTTGTTACGTGGGTTGAGGTCCGGTATAGATCTGAGACGCTGGGAAAGGTGCAGGTCAGTTCCGAAAGTCAAAATTGTCCTGGTACACGAACAACACTCACTCGGTAGGTGTAGTTTTGGGCATTGAGGTAGTTTCGGGTTCTGGGATGGTTCAGAGAGGCTCCAAAGGTAGTGTTAGCTTAGGTATAATTCTGATATACTTATGACAATACCAGCAAGGGGCTGGAGCAGAAGCATGGCTTGAGAGTAGCACCAAGTCAAATAAACGGGATGGACAACACCTCTAGATGACGTCTAGGAGCTAAAAGGGCTTGGGCCCTTACCAAGGCATGTGATTCACAGAGAGGAGAGAGAAAAGTGTGAGAGAGGTGAGAGAGAGTAGAGAGATAGGAGAGAGAGAAGAAGAGGAGAAGAGAGAGACGTCTAGAGAATGAGGGATGTCGAGAGAGGGAAAGAGAGAAGGGGAAACTAATTCCTAATTTTATTTCATTAATTCAATTTCATTTAATAATTCATAAGGAGATCTCAGGCCTCTATTTATAGTATTTATAGTTTTAGGATCTGTGGTAAAGTCCAATTCTAATTCCTAAAATTAAGTTTACCCATAAAACTAAAACACCCTCTAGTTGTTAAAAAATGAATCCTAAGTAGCAACAAAAACTAAACTACAAAAAAGAGTCTAGAGTCATATCCTGACAGGACTCTTTATTAAAATTAGTTTCATAAAATCATAAAAAACAATTAAATGAACTCTACGTTTCCTCTCTACCTGGAATGAGAGAGATGCTTCTAGAGAGGGGGGGACGCAGGCTCCCTTGTAATCCCCGCTGGCTTGCTCTCCTTCATTATAGTGTTGACAAGTGTAACATGCTGGAGATGTCATCTCAATTCCAAAAACTTTGTAAGACGCTCCTAACCCGCCACCTGAGCTATCATATCAGCATGTGTGGCTCCCACGCTGACCGGGTTATCCACCTCAACACTAGATCTCGATTGTTGGCCGAAACTGGATCTCCTCTTTGATCTAGAGCTCTAGCTAGATTTGGGTTTGCTGGACCTTGATGCGTCCAGACCCGGCCCACTTCCATAAAATTAAATGGATCAAATAGTAACATCTAAACCTCAAAGACCCGCTACACCCGCTCCATTGGAGCAAGAAATTAAATCTCACTAAAATCAAAAGAACACCAAAGTAAATTGAGAGGTTGATTCTGGACCGTAACTGCAATTCAACTGTATGAGTTCATGAGTGGCTTGCAGCTCAACCACTTCCTATAGTCTTTATCGGTGTTTTGCTTTTGTAACAAAAACTATAAGAATAACAACTAAGTTGTCTTTGATAAAGGACAAATAGAAGATGACCATTTTCCTCCCCCAGTTCCACAGGCGCATGGCAACATGGTATAGAAGCAGACCAACAATATAGGTTCAATGACAACAAAACCATAGAATGAAACAAGAACCTAATAATTACAAAATACTAGCATAACCATCTACAAGATATAACCTAAGGTACCCAGTGAACAGGACAGGAGCATATCTAAACAACTCCAAATCCGCATATCTAAATTCCCAGTTTCAAATGGTAGAGGATTAATTAAAAAAAAACTACAAAAGTATTATACTATTAATATCCTCAAAAGGCCAATATGACCATGAGATTTCTTTTATTCCCCGCATTTTACCTGCTGTATCAACCACCACAGCAGAAAGCACCATGCGGACTCCAGCATATGCTCAAAATGCAACCTCTGAACAACATTTCAGATCTTCAAACAGCCTGTCCTTTCATTTATAGCTTATTTATTCTTTTTCTTCTTTAGATACAATAAAAAAACATATTACTTCCTATTGTTAAGAGACTAACCCTGGGCCCAAACCCATTAGTTCCCTTCCTTTGTGGAGCGTACGGGATCTGGATCATAGATGCTTTGTTTGCTAAGTAAAATTCGTATAAAACAACTTGTATATCCAACTAAACAATCTATTGTCCAAGAATTTCAAAGGTCGTCCAAAGCCAGAACAAAGTAAATCACAAATAAGGCCTTCTTTTCTACAACAGAGAAGGACGAGCGCGAGTGCACAATACATACACAAGCAAACCTGAAAAAGAACAAAAAAAGGAAAGAGAGATAGGAGAAAGTCCGCCTTTTCCTACATACGGATCCCTAGGGAAGGAAGGATAAGACGAAGCGCATAAGCTACACATCTGCTTACCAAAACAAATTTGGTCCAATTTTTTTTTCAAACGAGGAATCACAGAAAAATTTCTTCAGTAGTAAACGCTAAGCAAACGGTCGCTGTTTTGCAAAAGAAGACTGCCAATTGTCACCAGTCATGACTCAACAACAGTCCAAACAAGAGATGTGATGATAGGATCAAGATCCATACCCTAAACAGGGAGAGTTCAAAAAAGCCTTAACAACGGGAAAATTCTCTTCACTAATGAACCCTAAGTGGTGCGCCTCTCAACATTCGGTAATTCCTACAAGCGAATCCTGCAGAAATGCCCAAAAATCGCCGAAACAAGAGAAGTAACGGCCGGATCTACACATCTATAACCTGATAACGAGGGAAGAAGCGTGCCGTACGAACGCAAAACCTCACCTTTGCCAGAAAGGCAGAAACTTCAACGTCCAAGGAGAAAAACTGGCACTAGAAAAAGAAAAAAAGAAAAAACTAACGATTTTACTTTGTTTTCATCCCAAAAAAAACATAAAAAAAAACAAGGAAAAAAACTTGCTCATCCAGACCAAATCCGCCAACAGATCGGGCCAGGAAAAACCCCGACGTCAAGAAATCATCTTTTTAGACAACACGTTTACATCCAAAAACTCTAGATCTCAGCAAAAAGAGAAGAAATTAAAAACAAAAACACTGATTTGGCACATACATACAGAAATCATCAAGAAAAACTAGTTAAACAAGACATATCCGCCTCGAACAACACAGGACAGAGAGAGATAGGAAGAAGAAGAAGAAGAAGATATATCGGACTCGAACAACGCAAGTCAGAGAGAGAAAGAGAGATCTTACCTCGAGGATCGACAAGAAGGACGAAAAAATCAACCTTCTGGTTCAGCACGCTAGAAAACGATCGAGAGACAGGCGGAGAGGCAGGGGAGGAAGGCGAAAAGAGAGACGGAGAGAGATGAAAAAAGAGAGGAGGAATCGCAGTAGCAGAAGCAGCACTGTGATGTTCAAGAGCGATCAACGAACAGCAGTCTGCCTACTGCCTCTTCGCTCCTTTCCTCTTTTCCCTTCCCTCTTCTTTTTCTCCCGCTCCCTCCCTCCTCGCAACCAACCGAGCGAGACGCGGCCTTTTAACGCTTGTCCGAACAAACCCCTCTCTCTGTCTTCATGATTAACCCTCTCCTTCTTAACACAAGACCATTAATACGGATTAGTGCAGATCTCATTGAATCCCTCGTAATGCCGAAACTACCCCTATTAAATACTCGGCTTCCTCAATGGATCGGATTCGATTATGAAATATCCAGTTAGCTCCGTACCACCATCAATAGTGTGTCATCTTTTCTGTTTTCTTTCCGATTGCCAAACTGGGAGATCACTTCAAATTGGATTCCAAATTGCATCGACTTAGCAGATCGGATCATGATCCACTAGCAGCTTCTTAGATGCGGACTTAAATCCAAGACTGAGGCTGATTAGTCCATATTATCCGATTACACGAGATTTATTAATGAGTACCTGAACCCGGTGTGACCTGTTTACATCCCTACCAACTAAGGTGTCAACAGGTCAGGTTTACCCAGACCGGATCCATACCAATCTCTATAGGGTCCGAGTATGGTGATAAATAAGAAGACTTGATTAAGACCTGGCTCTGGACCCAAAGGTCCGATTAATACATGCACTCGGGTATAGTTTGTGAAATTTTATACCAGACCCCGGCCCGACCCAAGTTCTGATTAATACCCACAATTTTTCAATGTAAAATTGCTAAAAAAATATTGTTTTATCGGGTATATCCTGGGTCTGGTTGATGTAGTTCTTATTGGGTCTGGGTATGCTTTTTTTTATGATGGATCCAACTAAACCTGAGTCTGGACCCATATCATACCTAAAAATCAGGGCTAGGTCTGGTTCTACCTGGGTCCTAACCAAACCTGACTCGTTGACCCTACTACCAACCTCTGAGATGCAACTAAAGGGATTTGATTCAACCGGCTCTTCCACTGAGTGCAGATAAAGAGTGGTGGACGGACGGTAAAAAATGTGTAGAGTAAGGGTGTTTTGGTTTATGTGTTCGTAATTTGCTTATAATTGGCTGATGGATCATGCCTTTTTGGTAGAAAAATATATATGATTTTCTGATGCTTGAATATTTACAAAAATTTTAAGTTGTCAATTTTTCAAAATCAGATGATATTCAAAATCAGATGATTCAAAATAGGGTCCATTTAAAATCAAGCATGTAGATTACATCTATAAGCTTAGATTTAACAAAAAGAAAACAAAAATACTCGTTAAAATAGACATTCTTAACAAGAATCAACTGTTGTTTGCATTTTTTTAACAAAAGAAACATGATTTCTTGATACTTGAATATTTATGAAATTTTAAAAACATCCGTTTTCAAGCCTTAAAAAATCTTTATTATGCATAGCAATGGAATGACTCAAGAACAAGTCCTTCTAAAACCAATAATGTAAATCACATTTGTATGTTTTTTCCTTCTTTTGGATAGAGAAAGCTGGAGTTAGGCAGACCCCTACCAATTATACAACTATACCATAGGGATTCGAGATTGCAACGTCCCAAACACAAGGTGATCTGCACTAACTGCTCCTGCCTCACAAGCGGAGCCCCCAATGGTCACATTTGTATGGTTATATTTAAGAAAATATCCAAAAAAAAAAACAGCCTATGAACACATCTCGGCCTTAGATTGATGTCATAACTTCGAGCAGGTAGACCAGCAGAGTGGGCCAACAATGGCTCCGCTCCTCTCGGCAGGATAAATTAGTGCACGTCACCTTGTGTTGGATGTTGCAAGTCCCAATCTCAATGGTATTAGCTTTCTCTGTCAAAAAAAAAAAGGGTTCAAATGATAAGGTCCCACTGAGTTCAATTGACTGGACAGCCATTTTTCTTAGACATTGAGGCCACCATGGATCAACCTAAGCCATAATTTCATGCTCATGTTGTTGGTGGCCCCAAATATTGTATGATGACCAAAGCTGCAGCTTTAGATAAGGATGAACAACCTGGACGCTGACCCATGTAGTTGAGATAAGGCTTGATGATGATTCATTGGGATGACTAGAAACTTCACTCACATGAATTATATTTTCCCAATTATCAGCATAGGCTGCTGTCCTGCGTGTCCCCCGTGGCACAAGCGGAAACATGGACATGGACAGACAATAATTTAATATTATTTTATTATTTTTAATGTTTTATTTTTTATAAAACTATATTTCTAACATTAAAATATAAAAAAGTAGAATTTTTTATTTGTTAAAAATTTTCAGATCTTCGTGTCTTATTTTTCAAAAAAAAAATCAACTTGGCAGTCGAACCTATGTAACATGTCCTTGTGCCCACATATCTTTGTGACATAGCCAACAGGCATGGAACGACACGGTGAGAAGGGTCGATTCTCTTGGGTAGCGGTTGGATGATCAGATGGAAAACCAGGTCTCATAGAAACCTAGTTTACCAAAAACAAAGTTTTATTGGTGTTTGGATGACCCAAAATGCTAAAAACTAGGTTTTAGAATTTTAAAATACAAAAAATAAATTAAATTGAAAAAACTGACTATTTTTCAGCCAGCTGCCTGCCGAAAAATGGCCTGGCTGGTGCCACCCAGCAAGGAAGGCATCATACCGGCCATTTTCCAGCCCGTGGATGGTCGAAAAAATGGCTAGATATCTTAAGATAAAAAGCATAACATAAAAAAAACTAAAAATATTAGGAAAAAAATCACGAGGCCACTTTTCGGCCAGCCATTGGCCGAGAAATGGCTGGGTTGGTACCACCAGGCAAGGGAGGCATCAGTCCGAACATTTTCTGGCCAGTGGATGGTCAGAAAATGACTGCAAAATAAACAAATTAAAAAACACTAAAAATGTTGAAAAAAAAAAGAAAAAGAAAAAGAAATCACCGTGCCATTTTTCGGTCAGCCACTCGTGACTGGCCAGAAAATGGCCGGGCTGAGAAGCATCAATGAGGCCATTTCCCGAACAGTGGATGGCTGAAAAATGGCCAGATAGACTAAAACAAAAAAAAAATGTAAAAGTATTAAAAAATGGCCAAACCAATTTACGATCAGGCACCAGTCAGAAAATACCCGTGCTGGTGTTGCTCTTGTTGGGTGGCACCAACCCAACCTTTTTCCGGTTGGTGGCTGGCTGAAAAAATGGCTGCATTTGTATGAAATACTTAGAAAAAAAAGACTTCAATTTTTTTACCATTTCTGACCTGTCACCAGCCAGAAATGGCCGGTCAGAGTTTTGACAATAGGAGAAGCATGAGAAATGAGCGGTGAGGATGGAGGAGAGGAAAGAGGGTCGTGGGAAGAGGGATACCCAATAAACTGGGTTTTCAAAACCTAGTTTAAACCAGGTTCTGCCAACTCTGGTTTTAATGAAAACCAGGTTTAATTAGTGTCATCCAAAGAGATACCAAATATGGTTTTTACCTGAAAACCAAGTTTAAAACATGTTTTTGGCTGTCATCCAAACACACCCTTTGGGTTTACTACTATAGGGTGAACCATTTTTAAGGCATGACAGCAAACCTTGGTATGATGAAGTATGAAGCTTGATGATAGGGATGGCCGGGGCGGGGGTGGGCCCCGTCTTAAAATCCTGCCCTTCATCCTCGCTTTCATCTTTGCACGGGTTTTGATTTTAACCTCCATCACTGTTTCATGTCCTCCATCCTCGGTTCAAACAAGGCGAGGCGGGGGCCTGTTTCTCCTCGATCTATTGTCATCCCTAAAGAAGGATTGGGGATAGGGCAGGACAAGGCGGGGATCGGGGCGGGGTGGGGGAAAGCGTAAATTCATCCTTGTACAGGTTTTGATTTTAACCTCCATCCCAGTTTCATGTCCTCCATCCCCGGTCCAAACGGGGCAAGGCGAGGCGGGGCCCCATTTCCCCAAGTCCACTGCAATCCTTACTAGATGCCACTCTTTTGGTTACAACTAGTTAGAACTTATGGCTATTATGTCCAGCTAGCTGACTTATTTATCATATGGTGGATCATAATCTCTGTAAATCATTAATTAGTTGCTTCATTGACAAGTTTTCATGAATATGAAAGTGGTTCTTGCTAAGTTTTTTATTTACATTTTGAGATGCTGAACCATCAAATTGTTAGGTTCCCATCTATGTATTTTTCATTTAAGAATAGTATATGAGTGGATACGACACGAAGGTAAGTTGAAGTATCCATGTGACACATAAGTGACCATCGTTGACTCTTCTGATAGAGCAAGAAGGATGGGAATTGCGAAAACAAGTAGTCATTCAATTGACTACCATGCATGGGCTATAATTATAAATGCATTGCAATAAATCGTTGAAATACTTTACAAAAAATTCAAAAAGCCGCATGACATTTAGGTTATTGCATATTGCCTCCTCCCATAATTCATGTTTCAAAAACACGATTTGATCCTAGAATCATTCAATTGACCTCTTTTACTCAAACAAAGTGTCTCAACTGTCCTCATTGTCAATTTTGTTTAACAAAAGACCCTTAAATGCCATAAGATGAGTGGTTTAAAAAAAATAACAAAATTGTCATTTTATACCTCTAGCACGTGCCTAGGTTGGGCCTCACAAACCCAAGCCCAAGCCGAAGTTGTCATGTAGGAGTATATTTTAATCAAGGGTGGACATCGGGTTAGGTACCAATTAAGTCCATGATGAGTCAGACTCCAATTGTGACCATTTGCAAAATAAGTAGGGATCGGTAGGACCAACTTGTTCACTAGGTTGGGCTTAAAGGGCCAAGCTCAAGCCTAGCACGAGCTCAATCATAACTTGGCCAAGCCAGATTAGGGCTTAGTTATTGTAACGCCCCAAAAATTTTGAACTTGTAAACCTTTTTTAAAACAGTTAGAAGACTAAAGAATCATTTTTTTTAGAGTTTATTTATAAATTCAACGAAAACATGTCTTTAAAAGAAAGGAGGGCAAGTCGATAATCTTGAGTACGTTAGCCAAAAGCGCACAAATGATAAAGGCATAACTTGCAAATATCTAGATGAAATCATTCATATTATAAACAATTTCAAGTTGTACAAAATTTGAATTTCTTAAAAAAATTCGTAACAAAAACCCAAAACGATCAGGACAAGAGCTGTGAGTGGTAACAGTGGATCATGAAGACATCTCGCAATCGCGCCATCGTCTACTAAGTATCTAATCATTACTTGTACCCGTAAAATGGGTTAGTTTCATGAAAAACTAGTAGGTGCATAAGTAGACAGAAATGTCTGAAAGAAGCATAAACAATTAATTATGCATGATGAGTAACTAAGCAGTTATTGAATTAACATAAGCAGTTATTGAATTAACATGAGCAGTTTAATAGCATGTGTGATAGTCTAACTAGCACATGCTACACATTATATCAAAGCATTTAACAATGAATTGAAAATTACTGAGCATTAAGCAAAACAATAATTCTATGCTTATTAGGTAGAGTGCACAAGTTACTTTATGTTTCATCATTAACTGGCCTGCGGGTACACGCAAATGCGATTCATAGAAATAACTGAGACTAGTTTAGGCGTCTGTTATTCTATGTATTTTGAATAACCTAAATAGCTAGTTGAGTCTACTCCTAAGGGGGCGACCGTTAGCCGAGAGAGGATTCTCCAAAGGCATTCATGGCTACGAATGCATCCTACTTCTGCAGAAGTCCAAAAGATCTATCATCTAGGATAATGTCTAGTAGTCCCATCCTCTAACTCTGATGACTAGGGACACCGAGTCATTGCTCGTAGAATAATTATTAACAACCTGTTCATCGAAGTGTGTGTACCAATATGTCATCTCCCTTGACAGACAACAAGAAACGAATGTGTGTGTTAGGAGTTATTTAACCAACGACCCATTCTACATGCTCTGGTCTTTTGACCAAATCGAGCATCTTACCTGTGAAGGCAAAAATCAATCAATCTGTAATGTGGTTTATCCATGTGCTCATAGCACTGGTCGAGGTCGTATGACCGTCTCAAACATCCATCGTATTACTCGCATGGCATGCATGTCTATGAGCACGTTACGAGTAAGTGTTCTAGGTCCTCAATAGGAGCCTCAACAACATAATTTGCAAAGATATAATGTCATCATTCTAAACTTTTGAAATGACCAATATCATGTGCCAACTTATGGCATGCGATTTTCTCGAATCTCGCATTCGTTATCGTAGTGTCATCATGCAACACAAATTTTGACACTGATAACGATGAACAGTGAATGCGGATTTCGCATGAAAAAATTATGCTCAAAAGCTTGCTCGAGTCCCGAATTTTGAGAAATCTTGATTTGCGCCAAAAATACTAAACAGGGTAGAAAAACTACTCCTTCCGAACGCTTTGATTCGGGAAAACCAGTTGTGATGGAGCAATACCCAAAGCCTTTAGTGTTATTGGTAAAACTGTTCAATCGATGAATCAGGGTTCTTACAAAGGACCCCTTCCATCATCGAGGTTGCAAAGTTAACACCTTGCTATTCCTCGGTCGCAGGCGCGAGAGAGGTGCAAGCCTACACACATTTCCTGAGTTTAAAACTATGAAACTCCGTACGAAGAAATGCTACAGGATAGTGTGTGTGATAGCAAGGTGAAAACAACAACAGTAATGCAAAAACACAATAGCCTAGGCGTGAAGCGCGATGGCAAATTTAAAGACAAAAAGCAGGAAATGTGAAAGCAAAAGCCTATGCGCAAAGCGCGATGGCAAATTTAAAGACAGAAAGCAGGAAATGTGAAAGCAAAAGCCTGGGCGCAAAGCGCGATGGCAAATTTAAAGACAGAAAGCAGGAAATGCGAAAGCAAAAGCCTATGCGCAAAGCGCGATGACAGATTTAAAGACAGAAAACAGGAAATGTGAAAGCAAAAGTCTGGGCGCAAAGCGCGATGGCAGACATGGAACAAGAAATGCGAAAGCAAAGGACAAAGATCGTGAAATCGCGTCCTTGAGCTAAAAGACAGAAAGTAGTAAATGCAGAAATAAAAGCCTGGGCACTAGCGTGGGGGCAAATTTAAAGACAGAAAGCAGGAAAATGCATAAGTAAATGACAAGGATCGCGAAACCGCATCCTTGAGCTAAGAGGATACTTATATACTTATACATATATAAATATATATTTTAATTCTTTCGGTCTTTAATTATTTAAGCTTGGTTCAGTTATTTAAGTCCTTATGCAATTTTTCTACCTCGAGGTGTTGCGAGAAAGAGGTCGCCTGCGAATATAAGTGATTGTCAGTTCTGTTTGTGGGGCACAAACGAGCTCTGTTACGTAAGCTGCAAAGGTACGTTATTAGCATGCATTTAAATGAATAAGGAAAAAGGCAACAAGGGACTGGGGCAAGGGTCTTCCATTACCCCCCCTCCCCGTCAGTCGGACAATTACAGGTGGTAGGGGCAAGGCCCCTACCGCTTTCTTAAAATAACAAGACAGGGGCAAGGAGGCCCCTGCTGGCTTCGTAAAAAGAATGAAGCAGGGGCCAAAGGCCCCTACTGGCTTTGAATAGGAATGGGGCAGGGCCAAAGGCCCTTACCAATTTCAAATAGCAAGGCAGGGGGCTTGCCTTCCCCCTGCTCGATAAATGAAATAAAGGCAAGGGGCTGATTGGAAATTAAATAAGAAGGGGGGCTCACCCACTGCTTGATAAAAACAAGGGCAGGGGGCTCCGCCCCCTGCCTGTTGAAAGAAACCAACCCCCTTGCCTGACGAAAAAAAAAGAAGAGGAAGGCACGGCAGGGGCCGTCGGCCACCTGCGGGTCTTCCGGCGAACACAAAGAAAGAAAAAAAAGGGGGGGAAGAGAGGAGATGGTAGAAGAAGAAGAAGAAGGGGAAGGCACGGCAGGGGCCATCAGCCACCTGCCGGTCTTCCGACGAACGTAGAGGAAGAGGAGGGAAGAAGACAGGAGAAAAGGAAGGGCTTACCTGGGGCTGTCAAAGAGAGAGACGTCGCCGACAGGGTTCGCTGGAGAGGAGAGCGAGGGAGAGATTCAGAGAGGTGAGAGAGAGAGGGAGTCAGGGGTCGGGGGAGAGGATTCAAATGCCTCTCCCTCCCTCTCCTTTTTATAACGACACAAGGGGTGGGCGACGCCCTGTATGTCGCCCATGTGCAGCCCCTGGAAGCCCTTTCGATGGGCAGGGCTGGCAGACCCGACCCGGGTCTGCCTTTTTTTTGTCTGGGTTTTACAGTTATGAGTGGGGCGGGTCAAGCACTAATTTTGCCAGGTCGGCCCAATGTCCACTGCTAATTTCACTTCTCGTAGTCCAAAATGGTCTACAATGATTTCCTATAATATTGATCATAATGGTAACCAAATGTAGAATTAAGGACTCTTGTACGTCAACAAATCCATGGTGCTCTTTAAAAAACAAATTCACAATTTCTGTGTATTTTGAATTATGCCAAAAATTTATGTACCACTATGAAAATTACCTTTATTTTATGAGGTCAGAACTTTTATAAGGTCATAATTATTCTAAAAGGTATTGACTCACGACAGTTCTGACCTTTTAGAAAAATTATGACCTTATAATTATGTTCTGACCTCCTCAAACATTGCACGGTCAGAACTATACATTGGTGACCGAAGCAGGTTATATGTTCCCCCCCCGAACAGGGCAGTTAGCTACATCTCATGATCGGGGGTCCCAAAGAGCACCACGTATGTAAGCATGTGCATCTCGTATCCCCATGTTTGTCAGCATTAATTAGCGTTGGAGTTTGATGCGATTGCAAAGACTTAAGTACCCTCTCCTCCATTGGTGCAAAAAAAATGACGGTTCTTGAAAAGGAGTGGTTGTAAAGACTTAAGTGCCCCGAAGATGATTATTTAAGACCCAGTCTCTGCACTGCAGGATTATCCGAGAAAGAAATCTTCCCTGGAGGAGGCCATAAACAAGCACCGACTGACCTGCACATTGACTGTTGTGGAGTCTGATTCAAAGTTTTTACCCTTACAGGAGGAGGGTTTGGGGGCTCATCCCAGCGTGGGTAGCATCATTCAACTCTCACTCTCTCTCTCTCTCTCCCTTCTATTTCTGCTTCTGTGCACATCCATTAGAAGATCATACATTGCTCCATCAAGCACCGACTGACCTGCACATTTACTGTTGTGGAGCCTGATTCAAAGTTTTTACCCTTACAGGAGGAGGGTCTGGGGGCTCCTCCCAGCGTGGGTAGCATCATTCAACTTGAAGAGTTGTGGAGTCTGATTTAGAGTTTTTACCCTTACAGAAAGGGGGGTCTGAGAGCTCCTCTCAGTGTGGGTAGCATCATTCAACTTGAAGAGTTATGGAGTCTGATTCAGAGCTTTTACCCTTACAGAAGGAGGGTCTGAGGGCTCCTCCCAGCGTGTTCATGGCCTTTTGCCCTTACAGAAGGGGGGATTTACATTTCGTAGAACACCCGTCACCGGAACGAGATGAACACTCGTCACCGAAACGATGGCTCCGCTGAGACCTCCTCGCTAGGGAGAAGACGACGACGTGGTGGAGCTTCTGCTGGCCATCCTCAGCGCGACTGCACCGACTGGGTTGCTGTCGAGGAGGAGGGCGAGAACGGTGACTCTTAGCTTGGGCAATCTTTCTTTTGATGATTGTGGTTGTAATGTATCGTTGAAGTTAAAATGAGGAATGAAATGACAATAGAAATTGCTGAAAATTTACAGAAATAAACTAGACTTAATAACGAATACACCACTTTTTACGAATTTGGAATATGACCTCCGGTTAGAGAGATATGACTCTGACAAGTTGGTCCTAATTTGCGGAAGACACTACAAATCGCTATAGCGATTTGCGGAAGACACTACAAATCGCGGATTTGGAATATGACCTCCGGTTAGGAAGATATGACTCTGACAAGTTGGTCCTAATTTGCGGAAGACACTACAAATCGCTATAGTGATTTGTGAATCGCTATAGCGATTTGCGAAAGACACTACAAATCGCTATAGCGTTTTGCGATTTACGGAAGACACTACAAATACTACAAATTGTTGTAGGAAAGCCCGATAATACTACAAATCATTGTTGGAAGGCCCCAAAAAATTTTGGTCCGGAGGGCGCTGCCCCCCGAGCCCCCCGCCAGGGGCGACCCCCCCTGGACCCTCGCCCGCTGACCGCGCAGCGGGATCTGCGCCGGGGGGAGCCCCCGGACCCCCCTCCTGTAAGGGCAAAAACTCTAAATCAGGCACATAAGTAGAGAGAGAAGGGAGAGAGAGTGAGAGGGTTGGTGTTCATGGCCTTCTCCAGGAGGAACCCTTTACCTCTCTTGATTTCTTCTCTACAGAGAGAGAGGGTTTTACAGTGTTTTACGAAGAAGGAAGAAGAAGAAGATGACGATGCAACAATGTAGGATCGTCTGTTGGATGTGCACAGAAGTAGAGAGAGAAGGGAGAGAGAGTGAGAGGGTTGATGTTCATGGCCTTCTCCAGGAAGAACTCTTTGTTTCCCTTGATTTCTTCTCTAGAGAGAGAAAGGGTTTTACAGTGTTTTACGGAGAAAGAAGAAGAAAACATGTTTGTCCTTTTTTTGAACAGAAAAAGAAGAAGACTTTGAAGAGTCAACATCATCCTCGACTTTCTGGATGGAGGACATGTTTGTCCTTTTTTTGAACTATTTGTTTTTTCTTTTTTGAATGAAAGGCATTTTTGTCATTTTCTCAAACCATCACTTTATGAGAAGAATAGCAATAAAGGGTACTTAAGTCTTTGCAACAACACCAGAGTCCGATGCAAAGTTATGTCAACATACACGGGAATACGAGCCCCATGTGCTTGTATACGTGGTGCTCATTCAAAGCCCCGAACACAGACGTGGGATTCAGTGAATCATCGGGGCGAACATACACCACCCTCTCATTGGTGACCTTATAATTATGTTCTGTGTTTGAGGAGGTCTCGTGTTCGAACCAATGTATAGTTCTGACCGTGCAATGTTTGAGGAGGTCAGAACATTGGTTCGAACACGATACCTCCTCAAACATTTCACGGTCAGCGGGCAACTCCAAATTTAATAATGGCACAAGAGCCAAAACGGATCGAATAAAGTGAAATCTTTAAAAATAATTTAATGCAAAAAAAAAAAGGAAAAAAAAACTTTTAATACTTTCTTTCTCTAGATTCGATACATAAAGTTGGTCAAAGACTTTGGCATTTTTGTCAATGGGTCAAATCCTGTTAAACCCATGATGGACAGTCGGATGCTTAGCGTGAGTTTTAAAACTGAATCCTTCCATATTATATTTATTATGTACATATTATATTTATATTAGCTGTTTATTTATGGCTAATCATGTGGTGCCTCGTGCTTCCATGGAGAAAGATGGCGTGATAATATTAAAAAAAAATATTTAAAATAATTGTGTTCTTGCCTGTATTCTTAGGGTTAATTATATCACATGATTTGGTATTAGATTATTATCACAAAAGAATATATAAAAAATGATGCGGATTTATTATTTGTTTGTTTTTTACTGAAAAATAAAGTTTATTGGGAGAATGGAAAAAGGATAAGGTCGAGAAAAAGAATGTGATAGAAAGAGAATGAGCGTGATGCCGAGCTGGCCAATCACAGCCTTACGATGCAAAACACTAAGGAGACAGGCTGCCGACCATTTGCTTTATTCAGGGGTCAACCCTCTCTCTCTCTCTGCCCGACCCGCCCCGCCCCGACCCGACCCGCCACGTTTGGACCGGGGATGAAGGGTATGAAACGGGAATGGAGGCGGGGACGAAGGTTAAAATCCATCCCCGTTCGGGGATGGACTTACAATTTCCCCCACCCCATCCCCAGTCCTTCTAAAGGATGGCAATAGATTACGGGGAAACGGGGCCCCACCCTGCCTCATCCCCGCTTGAACCGGGGATGGAGGACATGAAACGGGGATGAAGGTGGGGGTGGAGGTTAAAATCCATCCCCGTGCGGGGATGGAGGTTCTAATCTTGAGACGGGGCGGGGGTGAAGACCCTATCCCCCGCCCCCGCCCTGGTCCATTGCCATCCCTACCTATGTGCAGCAAGAGGGTCAGATCACAGTCGTTTAACCGGGTTTGGACCCAAACTTTTTGTCGCACTCGGTTCTTGACCTGGGTCTTCTCAAGTCCCATGTGAAACCATTGCTGACATGGCCGGGTTGGACGTGGGCTCAGGTCATGTATCTGTTTCGTGGACCATCAATTCTATCGGGTTGGATGAACATACCGGGTCCAACTAAATGAACTGGATTCCAACTTTTAAACCAGCCCATTGACATACGTCTCTCTCTATCTCTCTGGTCCCCATCATTATATGCAGGACGACCCTTATCCGGTGTCAGATTGCAACGTCTCTGACCTTGCTTTTTCAATACTTTTATATGTCCCAGTTTCGCCCTTGATCGAATCCCACATCTAATGGATCCATCACTCAAATTTGATTCGGCCTATCTCTTAGCTTTACTCAATGCACCCTCAGTCGGAGCATGGTTAACCCGATACTACGTCCCATTTTGAAGAGTGGTTTAGATCAGGATGTGGTGCTGATTCGGATCTCAACCCAAGTGTTTCAAACTCAGTTATGATATGAGACTCTGCCACACCGGACCCATTGGAATCGAGTTAAATATATTGATTTTCATGTGAAAAAATGCAAAAGAGGTCAGTTATACCCAATCCTTCCTAAGGTACAGTTGTATAACTGGTAGGGGTCTGCCTTACCCCAAGCTTTCTCTGCCAAAAAATTCAGGCAAGTTCGGGTGCCTCAACTCAGAGCCTGACCTGTCAAGAGGCCAATGAGACTTGGGCCTCAGGGCTCCTGGGCCAAAAATAAAAAAATTAGGGGCTCATTTTTAATAAGAATTCTATTTTTAATGAGGACCAAAAACAGCAAAAAAAAATTTAGGGGCCCTAAATTGGAGGCGCTGCCCTCAAACTCCTACTATTAATAGGAGCTCAAAAAATTCCGAAGCGCTACCCCCAAACTCTTACTATTAATAGGAGGCCTATTTTTAGGGAGCCCATTTTTAATAGGTACTCAAAAAATTTTGAAGCCCTGCCCCAGAACTCCTGCTATTAATAGGGGACCCATTTTTTTCCTCCACCTCAGGCCCCATAAAACACAGGTACGGCCCTGCCTCAACTCCATGGGATTTAGAATCAGAATGATTTCACGGGTTGCCGCAATTTCAAACCGAAATATCGGAAATCACCGGTTGCCGGAATATCAAAAATCACCGGTTGCCACCTGAAATCACAGAAACTCTAACTTATTACAGCCTGAGAACACTTAGACCTGATCCCATCTAGTGGTGATTCTTCAATCCGCACCTCCTCACCTACATGCCCCCATGATTTTCCTCAACAAGGCAAGCATAGGTGATGGGGACAAAATCACTGACATAGACTAGTAGCATGAACATGGCCACTCATATGGAATCACCATAAATCTGTACAATCTGATTTTGTAATATCGACGACGTCATCATCGACCCATCACATGTAACTAGTGGCTCTCATGCCATCGTATCATTCTCGTTCAAAGCTTTTAGGTTGGATGAAATGTATCATGATGTCACCATCATCATGTTCAATATGGTTGCATGGTTTGTCATATATCTCAATTCCCCTTTACAAGCAGTTGATCAGTTTAGATTCCTTCGTATCACCTCTCAATGTCTTATTCTATAACTTCAATGGTCTTTTTTCTTTTTTCCTTCCTGATTTCTTATTCATGTCTAACAAAGTTTGCTAGAAAGGTAAATAAAAATTGGAAAACATTTTTATAAATGAAAACAGAGAAGGTCTTTTACGTGCATGTGAAACCAGAAATAATAAATCTAAGGTTATGGCCATAAAGAGGACCGTTGAGAGGCCACCCCCAACAGTCACTTTCTTTCAAACGGATGTTCATACATATAACAGTTAATTATAAAACAAGTTAAACTAAATTAATAAGATAATTAATTTACATATATTATACAGTTACATGTATGAACTTCATGAGTTGTGTCTATATAAGAGCTCTACACATGTGAATTCATATAAAAGGAAATAATTGGGCAAGAGAAACAGAGTTCTACGGGTTTATAGAGAAGCAAAGTACAATATGACCTTTCCTATAGGAAAACTGATAAACAGAGTTTCTATTTATTAGTTTTCAGAAACAATATTCTGACTTTTCTGATAATTAAAAAAAAAGTGATCTTGTTTTTTTGATAACTTCAAGAAGTTTCAAAGAGGGTTTTGTTTTGTTGAATATTACAAAACAATGCTACTGATTTTTTTTAAAATTATAGAAAGGTTGTTTAAAGTTGCATAAACAGATTTTTGTGTTTCTGTTTACGCAGAACCTCTACTTTTGTATTTTAAAATTGTAGAAAGGTGGTCTTGAGTTTTTGAAAACCACCTAGTACTTATTTTTGTCAACAGTGCTTAAAAAAATAGCATTTTTGTATATTTTTTATACATTTAAAGATCTTGTTGCATGTTAAACTAATTTAGAAGGATTAAAACTAGTTACATTTATAAATATTAGTTAGAATAGTTTTTATTAAACCTAATATTTATTTATAATTAGGCAAATGACAAACCGAATATTTATGGTTGAGTTATTCAAAATTGAAAAACTCAATGGGATGAATTTTGGAATATGTAGGAAGATGCAGTATTTATTAACCTATGAAAAGACTCTACATGTGTTAACAAATGTAAAACCTTCAATAAATGATAAATTTAGTGAAGAAGAAAAAAAAACATGCAATAAGTTCGTAGAGGATGATCAACTTACACGAGCGATGACCTAATTCGGGTATTCGAAGACTATAACATCGCTAAGGAAATGATGAAGGTTGTTAAAAAGAAGTACAATATGACTTCAAAAACTCACATCCATCTTCTCCTAAAATAATACAACTAATACAAAATAAAGTAATAAGATAATGTAGTCGATCATGCAAATCACATGCTGGTAATGGCTAAAGACTTAGCCATAGCTGAAAATGATATTCTTGAGATAATGCAAATTTTTACCATATTGAACATCCTTCATTCATCATGAAAAATTATGTCAATTGCCATGAGATTGAACAAAAAAAGTCTCTCACTAACTGAATTTCCTATGTAACTGGCTCTTGAGCAAGAGCACATGACCAAAGACAAGAAGAGAGAAATCATGAACACCCAAGAATCCTTCCTAGCAACTTTTCAAAGGTTCAAGCCTAATGACCCATTCTTCAAGAAATTTAAGAATAAGTACAATAGAGGGCTTCTAGTATAAACTGAGAATCCTAAGACTGCAACTAAGGGTGCATGCTTTTTTTATAGAAAAATTGGCATTTCAAGAAGGATTGCTCAAACAAGTACAAGAAAGAAAGTCCAAGAAAATAAGTAACTAAAGAGCATGAAATAGTCTATATTGTATTTGAGTCACTGATTATAGATGGCGATCTCCTAAGATGGTGGATTGACTCAGGTATGACGAAACATATGACAAAGACAAAGGAATGACTTGTGAAAATGAAGAAACTAAAGCCAGAAGACTATAAGGTGTATATGAAAAATAACACCTACAGTGATGTGGTCAGAATAGGGTCTTATAGGCTTCATTTGGAAGGGACCAGTCTACTGCTAACAAATGTACTTTATGTACCTTTCATGAGAAGAAATCTTTTAACAATAATGAATTTTTTCAAGAAAGGCTTCAAAATCAATTTTCAAAGTCACAATATCACTATTGAAAAAGATGAAAAAGTAAAGCTCAAGGGTCGCTATGATGTTGACCATGACCTCTTTTGTTTAAATGTAATTCTTTCAAAAAGTAATGCAATGAATATTTCTAATTATGTTGATTAAGCACTTAATGTGAATCCATATTTATATCACTTAATGTTAGGACATGTGAATGTTAACAAAATGGAAAAAATAATTTACATAAAATTGTTATCGTCTCTTAAAAATGTAGAATTTAAAAAATATGAACCATGCATATGAGATAAAATGACTATACAACCATTTCCTAAGGGTAGCAGGACGTGTGACTTATTAGTTTTAGTACACACAGATATATGTGGACGTTTAACAGTAAAAAAACATGAAAATAAATCATATTTTATTATATTTATAGATGACTAATCGAGGTATGGATACATCTACCTAATCTCGAGAAAATCTGAAGCTCTTGAAAAGTTTAAAACATATAAATATGAAGTTTAAGGATTATTAAGATGAAAAATCTAAGTTATTAGATTTGATTGAGCAAGTGAATATAACTCTAATATGTTTAAGACCTTCTATAGTGATAATAACATAACTCTTCGTACAACTATACCTTATACACTTCATCAGAATGATGTAGCAGAAAGAAAGAATAAAACCTTAATGGGTATGATAAGATCTATAATGGTACATACAAATCTTTCTAAGAAATTCTAGAAAGAAACAATAAACACTAGCATGTATATTCTAAATAAGGTTTCTTCTAAGGTTGTAGAGCTTGATTCATCTGCGAACTTGATACACCTCATGAGTTATAGACTGACATAAAACCGAACTTGATTCATCTGCGAAAGTAGGGGTCTCATATGCATGTGTTGATTCCTAGTCAGATAAAGACAAATTAGATAACAAGACTATCAAGTGCATCTTCGTGGGGTACCCAAAGAGATAAAAAAGATATTGCATATATAATTCTGAGAAAGGATTTATAGAAAGTAGGAAAGTGGAGTTTCTAAAAACCAAAGAAAGTGGTTTTGATCATAAAGATGATGGTGTCTTTCTGGATATCATAAAGAATTGTAAGATACCTACTCAGGATTTAGAGCATAATGATCCATTTGTAAATGATGAACAACCTTCACAACTAGTAACTAGATAAAAAAAAATAAGAATTCTTTCCTCTTATTTAAATGATTATTATATATTTTTTAGAGAGAAATTATGTTATTTCATAGACTTTGTTGAAACTCTTGATAACTTGAGTTTTGAAGATGCAGTTGCTTCTAATGAATCTAATTATTAGATGAAAGCAATAAAAGATGAGTTGAACGCCATAAAAAAGAATGAAGTTTGAGAACTAACTATGTTGCCTAAAGGATATATGACAATTGGTAGTAAGTGTGTTCTCAAGAAAAAAACTCAAGGTAGATGAAACTATTGATAAGTTCAATGCAATATTAGTAGCAAAAGGTTATTCTTAATGAGAAGAGATTGATTATGAAGAAACTTACTTTCTTGTAGCTAAATTGGTCTCTATTCATATTATTTTGGCATTGATATCTTATTTTGATCTTAACCTATACCAAATGGATATGATAACGACCTTCTTAAATGATGAATTAAATGAAATTATTTTTATGCAACAATAAAAAAGTTTTGAAATTGAAGGTCAAGAGAATAAAATATATAAGTTGAATAAATCCTTATATGGACTTAAGCAATCACCAAGACAAATAGTAAATAGTAAAAGTAAATATATCCGCCTTGCCGGATTCGAACCAGCGTCAAAAGCTCAGCCAGTGACCACTCCTACCTGTTGTAAAGCTGATTCGAACCAGATACGTTGTTGATCTTTCATTTTTATTTAAAAAAACAAAAGTACAACAGAACAGCTTTTATTGAATTAAAAAAAAAATGGTCAGGAAGCTCGTCAAAGGGTAAATAGTAAAAAAATGAGCATATCCGACCTGCCGGATTCGAACCAGCGACCTAAGGATGACAGTCAACCAACTACAGTCCTCCGCTCTACCAACTGAGCTAAGGTCGGCTTGTGTTATCCAAGAAAGAAATATATTATAAAGCTTTAAACATTTACATTTGTACCCTAAAGGACAAAGCAAAGAATCACATGGGCATTAACACCTGAACGGTTTAGCATGCTCCACCTTAACGGCCAACGAGTCGCATCAACGAGTATTTAATGAGGGTGTACGTAATTAGTACCACCTACCACCATGAATATTTAGAGAGCCTGTTTTGGGAGATGATAATGGTGTTATACCAACAGGGGCTCAGTGTGGTTGGTATTGGTAGGAGCTGTCAGTGCAGGGTCTCTTTGTGGTTGGGACATTGCAGGTTCAAACCCCAGTGGATAAGATTGAATAATAACTGGTGGGGGTCTGCCTAAACCCAGCTGGCGTTTAAAAAAAATGATAATGGTGTTGAAAGTGAAGATGGGGTGGACATATATAAGCCAATTTCAACTCCAACCTCATCTTTTATTTTTATCGCCACTCCCATCACCCCTCTCATCTCCTTTCCATCTCCGGCTCCCAAACAACAAACAACAACAACAACTACGCCTTCATCCCAAAACAATTAGGGTCGACGATATGAACCAACAAAGAAAATCATTCTGGGTCTTCCACATGAATCCTTCTCCTCCATTCATTTCTATCCAATGCCATGTCCTCGGTGAGGTTCACAGCATTCATATCCTTTCCTATCACCTCCATCCATGTCTTCCTAGGCCTACCCCGACCTCTTTTAATTAATATATTTTCCCATTTCTCCATCCTTCTAACTGGAGCATCATTAGGCCTTCGTCTTGTATTTTCACACATCCATCTCAACATACACATCTCAGTTACACTCATTTTTTGAATATGATGTCTTTTGGCAGCCCAACATTCCGTGCCATATAGTAAAGCGGGCCTAATAGTCGTCCTATAAAACTTTCCCTTCAACCGCAATGGCTCCCAAACAAAGCACAAATATTTTTCAAGATATTGCAATTTAAACAGAAAATAGAATAAGTGTCAACCACACCCATGTAAGCAAATGTTTTATTTGTTTATGGTTGTTAATTATATGGGCTATGTTTCTCCAAGTATTGCATTTTTTTTAACTTTCCAATTGAGCTGTCACTGAAAATCAATATCAACAACCACTAACTTTTTAGGTACGGTCACTCAAACCTGCCAACCCTAACATTTTTAGATGCATACAAACATGAAAGCAACTTCCTTATTTACTCTGTTTATGAAAAATCCATATTAGATAAAAAAAGTTTTGCTGCATGTGTGGCCAGTTGTGTTTCTCACATGCATGTGTTATTATTATATGGAGGTACATAGATGCCAGGATAGCCCATGTAGTTAGAGAAATATAAAGTCAAGGAGAAAACCAGAGAGAGGAAAGTGGAAACATTCATCGTAGATGAACGTCATCTAAAGCACAAAAAATAAATGGCTGAAAAACAAGGAAAATGGTGGTGTTTGGCAGGATTTTGCTTAAAGGGGCGGCAAAAAATTTTTGGTTTCTAATATTTACAATTTTCAAAACTTTTCAAAGGGGGCATCACTTAGTTGAAAATTTTCAAAATTTTTTGCTTAAAAAGTAGCAAAAAGATTTTGGTTTCTAATATTTACAATTTTCAAAAGTTTTCAAAGGGAGCATCATTTACTCGGTTGAAAAATTTCTAAGAATTTCAAAAAAATTATAAATTTTTTTCTTAAAGGGGGTGCAAAAAACTTTTGGTTTCTAATATTTAAAAATTTCAAAACTTTTCAAAAGGGGTATCACTTATTTTCAAAACTTTAGGAGGGGCTCCAGCCCCTCATCACCCCCTGGATCCGCCCTTGGTGTTTGGGTTGCCGCTCATCACATAGATGAACGGCATGGAATATTGTCAGAGGTGCCTTTGACCTAACACGGTCTTATTATATTGTGTCAAGAGAGCAGCTTAAAAAGTCCACCACGTCTGGTATGAATGAGCAATGATCAGTTGATATAAAATAGAACCGCAAGTAAATTTTCACCACTGTTAGAAAAAATGATGAGTACTTTTGGAGCTCACAGCAAAGGTGAAGGAAAACCATAACTTACACAAACAGCAATAGGATTGAAGACTTGTTTTTTCAAACCCACTAAGACGCCCTTTTGCCTTAATTAAATGGAGTGTTAAAAAGTAGCTACAAGTTTTGGAAGTGATTGCCAAGCGTATGAGAAGCGAAAAGGGTGTAAGAAGTGAAGGAAAAACGAGTGGGAAGTGATTCGAGAAGCAAATGACAAGCACATTTTCAATAATAGGACTTGGGGAGTGCACTTCCCTTCCCCACCCCTAAGGGTGCTTTGGGTAACTATGGTATCACCATATCTTATGGTGGTATATGCTTGATTTATATAGATCTAAGCTCCATAAAGTTTTTTTTTTTTTGAAAGGCAAGCTGGGGTTAGGCAGACCCCCACCAGTTGTACAACTATACCATTGGGTTTTGAACCAGCAATGTCCCAACACAAGGTGACCTGCACTAGCTGCTCCTACCAGAAGCGGAGCTCCCGTTGGTACATGTGTTAAAGTTGACTCAAACATGATGTTCAATACAATTTTCAAACCATCTTTATTTTAATGAATTGTGAGCCGTTGATTTTTTATCATCTCAAAAATGGAATGTTGTGATGTATTAAACATGATAAGACCTAACATAAAAAATAAACCATAATAAACACATCTATAATGTTAGATCTAACATTTGGTGTATACCACCATATGGTACCATGGTCCAAAACCGCCAGATTCTCTCTCTGTCTCTCTCTCTTTGGTCTTGGCGAACTTCCTGTGGTCTGGAAGTGGTCCCAACAACAAGTGCCACCTGATAGGGTGGGAAACCCTAAAGCTTCCTCTTTATAGGGAGGGTTTGAGAATCAAGGACCCCAGATTGAGGAGTATGATTCTCGTCGTGAAGCAGAGCTGGCTTGCACACCAACATGGGTTCCCGTGCGCAAGCGTTCTTCTTGCTAAATACGGGGGTGTAAAATCGTTGGTTGGGGCCACTTGCGTGAATCAGCAAGCAATGTCAAAGCTTCGTCGCTCATGGATCCAAGTTTGGTCTGCGGTTCTTTCAAATAATGGCATTGTTGACTCACAGTCTCAGTTCTTAGGACGCGCCTTTGCTCCTAACGGTTCTTTCCGCGCAAAAGAATGCTACATCTCTCTCCTTCCTTCGAGGGTGGACCGGTTTCCGGCAAGCCTTATCTGGGGCAAGGGACCGACTCTTAGATCTCGTTTCCTGGCATGGCTCATCCTTCATGATCGAGTGCAGACTGATAGCTTCCTTAAAACCATCGGATTCCAGCTTCCGAGTAAATGTGTGTTGTGTAAAGCGGTCGAAGAAACTGCGTTTCACCTTTTTTGGGAGTGCACTGTATTTCAAAACATCTTTAAGGTCACCTGGAATAAGCCTGTGGTCAGCGTATGCCAGGAATCGTTTGCCAATGACTTGTTGTGGGGTCCTCAACCAGTACGTCAGTGCAACAAATGACAGATTATTTGGCGAACTTGACTTCTCTCATTCTGGTGGGCCACTTGGATGACCTGCAACAATGCTATTTTTCGGCATATTCCAACAGTTTTCAATAAACTAGTGAACCTGATATTGGCAGACGTGTACGCCATTCTACGCATCAGCCTTCCTGAGCTTCAGCGCAATCAGCACCCATCGACACCTCTTGAACCAGGGTGATGCTCGTCGATCATCTGTATTTGTATCTTGCTTTCTTTTCTGGGCTTCTAGGCTTGCCTTGGACCTTTTTTGTATTTTCGGCAGGTTCAACGTTGGTTGAACCTGTTTTTCGCAATGTTGATGGTTATAGTTCGTCTCTCTCTCTCTCTCTCTCTCCCTATATATATATATGTGTGTGTGTGTGTGTGGTCATCACTCACAAATCGTCAAGTAAGCAGTTTTTTAGGCAGCTTGATGTAAGATATATTTTTACTTCTATAAATAGGAACTGATGGGGGCGTATTTGTTCCTACATCTTATGACATACTATAATCCATGTGAACTATGCAGCTCATAACATACATATTTAAGTTTGTTTTTCAATCTAGTATAAGAATGTGCAGAGCTTGCATTTTGAGTAATAGTGACTTCATCTGCATGGTTCAACAATTCTTTTACCCACAAAGGTTTGCCCTATTATTTGTCTCTAATTTGAGTTTCGGTCCTGTCTCCAGTGCATTCAAGGACATACTTAAAAGAAGTTTTGATAATAAGTTTTGAAAGATTTTCTTAACAAAGGCATCCATCCACTTAGTCTAAATGACAAATAATGCTAAATTCTTAAAGGCTTCCTGATAGACCTCCACAGTGTGTTCAATCAAAGCAATTTCATGCAAATACAAGATCAAATTAGCTTCATAACTATGTGCATCGAGTACAAAGTAAAGTTAAGAATAATTGTGCAGTCATTTACATCCATTAATAACAAGAATACATGAAACATTCATCTTACAATATATGAGAAATTTTATAGACAGTAAATGGTGATCATCATTTTCATGCCCAAAATTGGGAAGAAATATACAATATGAAGCCTTATACTGATGTAATATGTTGCATACAAAATCCGAGAATATGGGTACTATTTCTTTTTTCCCATAAAGTGCTTTCTACTACAATATAAGTTACTGTATATTTAGGAATGAGCTGCTAGATATTTTTGGTATAACTCCTTGGGTCACAGTATGCGCTGACAAGCACTAATATAAAATGAAAAAGCTACATGTACACTGGGGAAAGAAGAGGCAGCCGGAGGCAACAAAAACAACCACCTCCAACTTAAGAATCTCAAAGGAGGCCGTACCATTTGTATACAACAAGGTTATGAACCAATTTGTTTGCACAAATCAAGTTCTGTTATTAACATGTCCCAAATAACACCACTTTTCAGAACTGGTAGTTCTACCAGGCCACAAAGCAGTCTGATGCTGTAAGCATATTTTGTAGAAGGTAAGCAAGTAATCTGTGAGACACATTATAAATGGGAAAACTATAGGAAGTTTAAGAAAAAACAAAGTAAAAAAAAAAAACACAGAGTTATTGCATCTTTTGAATATAAGTAATTGCTATAGACTCATGTAAGATCTAATCTCCCGTTGCTCATCAGTAGCTCAGTGGTTTCACACTCAAATTGTGAGAACACTGAGTTTCTTAGTTCTTTAATGGTCTCCTATCATGTGAAAAGATCAGGTGCAATATGATTGCACAAATATTTGTGCATTAAGCACCTGATCACCCTTCATCTTGGGGACAGGGCCTGTCGGTTGTGGAGCCCAAGGCCTGATGGAGGGCAATCAGGTGGTTAATGCACAAATTTTGTGCCATGTGATTGCACCCGATCCGGACTCCTACTACCATGTCTACAATCAGGTTCAGCAAGCAAAGTGAGCCCAAACCACATACAGAACAGCAAAGAGAGTAAATTCATGAAATGAATATGATTACCAGGCACAAACATTAACACCACATCTGTTCAACCAATCAATGTGCTCGTTGAATTCAACCAGTATACTCTGTCCCAAACACCACGGATAATGACAAACCAAATTCTTTGTGCCAAGTTTAGTGACTGACCCATGTTCCCTAAATCCCATTTTCAGTCGAACTCTCCATCAAGATCACTGATTCACTGAGAATTGCTGCATTCAACTGCTTGCCCGTACCATCTAAAAATAGATATGTCCCATCAATTTGGGTGCAATCTATCAGATGCAACACACGTGCATAAAACCATTAACTTCAAGAAAGCTGCAACCTAGAACATTTCTTAACCTGTTAGCATTCATCATCTTCATCATTCAGCCACATATTCCCACCTAAATGCCGCTGCATAGATGTTAGCAATAACTGAATAGATGTCCCCATCTTCTGGATCCAATTCTGAGAGATGCTTCACAGCATTCTCAGCAATCTCGACATTACCATGAATCCAGCATCCACCAAGAAAACCTCCCCATTCATAAACATCATCATGGCCATTGGTTCATCCATATCTTCTGCTTCTCGAAGCAGGCTTGCACGGCCTAATACATCAACTATGCATCCATATAATGCTTTAACTCTGGAACCGCCTGGTTTACAGTCGCCATAGAGGCATAGTATTGACAAGCAAAACCAACCAAAGCAGCATGATTGCAGGCCACTGAAACACCAAGATAAGTGATGCCATCAGGTTCAATTTCCACTTTTTATATCTCAATAAAGAGTTTCAATGTCGGCGTTGGGTGACAGTATAACTACCATACACATGATCATGGCATTCCAAGTGACCAAGTGCATGTCAGGACTCTTTAGGAATGCAGTATCTACCCCCACCAAACTTGGAATAGATGTCAATCAACCTGTGTATAAGAAGAACCCCTCCAAACCTATGCCCCTCCGTTTTGTGTATGAACAGATAGAGTGCCTCTTGCTTGAGAGTCCCCTATTGTCCGCATCCAGATAGCGTTGTGACCAACGAGACATTATCTGGATTTACACAGAAACAAGAATCTGATCAAACCATGCGAGCACTTCTCCATAACGATCATTTTCCGCACAGCCCACTAAAATGATACCTGATGATATAACATCTCTCATCAGAATTTCATCAAACAAACCATGTGTACAATCAATCTCACCAAATTCAACATACCCATCAAACATGGTAATGTGTTAAATGAAATCTGATGGTATAACATCTCTCACCAAATTTAACATACCCATCAAATATGACAGTGCCCCGATGAGATACTTTTTACAAACAAGTGGTGTGCATCGATCAAACGGCCATAATTGCATTGGCAACTGTCCAGGGATGTATACAATGCCTAAATTCCTTTAACCATTATTGTCAAAGATGTTAACAGAGAAGGTGAACATGATTTTGGAGAGAACTTACGTTAGATCAAAGATACCATGATAGTTAAATATGCTAGAGTTACACAGAGTTGAACTAAAAGCTCAAGCTTCCAAGATGACATGATGCCACTCTGCAATATGACGAAGAGATAAGAAAATGGAAGAAAATTTCCATAAAGGTGGCAGCAAACCAATATTGGGATTATTTTTTAAGACACGCTACTGTGTCAGAGAAGCATTTTCCCTGCCACAAATGAAAGGACGAGGTAAAAAAATAGAAAAACTAACCAAAAACAACGTGGACGGCAGGATTCGAACCTGCGCGGGCAGAGCCCACATGATTTCTAGTCATGCCCGATAACCACTCCGGCACGTCCACTCGATCTGTTAATAGGCGCAGCTGAAAAGTTCTCATGATTTCTAAATATAATCCCTGGTTGTGATTTGTGGAGTAATTAAAGCAATTATCTCTTGCTTGCTTTCTGTTTGTTTGGAGAGGGACATAATTTTTCACTCTCCTGATGTATTTAACATCAATGGAGCATAACCAGCATCAAGAATTCCATGTGTTTCTACAGCTAATTTAACATAGATGATTATTGGGAAAAGCGTGAATTGTTGGCCTCATGTTCTAGATCTTCAGACTTTCTTTGTGACTATAACTAGGGGTGGGCAACGGGCCAGGCAGTCCCATGGGCCAAGCCGACCCGGTCTACGATGGGCCAGGTTTGGGCCAAGGTCTTAGGCCCGGGCAAGGTATTAGACCGAAACCCAGCCAGCTATATACATGGGCCGGGCCCGATGGGTATGAGTTATTTATTATTTTTTAATAATCTATTTTTTTTTAAAATTAACTATTGCATAATAACTTGGTAACTATTATTATTTACCTAATTAGTTTTATTAATTTTATAAAAACTAGAAATATAATTAATTGGGTGATTGAAAAGTTGGAAACTTGTTAATTATTACTAATTACAAATGGATTTGGGTCGGGTCAGGCTAGACTCAGCCCACTTCACATTTCACCATTGGGCCAGGTCATTGGCACCTGCTCTTCAAACCCGAGCCCATTAAGAATCGGGCTAAAACCCGGCCAAAACTTGGCCCATTAGTAAACAGGCCAGGCCAGCCTGCACTTAAAGCCCGGCCGACTGAGCTCTAAATTGGGCCATCCCGATGCCCACCCCTAACTATAACGAGAAAGAAAATGTTGTTCCTTAATTTATTGTGCGCTTCTCCCCCACCCCTTCTTTTACTTTTTTGGCCATTGGGTCCAACAATTTTTAATTAGTCATTCAAATGGTTGAGGCTCGATCTCTCTACCTACAAATCAATCAAGTATCCATTCCTCACATATTTGTTGTTTTTGCTGTGTTTTTTTCATAGTTGCCAGAGACGGGTATGGGTACGAGATATTGGTATAGGTACGCAAGGCCCTTAAAAGTTTCGTTGTATTTAAATTTTTTGGTATGAGTTTCTAATAGACATTGATACGAGATTTTGGTACCGGGTTTTCCTTGATGATCATACAAGTTTCTGAAAATTATATCTCATCATTTATGTTATAAGAATAATACCATCATATATATTATGACAAAAGAAATGCTAAGAAAAGCAAAAGCACTAAAAAAAAAAAATCATCCAATTTCACTATCTATAGCTATAGCAATCAAGCAACATGTAAAATCAAAAATATAGAAAGCAATAATTTTTAAGATAATAACTAAATAGAGGAAACCTAAAACAATCTCAAGCTAATAATATAAGGGTTGCCTCTTACAAGAATTTATGAAAAGTATATGCAAGTATGAGAATGATTTCTTGAATGTCTTCTCAAATCTCAATCATGAAATTGATATAAAAAGTACAAAAAACATATTTAAATTAAAGAAAAAGAAATAACCGCCCATGGTAGCCTCAATGGAAGTGAGTGATGGTTTTAATGAAAGTAAGTTAGATCCACACATATAAGAAACGTGTAAGAGGGGGCTGTAGAAGTCCTATTATCTCATGTCTTATCTTGTTTGAGAGGGATACAATTATTGCAACCACCATACATGAAATCAAGTTTGGTTTTGGTTTCACTTACATAAGAAATTAGTTTCCTATATTTTTAGGGATGAGTTTCATATGCATTTATAAATGAAACCAAGTTTAGTACTGGTTTCACTTATATAAAAAAATTGGTTTCCTACATTCTTAGGGACGAGTTTTATATGAATTTAGAAATGAGGTTATTGGTGTTTCTTTCGTACCATTACGAGGTACTGGTACGCCTGAAATGGGATACATAGGGTGAAATTGTTGGGTTTCCCTCTTTAGTGGGGCCTATTCACATGCTGAAATTACCTTTTTTGAGTGACTGACATTAATGACAGTCATCAGTACTGCCATATGCCTTTATTACTTGAAGGATTTTCCAGGATGTGACCTTGGAGGTCACTACGACTGTTCATATTCCCTCTATTCATTAAATGCTATGGCTGACACATTTTAAAAGGGTGTATGGGTTGTGTTCATATACAGCCATTGTAACATCAGAGTACTTGGTTTTTCTGCAGTAGTGCAGAGGTTTTAGTAGGTAGCAGAGTCATGTGGTGCCGTGTATGTGTGCTTTGTTCTTCTGTAGAACAAAGAGCATTTTTCTGCAGGCCGTGTGTGCGTACCTTTTTTTTATCAGGAGCAGCATAATGTTATTCAGATAGGCAGCAGAGTGCGTGTTTTTGTAAGAGTGCTTCTTCACTTCTTTTAGACTGCTTCGGTTGGTGAGTTCTTCAGAACATTCAGTGAGGTCTTTCCTCTTGTTTTTCGCTACAACTTTGTGTGTTTGTAAGGCTTATGCCTTTTGGTATTTGTAATCTTTTGGTTGATAATAGTGGAAGGTGTTGACCAATCGGTCACTGTGGATGTACCTCAGTTTGAGGGAACCACGTAAATCTTGTATGCCTCTTTATTTTCTATTGTCATATTTACATTGCTTTCATTGATTTATACTTGGAGAAAGACATTTTCTTCAACATCTGGTATCAGAGCAAGGTTAATCCAGATTCGATTTATTGTATTTTGTGTGTGAAAATTATGGAAAGCAACGTTGGGCGTATGATTAGTTTGAATGGCATAAATTGGATGACTTAGAAAACAAAAATGGAAGATCTTTTAGTTTGTAAAGACTTGGATAGATCCATAGAGGGTGATAGCAGCAAATCAGAAGAAATGAAAGATGATGAGTGAAAAACATAGACCGAAAAGTTGTCAGTTTCATTCGGCAATGGATTGATGATAGTGTTTTTCATCATGTCTCAACTGAAAATTCAGTACATGGTCTTTGGACCAAACTGGAGAGTCTTTATGATAGGAAAACGACAATGAATAAAGCTTTTTTATTTCGAAAACTTGTGAATATCAAATATAAAGAGGGTACTTCTATTGCAGAACATTTGAATGAGATTACGAGCATTGTGAATCAGTTGGCCACCATGAAAATTACTTTTGATGACGAGTTGCAAACTCTGTTACTTCTTAGTTCACTTCCTGAAAGTTGGGAAACCTTGGTGGTCACTGTTAGTAACTCTGCACCTGATGAAATGGTAACTATGAGCGAAGTTACCAGCAGACTATTAAATGAAGAGACAAGAAGAAAATCATCAAGTCCTCACTCTGAGGCTCTTGTGATGGAAAATCGGGAGAGAGGAAAAAGTAAGAGTAGGTCTCCACATAATCATTTCAAATCTAGAGGTCGTTTAAACTCGAGTTCAAAGAAAGACGTTGAGTGCTATTATTGTCACAAGAAAGGGCACATGAAACGAGAGTGCAAAAAACTCAAGTTCAAAGAGCAGAACAAAGAGAAAAAATCAGAGGAAAAACAAAATGACACAACTGCAGTCACAGATGGTGAACTCACGATTATCTATGATGGTACTAACATTAGTTTGATTGGACAAGAGACATATTGGGTAATTGATTCTGGAGCTTCATTTCATGTTACCTCACGGGCTGATTTCTTTATTTCTTACTCGCAAGGTAATTTCGAAAATGTTCGAATGGGAAATGAAGATGTGTCAAAAATTATCGGTATATGTGACATTTGCTTGGAAACAAATATTGGCTGCAAATTGTTGCTTAAAGATGTGAGGCATGTACCGGATATTCGACTAAATTTAATCTCTGTTGGAAAGTTGGATGATGAAAGCTACAACAACAATTTCAGTGATGGAAGGTAGAAGCTATCTAAAGGTTCTCTGGTGTTAGCAAAAGGAAAGAAGACTTGCTCTCTTTACACTATGCATGCAAAGATTTGCAAAGGTGTTGTGAATGCTGTGAAAAATGACTCGTCCACCGATCTATGGCATAGAAGGCTCAGACATATGAGCGACAACGGATTGCAAGTTTTGTTCAAGAAAGAGCTTCTAGCGGGGATAAAAGATACGTCTTTGAAAATATGTGTTCATTGATTTTATGGTAAACAAAATAAAGTATCATTCCGTAGAAACATTGCATCTAGAAAATCTTATGTTCTAGATTTAGTACATTCTGATGTATGTGGTCCTTTAAAGGTTAAGACTCTTGGTGGTGCATTATATTTTGTTACTTTTATTGATGATCATTCTAAAAAAATTTGAGCTTATACACTAACAACTAAAGATCAAGTTCTAGATATATTTAAGCATTTTCAAGCCATGGTTGAAAGAGAAATTGGTAGACAGTTGAAATGTGTTCGCTTGGATAATGGTGGTGAATACATTGGGTCATTTGATCAGTATTGCACCAATCATGGCATCAAACATGAAAAGACAGTAAAAAAGATACCTCAACAGAATGGAGTTGCAAAGAGAATGAATCACACCATTTTTTAGAGAGTAAGATGTTTGCTATCACATTCCAAATTACCAAGATATTTTTGGGGTGAGGCAATGAGGACAACAATTGATTTTATCAATTTGTCTCCTTCTATTCTGTTGAATGACGATGTTCCAGAGAAAGTTTGGACAGAAAAGGAAGTGTCCTATGATCACTTGAGAGTATTCGACTGCAGAGCTTTTGTTCACATTCCAAAGGATGAGAGGTCCAACCTTGATCCTAAAGCAAAGCAATGCATATTTCTTGGCTATGGACATGGAGAATTTGGCTACAACTTATATGATCTAATTGATGAAAAGGTTGTCAGAAGCTGAGATGTTGTTTTCTTGGAAGATCAAGCTATTGAAGACATTGACAAGCTTGAGACAACTAAGTCTAGTGCTGGAGATCTTGTTGACTTAGATCCTCTTGATTCACCTGTTGTTCAGGATATCAATGAGGAGATGCAAGCATCTCATGATAATGTAGAAGAAGGAAATGTTGAGACAGAGATTGAGGGAGAGCAGTTACCCCAAGAGCCACCTCTACATTCACCATTAAGGAGATCTATCAGAGAAAAACAACCGTCTAGAAAATACGCTTTACATGAGTATATGATGATAACAGATAAAGGAGAGCATGAGACTTATCAAGAAGTTTTGGAGCATGAAAACAAAACCGAGTGACTTAAGGCAATGAAAGAGGAAATGAAATCATTGTATGAGAATCACACCTATGATTTAGTGAAACCACCTAAAGAGAAGAAGTTTTTGAAAAACAAATGGGTCTTCAGGCAAAAGAATGATGGGAACAACTCTCAACCTAGATTCAAGGTATGACTAGTTGTGAAAGGTTTTGGTCAGAAGAAGGGAATTGATTTTGATGAGATATTCTCACCAGTTGTGAAGATGTCCTCTATCTGAATTGTACTTGGTATAGCTGCAAGTATGAATTTAGAAGTTAAGCAACTTGATGTGAAGACTGTATTTTTTTATGATGACTTAGAAGAAGAAATTTATATGGAGCAACCTGAGGGTTTCATTGACAAGGGTAATGATCAGATGGTTTGCAAATTGAAGAAGAGCTTGTATGGATTAAAGCAAGCATCGAGACAGTGGTACAAAAAATTTGATTCTTTCATGGCTGAGCATGGGTATTCAAGAACCACCACAAATCATTGTGTATTTGTGAAGAAATTTTTAGATGGTAAATTTACTATTCTCTTGCTTTACATTGATGATATACTAATTGTAGGCCAAGACATAAGCAAGATTAACAAGTTGAAGTCAGAATTGAGTAAGTTTTTTGCCATGAAAGACTTAGGTCCAGCAAGACAAATTCTTGGGATGAGAATTGTTCGTGACAGATCACATGGGCTAATCTGGTTATCACAAGAGAATTATATTAAAAATGTTCTTGAGAGGTTCAATATGGACAAGGCAAAGCCTGTTAATTGTCCACTTGCAGGACATTTCAAACTTAGCTCAAGTCAATGTCCTACAAGTGATGAAGAAGAAAATGAGATGCAGAAAATTTCCTATGCTTTAGTAGTTGGCTCTTTAATGTATGCCATGGTTTGTACTCGACCGGATATTGCTCATGCAGTTGGGGTTGTTAGTCGATTTCTGTCAAATCCGGGGAAAGAACACTAGGCAGCAGTGAAATGGATTCTAAGGTATCTTCAGGGCACTTCAAAGATGAGTTTGTGTTTTGGAAAAGGTGAGCCTATTCTTGATGGGTTCGCAGATTCTGATATGGTTGGTGATATCGATAGTAGGAAATCTACTTCTGGTTATTTGATTATTTTTGCAGGGGGAGCAGTTGTATGGCAATCAAGATTACATAAATGTGTAGCTCTCTCCACCACAGAAGCTGAGTTCATCGTCATTACAGAAGTAAGCAAGGAATTACTATGGCTGAAGAAATTCTTACAAGAGTTGGGCTTAAAACAAGAAAAGTATGTTCTTCATTGTGATAGTCAGAGTGCAATCCACTTGAGCAAAAATTTCTCTTTTCATTCAAGATCGAAACATATTGATGTTAGATACCATTGAATTCGAGATATCTTGAATGATAAACTGTTGCAACTTGAGAAAGTTCACACTGATGATAATACTTCAGATATGTTGACTAAGGCATTGCCTAAGGACAAGCATAAGAAGTGTCGACTCTTGGCAGGAATGGTCGAGGCCTCCACATAAGTCGGGAGGGAGAGAATTGTTGGGTTTCCCTCTTTAGTGGGGCCCATTCACATGCTGAAATGATCATTTTTGAGTGACTAACATTAATGACAGTCATCAGTACTACCATATGCCTTTATTACTTGAAGGATTTTCCAATATGCCACCTTGGAGGTCACTACGGCTGTTCATATTCCCTCTATTCATTAAATGCTATGGTTGACACCTTTTAAAAGGGTGTATGGGCCGTGTGCGCATACAGCCGTTGTAACATCAGAGTACTTGGTTTTTCTACAGTAGTGCAGAGGTTTTAGCAGGTAGTAGAGTCGTGTCGTGCTGTGTATGTGTGCTTTGTTCTGTAGAATAAAGAGCATTTTTCTGCAGGTCGTGTGTGCGTACCTTTTTTTTATCAGGAGCAGCATAGTGTTATTCAGAAGGCAGCAGAGTGCGTGTTTTTGTAAGAGTGCTTCTTCACTTCTTTTGGACCGCTTCGGTTGGTGAGTTCTTCAGAACATTCGGTGAGGTCTTTCCTCTTGTTTTTCACTACAACTTTGTGTGTTTGTAAGGCTTATGCCTTTTGGTATTTATAATCATTTGGTTGATAATAGTGGAAGGTGCTGACCTATTGGTCACCGTGGATGTACCTCAGTTTGAGGGAACCACGTAAATCTTGTGTGCCTCTTTATTTTCTATTGTCATATTTACATTGCTTTCATTGATTTATACTTGGAGAAAGGCATTTTCTTCAACAGAAATATGGTTTTTATGCAGCTATAGTTTTTTTATTGGAGAATTTAGGTGCATGCGCCTAACTTAAAACTTTTCATCATATAGGTGATTGTTTTATCATGAAAGTGTTTATATAACCACTTTAAGTTACTCTTTCAATCATTTTCACTTTTTTGACCCTGTAAATGGCTCTTTAATCAGTTTTATTCTTTAATTGACTAAATGTTAGCCCCAAGGGGTTTGGCATAGTGAAATGGGGCTAGGTCACTAGACCAACAATCTAGGTTCAAATCCCATGAACGTCACTCCTTGCGTAAGTCGAAGTTTTATGCTGCCAGAACAACAACCTTAGATATGAAAAGCAGAGCCAGTGTGGCTAAATCTTTGATCCCTGGGGTGGTCTCTCTATATACCAAATTAAAAAATGACTAAATGTTACCTTTTGTAGATGCTATATATTTTTATTGGTATTAAGGCAAAATAGAAATGGCAAAATGTAACGTGGTTTGGCTATTATGAAGCCTACATCCACGATAGGTAAACACTCTCTCTTCTCTCTTATTTTATTCAAAGCACAACCACTCAATAAATACAAAATGAGTGGTCAAAGGATAAGGAAGACCAAAGGATTACAAGGAGAGTGTTTATATGAAAACACCCATCATCTTAGAAAAACGTTTTTAGTAGGAGAGTTATCTCTCTCCTGATTTTCAGCTCCTACATGATACATTTTCCCTTCATTAGCACTTTCTTTGTTTATCTGAAAAATCTTTCCAGTTGGGCAAATATCCTTTGTGATCTTCTTGTTACCATTATAGTTACATTCTTTGTAGGTGTTACTATCATTGTTTTTACTACTATTAAAAAGAGTAATCTCTTTCGTTTCCTTTTTACTCCCCATCAAACTTAGTTGATAGCAAAGGCCAAGTTTGTTCCTGAGATAAGAGAAGATTTTCCAAGGGGCTTGGTGAAAGCATCACCCAATTATTGTTGGGAGGAAACAAACTTTGTAATCAAATGCTTTTAAGCAACTTTCTCACATATATAGTGATAACTAACTTGGATGTGTTTGGACATTTGAAAAATCAGGGTTAACTGTCATATATAGATCACTAAGATTGTCACAATGAAGAATTGAAGGAGTTTTCAAAAATACTCCAATGTCTCTTAGAATATAAGAGATCCAAGTATGTTCACTGGTGGTAGAAGCCATGTATCAGTACTTTGCCTCGGTATTGGACCTGGCAATTTTTTTTTTGCTTTTTGGTGCTCCAAGAGACACATTTACTTCTAATGAAGGTACAAAAACCAGATGTAGATCTTCGTGTGATTGGGCATCTAGCCCAGTTTGCATATGAAAAGCCATAGAGGTCCAAAGTGCTTTTGGCTAGAATCCCTATTATGAAATCTAATATACCTTTGACATATCTAAGAATGTGCTTGACTACCTGTGCATGCATGAATTGGTTGACGTAATTAACACTAAAAGATAACTTAAGGAGAGATATCATTAGGTATTGCAGTGCACCTACGATACTACAGTAGTGTTTAGGATCCTCGAAACTTGTATCATCATCATTTGACATTTTGGATGCCATAGGCATGAATAGAGCTTTACAATCTTTCATATTGGTACGTTCCAGAAGATCCTAAGAATATTTAGCTTAGCACAAAAAATGAGCTTTTGTGTGAGAAACTTCAATCCTCAAGAAATAGTGATGTTGGCCTAGTCGAATAACTTTAGAATCAAGGTATTCTCCACTGCCATCTGACTAAAATATTTTAATATCAGCTTCAAATTGATATTTAACAAATTTGTGAAAATGCACAAAGCTGTCAAAAAAGTAGATTTTATTTTTTAACGTGTAAACCCATGAAAAATAGTTAAAATTGTCAACAAAAACAACATAATATTTGTGATTTTCATGCGAAAGCACAGGGGCTAGTCCCCATAAATCTGAGTGAACTTTCATAAATGGTTTATCATATGCATGTTCAGAAGAAGTAAATGGAAGTTTACATGACTTCCCAAGCTGGCAATTAGAACACACAAACTCTTTATTTTTTGAATCAACCTCAATGAGTTGTTTTTTATGAAGATATAGAACGCGCGTGCTCAAGATGTTGATGCCATTTATTCTCATAAACTCTTCTAAACCTATTTGAAAAATATGTGGCATGACCTTCTTCTAAGGCATATAAATCACCTCTCCTGCTCCTCGTCGTTATTGTTTGCCATGTCCTTCTGTCTTTAACTGCACATCCATTATACGAAAATTCAAATATATATGGTAAGTCAAAAGTAAGTCTCTTGATAGAAAACAAATATTTTTTTATTTCGAAAATACATAGGACGTTCTTAAGGACAATAGGGGGTGATTTAGATTCAATTTTTGCCTTTCCAACACGGGTAATAGCCAACTTATGTTTATTTCCCACCATGATGTAATTTGATTCGTAATAAGGCTTTGAATTAAGAAGCTTACCCAAGTTACATGTCATATGCGATATGGCTCCGGTGTCAAGGAACCACTCAAAGTCCTAAGAATAAAAAATGTTCATGGTTGCGAGTGCTTGGGGAACATCCTCAGCTTGAAAGACATGGTTGAATCAATGGAAACAATTTATGATTGAGTGATTTCTTTTGTTGCATATCTGACAAGTCACGTTCTCCTACCTTCCTTTATGGCGATTCTCTTTGTTGCCTGAGGCATTATAGTTGGGCTGACCTTCATCTTTCGACTGAGTTTTTTGTTGATTTTGTTGCTGCCTGTTACCATTGTCACCTTGAATAAAACCGCATTACCGAGAGTTAAAACGTTGATTTCCTCCTCCTCGACGCTTTCCTTGGTTTCATTCACCATAGTACGCCACTTGTGGCTGATTGAAGAGTTCAAAATTGTTATGAGTTTCATAGCTTTGCAGAAGAGGGACAATGTCCTTGTAGGGAAGAACATGAGGGAACACATAGAACATTCTTAAGGATAATAGGGGACAATTTAGATTCGATTTTAACTTTTCTAACATGGGTAATGGTCAGCTTATGTCCATTTTCCACCATGATGGAATCTGATCCATAATAAGGTTTTGAATTAAGAAGCTTACCCAAGTTACCTATCATATGTGATATAGCTCTAGTGTTACTCGGAGTCTTGAGAATAAAAAATGTTCATGGCTGAAAGTGCTTAGGGAACATCCTCAACTTGAAAGGCATAGTTGAATCGATTGAAACAACCTATAGTTGGGAGATTCTTTTTGTTGTGTATCTTATAGATCATGTTTTCGTACATCCCTTTACAATGATTCTTTTTGTTGCCAGAGGCATTAGAGTTGGGCTGACCTCCATCTTTTGACTGAGTTTCTTGTTGATTTTGTTGTTGCCTGTTACTATTGCCACCTTGAACAAAACTGCATCCTCGAGAGCTAAAACTTTGATTTTCTTCTCTTCGATGCTTTCTTGGTTCTATTCACCGTAGTATGCCACTTATGTTTGATTTAAGAGTTCAAAATTGTTATGAGTTTTATAGCTTTACAGAAGAGGGATAACGCCCTTGTAGGGAAGGACAGGAGGGGACACATAGGACATTTTGAAGGCTAATAAGAGATGGTTTAGATTCAATTTTTGCTTCTCTAACATGGATAATGGTCAACTTATGTCCATTTTCCACCATGATGTAATATGATCCATAATAAGGCATTGAATTAATAAACTTATCCAAATTACCTATCATATACGATGTGGCTCTGGTGTCAAGGAACCACTCGGAGTTCTGAGAATCAGAAATGTTCATGGCTACGAGTACTTGTGAAATGTTTTTAGCTTAAAAGGCATGGTTGAATCAATTGAAACCGTTTATGACTCAATGATTCTTTTTGTTGCATATCTGACAGGTCACGTTCTCATACCTTCCTTTATGATGATTCTCTTTGTTGCTCGAGGTATTAGAGTTAGGCTGACCTCCATCTTTTGACTGAATTTTCTTGTTGATTTTGTTGTTACCTGTTACCATTACTACATTGAACAAAACCATGTCCCCAAGAGTTAAAACGTTGATTTCCTCCTTGATGCTTTCCCTGGTTCCGTTCACCACAGTATGCCACTTGTGGTTGATTGGAGAGTTCAAAACTGTTATGACTCTCATAGCTTTGCATGAGAGAGACAACATCCTTTTAGGGAAAGACAAAAGGCCTAAGCATAGAGGAGATGAATGGCTCATAACCTTGTTTGAGCCCTTGTAACAACCAGAAAACCCTCTCTTTGTCCTTGACATGCTTACCATGACAGCAAGATCATCACAAATACCTTTGAATTTTTTAATATACTCAATGAGAGCATCAGAGCCCTTCTTGAGAGTTGTCTTCTATTGAGTTAAGGTAAAAACCCCTTTCTTGTAAATCCTAAGTAAAGGCATCGACAAGTGTCATCCAAATCTCTTTGTACATTTCCAAACCAATGACAATACTGAGCACACTTTCAGAGAGTATCCCGATGATTCAACCCTTCAACAATTTGTCTGATCAATGCCAAGCGATATATGTTGGATTCAGAACCTCCTTCTCAGCATCAGTGCCACTTGAAATGAGTTTCGTGGAACTTGGCATGGGTGTATGCCCGATGAGGAAACCCTGCATGTCCAGACTCTCCACAAGAACTAGGATTTGGGTTCTCCCTTATAGGAAATTTAAATGATTCAATTTTAGAGAAACGAAATTTGAAACATTAAAAAATGAAGGGTATGAATAAGAAGAATTCGAGTTTGCAGAGGCCATATCCGAAAGGAACGAATGAAGCTGAAGACCCTCACCCTCAAGCTCTGATACCATAAAGCAAAATGAAAAATAGGTGGTTCAAATAGTATGAAGTCTACATACACGACAGGTAAACACTCTCTTTTCTCTCTTTATTTTATTCAAAGCACAACCACTCAATAAATAAAAAATTAGTGGTCAAAGGATAAGCAAGACCAAAGGATTACAAGGAAAGTGTTTATCCGAAAGCACCCATCATCATAGGAAAAACCTTTTTAGTAGGAGAGCTATCTCTCTCCTCATTTTCAACTCCTATAGGAGACTTTTCCCTTCATTAGCTCTTTCTTTGTTTATCTGAAAAATCTTTTTAGTTGGGCAAATATCCTTTGTGATCTTCTTGTTATCAATATAGCTTCATTCTCTGTAGGTGTTACTATCTTAAAAACAATAATCTCTTTCATTTGCTTTTTAGGTATATCTTTTAAAGTAACAAAATAAAAACAACTATATCTAGATGGAGATTTAGGATGAATCAACAAAAGAGCCGAAAGAAATTCAACATTACCACTCATGAAGATCAACAAAATGTTAAACCCATGAGCTGAACAAGAGCAAAGTCAAAACAAATAAAGAAAGCAGAAGAGAAAAAGAACATCAGACAGATAAAACGGGCTCACGCCGGATCCGCTTGCCCAGATTGTTGCAAAAGAGAGGTAGTGTCAGCAGGAGGGAGCGGGAGATCACTAAGATGCATACGCAAGATTGCATAAACATCTACCAAGATTTTATGCACCAGGTTTTGAATGTTAACCGGAATTTGACGAAAATGAGCATCGTTTCGTGTCATCCAAACAAACCACCAAGAAGTGAGCAACCACGTTCACCAAATGAACCTCAACCTCGTGTTGCGCCTAATGCAAACTGGGCTCAAGATCAGATCTAGCACAAAAGACTCCTTAACAAACACTTTCGGATGCCTCCAGGTCCTGCTAAAGAGTTCCACAAATATTGGGCAAGACCAGAACAAGTGAAACATAGATTCTTCTACAGCTCGACAAAGCACGCACCAACTCGAGAGCTGAATGCCCCACTTCTTTAAATTACTGTAGGTCTGGATCCTATCGTGCAAAATTAACCATGCCATGACTCGAGAACGGGGAGAAGAACCCTTCGCCCAAAGCACATCCTCGGGCAACCAATCAGCCCCCGGGGGGAGCAACGATCTATAAACTTTTTTGGTGAGGAACTCTCCGCTTGGCGCCAGCGCCCACTGCAACCACTGATCAAAATTTTTGGAGCCCTTAAAATGGTCTCTAAAGCAGGCTAAAGCCCTCAACCATAATTTACGCAAGTGCGAGAGCATCAAACCCCAGGTTCCTAGACAAACTGGGATAAGAGCAGGAGCCCCATATTTAGCAAGAAGCAAACGAGCACAAGGGTTATCTGGTTGGTGGGCCAACCAACATTGCTTGGCGACAAAAACAATGCTTCATAGTCTGGGCGCAGGAATGCCTAAACCAGCCATACACCGAGGTAAGACCACCAAACGCCAACCAATCAAGTGACACTTACCCTTGAGTTGACACCCAGACCATAGAAAACCTGCCAGCAAGCGCGTCAGCTGCTTCTCTACTTCCACAGGCATCACAAACATAGACATGAAAAATTCTGGAATAGTTGAAAGAACATGTCTGACTAAGGTTAGACGGCCAATGATGGAGAGATAAGACGACTGCCATAAAAGCAATTTGCGCTTCACTTTTTGAAGTGTCAAAGCCCAAGCAGCAGAAGAGAGGTGCTTCACTTGTAACGGGAAGCCTAGGTACATAATAGGCATGTCAGAAATAGTGCAATTAAAAATTCTCTTTCCAGCTGCAAGCATATTGGCATGAACATTGAACATAATAATAGAGCATTTGGTATCATTTAGAGAAAGCCCAGATAGGGAGAGAAAGAACTGAATGATAAGCTTGAACCTAAGCATCTGCTGAATATTTGCACGACAAAAAATGATCATATTATCAGCATAAGTAAGAATATGACCCGAGAAGTTTGAAACCTGCAAAGGATCAATGAAACATGATATTGCAGCCCGCTTCAGCAATACCACAAGACCCTCGGCAATAACATTGAACAACAAATGCGAGAGGGGGCACCCTTGCCGCAAACCCCGCCCCAGCTTGATTCGGTCTCCTCTAACACCATTGATATTTAACATGGTCTGGGCATTTGAGACCAGCTCCCGCACCCAACCAGAAAAATGATGACCGATACCAAAAGTTGCTAACATTTGACGTAAATGTTTCAAATTTGGGTCGGATGTGGCCAATGCCATATGCGACTAATCTGATATTGACTAGATGCATTCAAATTTGGGTTCAGATTTGGATAGTAAAAAGCTCATACCAAATCTGCCTTTTTGTCTGTAAACGCATTCGAATATTCGTTAGATTCCTTAGCAAAAAATCAAAAGCATATTTGCATCCTGATATAATCAGATATACTAACTTGGGTTGACCAATTATTTAAAATCACTAAAGAAAGATTCTCTTGTGATTTTGAATCCACGGCTAGGAAACATGTCAGTCACAAAAGCATTCTATGAGCAAATAGTAAAGCGACTGTTTCCACAGTTTCATCGTGTGGGTGATTTTTTTTTTCTAAAATATTTTTAAAGCAGCGTCATAGATGTTCATGTAGCTTTTGACTGAATATAATTCAATTATTGCAAAACTTACTCCAACTCAATTCGAACTTGGATCACATAGTATCCAGCTCATTTTTTATTTGCAATGTGTATACTTGCAATTAAACAAAGGTAATTAACATGTAGGCACCTATCGCATGGAAAATTTAGTCTATCAACCTCAGTTTCAAATATTTATAAATTGCTCAGATGAGTGCCTGAGTTAAGTTTGCATATCACCTAACTCTAGTTAACTGTTTAAAATGACTTTTTCACCTTTTTCTTTCTTGGAATTCTTAAATGTCATTCTCATTTGTAGGTACAGTTAAGTATAAAGAAGTAATTTCAGAGGGTAAAACCAACATAGGCGCCAGGCAAGGAGGACATGACAGTTATGTAAACTTGTCAAACATTTAAGTAGTGTATGGTAAATTTACATCTAGCCTTCCCATTTCTCAACAATTTGAACATAAGTACTTACCCTTTTAAGAAATTGCTCAGGTAAGCTAGGGTAAATAATGATAAGGTGCTCACGAAGTAACTACTCCCACCTAATAGAAACTTTAGATTTTCAAATTTCTTAATTTTTTTTTATCAGACCCTATAGATAAGATCTATAAGCATTATTTAGTAGAAAACAAGTGATTATAGCATGCATGTAAGTTTTTTTTGTAAGACCTTTAAAAATCAACAGCTCATAATGTATCAAAATTTCATGACTTAAAAAATCCTATTTTTATGTCCAAAACACATGATCCAAAGCATGATTCCTGTCAAATAAACTAATGATGAGTACATTCACAAGGTTTAATTGAGAAGATACAACCTACAACCACGATTTCTAGTATGTGGGAGTAGGTACTCCCGGAGCACCGTAGTGGTCTTGATTACTCTGGTTTGCAGCTTTAGGAGAAATGATCAAATCCTGCCTAGTTCATAGATAATAAATTAAATAAACTTTGTGCCTTATATGCAACGGAGGGTGTTTACGCAGATCCTTTTATCATTTTTTTTCTTAAACATGCTTTTATGCCTAGATTACCAATTTGCAGATAAAGATTTGGTTTCTTAACGTGATCTACAACTAATGCAGGATATATAAGCTACAATGATCTATTATGATGCACGATATATCCAAAGCTTGCATCACATGGCCAAACAATGGAACAATAGTTTCTGCTTATACTCCACTGTGGAGTTCCTTCGATGGCATCAATGCAATGACTTACATCAAGAAGCCTTACAAAACACCTGTTGCATGTTTTATTTGTTAATTTGTTAACTCAATATCATCGAAGTAATACAGGAAGGATGATCTCAAAGAAAATTAAATATCATAGCCATTATTATACAAATAGAATCTAAAATGCATTTTCCTTTCAGATTGACAAATTCACAAGATCAAGGGCCTATCCAAAGCCCACCAACCTGAGAATCCAGAAATTACCACTGATGCCAATGAAAAGAAAGAGAGGAAGTAAACAGAAAGGAGGAGAAGAAAAAAAAAATCTAATCTAACATGGATGCAGCCTTATGTACACAATTACACGTAGTAGATCATGCCCACTTCAATGAGGCTGATGTGAGGAATATTTAGTGCAACAGCAGGCCCTCTGCAATTTTTACGAAGGAACGAGTACCCGTAGTTGATCATTAGTTTCTTCAAGAACGAAGATACCCTCCTTGCCTTGATGTATGAGTGTCCCATTATGTATGCCACCCCTGCATATTTTGCCTCTATCAGATCCTGCAGCTCCTCTCTCACAGATGGGTCCATCCGTTGTTCCTCAGGTAATTCAAACCGCACTCTTCGTCTGTTTGGCTGTGGTGATTCTTGCTCGTAGAGCGACTGCAAGCTCAGCAATGCTGCTGATTTACTGCTGCTTGCAGTGCTTTGTGTTGCCTCACCTATTTCGCAGGTCACTAGGTTAAAACTTGATCTCACCTGGGTTCCAATCACAGCCATCCTCCCATCCGATGAACTGTCACAGTTGGAAGTCTGAGAATTATCTGCTTCCATATAAATGAACTCTGCAATACTGACTATAAGCTGATCTTCAAAATTATCGTTGTCCTTCTGAACATCCCTGTATCCATATCGCACGATGCATCTGTACATGCGATATTCTTTCGGACCAATGCGGCCTATGAGGTAACGCTCATCATCCAACACATGGGGTACAGGGACAGATTTAACACAGACAAACACCAACACCTTGTGGAATGCAGGAAGATTTGTGACAAAATGTGAAAATATGGCAGGGACCCCCGTGACCAATTCAGAGTATATGAGACCAATACCTGGCACGCGGGCAATGCCTAGGCTAGGCCCCAGATTGAGTATCCATTTCATGGAGACCTTGTTCTGCAGGTCAAACAGATACTTCTTTCTAGTGCCGTAGTGCCAAATATACATAACAAGCATGAATACAGCAGATAGCACTATAGGCAACCAACCGCCCTGAGGCACTTTCATAACAGAAGCTGACAGATAGACAGCTTCGATTGATCCAAAGAAAAGGAGAAATGTCAAGGCCAGGAAAACACTTTTCTGCCATACAAAAATTATAACCAGAGCCATAAGCCATGTTGTAACAAAGATCACGCACATGAAAGCAATTCCTGCAAACAGAAAATAATGATAATTCAGAACTACATGCAGACGTAGAAGATTGAATTTTAAAAATGAGACTTTGTTTCACCAAGCATATCCAGCTTAAAACATTACCGTAAGCATTTCCAATCAAAGTGGTATCCTGGAAAATAAGAGTAACAACGACACAAAGGACCATGAGAATCCAGTTTATTTCTGGAATATAAATCTGCCCGTATATCCATCTTGAAGTGTGGACAACCTTCACTCTTGGAAAACAACCAAGGGATTGGCACTGCTTAATGATCGAGAATGTCGCAGATATGACCGCCTGGCTTGCAACAATAGCAGCAAGTGTTGCAATCACAAAGACAGGCCAAAATACAGGCTCTGCAGAAATGATCACATGACAACTCAAAAAACTGAAGCCAAAAAGAAGTCATAGCACAGTTAAAAGAATCTTACTTGGAATTGATTTGTAGAAACTCATTGGTATATCGGCTAGATTTTTAGACAAGAAAGCAGCCTGACCCATGTATTGCAATACTAAACATGGGTATATGACTCCAACAAATGCAACCTGCTTGATTTAAAATATAAATTAAGTACACAAACTGCAAATGACTTATATATACACAAGTTAATAGTCAGATCGAGATACCCTTATAGACACTGCAGTGAAATGTCCAAGATCTGCAAACATTGCCTCGACACCTGTGAGACACCAACACTAATTTTGAGAAATTTCATGGTTCTCGGGACTGCAAAACACTCAAATTATATGCTACAAAAGGCACAACGATTTTCAGACATTTATGCCTTTTTGAGGATGAGGTTCCACCCTTAAGGAATAGCCAGTCAAGCCCTCTTGTTGCAAAGCAATTGATAGCAATTATGACCAATTAACATCTCAAGGAACTGAAGAAAATACCCGTAATGCAAAGAAGAACCCCTCCAAGTGAAATCCAGCCATCTTTTCCTGTCCTCTTGAAGAACTTGTATATGTAATATGGTGAAAGTGCACGATATACACTTGGATTCCACACAATGATGTTGTACAAACCGATAGCGCCAATAGATAGCAACCACAATATTACAATGGGGGCAAACATGAAAGCCACCTTTTGCGTGCCATAATGCTGCAGGGCAAACAGTCCAACCAAGACAATACATGCAACGATCACTACCTCACCTGGAACAATTTAAAGAACCATCTATCAACCACAACACATCATGAATGAGGCAAAGACCCAAAAAAAATGCATAACAAAGTCAAATTATCAAAGTGAAATTAATTCTGAGTATCACTCACGATCATGCAAATTCTTGATAGGAACTTGCAAACCTGACATGGATGATAAGACTGCAAAAGAAGCATAAAGATAAATGTGTTACTCATTCACACATAATCCCCTGGGAACACTGAAAAGAATATGACAAAACAAGGAAATTACCAGATATTGCAGGTGTAAGGACACCATCACCTATTACCATGCATGCACCAAATAACACAACAAGAAGCAAAGCTGTCCGCAGCTTTGCGTGCTTCTCAAGGAATCTTTTCAGTGGAGACATCCTTAAACTGTGGTTTGAATACCCATACTTGTATGTGGAAAGTTCCTCATCAGCAGCTTGCTGATTAGGAAGTAGGCTCACCCTTGCATGCCGACAAAGAAGTGAGTAGAGGGCAAATGTTCCTCCTAAATAGATGAAAAGAAAAAAACTGAACATTCAACTAGTTAATCAAAGAAGCTGTGAACCCAGACACCACAAGGTAATTATGCCACCACATACCTTCGCCATCATCATCTGCACTGAGGAGGATGAATACATATTTCAATAGTGGGATCAATGTAATGGTCCAAAATATCAAAGATAATACACCAAAAATTGCCTCTTCGCTTTGATCTTGTTGCAGTTTCTCTACAAATGTACTCTTATAGACATACAATGGGGACGTGCTTAAGTCTCCATAAACAACACCAAGACTTTGATATGCTAGAAGAGCTGTGTTTTGACAGTATCTAATCCATGAAACCTGCACGCCAACATCACAAATTTGTTTCAAGCCGAAACCAAAAGTCCCACTTCTTGCATGAAATATATGTTCCAAAATTCCATCGGTACTAGGGACCAGTCAAGGAAAAGACAATTGATACTAATGGTGCAGGTTGAAGCAAAAAATATCACCAAGACCTCCTACAAAATAGAAAATCTTTGCAAAATTAATTTATCACAATATTCCCCAAAGAAGTTCCCACCCAATATATTTTCAAAGAAATATATAGTTTTTATTTCATTATTTTTTACTTAAATGCTATCTAAAAAACACTTTATATATATATATATTCACCAGAAATTTATAATTTATACCATGTTGCATTGGCACTCCATACACTCTAGTGTATCGTGTATCAGGCCTACCAGTACCAGATACCGATACAAAACTTGTTTCTAAAACCATAAACCGAAGTATCAAATGTTTAAGAAACTTGTCTCAATTACGTAAGAAATGCATACCATCTTACATAAAAACATGTTTTTATTACATTACAAATGAGTATCAAGTTCGTTTCTATTAGCATTTTTTCATACAAACAATTTCATTTTATAAACGCACTTTTTTATCAAGAGTAATAAATATTATAATTTGTGAAAATTTATTATGCAATAATGATTAATTTACATATAATGTTTAATCATTTTAATTTATAGGTCATTTCTACAAAAAATATATACTTTGTATCGACTTTTGAGGAATTCATAACAATTCTTTTAGAAACCGTATTAATGTATATTAGAAACTTGTATCAATATTTTTCGGAACTGTTTCAATACATGTTTCAAATAAAAACGTAACTGAAACTTTTTAAGCCCTCACATACCTGCACCAGTACCTGTACCCATACCCATTTCTGGCAAGTGGCAACTATGATTTATACCCTTAAGAAATCTAAAACTGACATGCTAGTTACATGCATTAACTGTCACTAGTAATGAGAAACGTTGTAATTTAAAGAAGACAATGCTTCCCAAGTATAGCTAATAAATGTGTCATTTACTCTTTATAAAAAAAAACACATAGTAGTGACTAATGCAAGAAACCACCATATCATTTTAAAATTTGTTATGGGTATAATTTGTGGTGAATGCTTCCACATCCATGAATGCCACTTAACAGCTCCAAAATTCTCACTTTTTCAAGAGTGTGGAGATAATGGGTCAAAACAAGAAAAAAAGTCTTAGGGTACATCTGCAAGCACCTTGCAGATGGTGAAAATGAATCACTTGATAAAATTGTGCCCATTCTTGCAGCAGTCGATGAGGCGTTCCACGACAAGAATGGCACTAGACAAATCATGTGGTTCTTGCCGGTAGATCTCTTGCCTAACCCAATTCTGAAGACCATGAGTAAAATTGAAAAAGTGGTTTTTCTCTAGCATGTTTGAGATATCCAACATGAGGCTAGAGTAAGCTTTTATGTAATGGCACTAGACAAATCATGTGGTTCTTGCCGGTAGATCATTTGCCTAACCCAATTCTGAAGACCATGAGTAAAGTTGAAAAAGAGGTCTTTCTCTGACATGTTCGAGATATCCAACATGAGGCTAGCGGGCGGTCTCCTCGATCTGTACTCGTAGGGAAAAATGATGGAACTCAGCAGTGTACTCCACCACAGTACTGGTGCCTTGACGCAGGGTCAGGTACTCCTTGTAGGCTCTCTCGATGTGATTTGACGGCACAAACTTAGACTGCATCAACCTCTACATCTCTTCCCAAGACTGTACGCGCTCTAGCCTTTGCCGCTCCCTCGACCTCTACAGCTCAACCCACCATGTCTGCGTCAGGCCTCTCAACCGAGTAGAGGCTAGGGAGACAGAAGAACTGGACGGCATAAGACTGTTAAAATATGTGTATTATCGACATTTGTAATCTCGTATATATTTATATTCATATATATATATAGATATATATACATATATATATATATGTATATATATATCTCTATATATATATGAATATAAATATATATACTTTATTTCACCCAAAAGGGTATTTCTGTAAATTCCTGTTTTATTTTTATTTTTCTTCTTTATTTTTCTTCTTTTTCCTTTTTTTTATTTTTTGGCTTTTGCGCCACATAGGGAGGCTCCCCAAAGAGTCGTTGGGGAGCCTCCAATGGTCACATATGTGACCGTTGGGGGCTCCCAACGACTCTCTTGGGAGCCCCCTTTGTGGCTCCTTCTTATGCTTATAAATAGGGGCTCTCCCTTTGTATTTAGGGATCCTTGAGGGAGCTTATGCTCCATTGTAATGGGGTTTTTACCCCTTGTCCATTATTTCTTCAATGATATGCAACTTATGACTTTATGTCATATTTTTCCCTTTTTATGGGTTTTATGGGTTAGCACATTATGTGCTTGTGTTGTTTCCCTTTAATGGGTATATTTGCACTTCACGTGCACAAGTATGGGTTCATTATTGAACCCAATGTATTCCAACTCATTTTCTAACATGGTATCAGAGCCCGGTTGAGATCGAGTTGCTCTTTGGTGCATCGGGAAGCGTGGTGTTCAAGAATTTTAAAGAAAAATGGTGAAGTATTCATTTCTCTCTATTGTTTTTCTTATAGTTATTCGGTATGCATTCTATTTCTTTGATGTATTGTATGAAGAATTTAATATGTTCTTTGTTTTTTATGTGTGCTCTTTGTCATTAAGTCCTTTTATAAAAATTTGAGTTACTTACTACTCCATTGAATCTTTTTCGTATGTTTTTCTTTGAAAATTTTTAAATGATAACTTGTTTTGCGAAAAATTAGATATATGATTGCTCAAAACTTGATTTAATCGGTCGGTAAAAAATTATGCCCTTTGGAACTTTGAATCTACTTTTTAAACCTAACCTTGTTTATGAGAATACCTTTATATGAATGTTTAGTCTTTAAAGAAAGGTATGTTAAGATTAAAATGTTTGTTAAATGTAGCTTTTTTGAAAATTGTTTGTCATATATGAAAAATTTCATATTATGTTCTCTTACCCAATGTGTCCGTTTTATATGAGCAACATTTAATTAAGAAAGTTTTTTTTATATATATAATACCGGTTGAATTAAGTTTTAAAATGGTCTTATGGAATATGGTGATTTTCTTTTCATCTTTACACTCTTAAGGATGTTTTCAACATTTAGAGAGCTCTCTCTCTTTTCAATAAGAGATATTTATATTTTTATGTTGTATTGTCTCTTGTGGGTTTGGGTGTTTGCCCTTTTGTTTGTTCATTAGTGAATGTTGTAAGTGCTTAATGCACTCCTTGCTTTTCAGCATATTTTCATTATAAAAGTTATGGTCTTCCCTAATGTTTATTGCATACTTATTTCATTAGGAGTAGGTAAGAATCTATTAAGACATGTTTTTTGATAAAACTAAGAGTTTTTTAATTTTTCCCTCAATAAATGTTTAATTTTTATTTATGCCATAATACAATCTTATTTTATCATAAGGTTTTTGAATCTATTTTGTTGGGATTTCTTCCACTTTAATGGAGTTTTCCCCTTCGTTGGGAGTTTTATTTGTGTTTAAGCTCTCCTTAAGGAGCCTTTCGGTCCTTATAATCTTCTTGTGAGTATATACTCTTTTATGTAGATCTCATTATTGTTTATGAGTATCATTTTTAAGTTGCAATAGTAGATTTCATAAGTTTTTTGAACTTCACCAACTTCATCGCTTAATTGCACCTTATATCTTTCATAGTTAAGGCTTGTTTGTTCCAAATCGGTTCGTACACATGATGTTACTTAATATTTCATGTTATGTTTGTTGCATAATAAGCCTTTTTGGTGTACAAGACTTCTTTTGAAGATTAAGCATAATTTGTGGTTATGCAAAATTGTTTTGATGGATTATATTGGACCTTTGATTCAATTTGTTAATCGGTCCTCTTTGTAAAAAAAAATTTATTTGGAAAATGATTCCTTATGTGTTTATTGCCCTTCTTGTGGCATTTATGTTTGTCCATCACATGTTATTTAATGCATCATTGTTTTGGCCTTATTATTGTTTTATTAGAGATGGTGGTTGAGGTGAGTTATGGGCACCTTGGGACTCTAGAATGATTTGGTATATGATCTCTAATTATGAGTGTGACACTCGTTGTTATGTCTTTTTAGATTGTCCACTTACCATATTATAGATGGTGGTTGAGGTGAGTTATGAGCACCTTGGGACTCTAGAATGATTTGGTATATGATCTCTAATTATGAGTGTGACACTCGTTGTTATGTCTTTTTAGATTGTCCACTTACCATATTATAGATGGTGGTTGAGGTGAGTTATGGGCACCTTGGGACTCTAGAATGATTTGATATATGAGTGTGTCACTAGTTTGTTCTTGTGCCATTGATATTATGGATGCTTCTAAGTAAATGTGATGGACATATGGTATTTTGAAACCTTAAATGTTTTAAGGTACTTTTAAAATCAAGATGTTTTGGGATTATAGCCCAACCTTTTATTTGTTTATGAATCTTATGAGTGCATTTGCACATTTGTGATTCCGTATGTGGTGCTCGTTGTGCACATGTGTTCTTGTGATTTTGCACAAGTATTCTAAGTGTTCTTGGTGTGTGTATGTTCACACATTTGTTCTCAAGAATTTTATTTTATCGATTATAGTATCTTGTTGAAGATATTTTTTACATGAATGTTATTGTTATGAGAATTCATTTTAAAAGGAGTATTGTTTTATTCGAGGTATTTTTTTCATTACAAGTCTATTGCCTCAAAAGTCTTTTCCTTTTATGCCCATTATCTAAGTGTCATCATATGTAGACAAGAATTTTATTACACCTTCGTGTGTTTTTAGCCCTTTGTTGGCTTTTGCTCTCTTGGTCTAGTAGCTGAACACACTTGTCTTGAGTGTTTTTATATGTAGACAAGGCACGTTGATTCACACCATGGTGTGTGATTTTTAGCCTATGTTGGCGTTTGTGTCCTTGTTCTAGTCGCTTAAGATGTATGCCCATGGTTGGCTTATTTCACTCATTTCAAGTGCTATTATATGTAGACAAGAGATGTATTATGTGTTAAGCCCATGGTTGGCTTATTACTCTTGTTCTAGTAGCTGAACATACTTGGTTTTAAGTGTATTTTTTACGTAGACAAGAGATACTTTTTAGTCCATGTTGGCATGTATTCTCTTGTTCTTGTCGTAGATGCACTTATTTCAAGTATTATTATATGTAGACAAGAGGTTCTTTTACACACCTTTGTGTGTGTCTTTGGCCTTTAATGGCTTTATATTCTTGATCTAGTAGCTTATACACTTGATTTATGGGTTTTGGAGGACTAATGAGGAAGATGTTTGTAATGGATAAACTATTGTTGAAATTTGCAAAATTTCATTCATGACTTGTGTTTTTCAAGCAAATCATATTTTTGATATGCATGTCATGTTGGTTTCTTAGCATTTAATCTATATATTTAGTGCTTATGGTTTTTTCCACCCTTATATGCAAAATGTGTATTAAGTATGTCTTTCATAAATGATTTTAAAACCTTGTGAACTCTTGGGTTTATTTTGCCTAAAGTATGCTTGGAGACTTTGTTTCTCTTGCTTGTCACTTCATTACATATTTGAAGCATGTTCATTAATGAGTTCTTTGAGTATTAATTCATTTCATGATAAGTATATGCTCTTTATGGCCTTTTTGGGCCCTCATTCAATAATGTTTATGTATATCATGCCTCTTTGTAGGCTTATTGTGGTGTCCCTTAGTGGACCATTTTGTTATTCCCATTATGGGGTTATATTTGTCCAATACTGGACCTTATGAATGTATTATGCATTCTTGCAATTTATTTCTGCATAATTTGCTTCCGCTCATTTTGTTTTAACATGATGTATGATTTTGAAACTTTGGTGTTATTTCTGCATAATTTGCATAACTTCTAACATGTGTCATCCATAATTATGCTTGTTAGAAATGTTCCATTTGAGTAAAAGTGCAAAGATATGTTTTACTTGTTTCTTTGTTGTTCTTCTACAGGATCGCTAAGATGGGGAACGTTAGGTACATCATGGATTCGATCGATGGTGAATTGGATTTGAAGACCTAGCTCAACTGTCATGAAGATGGAGCTTTTTCCTTAAAGAATTTTTGAAGAATTGGACTTTGTTTCAAGACTTCCCTCTGTTTTGAAGAAATGTTTTTCCAAACTTTCGGGTTTTTCCCCGCAAAGTTTGAGGGGGGATGTTAAAATATGTGTATTATCGACATTTGTAATCTCGTATATATTTATATTCATATATATATAGATATATATACATATATATATATGTATATATATATCTATATATATATATGAATATAAATATATATACTTTATTTCACCCAAAAGGGTATTTCTGTAAATTCCTGTTTTACGCATATTCCATTTTGGAATAATGCTTGTAATTTTTATTTTTATTTTTCTTCTTTATTTTTCTTCTTTTTCCTTTTTTTTATTTTTTGGCTTTTGCGCCACATAGGGAGGCTCCCCAAAGAGTCGTTGGGGAGCCTCCAATGGTCACATATGTGACCGTTGGGGGCTCCCAACGACTCTCTTGGGAGCCCCCTTTGTGGCTCCTTCTTATGCTTATAAATAGGGGCTCTCCCTTTGTATTTAGGGATCCTTGAGGGAGCTTATGCTCCATTGTAATGGGGTTTTTACCCCTTGTCCATTATTTCTTCAATGATATGCAACTTATGACTTTATGTCATATTTTTCCCTTTTTATGGGTTTTATGGGTTAGCACATTATGTGCTTGTGTTGTTTCCCTTTAATGGGTATATTTGCACTTCACGTGCATAAGTATGGGTTCATTATTGAACCCAATGTATTCCAACTCATTTTCTAACAAAGACCAGTCGAAGAACTGCTCCGCATCGAACCGACCTGCGAACTCTGGAAGTTCCAGCTTCACCGCGTACGTGGAGGGGCGCTCTGGTGCTCTCTGCTGACGGGCCTCCACCATGCCTGCGGGATACTCGTTTCAGAAGGCATCATCGTCCATCACGACCTCATCTCCTTCACCACGATACTGTTCTCCTGGTAATTGATGTTGACGAACTCTGATGACATGTGGTCGGCGCTTTGATCGCGTCGGACCATGCTGAATCTGCATAGGAATCTGTCTCTATCTAGCTCACCCGTGAGCGGGTGCCATCTACGGTCGGCGTTGTGGCACCGGTATGACAGGTGGTCCTGCGATAGGTGGAAGGGTTGGTCGGGTCTCAGGCTCTAGGTGGGTAGGAATTGGATAGTATGGGTTTGGGTTATGGATCAGGTTAGGATAGTGGTATTGGGTCGGGTATGGTATTGGGTTTTGGATCCAGGATGGGTTAATGGGTTGGTTCTAGTTCGAGAATTGGGTCCGGTTGGTATAATATTGGGTTGATTCTCCCGATTGGATGTGGATCGAGTCTATTCCTAAACTACTCGTCGGACCCAGATTTGGATAGGTTGGATCGGGGATCGAGTTGTGGGGATAAAAGACTTGGTTTGAACTCGATCCACGATCCATATGATTATGAGTCTGGTTTTGACTCGGCTCAAATTCAAACTGGAGCTCCGTCCGGGTCCGATACGGGCTTGGGTTGGTATGGGATCCAATTTGGGGTTCAAAAGAAACGGGTCGGTCGGATTCGGAGCGAACCAAGAACTGACCTCAGCTGGTAGGCTGGGTAGGGTTTTTCGGAGCTCGGACCCGCTCCCGGGGACCCAAAGGATGGTCCCCGAGACCCGAGCCTGGGTCCTGTAGTAACCGGGTCCGGTCCGGACCCACCCACACGGGTTCCCCTGCTCCCGCTCGCAAATTCACTGCCAAATGGCCACCACGCATGGGGTCAAGGGGAAGGACCAGTTCCTTCCCGGATCAGGTCGATGCACTCGAGCCTGCAACATGGCCCAACGTGCCGCTGGGGTCCTACAGAACAGGCCCGACCTGCGACAGGCCCACAGGGAGGTGTGACCTGGGCTGGGGCACACTCGAGTGCTGTGGAGTTCCAGCCAGGGGTACCGAATAGGTCTAACGTGTGCCCACAATTAACGGATCAGGGTGGAGAGAGGGTACTGGGGGCGCACTGGTGACACCGTCAAGCTGAAGGTAAGTCGGTTGGCTCGTTCCTGCGCACATGGCAGTAACCCGATCTGTTGTACCGTCAATGAGGTTTGCGCCCGATCTTGGTATCGGATTTGCATATTGGTCCAATGGTGACTCGAGAGAGATGAGTCGCCCTTCGAAGTCAACAAACTTGGGGAGGAAGTGGTCTCACGTTTCAGAATTGAAATCCTCAAAAGTGTCTATCTGGATCAACCCATGCTCAATGTCATCGCATCATCGATGCCACCAAAGTGTAGCATCTCCAAAGAAAAACATGATAGCAGTGTCGATTTTGACTAGGCACAACTTTATCAATGTTGGACATGGGTACAAAGTGTTGGACATGGTGGGTCTTGAAAAACTCGACACACACACACACACATATATCTATAGCTATATATATCTATATCTATATATATATATATAGAGAGAGAGAGAGGCAAAGAACTATACAAAAAAAAGTGTTAAAATCAATAATAAAATGCATATTCATTTTTTATTGAATTTTAATCAATGATGATGTACATGAAATATGAATATATAACTACAAAAAATGGGCACCTTGTGCCCAAAACTAGATACTTCACGTCCAAGACACTTGAAAGCATCCTAAAGTGGACACTTCAGGTCCAAGACACTAGATGTGTTATGTCCCAGAGTTACCGAAAGCTTCTTAGACATGTGGGAAGCCCACTTCTCGGAAACTCACTTTGGAAGCGCGATACTCATTGCTTCTGAAACTTGATGAAAATCTCAATTCTCCTATGCTTTCCACACACTCCATCTATTCTTCTTATATGTTTTTTCACTCTACTTTTCATGTTTTTATGTGTTTTCTCTCATGCCTCTCACCTAAGTCACAAGAACTCGACAAAAGAGCCTTCACACCCGCGTCAACGCGATGCAGGTGTGGGTGCCGCACCCAATGCGGCAAACTCGTCACAAGAGAGAGAGAGAGAGAGAGAGAGAGAGAGAGAGAGAGAGAGAGAGAGAGAGAGAGAGAGAGAGAGAGAGTTGCCTACCCACACAGAGAAAGAGAGAGGGCTAGGGTCGTCCTCCTCTTTCTTCTTTATCTCACTGGAATAGAGAGAGAGAGAGAGAGAGAGAGAGAGAGAGAGTTATCTCAAATCTCAAAAAAAAAAGTTGTCAAGGAAGATACGTGGTCCTTGTATTGTCACATCAACTATGACACTTGTTGTCCTCAACCAGTTGTAACTTGCTTGCCTTTAATGTTTTTTCTTTTTGAAATTTAAATCGATAACAGCTGGCACCTCAGATTTTTTTTAATAGTTTTGTTATGAAGAGCAGAGCAGGAAAAAGAATTCTCTTTTGTTGAAATTTATACCTTTTTCTTCTCCCGTATCTGGACCTGGGTCAAAGTAAACCCAGGTTTGAATCAGTCTGGGTATACAGAGCCAAGTCTGTCCGAGATTTCATATACTGCTCACACGTTAGGTAAGAAATGAACGTGCTAACTGCTAAATGGGTTTTTCAGCCTTTTTCATTTTATTTTTAAATTTTGACTGTACAGATGTGATCTATGTACTTGATTTTACAGGGATCAACTCTTGAAGCATTCGATTCTGACACATGGGTGGGTTTTTATAAGGATAAAAAAATCAACGGTCCAAAATCTTTATAAAATTTTTAGGCTCCAAATATCATTTTTTCATCGAAAACACATGATCCAGGTGTGGATTCCTAGTAAATCGACCATGCCCGACACATTTATGGGGTCAAAACTGCAAAAAAAACACCAGAAGGGCAGAAAAAAACCATTTAGCATGGATCATTTCACACCTAACGTGTGAGCAACTACCAATTTCTCTCTCTCTCTCTCTCTCTCTCTCTCTCTCTCTCTCTATATATATATATATATATATATATATATATTTATATATATATACCCTTCCGCATCCCCGCACCCAACTTTTTTTAAGTGTCGTATCGCTGCATCCGTACCCATACCCGCACTTGCACCCTCACCTATGTGACATAGCTTCTCACTCACTTTCATGTGCTTTCTCTAAATTGGCAATCATCATTTTTAGATTTTGTTAAAATTTTAATTTTTATACTAGAAAATCATGAAATTTAAGAAATAATCACTTTTATTTTAGTTTTTTATCCATTTCGATTTCCGTTCAATTATTATATTGTTTTTTTATTTCTCGCTTCCCACTTCCTATACGTTTTAAAATGCATCGCTTCTCACTTCCTGTATCGTTTCCTACTTCCACTTCCTAGTTTGGCAACCATGTTATGTCCTAACTCCTATGCTGACTATGCACTTCATGTCTAAGACCCCTGAACCTATGTCACAAGGATGCTTCACTTAGCATGTGTATCTTGTGTCGACATGATACGACACTCGAACACTTCATGGACAGGACACGACACTTTATGGGCACAATCAACAATGCGTTATTAACTTTATCTATTTTCTTTTATGATCTTATTTGTTTAATATTCACATGAATTCTTTTTCTTTTAAAAAATTTCATCAATTACATTATATTTCAATTTCAATTTACTTTCATTATTTGATGTTCCTAATTATAGCGATTTAGAATTGTTTTTTTATACATACACATACATACATTTGTGTGTGTGTGTTAGAACCATGTGCCGGTCTTCTAATTATTGAAAAGTATTGAATCATACCAAGCGAATCTGCGTCATGTTCGACTCCAGCATCCGTATCCATGTGACATAGCATGGACACGCATCTACTTTTTTTGGACACTTTCACCTTAAAAACTCTCATGTTGGTGGCATGTGCAACCATGTTTGTGTCCATGTCGGTGGCCAACTATGTTACTGTGACACGGCACCTTGGGTGCCGATATGTCATGGGTACTGGTACCTGGACACGGCATTTGTCGTGTCCTATATTATATTATATTATGTATTATATTTTTAATATATAATATATATTTTAGATATATAATATATATTTTCAGTATATTTTAGATATATAATATATACTGTTCAGTATATATTTAGCCGTGTCATACCCTCCGTACCGGTACCTGCACCCACACCTCTACCCAGGTGACATAGGTGGCCATCTGTGTCCGATACCGACACCTCAAGCATCCAAAAATATCTATCTAATATAATTAATATTAGATTATAAGAAAAAGAGGATAAGGATGATTCTCCACGGGAAAGTGAGCCACAAGATTACACTTATGGCTCCCTTTCTTAGGAACATGGGCCTCTATTTTCTCAAGTGAGAGATGGATTCATAGGCTCCATTTTCTCATATTTGAAAGAACATGAGAAAATGGTTATGTTGAGAATCATTCCCTCAAAATCCTAAGAGGATGATTCTCTACAAGCACGCCCTCAGTTTTATGGAATTGGTCTTCAATTCAACTATTAGCTTCAAGCTCAAAAATTCAAAGAATTTTTACTTACACATTTAGGTTTATATGTTTAGTTTTATATCAACTAAAATATTTATATTAGTTGGAACTAGATGCATCAGCCCCATCCACATGAACCCATATCACCTGTAGTGTTTCACCCAAGATTTCTTTGAATCATGTCTTCTGTCCACAATTTACATAGATGTTAGTTTTACAGTATCCTCATGTTCAGACACAAAGCATGTTAGATTCTGTAAGTCCCAATATTACGGAGCTTCACCAAAAACACTATCGTAAAAGATAAAATGAGCACACAAAGCTTGACGGTTCCACCTCAATCCCATCGCAACAAACATACAAGAGTAAAAATGAAATTCGTTCGTTGCATCCAGAGACATAATAATTCATTTCAATACTTGCAGCTTTTCACACAATCGATTACTCAACAATATCAACAAAAAATACTGCCTTAGTCGCCGGGAAAAGAACTTCAATCCTTCCTACGATCAGGAGTTACTTGATGAATCATCAGGGTTCTACAGAAAATATTTCAAGGACAAAGATGCATAGTGTTTTTCTGATACTTATTTCATCAGAAGCTACGTACAACACACATGAATAAAATGCTATCCTTTCCACCCGTAAAGATTTCTCATTTAGTCCCACGGAAAACCATCTAAAAGCTCCAATCTTTGTCATTTTACTTTTGACACAATAATACAATTTTTCATCAAGATACGAAATTGAAGCTTGATCACCCTGTTTTAAGAACTTTGTGACGCTTTTCCATAACAGGATCATCATAAATTGGCTAGAGGCATCTGTTTGTGCTCTTTCGATAACTCGTCCCACGTACAAAGGGACTAAAAATTCATGACTGCACATATATAATACAAAAGAGAGCCGCGTTAAACAAACTTGAAGTCCATCTAAATCTCTCATCTTTAACGGAAACGCATCCTATCTTAGACACCCTCGACACATCCCCAAGATATATTTGATAACCTCAAGATCTCAAATTAACGTGTTAACAGTCTCTGTATACTCTCTTCCAGTAGGTAAAAAAAATCAGCAACCGAGAATCAATACATGTAATCAAATTCGAAACCAACACAACATAAATCCACGGAAACAAAATCATCTCAGAATCTCTGCGTCTCAACTTCAATCGAACTCGAAGCCCTAGATCCAGAAATGGAACCGAACTCCGAAACGGAAGCATTTCCATTGGATTTTCCGGTCGACGGCCGGAAATGACAAACCGAAGCAAACAGAAAGGACAAAAATGAGAGATAATCTAACAAATAAAAGGATCAACACAACCAGAACAAGGTAGGCGAAAGCTTCAACGAAGAAAATTGAAAAAAAAAAGGATTTTTTAGGAGAAGAGGAAGAAAGGGGTGCTAACCCGATCCCGATGACGAGGGCTCGGAACTCCCATCTCCATCTCTGGGCTCATCCTCAACGTCCGATCCCTCCCTCAGCCACCATCAAGACGGACGAGACATCGCTTCTCCGACCCGCCCACGCCTCATATTTATAACCGTTCCCCTCGCACGCGTGGACTTTAGCCGTTCCCCTCGCACGAGTGATCGTCGCCGTGGGCCCCAATAGCTTCTTCCCCCTACAAGGTTTCTGTGTTAATCTGCCCGTAAATTACTAAGAAATTGCGAAAATATCCTTATTAAAAGTTGAACCCAGATATTCCCAAGGGCGACCCAGAAACCATGTTATATCACAAAATGGGTCCGATATTTAAGCTCTTGGAGGCTATTACGATGCGATGTGCATGGGTTAAACAAGTATTATTCAGCTTGCATCAGCATATATCCAGCTCTTTGCTTTGCTCTATCCTAATAATAGGAGCACTATTGCTATCTCTACTAATCCAGTTCAACATGGTAAGATGAAACATGTGGAGATTGATCAACCTGAACCGAGTTCGGTTACAGGCAGGATCGCGAAATGGCCCAGCTTCAGAAGCTCCAAAAAATCCAATCATGCTGGGGCAAGAACCGGGCAATTTCGAAGTCGAAAGACGTTTGGTAAGCGGGAACTCAAGCTTGTGGGATCTCGCTGATAGAAGAGTACCTATGTACTATGTTCCGGTTCACTGATAAGGAAGATAGAGCAGGTTGGGGTGGGGGTCCACGATGTGAGTTAGACTCCAGATCCGGGAAGATAATGCTAACCAATGGTTGAATCTATTAGATCAATGGCCCAAATCCATAAAGTGCATAATTCGGATTCTAGCATAGAACCGGCCCATCTCGAATCGTAGGCTTCGTTTACAAAATGGATGCCGAATTTGGATCAGGGTGCATCAGATCGAGGGCTTCCACGAGTGCTAGAGGATCCATCAAATCTTGTGCTTTTGCCTCTGGCTCCAACTTCTTCAATAAATTGGACCTAGAGGCTTTTTAGGATCCACTCAACCCAGCTGGTTTACACTCCGGTCTTTGTCGCAGTGATGAAGGGTAATTTGGTAAAATCGTGTCGAAACATAGGGGAAAGGAAAAGAGCGTCGATGCGGGTCCCACTCTCGTTTTGCCCACGAAATTCACACGCCATTATCTTCACTCGATTTTTATCGTCAAAATTTATTTTTGGAAAAGAAAAGGAAACGTAAGAAAACTCTCCACAGCAACTTATATGGTGAACAAGTTCGTCTTCCCTTCCTAGCCACACATATCGCGATATTTACGAAAATATCAGGGAAAAAATCATGATATATGTTCTGTCACTCGTTTTTAAAAGATCAAATTAAATACCTTCATATTTTTGAATTATTGTTACTCTAAATTTTATATTTTTGTCATAATCAGAAAATGTCGCAATATACATGTTTCTGTTGACAATGTGTAAAAATTTACTGGTAATATTTCACCAACAATGGCTTGTATTTTTTTTACATGATTTCCTCATATTTTTCAAATTCTGATATTTTTATTTGTTGATACTAATAGCCTAACATTATATAAAATTACAAGAATTTAAAGCTATAATTTATTGGTTAAAGGAAAGAAGTAAAAAAAGAAGAATGATTGTATCATCATATGGTTTAATATTTATCAGTTGACTTATAAACTAATGTAAATAAAAAAATGCAGTTTATTTATTAACTATAAAAATGCACTTCAAATATTGATATGTATTGCAATCACAAGACGCAAATAATAATGCATGGCATATGCTTTTTCTTTTTAATTTTGATTTAATTTATTGGAGTCAACATGGCATCTGGTCTTTGTCACGTGCCAACAACGTGCTGTCATGAAACATGCTTAATTTAAGTCAAGGCAGCCGTGGGCCCTATCTTTAAGCCTCAACACTAACAATGACATGTATTCGATATTTGATTTGATTCTTAGGGTTTTTTTGAGAAATCGATTCACCTAGTGAACCGGTTTTAAACAACATTGGAACTCACCCAGATCCATTTAAGCTGCATTTGAGTAGGTTACATTGGTTTGTTTTGCCAGCCAGGTCAAAAAAGTGGGGCTCCAAAAAGCATTCCCGGTTCAGTCGGTGTAAAAGACCAGGCACAAATGGGTCGGGTCATGCTCGACCCAATAATGTTTGCCAAATTCTGTAAGGTGGGACAGGTTTTGGATTCAGATCTGATTAGGATCTCATAATAGAGTTCCGGACATGGATCTGATGTGGGTACCTGCCATACCATGTATTTGGTAAAAACCGATGAGTTGTACGGTATCAGTTATATGCTGGTATATGAGATCCAATGATATATATATATATGCTCACTCTATGATGGGCTGTAAACAAATATTGCATCTTGGATTCCCTTAAAAACTGGAGACCTAGAATTCTTTTTTCATCTGAAAATGATAGTTAAGACCCAATTCCGACCCAGACCCAACCACATTTGTCAACCCAATTTCAAATATGGCAAGGTCTGTCTACGTATATGATCAATCAAACCCAGACTTGGAAATATGATACCGGTACAGCATATGGGTTGGATCTGGTCAGAAACTGGGACAATCATTTGCATCCAAAACCCTAAACCCACAAATAACATACAAATCATTACGTAATAGTACAAAATGCATAACAAGCAGAACATAATATAATGAACTAACCTCAAGAAGCCACTCCCAAATACCTAGTTCAGTCCTCTCCAAACCCTAAACCCTAAACTCTAAACTCTAAAACCTTAAACCCTAAACTCTAAAACCCTAAACCTCAAACTAGGGGTGTCAACTGGTGGGGTTTGGTTCAGACTAAGTGGAACCAGACTTGGACCAGATTTTCGGGTATGGTATCAGGTCTACTATAAGAAAAAACCATACCCAGATCGGTTAAGAACTACATGAACCAGACCCGAACGATACATGATAAAATAGTATTTTTTATCATTTTTACATTAAAAATTTGTGGGTCTTAATCGGAACTCGGGTCGAGCCCGGGTCTGGTATAAAATTTCACAAACTATACCCATGTCCATGTATTAATCGGACCTTCAAGTTTGGACCCGAGTCTTCTTATTTGTCACCATACCCGGACCCTATAGGGTTTGGTCCGAGTAAAAACTGACTTGTTGACACTCCTGCCACAAAACTCCAAACCCCTATAAGATACAGTAAGTTCTCTGTGGACCTACAAGATACATGCGTGGATCGTATGGGACCCACACAGATTCTAGGACTTAGTAGTTGAAAATTTGGCAATAGAGATATAGCATGCTAATGCTGTGCTGGAGCAAAGTCCAACATTGATGTGGATGCCACTCCAAGCTGCAACCAACATTCTCAGTCTTCTAGAAACGACCTTTTTAATAATTCTATATAATAGCTATATATATATATTAAATCAGGTATATATCCAACGGCAGAGAATAGATGGAAAAAGATATGGAAAGTTTTCTCATTGAAAATCATTCCAAGCATATAATCTTGGTGGAATCTGATCCAATTGCAGCCCTCGAATTTTATTCCAAATTTATGCAATGATGTTTAGAGCAGTGGGATTGTATGATTGCAGACCCTAATGGGTCCAATCATCTCAGTTGATGCGAATTTAATACCTTCCTTGACTGTGCCACAATTATTATTGTTATCTCAAACATGAAGTTTCAAAGGCATAATGAGTGATTCCATGAGCCCACCAGACTCCACCATCAGGTGTTCTTTATGACAAGCGTCCTTGTCTCATAAGTAGGGTTGGAAAACAAGCCGAGTTGCTCGTGGCTCTGCTTGCCATTGTGGATGATTGTGCGCTACCTTGGTTGGTGTGGATCTTGTGAAAACCAACCTATCATTATGTACAGCAATACTTCCAACTGAAAACCAAAATTTTCACATGGCTTGACCAGACAGGCCAATTGGAGAAGCAGGAGCGAGAAACTAAAAACCTGAGACAACTTAAAAATAAATCAAGAATCATTTTGAAAGTAACCTAAAAAGCAAACAGAAAGTGACCTAGAAAGCAAAGAAAAAAAGAAAAAAGAAAATAAGAAAGCAGGCTTCTCAATTTTTTGTGTGCTTCCCAGCACATTTCAAAAGCATAAGTTTTATGATTTCAAAGCACGTTTCTCCACTGCCGGTGGCACTTCCGATAACTCTAGGCTTGATTTAGACTATAAATGCTGATCTAGCTCACCTGTACATCACTAGAAGAAAATCATGGATTTGCGATAGATGATATCTATCGCTAATCCATCGCTAAATTGTTTAGCGACAGATTGGCGACATATTAACGATGGATAATGCTCATCACAAATTTTTGATCGTTAATTAGTGACAAAACTTATCTGTCATTACTTTCATCGTCAATTTGTGACAGATTAGCGATGTACATGATATGTCGCTAGTCCGTCGCTAAATAAGCAACATCGATTTTGTTTTGCGACGGACATTATCCGTCGCTACTCCGTCGCTAAATTTTAAAAGAAATAAAAAATAAAAAATAAAAATTGCTTCATGTCGAGCGGTATTTCGGCAGCAATAAGCCGAACCTGTACCACACCCGACAGGCGTTGCTCATCATCCCTGTCGTCTTTCATCAAACTTTTATCCAACGGTCGCTCTGCCTCGTCGTCGTTATCCGATATTAGCCCTTCTGCTTTTTTGCTTCCCGACCAGCGATGCCTTGATATGCTTCATCGACGACGGTCGAGGAAATGGCCACCGGAAGAACCTCTGCAACGTCAATGACCTCGTCGACGATGGCGTCAACCCGGCCACAGCTTGAAACTTCGTCGCCCTTCACGAAGAAGTCGGTTTAAATCGAGCGATGGAGAGGTCAGTTTAAATTTCAAACGGGGAAAGAGAAAATTTCACACTCTAGATGGGTCGGTTTAAATAAAAAATTAGCAACAGATTTAGCGAGAGAATTTTTTCATCCTTAATTCGTCGCTAATTAGTGACAAATTAGCGAGAGAAAAATTTTCTCGCTAAATCCGTTGCTAAAATATTTTTTTGTATTAAGAATTAGCAACAAAAAAACTGTCATCGCTAAATAGCGACGGATTAACGATGAATTTTTTTTTGTCGCTAATTTTACAAATCATATGAATGTTAGCGACAAATAGTTTTCTCTAGCTAATCTATCGCAAATGTGCGACAGAAAAAAAACCATCGCAAATTTTTGTCGCTAATTAACATTTTTTTTGTAGTGCATGAATGCTGAGTTTTTAATATTTTTTGAACATTTCTTATTTGTATTGTCAAATTCTAACTGTGTGCTCAGGTTATAATTCTAGAAATAATGCTAATTATTTTTTATGGACATTCCATAGGACATTGTGCAATTGTCATGGTAGATCTCACGGAACTATAACAACACTGACTGGCACAGGGACCTTTACTGGTATGCCGCGTATGCCTTAGATATGCATTTTTTTATGCTTCAACCTTGTTCTATGCTTGGTCTTAACAATTTTATTGTCAAATCAAATTAGGGTCTGTAAAAATATTCTATATTTGTTGAAGCGTGTGAGGGGAGAGGTGAAACTGTAAAAGTGAAGGCTATCATTGTGGGCAAACATGGGAAAACCTGGTATTTTGATTTGGAATTCGATCACTTGACTTTGTGAATTGGATATGTTAGGTATTTTCTTTCAAAAAGTATAAAACAAATAAAATTAAAAATTTATATTTGATATTATATTTTACTAGTATAGTAAAAATGGTAAACTTACAAACTTGAATGCTTACACCAAAATATGATGAATTAATTTAGTAATTTAGGCAATTATAATAGCATTAATAAATTACATGTTTGAAAGGAAGAATGGTAGATAGAACAGCAAGCTATTTTTATCTTAGTGCAAAACTTAAAATTTGAGTGGAATTGAGTGATTAAGTAGTGTTGTATGAACTTTGACACAATAATAACTGAAGATAATCATCTTTCATTTGATATCAAACTCATCAGTTGGATTAATTGTGCATGACCTTTGATGATTTTCGATGATCATTGACAAAGAATCTAAATAAAATGATTGCTATTACAAAATTATACTTTCAGATTGGATCCATAGGTGATTTCCCATGTGATCCACTGGTTTTGCTAGCTGTGACGAAGAATACCATATCACAAATGTTTATATTTTAAGTAAAAAAGGTCAACTATATAATTTTTTTTATATTGTTAGAGTGATATAAAATGTCAAATTAGCATCAAAATGTATCTAGAAATAACAACCGTAAGTGGAAAAAAATTACTAATCGCCCCATTGTGGTGCACATTTTAGAGTTGCAATGTGAATCCAACTTCAGAAGGTATGCCCATATCATACTGACAAAAGTTAAAAACCGCAAAATCTCGGCAGACAAAAAACTTGGGATATTTTGAAAATTTTCATAAATCACATGCTTTTTTTGGCAAAATCTCAGGAATAAAAAATAAATTAAAAAATATAAAATATAAATAAAACACATTTAAAAATAAAAATCTTGGGGGTTTTCACAATAAATATTTTTTTAAAATATAAATATCGTGTTATTTGTCACGGTTGGAAAATCTTGCGAGAAATTGTTGTTTTAAACTTTCAGGCAATTTCTCACGATATATTGGCCATATTTTTATAAATATCGTGATACTTTTCACAGAGGCCCATATCTCCATCTTCACAAAAGGGGATTCAAGACAAGGTTCAGAAACTTGTCTGGATAATTGTTGCTTCCTTGTGATTGTTCCCCTCACCTAATCTTCTTGCTTCTTTCAACAATTCTTTTACCCAGATGGACTGAGCTTCTTCATTGCAAAAATGCACCTTGTGCACTTACTTGGCACTATCATCCGAGTCAATTGCATCATGAAAGTTTTTTACGGCATGTTGCAATATAATAATATAGGCACCAACGTAAGATATGTCTTTTAATTTCAACAGATATAACCCACTACAAGAAAATAGGTGATTTGCGACGGAATTATTCCATCGCTAGTAAGCGACGGATTAACGAGAGAAACACATCCGTCGCTATAATCAATGAAATTTACGAAAATAGCGACGAAATATATCTCGTCGCAAAAACAGTCACTAATTAGCGATTGATTTTGCGAGGGAATATTTTGTCGTAATGGACGCACCATTTAGCGACGTCTTTTGCGACGGAAAATATTATGTCGCGATTTAGCGATGGAATTGGCAACAGAATATATACCGTCGCCATTTTTGTGTTTTGATTTACGGTGGCTTAGCGACAAAATTAATCTGTCCCTAAGCCATCGCTAAATGCCGCATAACCCCTAATCCAAGCCCTCTTTTTCTTTTCTTCTTTCGCTGCTCCCGCTCCCGCCTGCCACCTTATCCGTCCCGTCGGCCTCTCTTCGGCCCCCACCGTCCACCGTCGTCGGCTGCCGATCCCCGTCAACCTTCTGCCACCGTCTGGAGATGCACAAGTAAATTTTAAAACTCCGCCAGGGAGTCAACCCCCTGCTGTTCCGACAGGGGGTCAACCCCCTGCTGTTCCGACAGGGGGTCAACCCCCTGCTGTTCCGACAGGGGGTCAACCCCCTACTGTTCTGACAGTGGGTCGACCCCTTGCGGAACCGCAAGGGGTCGACCCACTACCTTAAACGCAGGGGATCAACCCCCTACGTTCCGGCAGGGGGTCCACCCCCTGCGGTTTCCGGCAGGGGGTCAACCCCCTGCACTACGTTCCGGCAAGGGGTCAACCCCCTGCGTTCTGGCAGGGGGTCGACCCCCTGTCGAAACAGCAGGGGGTCGACCCCCTGCCGGAACAACAGGGGGTCGTGTGTTCGGGTTTAGGAGTAATATGAACACTTCACTTGTTATTGCTTCTTCTAGTTACGACTCACAAACTTCTTCCGTCGACACAAGCTCCAAGTAGCATCCTATTCTTTCCGGTGATGATGTACGTCAGATCGTTAAAGACACAATACGTGACTACTTTCATGAAACCGTCGCCGACGTTCTTCGAGCTGAGTTCAACAGTTTTTTGCTGAACAGGGAAACTTCGATTGCAGATCCCTCTCAGGTATGAAAGTTTCATGCAATATATTGCATGTCGTTAGATTTCATGTAACTTTGATTGCCTTAACATATTCAGTTTTTTTGACTGCCTTAGAACACATATGAGCATGCTATAATCACATATTCAGTTTTTTGACTGTCGTAGAATACATATGAGCATGCTAGAATCACATATACAACTTTTTGCCTGCCTTAGAGCACATATGAGCATGATAGAATCACATATAGAGTTTTTCTGACTGCCTTAGAACACGTATGAGCATCCTACAATCACATATTCAGTTTTTTGACTGCCTTAGAACACATATGAGCATGCTCGAATCACATATATAACTTTTTGCCTGCCTTAGAGCACATATGAGCATAGTAGAATCACATATGGAGTTTTTTGCTTGCCTTAGAGCACATATGAGCATGCTATAATCACATATAAAGTTTTTTGCCTGCTTTAGAGCACATATGAGCATGAAAGAATCACATATAAAGTTTTTTTGACTGCCTTAGAACACATATGAGCATGTTATAATCACATATTCAGTTTTTTGACTGCCTTAAAACACATATGAGTATGCTAGAATCACATATAGAGTTTTTTTACTGCCTTAGAACACATATCATTCATGATAGAATCACATATAAAGTTTTTTGCTTTGCCTTAGAGCACATATGAGCATGATAGAATCACATATAGAGTTTTTCTTACTGCCTTAGAACACATATGAGCATGCTATAATCACATATTCAGTTTTTTGACTGTCTTAGAACACATATGAGCATAACCGAATCACATATATAGCTTTTTGCCTGCCTTAGAGCACATATGAGCATGGTAGAATCACATATAAAGTTTTTCTGGCTGCCTTAGAACACATATGAGGATGATATAATCACATATAGAGTTTTTTTACTGCCTTAGAACACATATCATTCATGATAGATATACATATAGAGTTTTTTGCCTGCCTTAAAGCATATATGAGCATGATAGAATCATATATAGAGTTTTTTTACTGCCTTAAAACACATATGAGCACATGATAGAATCACATATAGTGTATAATTTATTTCAATATATTTTGTTTATCAATATTGACTGTTCTTTTCTTGTGTAGGTTGCTAGCGATAATCAGCGTAAGGCAATGAACAAGAAGACGCACAAAATCTTGGAGATGATTAGATTAATGTGTTGAATTTGTTCTATTTTTTTTGTTTCGAAAATGTAATTTTTGAATTGTAAATAATTAAACTTGTTAATTTTAAAGTGGAACGATTAATTGTTTTAGTTTCCTTTTATATGAAATTTTATGTGTACTTTGTTTTTATTTACAAGAAATATAAATTGTACAAGAAATATAAATTGTATATTTAATTTTCAAATAATTTTTTTTCTTGTTTGCGACAGATATATCCATCGCTATACATATAATTTAGCGACGGTTATAAATCTGTCGCCAAGTCGAGGTCGTCGTTTAGTACCGGCGGATTTGCGACGGAATCCATTGTTCGTTATTCCATCGCAATTAGCGACAGAACTGGCGACGAATTTATGTTGTCGCCAGTTAGCATCGAAATATTTGCGACGTAAGCTATTCGCTAAGCTGGTTAGCGACGGAACGAGGTCGTCGCTAATCCATTGCTTTGTTGTAGTGACCCTTCAATTTCTAAGAGAACTATACATTAATCATTCAAGTTATATCAACATAAGTTTTACAAAATTTTTAATTGAACCACCATAAATATATACCTTACTTATTTCACCAGGCATCAATCGACCACGAGGCAACCTAAAGGAAGAATTTTTTACTTGCAACGACAAGACATGAGTGCGAAAAAGGAACAAATTCACTAGCACAAGATGTTAATCAACTATATAGGCATTAATTTATTCAAAAAGCACAAAAAAAGCAATTTGCATTTAAAAGATTGTAATAATTCAGGACATGATGTCAACGGTTAGTGGCAAATAGTTCCAATATCAAACCAGAATATTACAATGATTTAATTGCATAGCCTAACATGATAGTAACACCATTGTTGACAATGCACTGAATAACCCAACAAAAAAGAGAAAAAAAAATTGTAAAGCACAAGCACGTTACAAATTTAACAAACTAATAGATATGTGCAAGCATTATTATTCAGAAATCACTACATTTAAAATACCAAAAAAAAAAGGCTCTCTTTTTTCATCACTAACACAAGTTTCTTAACCTATATAATGGATTTTTCTTGTCTGCAGTCTTGTTGAGGTATTTAGTCAAGCAATTAGTGTGTGTCTTCCATACACACATACACAGAGACAGGCATCGGCAGAGAGAGCAAAGGTAGGGCTTTGCCAAATGATTCAAAGCTTCGACAATGCAAGTCAACACTAAAAAGGGAAGAGAACAGGTCTGTCTTGCCTTTTGGGAGCCTCAATCCATAAGTAAGAATCCAAATAAAAAAGGAAGAGGCGTCCTATGTTAAAGATGGAAGCAACTGTAATGAAAGCATGGGTTATGATCTACTAATTCAGGACATGATGTCAGCTGCAAGAAATAAGAGTGATGATCTACTGCCACAAAAGTAGTTGTTGTTGGATAGAAAATATTGGTGATATTTATGGTGGCTTCTGATGCATAGGAAATAACAGTGACTTGAACAAAGTGGCCTCTATTAATTTTGTTGATGATCTACTATAGCCACAAAAGTAACTGTTTTTGGAAAGAAAGTAGCTACGACTTTTAAGTGGTTGCTATTAACATTTTTTAACAGCCACAATGTAATGTTGCTACTGTTTACCTAATAGTAGCCTCATTTTATGTGGATGCTATTACAAATTTTTTATCGTTGGGTCATTTCAAAAATTATACTAAGAACATGAAAGTTGGGTCTACATCTATAAATTTATAACATTTCACTCATATTTTTCAACCTCTCTAGGAAGAAAGAACAAAGTGGTGTTCAACTACACCGCTACCTATTACACAAATAGTCATTGGGCATAAATAATTCTTTAGGTGAGCACAATAAAGGCTGATAAGCCAAATCGAGTTCCATATCATCTCCTAAAATTCAGCCATGGGAGCGAGTTTTGAATGTAGGTATGCAATCTGACACTTATGATCCATACATTGATTGTAGGATTGATACATATCTCATGTTGCATATCAAGAACATAGATAATTGGAGTAACAAGTCCTCCAATATGTTGATTGATTTGTTAAAGGATGCCTTACCTGAGTGGGAAAGATCGCACACTCTCTATGAAGATTTGGAGGCGATGGACTTCATATCATATGTAGATGATACATTTAGGGTACCATCAGAATTCATCCCATCTGATTCACTGCATGTAGCCTAGGATGGATCCACTGTTGCATCTGGTAAGATGTTATTTTAATCAGTGTGCGTTTACATAAAACTATATGTATCAATTATTACTTATTTCGACATTCTTTGATGTTTTCCATGTTAGCAAAAACATAATCTTCTAAATGTACGAGAAGGAGGAATAGATGCCTTGATTTCAACAAGGCAAGAAAACATGGTAAAATTACTTTAAACATACAACCAAGTATGAGAGGTGTTATGGGAGAGCGGGCACCTATGTTTTCTAGAAAAGTTAGCAAGGTCCTTAGGGCGGAAGCTGATCTTACACGTCAATGAACTTGTAAACTCTGATTAAGTAAGACTGATAATTTAAGTTATTTTAATTTAATTGATGGTTTGACTCAGTTAATTGTAATCTTACACGTGTGAGTTGAGAACTGTATTTCGCCCAAAGCTTGAACCACGTTTATAACAATTTTCATTGTATTTCAAAAAAACTGTGTAAAGGAGAGTTAAAAAAAAAATCTTAAATTGTTGGTTTAAAAAATTGGGGCATTACACTAAGCATACATTCAAACAATCTATACATATGCATGAAATAATGCACATACTTTTAAAGCACTAAAAAATACAAACCTGCAACAAGATGCATCTATCACATAAAGCATGTATTTTATTATTTAGAAAGTTATTTGCAAATGTCCTTTTACCTCGAATGCAAGATTTGAACTCATCCTATAGTTGAGTCTCTCATAGAAGTAGTCGGGTCTATTCAGTACACAAAGACTCACTAATTTACCAAATCAATATTTTCTTTATTTTGTAAAATTATCAAACTAGCCCTCCAGAAGATGGTTTGTCACACCTCATTTTTCATGCTATGTGTTTAGCTATAAAAACATGACAAACATATTCCTCTCTATGTCCTAATTCTAACACACTAAACCTTACCCAATTTCGAGTTCATGGTGAAGAGTTATGCCCGTTTTACCAAAGTAAGCAAGACTAAGGCAAAAAATTTGTTTTACCTCACAAGCAGATCTGGATCTGGATAACAAAATTGTGCAGGATCCATCCGGCTCTCCGTGTCTGATTCCCATGTTAGGATCAGATCCGACAATAATTTGCATCATATATATAAAACCCAAAACCGATATATGTACAATTAGTTTGCTATTCTTAACCAACTAAGCCATGATGGTTTACTGGTTAGAAGTAGTTCTCTACATGTGAAAGGTTGGGGTTTTCAAATCTTAACTCCACCCTCTCATAATATATATTTTTATTTTTGTATTCGCTGAACCTAAATGGGTTTTGTCCCTGATTCTCTTCAATTAAACAGACTAATCCAAATCCAGTCTGGTTTGGATCCAAACTGAACCTAAGAGAGAGATTCGGTCTTTATCTCACATTAGGCTAATCAAACTGGATCCATATCCAGTTTTGGTACAAACTAAACCAAACCTAGTTTAGTCTGGGTTTGGTACCAAAGGGACCCAAACCCGATTACGTCTAGGTTTGGTTCAAACTGGACCCAGTCTCTTTGGATCGATTCATGCCAGGAAACCGTCTCTCTCTCTCTCTCTCTCTCTCTCTCTATATATATATATATATATATATATATATATATATATATATATATATATATTCATTACCTTTGACCACACTTTGTTTGGGTCATACTCAGACCGAGTTGGTTTGGGTATAAACCCACCAAATTCGAATTGGGTTGCACTCAAACCGAGTAGTCTTGACTGACTCGATCTGGTTCAAACCCAAATTGAGTATGTCTGGCCTTTAAATGACCAAGCCTGTGGCCTCTCTTTCTTGGTTGAGTGACGCCGACAACCTCATGGTTGTCGGTGGCTGAGGCATGGGCTTCCCTTGCTTCGCTCCTTTTTTTCATGGCGACAGTGCCGGGCGAAGTAGGAGGAACACCCTTTCTGGGGGAAGAGGGAGGGACTCACCACCTTGACCTAGCAGAGCCGGGTGGGCTCAAACCTTCTTGGCCAGTTAGGTCAGGTTTTACAAGACCACACCAATTTAGCAAGAAGAGACTTGTTCATATCATCCAACCTTCTGATACCAAAGCCTTCCTCCGATCTAGGACTTGTTGTGGCTCTGATACTCCCCCATGAAAGAACTATATGCCTCATAATATATTCCAATCTCTGAAGTACTTTTAGAGGCAACTGAAAAGCCATCATCCATTAAATTGGATAAGCACCAAGTATAGATTGACCAATATAATGCGACTGGCCAAGGATAACAGTTTTCTTTTCCTAGATCATAATTGATGCAAAAAATTATCAATCAACGATGCACAAAGAGCAGCCTTGAGCTTGCCTTAGAAGATATGAACACCTAAATATTTGAAACGACTAGCTTTCCATCTAGTAGAATGATGGATCAAAGAGCACCGAGAAGTGCTAACATTAAAAGCAATAAAAAGAGATTTCTCATCACACACCAATAGCCCCGAACAGCTTTCAAACTCCTTAATGATCTTCACAAAATTACTCATAGATGATCCCTTGCAAAAAAATACTATGACGCCAAGAAAAGGATTGGATCTTAGTGAAGATAATTTTCCTTTCTAATTTCAGCCACTTTCAAACCACGAGAGGGTCTTTCCATGATGCTTAAAAATAAGCAGGGGGACAATGGGTCACCTTCTCTAATAGTATCCCAACTACTATAAAAGATATCTCTTGCTTGTCCATTAACAAGAACTGAAAATCCAACCCAAGTCAGACAAGCCATAATAAGGTGGATCCATTTAGAATGAAACCCAAAGTAGAGGAGGATTTTCCAAAAAAAAACCCAATCCACCCTATCAAAAACTTTAACAAGGCCCGTTTTGAAAACCTCAAAATCTAATTCAAAAGGGGAACCATCCGAGCTAGTGGATGGAATGACAGATAACTATTGATTGAGAACTGGGTCAATACTGATGGGTGTGTAAAACACTATAAAAGAATGTATCTCTTGGGGGGGGGGGATAAGGAGTGGAAGTGATCATGGCTACAAAAGCAATTTTGAGAAAAAAAAATGTTTTCACCAAAGTAAGCATGGTGGCAAACTTGAAAAGCCTAGTTTGTATATTTCGTTTATAGAGAGAGAGGGAGAGATTTTATGAAAAGGACAAAAGGAGAGCAAGTAGGGAGGTCGCAATATAAGATTTTATCACGTATCTTTGATTTTGGTAAGTCGAAACCATATCAGTTATAATGGGATGTGAATATGGTTTTGATTATTTGCTATCAAATCCAACGAATATCCAAATTTGACAGATATCCAAATCTGTTTGCATGTAAAAAAGTGGATTTGGTATGAGCTTTTCACCATTTAAATCCAAATTTGAAACTTTTTAGTCATCTGATTGGTTGGATGGTATTGGCCACATTTATCACGAATGTAAACCTTTTACATCCCCATAAGCAAGCAGTCATTCCAAAGACATACGAGACCACATGTGACTGATCAGTGAAAGAATCATCATCGTGTACACACACTTGTAGATGAGCGAGTGTACTCGGAAGTGACTGCTAAGCAATTCTCATATATATATATATATATATATATATATATATATATATATATATATATATATATATATATATATATATATATATATATATATATATGAGAGGGTTGTGTATGTTCGCCCCCGATGATTCACTGAATCCCACGTCTGTGTTCGGGGCTTTGAATGAGCACCACGTATACAAGCACATGGGGCTCGTATTCCCGTGTATGTTGACATAACTTTGCATCGGACTCTGGTGTTGTTGCAAAGACTTAAGTACCCTTTCTTGCTATTCTTCTCATAAAGTGATGGTTTGAGAAAATGATAAAAATGCCCTTCATTCAAAAAAGAAAAAACAAACAGTTCCAAAAAAGGACAAACATGTCCTCCATCCAGAAAGTCGAGGATGATGTTGACTCTTCAAAGTCTTCTTCTTTTTCTGTTCAAAAAAAGGACAAACATGTCTTCTTCTTCTTTCTCCGTAAAACACTGTAAAACCCTCTCTCTCTCTAGAGAAGAAATCAAGGGAAACAAAGAGTTCTTCCTGGAGAAGGCCATGAACAACAACCATCTCACTCTCTCTCTCTTCTCTCTCTACTTTTGTGCACATCCAACAGACGATCCTACATTGCTCCATCGTCATCTTATTCTTCTTCCTTCTTCGTAAAACACTGTAAAACCCTCTCTCTCTCTCTCTAGAGAAGAAATCAAGGGAGGTAAAGGGTTCCTCCTGGAGAAGGCCATGAACACCAACCCTCTCACTCTCTCTCCCTTCTCTCTCTCTACTTATGTGCCTGATTTAGAGTTTTTGCCCTTACAGGAGAGGGGTCTGGGGGCTCCTTCCAACGTGGGTAGCATCATTCAACTTGAAGAGTTGTGGAGTCTGATTCAAAGTTTTTACCCATTCATATTTTAAGGCATTAGATCTCATTTTTGAACATCCACGCATGTGCATTTTGCTTTCATCATGTTCAGTTGCTTTCTAGATTATACTTTGAATTCTTGTGCATTTTAGATCTATCGATTTGTATGTAACCAGAGCTCATTTTAATTTTAAATTTTTACTGCAACTTCATGCATATGTCTTCATGCTCTCCACCAAAAATCAGATCATTCTGAGTTTGTTTGACCCACTTTAAAAATCGAGATTCAAAACCTGTTATTTTGCATCGTCAGGATTTTAGCAGAATCAGGACCAACTTACGGAAGTGATTTCTCCCTAACCAGAGATGATTTTTCCGATCCGTAAAAAGGGTTGTTTTCTAAATTGAATCTAGTTTGTTCATACCAAATTTCAGCGATTTTTATGGTGTTTTCGTACCAGGTTCGGGTCAAAAACCATAACCCTGTCACCCTGTGTCATTTTAACGGCTCAGATTTTGATCCATTTTGTTTGAATTTTATTTTCCTAATGGAAGATCATTTTTCAATTTTGTAAAACGGGTTCTCTTCATTTATGTGTCTAGTTCATCCCTGTAAATTTTCAGAATTTTTCATGGTCAATTACTATTTTATTTTGATAAAATACCAGAACCTTGTATCCAGATTTTATAAATGTTCTGATTTTGGCCCCCATATCATGACTGTTGTAGCAATTCTTTAACAAATCATTATTTGATTGACAATATTCTTCAGCAAATTATTGTTATGATTTTTTTGAGTACCTAATGAGTCTCTACTATGATTTGTAGTATTTTTGGGTCTCCAACGAGCCTCACAATGATTTATCGTATTGTTCGATCGTTTAACTATGATTTATAGTGCTTTGGGGTCTCCAACGAGCCCCACAACGATTTGTAGTGTTTTTCGGTCTTTTAACTATGATTTATAGTGTTTTCGGGTCTCTAACGAGACCCACAGCGATTTATAGTATTGTTGGACCTCAAATGGGGTATCAAATGACCATAGAAATTGCTGAAAATTTACAGGAATAAACTAGACTTCATAACAAAGACACTACTTTTTACGGATTTGAAATCTGATCTTTAGTTAGGGAGATATGACCCTGACAAGTTGGTCCTGATTCAGATAACGATTTGTAGTGTTTATCGCTAAACACTACAGCGATTTGTGATACAAATCGCTATCCGAATCATGACCAACTTGTCAGGGTCATATCTCCCTAACCAGAGATCGGATTTCAAATCCGTAAAAAATGGTGTCTTCGTTATGAAGTCTAGTTTATTTCTGTAAATTTTCAGCGATTTCTATGGTTATTTGATACCCCATTTGGATCTAAAACCAGACCCCTATCAGTCTGCCTTATTTGAGTGACATATGTTTTTATTTCATTTTGTAAGAGTCATATCTCCCCAACGGAAGATCATTTTTCAAATCCGTAAAAAGGGTTTTCTTCCTCTATGTGTCTAGTTTATATCTGGAAAGTTTTATAACTTTTTATGCTTATTTGATATTTCGAACCTGTTAAAAACCGAGACATGTTATAAAATGTAATAAAACTTAAAAAGTTTGAAACTTCCTCTATGTGTCTCAATTTTTAACAGGTTTGAAATATCAAATGAGCATAAAAAGTTATAAAACTTTCCAGATATAAACTAAACATATATAGGAAGAAAACCTTTTTTACGGATTTGGAAAATGATCTTCCGTTGGAGAGATATGACTCTTACAAAATGAAATAAAAACCTATGTCACTCAAATAAGACAGACTGATAGGGGTCTGGTTTTAGATACAAATGGGGTATTAAATGATCATAGAAATCGCTGAAAATTTACAGGAATAAACTAGACTTCATAACAAAGATAACACTTTTTACCGATTTGAAATCCAATCTCTGGTTAGGGAGATATGGCCCTGACAAGTTGGTCCTGATTCGGATAGCGATTTGTATCACAAATCGCTGTAGTGTTTAGCGATTTGTAGTGTTTCTCGCTAAACACTACAGCGATTTGTGATACAAATCGCTATCCGAATCATGACCAACTTGTCAGGGTCATATCTCCCTAACCAGAGATTGGATTTCAAATTCGTAAAAAGTGGTGTTTTCGTTATAAAGTCTAGTTTATTCCTGTAAATTTTCAGCGATTTCTATGGTCATTTGATACCCCATTTGGATCTAAAACCAGACCCCTATCAGTCTGCCTTATTTGAGTGACATAGGTTTTTATTTCATTTTGTAAGAGTCATATCTCCCCAACGGAAGATCATTTTTCAAATCCGTAAAAAGGGTTTTCTTCCTCTATGTGTCTAGTATATATTTGGAAAGGTTTATAACTTTTTATGCTCATTTGATATTTCGAACCTGTTAAAAACCGAGACATGTTATAAAATATAATAAAACTTAAAAAGTTTGAAACTTCCTCTATGTGTCTCAATTTTTAACAGGTTTGAAATATCAAATGAGCATAAAAAGTTATAAACCTTTCCAAATATATACTAGACACATAGAGGAAGAAAACCCTTTTTACGGATTTGAAAAATGATCTTCCGTTGGGGAGATATGACTCTTACAAAATGAAATAAAAACCTATGTCACTCAAATAAGGCAGATTGATAGGGGTCTGGTTTTAGATCCAAATGCGGTATCAAATGACCATAGAAATCGCTGAAAATTTACAGGAATAAACTAGACTTCATAACGAAGACACCACTTTTTACGGATTTGAAATCCGATCTCTGGTTAGGGAGATATGATCCTGACAAGTTGGTCATGATTCGGATAGCGATTTGTATCACAAATCGCTGTAGTGTTTAGCGAGAAACACTACAAATCACTATCTGAATCAGGACCAACTTGTCAGGGTCATATCTCCCTAACTATAGATTGGATTTCAAATCCGTAAAAAGTAGTGTCTTTGTTATGAAGTCTAGTTTATTCCTGTAAATTTTCAGCAATTTCTATGGTCATTTGATACCCCATTTGGATCTAAAACCAGACCCCTATCAGTCTATCTTATTTGAGTGACATAGGTTTTTATTTCATTTTGTAAGAGTCATATCTCCCCAACGGAAGATCATTTTCCAAATCCGTAAAAAGGATTTTCTTCCTCTATGTGTCTAGTTTATATCTAGAAAGTTTTATAACTTTTTATGCTCATTTGATAATTCAAACCGGTTTTTAACAGGTTCGAAATATCAAATGAGCATAAAAAGTTATAAAACTTTCCAGATATAAACTAGACACATAGAGAAAGCAAACCCTTTTTACGGATTTGAAAAATGATCTTCCGTTGGGGAGATATGACTCTTACAAAATGAAATAAAAACCTATGTCACTCAAATAAGGCAAACTGATAGGGGTCTGGTTTTATATCCAAATGAGGTATCAAATGACCATAGAAATCACTGAAAATTTACAGGAATAAACTAGACTTCATAACAAAGACACCATTTTTTACGGATTTGAAATCCGATCTCTGGTTAGGGAGATATGACTCTGACAAGTTGATCCTGATTCGGATAGCGATTTGTATCACAAATCGCTGTAGTGTTTAGCGAGAAACACTACAAATCGCTATAACGAGGTCCAACAACACTATAAATCGCTGTGGGTCTCGTTAGAGACCCGAAAACACTATAAATCATAGTTAAAAGACCGAAAAACACTACAAATCATTGTGGGGCTCGTTGGAGACCCCAAAGTACTATAAATCATAGTTAAAAGATCGAACAACACTATAAATCATTGTGAGGCTCGTTGGAGACTCAAAAATACTACAAATCATAGTAGAGACTCATTAGAGACTCAAAAAAATTATAACAATAATTTGCTGAAGAATATTGCCAATCAAATAACGATTTGTTGAAGAAGTGCTACAACAGTCATGATATGGGGGCTAAAATCAGAACATTTATAAAATCTGGATACAAGGTTCTGGTATTTAATCAAAATAAAATAGTAATTGACCATGAAAAATTCTGAAAATTTACAGGAATGAACTAGACACATAAACGAAGATAACCCATTTTACAGAATTGAAAAATGATCTTCCATTAGGAAAATAAAATTTAAACAAAATGGATCAAAATCTGAGCCATTAAAATGACACAGGGTGACAGGGTTATGGTTTTTGACCCGAACCTGGTTTGAAAACACCATAAAAATCGCTGAAATTTGGTATGAACAAATTAGATTCAATTTAGAAAACAACCCTTTTTACGGATCGGAAAAATCATCTCTGGTTAGGGAGAAATCACTTCCGCAAGTTGGTCCTGATTCTGCTAAAATCCTGACGGTGCAAAATAACAGGTTTTGAATCTTGATTTTTAAAGTGGGTCAAAAAAACTCAGAATGATCTGATTTTTGGTGGAGAGCATGAAGACATATGCATGAAGTTGCAGTAAAAAATTCAAGTTAAAATAAGCTCTGGTTACATACAAATGGATAGATCTAAAATGCACAAGAATTCAAAGTATAATCTAGAAAGCAATTGAATATGATGAAAGCAAACTGCACATGCGTGGATGTTCAAAAATGAGATCTAATGCCTTAAAATATTAATGGATAAAAACTTTGAATCAGACTCCACAACTCTTCAAGTTGAATGATGCTACCCACGCTGGGAGGAGCCCCCAAACCCCCCTCCTGTAAGGGCAAAAACTCTAAATCAGGGTCCACAACTCATCAAGTTGAACGATGCTACAGTTAGTGTGCAGGTCAGTCGGTGTTTGATGGAGAAATGTTGGATCGTTTGTTGGATGTGCACAGAAGTAGAGAGAGAAGGGAGAGAGAGTGAGATGAGGTTTTACCCCTCTCTTGTAAGGGTAAAAACTCTGAATCAGGATCTACAACTCATTTAGTTGAATGATGATACCCACGCTGGGAGGAGCCCCCAAACCCTCCTCCTGTATGGGTAAAAACTCTGAATCAGGCTTCACAAGAGTCAATGTATAGGTCAGTCGGTGCTTGATGGAGCAATGTATGATCTTCTAATGGATGTGCACAGAAGCAGAAATAGAAGGGAGAGAGAGAGTGAGAGGGTTGATGTTCATGGCCTCCTCCAAGGGAGATTTCTTTCTCGGATAATCCTGCAGTGCAGAGACTGGGTCTTAAATAATCATTTTCGGGGCACTTAAGTCTTCACAACCACTCCTTTTCAAGAACCGTCATTTTTTTTTGCACCAATGGAGGAGAGGGTACTTAAGTCTTTGCAATCTTATCAAACTCCAACGCTAATTAATGCTGACAAACATGGGGATACGAGACGCACATGCTTACATACGTGGTGCTCTTTGGGACCCCCGATCATGAGATGTAGCTAACTGCCCTGTTCGGGGGGGGGAACATATAACCTGCTTCGTATATATATATAGGACAGAAACAGTAGACAAAAATATGCCGTTCATCTCACGCACAATCAACGACAGATTTTTTTTCTGCAAAATGGTTTTTTAGTGGCGGTCGCGATTACCGCTAAAGGCCTTACAGGCATTGTCGTGTTGTCAGTAAGGCCTTTGGCGGCAGTGAAAACCGCCACTAATCCGATACTCCTCCAAACCCTATATTTATGTACATGTGTAGATATGTGTGTGTATAGCTCATAGAAAGTATGAAACAAAAGCATCGTCATCACGTTCATCATCACAATAATAAATAATAACGTAAAAATAACAATAATATCAGTGGTAGTAATAGGAAATTTTAGTCTAAAGTCATCAACTACTGTTAAGAAATTGGGTTTATTATCCTCGAAACTTGATGTGTTGGACGTGAATTCTTCTAGCAATCAATGAAACAATAGGGACGAATCCAACCCTGCCTGATCAAAATAAGGATCTATTTGAAAACTGGCGGATAGGATTAGAGTTTATGCATTTGGTAAAATACATGGTTGGTGGGTGTTTGGATACTGGCAGCTAGGATGAAAGTTTATGGATTTGGGAGAGGAAGTGTCCTGTCTCCCCCCCTTTATATTTGCACTAAAGAGTGGATTTGGTAGCTCCCACCTGTTTAGGATTTGGCAGCTACCACTTTTTCAAATGCATACCCTCTCTTAAACTACCACTTCAAATGCATAAACGGAAATGAGAAAGTTATATTCAATCCTCACCATACATCTCACATGAAAACTGTGAGATATGTGTCACTGGTGCCCATGCACACCTCCATCATCAAGTGAGATTTGCAGGGGGTGATGAAATATAACGTCATATGCAATATGACAATAACTGATCTAACCCGTTCACGTCCCAGTTCGTTAGGCTAACTAGAGGAAGTGAACTGCAACCATCACAGTCCTGATCTAACCTGTTCACTTGGGTCTTCAAATCTGGTTTATTGTGCTGGGATTTGCTTATCAGGCCCTTTTTTCACCAATTCAATTTATTAATGCACCGAACTGATACATCATTGATAAAGCAAAAAGAAAAGAAAAAAAACAAATGCACACAAGTGTGCATGGCACATGTGTTGGTACCATGGGTTAGAAGAAAGTTGACAGCTGACCTAGATTTTGGTACTCTGAGGCCTAGAGGCCATTAGGCCCAGACACAATTTTTCAGGGGACAAAATGGTAATGGCGTGACACCAGAGCTTTAACACCATCCATTCTGCTTGAATGGTCCAGAAAGGAGGATACTTCTGCTCAATAGGTATAAATGTAGATATGGCCTCTATATCAAGTAACTCTTAAACATTTTCTCTGCATGATAGAGATTTGTCAAGAAATTTATTAATGGTTGCATTTAAGATGATTAATTACTATTAGGCAGGTCTGAATCTGGAACCAACTGTATTCATATTCTATCAATTTAGTATTTACATTAAATTGACAGACTTGACCCAAACCTTGACTGAGCCAAAACAACGGCTAGGTTCAGATTGTCTTTCAATTCTAGAATTGCAGGTTCTCCCACAGTGTCCTAGTTTCCATAACCATTTCCAAACCAAAGCTTCCTCAAGTATGATCACCAAGGAGGCAACACACATATAACACACACACACACACACACATATATATATATATATATATATAATGTGGTAGCTGCTAATCACTTTTATAGCTAACCGCTGTGCTAACTGGCCTTTTTAAGGGGTTTTTTCATGTATTACTTAAATCTTACAGATGTGTTTGACATGGTCGATTTATTAGAAAAATGACAATTGGATTTTGTTTTTTTGATAAAAAACCATAATTTTTTAAGCCTTCAATATTTAAGAAAATATTAAACCATTGATTTTTTAAACATTATAAAAACCTATCTACTTATGGGAATCATATGATGCAAGAGTCTATTCCAATCAAATCAAGCACGTAGAACACATCTGCACAGCTAGATTTAAGAAAAATATGAAAAATTCCCTTGAAAGCCTGTTTAGTATGGCGGTCAACTAGAAAACTAGTTAGCAGATACCACCTCTCTCTCTCTCTCTCTCTCTCTCTCTATATATATATATATATATATATATATATATATATATATATATATATATATATATATATATATATATGATGGACCGAGGTAGAGGCATCATACAGATCTTTGATAGCAAATAACACGATCCTTTACCAGACAATTAAAGGCACATAAGTTCTATGGATTCCTTAAAAATTGATTGTGGGCCTTGTGGCCATTGATGCCAAGTTGGTAAGGAATGCATAATGTTTTGTATTCTGATAGCTCAATATGCGATACATCTCTAGCATATATAGCTGAAGTAGGGAGAGTAGTCATATTCTTTATGGTGATTCCTAGTCACTCTACATGTCTCTAGTTTTTGGCTCTTTCTTCTGCGGGGCATGTGGAGCCTCACAGCTATGCTCCCCTAGCATGGTTCAACATTCACCTTGAAGATTGTATGGATCAATCTAGGGCGGTAGTTATAGGTAAAAAACCTCCAGCATGCTACATCAAGGGTTTCTTGTTCTTATAACCTTGGTCTCAATACAAGATCAATACCCATTTTAACTCAAATCGATCTACCCCGACACTTGTTTTGGTACTGCCCTTTCTTTTAATCTGTTCCGGGCCTGATGGCCGCAGCTACGCATCTTATCCCGTCAATAATCATTCACTAGAGACCTTCTCCATCAGCTTCTACCATCTCGACCCAAAAGCTGGTACTTCATGTGGCGTTGTTGGTTGTTCACTGCTATCTGATGTATTTCATATAGTCCTTCTTAGGTGGACAAAGACTACCTAGAGTGGCTTCGCCACCTTTTGGTCTGTTGCCCTCCTCTCCTGAGGAGAGGGTGGTGTATGTTCGCCCCCGATGATTTACTGAATCCCACGTCTGTGTTCGGGGGATCGAATGAGCGCCACGTATTCATGCACATGGGGCTCGTATTCCCGTGTATGTTGACATAACTTTGCTTGGACTCTGGTGCTGTTGCAAAAACTTAATCACCCTTACTTGCTTTTCTTGCCCTGAAATGACGGTTCGAGGAAATGACAAAAATATCCTCCATTCAAAAGTTGTGAAACGACGGGTCGATAAAAAGACAAAAAAGTCCTCCATTCAGAAAGTTTGATGGAGGGCAGTTTTGTCCTTTTCACGAACCGACGATTCAGTTTTCTAGAAGGAGGGCATTTATGTCCGTTCAAGGAAAAGGAAGCGAATGACAGTAAAGGGTACTTAAGTCTTTGTTGCGGCACCAAATTACGATGCAGTATGATGCGGACAGACATCGGGATCCATGTCGGTCTGGATCTTATACGTGGCTCTATTTGGAACCCCCGAACATGAGATCTCAGTACCGGCCCTGTTGGGGGGGGGACATATAACCTGCTTTGTCCTCTCCTTGTCAAGCTGAGGGTTGATTCCAGCTTTTTTATTCTTATTATTTTTATATTAATAAAATTTGAGTTTACTTTCCCCTCCAAAAAAAGTTAAAAAAACACTCAAATCGATCTACCCGGTTTTCTTTCACTCAAAACTTTGAACCAAGGGACCACAACACGTCATGCCCACTGACCTAGCAGTCCAGCTTCTTCATGCCATATTGGATTCAGTTAGGGGTGCCAATGGATCAAGTATGATCTGATCCCGAGCCGTATTGGATCCTATAGGGTCAGGGTTTGGTTATATAGGGGGTCCGATTGACTATTCGGGCTGGACCCATGAGGTCTGATTATTAAATGGGCCGGGTATGGTTTATGAAATTTTATACCAAACCTGGATTTGTCTCGAGTTCCAATTAAGATCCATAATTTTTTAATGTAAAAACCTTAAAAATTATTATTTGACTGGGTATGGACCGGGTCTGGTTTATGTAATTTTTTTGGATCCAGGTATGATGTTGTCACTTAGTGGCATCTGGGTTTGGACCCACCAATTTTAGTGGGGGTCCGACCCATTGACACCCCTAGACCCAGTTTAAGATCATGGCCCCGTTGATCTATCATCCTGACTAGTTCTGCTTCTCTCTTAAAACTTCATTGACAAAGGGACCATAACATGACCTTCACTGACCTACCATGCTCGAGTTTGTTGATAAAAAGACCAAGAGCTACACATTAGTTTGTACAGCGAGACATGATTTTATTTGTATTAATCTTTATGTGGTTCGACACTATAGATATGATTCCTTTATCATCTTGTGTGGAGCTAATTCGAATCTCACGTTGAACTAATAAGATGGCAAGATTGGATTTTGTAGATGGGCCTATGCTTTCAAACTTTTAACATTATTTAACAAGCAAATCCCACTAGCATCGTTACAGTAATAAATTGTCATAAAGAATGTAGATGCATTCCATATATCAACAGTAGGAACAATGAATAGGAACATGAGAGAGAGAGCGAGAGAGAGACCATGTACAAAATTCAATCTTGCCATCTCTCTCTCTCTCTCTAACACAGCACGGCGGTCAAATCCAAGAACCCTCAGTTATGACAGTGAGAGAGCTAGAGACGGCCTACTGATTAATCCAACTATCACACAGGAAACTGAAACGTTATCCCAATTAATTTATAATTTAATAGCCATTTTGAGATCTTACATTTTGGATAACGAGTTAGAAGAAGCCCATCCCTATTGGGTTAAGTTTTGAAGGGATGACCAATCATCTTATGCGGGCAGTGCTCTCTGAATTGACTCACAAAACCAAAAGGAAGGAAGACAGGAGAAACGGTAAGAGACTATGCAGGTTTTCATGAACCCAGTTCAGAAAGAAAAATATTGCATATTAATATTTTACATATAGGAAAAAACACATTATCAAGTGCAAGATCCGAAACGAAATATTTTTCTCAAAAGAGCAAAGAAAAGAAAAGAAGCCATCACACTCGACAGGGTCATCAGCATTCAGCAATGAAGAGCTCGTCGTTTCTGGAGTGGGACGTCGTCGCCGGTGGGACACGTCCAACGCGCTTCATGTCAATGGAAATGAGGGGGCCCACTAAGGTCAAACCCCTCGGCGCCGAAGACAGGGAAGTGGGGCCCGAAAGTGGGACCCACGTCCCAGGCATTGAGCACGTCCAGGCCCACCACCTCCCCCAGCGTTCCCCCGCCCATCTCGCAGACGGACGCCGCCGGCTGCTGCACCGGCGCCGTCAACGTCGCCCCCCCTGCGATCCCCTCCGGCAGGAATTCTGGCACGACTGAGAATTGGGTGGTGGCCGGATCCCACGCCTCGATGCCGGAAACGGCCGGAATCGGGTATGGGAAGTGGTTTTCCGGCGAGAGAGAGGCTTGGAACCCTGCAGCGGCGAGCGAGGCCATGGAGGGAGCGAAGGGGTGGGTGAGGAGGTGGTCTTCGGGGGAGACGATGGTGGTCAGGGAGGAGCCGTGGGGCATGTCGGAGTACATGAAGTTGGTCTTGGCTCGGGCGCCGCGCATGGACCGGGCGGCGCGGTCGTAGGCGAGCGCGGCCTCCTCCGCGGTGTCGTAGGTGCCTAGCCAGTGCCGCTCCTTCGTCGCCGGATCCCGGATCTCCGCCGCGTACCTCCCCCACGGCCGCCTCCTCACCCCCAGAAACCGGCCTGGCTCGTTCTGCCTTCGTCGAGCCTTCGAGCTCGAAGAAAGAGAGGAAGACGAAGAAGAAGATGATGAAGAAGAAGAAGAGTGGGTTGTGGTTGTATTGAAATCCATTACAGCAATGGAGAGAGATTTTTTTTTCTTTTGGGGTTTCGGTTTCTTGGTGATCGACAATGAGAAGGGTGGAAGAGTTTTTTACTGTTGTGAGTCTCCCCGCTGAGAACGAGAAGTGAGAAGGATGAAACAGAGCTTCTAGAATGTGCGCGAGAGCTATGTGGGCATCTCTCTCTCTCTTCCGCTTTCTTCTCTTCTGTTTCGTCTCTCTCGTTGGTGCATGGTTTCTTTTTTATAAGAAAAAAATTCCATAACTGGCCATGCTCTTTTACATCAATTAATGTATACCGCTAAATTCTATATGCTTTTAATCACGGGTTGATTATGTAGATGAGACTGAGGGTTTAGAGAGAGAGAGAGAGAGAGGTGTAAATGTTCAATTAACTGAACTTAGCCCAATCTCATGGGGCCCACAGCATGTCCCACTCATTTGAAACCCGGACTGGTTGGGATCCGGGTTTGAGCATTAACCCTGAGTCATCGTGTCGAATACCGGGACCTGTTCAGATATCGGATCCAAACTTGTGCCCACTCATATCTGCGCCTTATGATTGACTTTATAAGCTTATGCAGATGTTTCCATCCCCTCTGTTTAGGCATGTCAACTAATTGGATTTTATCTGGTATCTGACTGAATCCGATTTCGTTTAGTTAGATTTGGTAAGTTGAAACCATATCTGGTTATAATTGGATGCGGATATGGTTTCTATTTTGTGCTATCGAGTCCAACGAATATCTGGATTCGATGGCAATATTACATGCAACAAAACAGATTTGGTATATATGAGCTTTTCACCATCCGGATCCAAATTTGAATCCAAGTCCGTTTAGGCAATATCCTATTAATTAATCAAATATAGTATTGGCCACATCCGACCCAAACCCAAACCGTTTGCGTCCCTGTGTCTTGTGCACTGTTCCTTCAAAGAACAATTGAAGTAATCGTATAAGTGTCGCTAGACACCAATGGCGGCACTATCTGTTTGGTAGGAGCAGGTTGTGCAAGTCACCATGTGATGGGACGTTGCAATTTCGAAACCAAAAAACAAAATGTCGCTAGACGTGGTTAGAACTCAGGGATGAGATTGGACTAAGCTTATGACATGTAATTTAATACTTGGTGATAAGATGTGATCAATGAGATTACTGTTTTGTAAATAGTAATAAATCCCTCAGGTACTGATTAAGAGCATCTTATCACTTAGAAATTTAGTTCTAAAGATAATAAAAAACAGGAAAACCAACGAACCACGCTAGACACTCACGCAGTCATCATTGTCCACTATTTCTCGCTTTGATGAATCATTGGATGATATATCGCTCGGTGTCATTATGAAATCATTACGATGGAATATCCAAGTCAAATTAAACTTTTGAAGCAACATTGTAAGATAGATTCTTAGAGCTCTCTCTCTCTCTGGCTTTACATATACTAATTGGATTTCTTCTCCATGATATATTTTTATCATAAGGTTATTCATAAACTATATTGTTTTTCTATCATGTCATAAATTTTATTATAACCCTTAATGTACAATAATTTATTTCAAGTATTCACCATTCACTGCATATTGAGTCATGCAGTCTATAGTATTAAAGAAAAAGTAATATGGGTCTCATATAGTCATGGGGTTCTTATGGATCTTTCATGATCATACCACAGGCATGCACTTTAGTGGAGTACTATAGAATTTATTAATTCATAAATTCATGATTTGCCAAACATAGCAAATACTTTCTCTTTTCAAACTTTCACCATAGTTTATACTCCTATTATCCATGTGCATTATCACATGTTGATCATCACCTAATCATTTTAGATCAGTATATCCAGATCCAAATAATCATAAATGTGATTGACCATGTTGCATTTCTTGCAAAATCTTCAAAAATATAAAAAATATTCTTTCATGCATTCATACAAGCATACCATAAGGAGCATTATTTATGATGATTATTTATCATCATATATAAATAAATATCCTCACATGCATATGTAAAATTATAATTCAGTTCTCACTATTTCAATGATTGCATTTAAGCAATATTACATTAAACCATGACATCATGAGGTTTTACATGCACTAGCTAAATTTTTTATTCATGATATATCATCATCATCACGAGGATATTCACAAACTAGGTTAATTTTTTATCATGAAGTAAAGCATAAATCTCTATATCCAAATCTAATTTGGATATGCACCAAAATCATATTCAATGAGAATTATCCCATTACCATTTGGATATGTCAAATATAAAAGCCAAATTTCAAGGCTTTAATCAAATCACAAGCTTGTGAAAATATAACTTTAGATCCATTACAGAATCCATTCACGATCTAAAACCAAATCCATTGGATTTGTATAAGATCATATCCAAATCTGACTTGAGATGTTCTCATCAAATCCAATACGATCCATATTAAAATGGGCCTTCATATAAGTTTAAATAAAATCATGAATCACTCATGATTTGACCGTACTCCAAATCCATATCCATAACCATATGTTTTAAATGCAAATAGATTCACATTACACATCCAACATTCTACCCATTTGGATATATTTAGGTCAAACAATGACCCATACAAAAATATATTATTAAGTTCAATATATGCTTTATGACTAATCATATCTACCATAAACTCTGAATCAAATATTGATCCATGTATGATATTAGGGCATTGTACTTTTCTGGATCCATCATAAAATCTGAATCAAAACTAGATTCATATCCCATATCTGGGCATCTGGACCCAACATATAGATCTATTTAAGATCAACAAGATCTAATAACATTGTCTGGATCCAAAACTAATTCAACTGGATCTACACTCAAACAATTTGATTTATTCAGATCCAAAATATTTTACTAGATCAAACCAACGTCTATGTCACCTTACTAGATCCAAACATTTTGATCTAATACCGATCATATCTAATCTTAACCCAAATAGTTAGTCTAATGGATCCTATCCCAATTACACTTGATCCATTTAAAACTAGATAAAAAAAGACATACAGGATCAAAATATAAAATGATCTAAAAATGAACAAAATATTAAAGCATATCGAAAATAATATGCAAATATTTCAAGATCCAAGTCAGATGCATGTAAAAATCAACCTCTTCCATTACAGGGTAGAGATCCAAAGCAGATTATAACCGGGTCCAAAAAAAATTTATCGGATCCAACCAGGTGTATAAGAAAATACCTATACCGAATTGATCCAATCCAGATTCAAAATTGTCTGGATAAAAGCACTGGGAGGTATTTCGCTAACCAGAAGCACTTTTCTACAAAATCAGAAAAGTAAGAAACAGTTCTGGGTAAAATCAACAATCTAGAATACTAAAACATAATATCAAGAAATTTTGAGTTAAATAGAAAAACTCAGAAGGCTTTCTGAAATTTTTATAATTAAAGACCAACAACTGTTCTGAACAAAACAGAAATAGTAGCTCTCTTTCTGATAATATCCACAGAGAGGGCCTCTTTTTAGAATTTCCAGAAATAGTGACCCTTGTTATGTAAAAAAACAGAGCTCAAAAGGAAATTATGCAGAAAAGAGGGATCAAAACTGAAAAGCAAAAAAAAAAAGAATTGTTAAGGGGTTCTCGATTCTTTTAAACCTGCCTTTTGTTTTTTTTACCCTCTTTTGTAAAAGAGAGACTTTGGGGTTTTTCCCTTTTACAAAAATGGGAAACTAGAGAAACTGAAGAGGGGGTGTGACGGTCGTTGCCCTTGTTGTTGTCACCTTCACAGTGAGATACGACAACCGCCATCGTGGGTTCTGGTGCAACCGCCGTCATGGTTTTTGGCAACCGTCTGGTGGAGAAAAGGTCTTCCGTCTCCCTTACTTTATCGGCTACCTGGGGAGATCGGCAAGATCTCCCTCTCTCACCTTCATGTTTCTTCTATTTTTTTTATAGTGAAAGGGGGAACTCGATATGAGAGGGAAGAGGAAGAGGCAGCAGCTTCCACCCACTTCCTCTTTTCCATTTTACCCTTTTCTTTAGCCATTTCCTCCTCCGAGAACGACCACCGCCTAATGCGGTGATATTCTGGTTGCACGGCAGTTCTAACTTCTGATGCTCAGAAAGAAGACGATCGAGGAAGGGGCCCTGCCTGCTAATGGAGGAAATGAATCCCTTGTATAAAGTCATAACCCCGAATGTCAAGGCCCATCAGTCGAGCTACGGTGCTGCCTATCGCTATCCTCTGACATGACGCCATAGATGTAAGGTCGGACGAGACCTATTTAGATCTCTTGTGGGAAGAAGTCATTCGAGAGCCTCACAACAACCTCCCTTCTCACAAGAGCACCACCTCTCAAAGCTTCCTCCTTCGAGAACCACCAATGTCGTCGATGGCTCTGGGACAACCATATGACTCCTGCATCCCATACTTGAGCAAACAACTTGGCCAACCACCCAATGGAAAACCCCACTCAAGAACCTGATTGCATTTGTGCTTCACCTCCATTTCTGCTAGATGAGCAAGCTTGGTGGCGAAGTCGCCATCGATTGCTCTGACCAAATCCTTGAGCCTCAGCAGAGGGATGATGTGGGGGTTGGCCTGGCTAACGATGAAGTGGTTGACACTGAACCACTCCTTTAGGTGCACCATGGGCAGATTGCTCTCCAAGCTTCATCTCTCCACCACCGTTGTTCACCATTCACCTCCTCAAGCCCATCGCAGATCGGCTTGTGGTACAACACCAGTGCACTATTGAGGTCCTTGGCCATAAGCTTTTGTGTCTCGAAGAGCCTCGAGAACATGCAGGATGTGGTCACGGAGCTCCAGATCACCACATTGAGGGAGGTTAGGTAATTGAGGAACCGTGATGGCTCGTGGTGCCTCAGAGAGCATCATCACCTGACACTGGCACAGGGGGATCTCCTTTGCCCTCCTTCTTTATCTCCAGTGAGGGTGGGTGTCCCTTTCTTGAAAGCCTAAACTCAACGTCACAAAAAAATATTTGTTACAGAAGGAAGGCCCCTATGGGCCAAATCTGGTCTGTCTCTCTCTACGTGTGTAGTTCTGAATCTCCATTTATGTTTTCCAGGCAAGGTTGGCGGCCACCATATAGGTGAAGCTCAACCACAAGAGCCTCAGCAAAAACAATATCATCAAGATATGGTAAATTGATCATTTTCTCCTACTAATCCATACAGGAAACCCCACTCTCTAATTCATCTATGCTGGTGGATAGAGGTGAAGATCTGGTCATAATTCGGCTGACGGTCGGGGCTGCTGATAAACCGAAGATGGTGACAAAGCACATCCATGATGGCATTCGCTACTGTAAACTCGCCCTTGAACCACACAAGCCAGAAGTCGGAGGCCAGGTTCCAACCAGCTCTGGCAAACTCTATCTTGTGGTGGTAGTGGCAGCCGCAAGGGGGTTTTCTTCTTATTTTTTTTCTATTTTGTTGCCTCACTACACCACTGCAACCTCTATCCCAGCAGCGGCTCCTGATAGGCCACAGTGGACCACTGATCAGCAGCAAGTGTTATTCGCAATAGCTGACGCCAACACCAAAGGCTGCCTTTATAAAAAAAAATGTCCCCTTTTCATTTTTTTTTTTTTTTACCTCCTACCCAGAACCACTGTTTGGTGGCTTTGCCGGCTCTGACTCTGACAACTGGCAGACTTGCTGTAGGGGTCTCCTCCTCCTCTGTCCCTGTTAGCAGGGATTGTCGAAGACCGACAACCATTTGATAGAGGGGTTCTCTACTGCCCTTGATGCCGACAACAATGTTGGCATTCGACAACTCCACCTTCCTTTGCATCAATCGACAACTCTAAGTGACGATCAACATCAAGGATCTGTGCACATGAAAAATTGTAGCTCTGATACCACTAAAGAATTTAAGACTGTGGTGTGCGCAGTGAGGGTGAGCTCTAAGTGATAGAGGAGAAGGAAATTGGGTTGTGATTAATGGCCTGCTTCAGGAAGGATTTCTCGATGCAATTATCAAACTCTGTTTATTCCTACAGAAGCAGGGGCTGGGATACTTATTCTCCCTTAGATAACTGTTACCCAACTATAACCATCTTATTGGATTCTCAAACATAGTAAGAATTCAATGGGATATTGGGCCCACCACCATCTTAGTGGTTTATAACTCAATAGCCCAATACTTAAATGAGTCATTGGATTCATGACCCACTACTTTGGATCATTAGATCTAATATCTAGATCCATTACTTGGTTCCAACATATGGGTTCCATGCGTGAGACCCAATGACAACACTAAATCCTTTTAAGAATCCAACATTAAGTTTCACACTGCTCTAAACGTACATGAAGAAAAAAAAACATGAATTGCACTTCAAGTGGCTCTCTTTCTACCTTGTCAGCTAGTAATCGTCCATTTCTATAGAAAAGTCGAAAGCTAGAACATTGTTTCCATATTTAATCTACATAAAGTTAGAAGAACGTGCAAAAACAGTTACCAAGCTTGATGTGCTTCCCACAGGATGAAAATTTTGAAGAAAACTAATGGCATGCCAATATTTAATAGGACATTTCCTAGAGATTCCTTTTTTTGTTGTTGAAAATCATTGTGGGTAGGGCCGTCATATTCATTACAGTTGATGAAGAATTAATTACTAATTTTATCTATTGTTTTGTATCACACTTGCTAAAGATTGATGTTTGAAGTGAGGTTTTTATGCTCATGCATGATTACTTTACCATGTGCGTCCATTTTGATTCAAACCAATGACAAGTCCCACAAGGCTTTAAATTAACCATCTTTACTTTTTCAGTGCTAATGGTTCCTTTATCCTTTTAATGGCTCGCACATTCAAAGCTCAAGATGTGAATGAATGGATATTTATTGGCATCTCCCATGGAAACAATCATACACATGCATCAGCTCCTCAAAGGGAACCAAATTTGGTTTCATGACTAGACGAACTTGGAGACTATCTCTTTTTTCTAAATAAAATATAAGGTAACTTACAAAAGCATGCATCTATATTCGGTTTCTTTGGACCAATCAGACTCATACATGAAAAAACCTACAATTCAAAAGCATACCTATAGTGAATAATTAATACGAAAAATTTCAAAAAGGCACCTAAAGTTTGGCCATTAATAAAAAAAAATGAAAATTTAAAAAATGCACCTAAAAAATATTGAAAATTCCCAAGATTTTATTACCTTCAACTTTGCTGTTAAATGTGATGTGAAATTACCATTTTACCCTCAACATCATATTTTCAAAAAATGCACTTAAAAAAGCTGCAAGGAGTCTTTAAAGGGTTAACTAATAAATTAACTCTCTTAACTCATCTTGGGTCAGTGATAACCTTGGTTAAAATGGATGGAAGTTTGTTTGTGTTTTTAAAAGTGCAACAATTTAAGTGCCTTTTGAAAAATTTCCAAAACTTAGGTCTGTTTTATATTAATGCCCAAACTTTAGGTGTGTTTTTTTAAAATTTCTCTAATTAATAAATGCCAAACCATACCTTTTTTGCTCTTTTTTCAATCCCCCCCCCTAGCCTCCCTCATAATCGAATCATTGTAGATTCAACCCATTTCATGATCTGTTTTATATCCTAATCCATAAAGACCTGGCCCAATTCTTGCTTGTGTATAGGGGTGGCAATCGGGTCGGGTTGGCGGGTTGGCGTGTCAGCATACCTCAACCCGAACCCGACCCGTTTATTAAACGGGTCGGCTGTGGCAAACACGAACCCGACCCGTTTAATAAACGGGTAACCCGACACGACCCGCCAACCCATTTAATAAATGGGTTGGGTCGGGTAAACGGGTTTTCAGGTTGGCGGGTTGACGGATCGGGTTGGCAGGTAGGCAGGTTGGCGGGTCGGGTTGGCGGTCGGGTTGGCGGGTTGACGGGTCGGGCAGACGGGTCGGGTTGGCGGGTTGACGGGTCGGGCAGACGGGTTGGCGGGTTGACCCACCCGCCTAACCCGTTTATTAAACGGGTCAGCCGGGTTGGCGGGTTGGCATACCCCCAACCCGAACCCGACCTGTTTAATAAACGGGTTACACGGGTCGACCCGTTTATTAAACGGGTTGGCTTAAGCCCAACCCGAACCCGCCTAAGAGGCGGGTTGGCGGGTCGTGTCAGAAATTGCCACCCCTACTTGTGTATATGAATTGCATGTCATAACTCGGACCAAACCAGAACCAATGCTCGGTGCACATCCCTTGCAGTAAGGCCAAAGCTAGGTGTACTCTTTGAAGATCTTGGGGTTTTTACACCAATGAGCTTGAGAGTGGGATAGTTTTTCTCCATTAGAAAAAAGGGGTAAAATCAAGACCTTAAGTGGACATAGTCACTACAAGCTTAGGAATTAATTAACTGTAGCTGTTGTATTGGTTAACTATAAAAATAAATAAGTATGGATTTGAATTACCTAATTTTCTGTGTATGAATGTGAATTATAAAAAGTTATCAGGTGGTACAAGTTGGCTATTTCCCTCCTATATAGATCATAAAAGTTAGACTGCATATACTGTCTTGCTACATATGAGATAAAAAGGCATGAAAGTAACTGACACCACAGAAAGCCAAATTTAGGAATCACTGATAAAGCTTAGCCTTTAAGATAGAGGTCAGTCGATACTTTATGAATGTGAAGTAGGTAGGGATTGCAGGGTTGTCCTACCACTTGAAGTTCTTTTATTTCCCCAAGATTTTGACTGAGAATATGACCATTACAAGTGTAGCTTTTGGGTGCCCGGATCATATATCAATGTGTTCACGTTTGATATTTGGATTGAGGATTGGGATGTCGCCTTCTCCCCGTATTTTGCGTGTAATTATTGTGACTTTGTCTCATCATGGCTGTCACTTTGAGTTCGGCTTCATGCTTCGAGTCAATGATTCCAATTGCTCACCATATCCCACTAAGAGAGAGAGAGAGAGAGACTTGTGAGTAAAAATATTACCATCACAGAATTCCAGTTAAAATCAAATCTCTAGAGCCTTGTGTCAATGTCAAAACATTGGAGTCAAGATATTGCCTTCATACTTCTCTAAAAAATATATATATATTACCTTCCCTTCATGCTGTGAGGCCCAAGAGAGAGAGAGAGAGAGAGAGAGAGAGCACATGATCCTTTTATCAGACAAAATATTACCATCACACTCCATCAAATATGGGAGACACAATATTACCATCACATTTTTGTCAAAAACTGCCGAAATTCTAAAGATGATCCAGACCCAGTACTCAAGATCCAGATGTCACCTCGAGAGACTCATGGGGTCGACCAACATTGTGTGGAGCTCAGGGTGTTGATATGGCTTCTCCAATTAAGCAAAGGCTAATTGTTTAGAGTCTGAGTCAAACATAGAAGAAGTCGAACACATAGCGTCACCACGAAGCAAGGCAATTAACTGAGGACGTGAATTCAAAGAGTCTCAAAGGACGTCTTCACCTTCTAGAAGATAATCAAGTAGAGTAGATAGCTTTTAATCAAGAGCTCTTAATTGATTAATTAATTAATGTGAAGTCCTTAGATAGGTAGGAGCCCTAGCATAGATGAGTTTTCTAATTAGATAAAGTGTTGAATAATTAGGACTCAACCTCAACTATCTCTATATAAGGAGGTCTGGGATAGCTTATTTGAATTATGAAATTAAATAATTATTTAAGTTTTCACTCTCTCTCTAGTCCTTTATGTATCTATATATCCCTATCTCTCTAACATCTTTCTCTCTCTACTTTCTTCCCTCTTTTACGATACCTCTGGTCCTTTCTAGTTATCAACATGCCATGTCTACAAGGGTTGGACGTCCAGCCCTCCTCTGAAGCCCAAGCTTCCCCAAGTGTCCTGAATCGTAAGTTTTGCATTTCGACGAGTCGAGATGCCTCTTTGCTTGCAGATCACATGTCCGAGTTTCAAAACATGAAAAACTCAATCTCATTCTGCTACAGACTTTTCAGGTACCTCTACAACCCTTTATTGGTCTTAGATTAGCTTTCATTAGATTTCTAGAACCCAAACTCGAAATGACATCTTGTCAGGTGCCCAAAATGCTCAAGTTCTATAAATCGCTAACCTCTGTTCATCAACAGCATTTCTCTATATTCATATTATATCGCAGACCCTCACACACGTCCCTAGGTGTCCCTAGAACCCTTATACCAGAGCTTTTCAATTCTGAACCAAAACACTTATGAGGTCCAAAACTCTCTTACCCGATTTAATCATTTTGTCTTGTTTTTCATGTACCTTCAAACCGGCTGAGATATACCACGACATAGAACATGGGGTTGCGGGTAGCAACCACAATAAGTGGTATCATAGTAGGGTGTCTCTAAAGTACATCATAACCTCGAATATGGCAGTTGATGTGTTGTTAAAAATGTGCATGACCTAACTACAATTGTGGATGAAACACACATAGCACGATGTGGGCTAAATTTAAATATGTGTTTGGAGTTAGAAGTATTTGTCGTAAGATTCTTGCGATGTGGGAAAGACTTTGACGTAGTAAGATCCATCACTACCGATGAACGATGCATACATGACATGTGCTAGTCCTTAGAACGCTTGCAGAGAAAATTGCAAGAAGAAATCCCCTGGATGAATTTTAAATCATTGTTGTGTTTGTTTAAATAATACAAATATGAACGAAGGCAAGTCATCGCAGATCTTTGCACTCCTCCCTATGGCATAGTATCCTTGCAGAAATTGACTAATGCAACGATTGGGTATATACACATAAGCAGCGCATCTTCAGCACAATGCATGACCATAGTTCTTGTACACATAGCTTCACCACAAGCCACCTGCGATAGTAGCCTTTGGAGGCCCTTGTCCCAACATCACTGTGTTTAAGAGTCAACTATCCCACCATTAAAATAGTTATCAGAGGTGATTCCTTTCATGGTGTCACTGTTGCCAATGCCCCAACACCATACCAAAGACCATATGCAAATCTAGCTTGGCTAGTAGCTCAACCAGCCTGCATCACATGGCTGCCACCCCAAGTACAATAGCAAAGATTCTTGCAGTATAGTGCTTGCGGAGCAGGACACCTATGTGCCCAGTGAGGAAGCACTATTGTGCGTACTAGTTGAGCTCTCTACCGATCAAGTGCATCTAAGAATGTGACAAGGATATGACCCTTTGCACAACAGGGAACCATATGAGCCCTATAGAGGGCCATGTAGATCTTAAGACACAGGTCAAGTCTCTCCTTGATTGTGCTCATTGGAAACCTAATAAGGCAAGCATAGACAAGATATAGCTTGCATCGACATTCGACAACGCAATACAGTAGGTGTCCAGCAAGTCTTTGGTTCAGTCCATATTAGATTTGAGCCAAAAACCTTTCCTGCTTAGCTGCTGGAGCCATTTTTTGCATACTTGATTTTGACTTTGACTAAACCTAGACCTAGTTGAGTCCACCTAAGCCCAAAACCTAACCTATGGCCACTAGAATGCAATAAGTAGTATCAATACATGCACTTACCGGTCATGTCTCCAACTCCTTCGAGACTCGATTTGGATTGGGAGTTTAGCAATAGGTATGAAGCCACGACGAGCAACTGTGAAATCGTCCTAATGCATGGGGTGATCAAAACCTCGTGTTTGACCCCAGTGGATAGGAAAATCATAGGGTCGTGGTCCTTACTTTGAGGGCAAAGTGGTGTGCAGCATGGTGATTTGTTACAACCCAAAATTCTAAAGATGATCCAAACTCAATACCCAAGATCCAAACGCCACCTCTAGAGACCCATCAAGGTCGACTAGCATTGTGTGGGGCCCAGGGTGATGTCATGGCAGATGATGTGGCTTCTCTAATTAAGAAAAAAGTTAATTATTAAGAGTCACAATGAGACAGAGGAGAAGTCAAGTACATGACATCACCAGGAAGTAAGACAATTAACCAAGGGGCATGTGGGGGGAGTGAATCTAGAGAGTCCCAGAGGATGTTTCCCCATTTTAGAAGATAATTAAGTAGAGTAGATAATTTTTAATTAAGAGTCCTTAATTGATTCTTTAATTAATTAGTGTGGAGTCCTTAAATAGGTAGGAGTCCTACCGTAGATGGGTTTTCTAATTAGATAAATTATTTAATAATTAAAATTTAACCTCCGCTATCTTGATATAAGGCAGTCTGAGGTAGCTCATTTGAATTATGGAATTGAATAATGATTAATGATTGAAGTTTTCACTCTCTCTAGTTGTCCCCTCTCGCTCTAATGTCTTTCTCTCCTTTATCTTCCCTATCTCACGATACCTTTGGTCCTACCTAGTTATCAGCATATCAGGTCTGCAAAGGTTGGATGTTCAACCCTCCTCTGACACCCAAACTTTTCTAAGTGTCTCAGACCATGCGTTTTGCTTCTCAATGAGCCGAGTTGCCTCTCTTCATTGCAAATTTCATGTCTGAGTTCCAGGACATTGGAAACTTCATCCGAGACTGCTATAGACCTCTTAGGTACCTCTATGACCCTTCATTGGCCTTAGATTTTTGTTGGCTTCGTAGAACCTGAAACTACATCCAATAAAGTATCCAAAACACCCAAATTTTCTTAACCAATAACCCTGTCCATCAGTAACCTTCCTCTGTGTAGATCATATCAGACCCTCACACACATCCCTAAATATCCTTAGAACCCCTGGACTAGAGCCTTTCAATTCTAAAATGAAACTACACCCGAAATGCTTATCGAGTCCAAACCGCTCTTACCTGATTTAGTCATTTTGTCTTGTTTTTTCTGTACTTCCAAACCCACTAAGATGTACCACAACATAAATTTTAGGGTTGCGGATAGTAGCCGCAACAAAATCCGATTTGTGGGTAGGGCTGAGAAATAAGTGGAGTTGCTCATGGCTAGGCTTATGCTAAGCTGGTAAAGAGCTTGTTCAAACTCATAAAGTAAGCTCGTGGTGAACTGCAAATGAACAATAGATACTTGGCTTGGCTCAACACGCAGAAGCTCATTAGGTAGTAAGAAATATATTTTAGATATATTTTACAAGTACTGTTTTGAAATCCAATTTCTTTGAGCTCTAAAACAATGTATTTTTTCTATAAACAAGCAAGCTTGAACTCGACTCGTTTAACTTGGGACTTATTATGTGCTCTAACTCAGCTTGAGCTTTTCACAAGAATGAGCCAAGCTTGAACACAAGCTCGATTCCTTCAGATCATTTACCAGCCCTATCTATAGGAAACATAGGGTCCAGTGGGGTCCATGGAAGGCAGATGTGGTCGATATGATAAGAGGGTATCGTTGGGAACTACACCAAAACAATGAAAACACATGAACCTACCTCATTAGTGCTTCCAGATTTCCTTCTCCATGTGCAAGCAACCAGCACGAATATTCTACCAGTGTCTTTTAATTGAATTCCCTCTATCAGAAAAGTATTTTATATGCTAAATCAAGATAGGTGCATCTGTATATGTTTTAAATATGTGGACAAGAGAATCTGAGGGCCGATCCTAGCCGTCCACCTATGCCCACAATATCATAACTGGGTTGATGACAATATTGGGCCCAGATAGCTTATTAAAATGGCTATGGTAACAGTTCATCTACTCAAAGCATCTAAATTGGATATCCAACTTAAAACGCAACAGAAAAAACTGAGGTGAAATTCTTGTTCTCCACCACCTTTCACTAAATTATGAGGGGTTAATATTTGGTGCTATTGAAGGCTTGAAATTATATGAAACTATTTGGGCTGGAAATCATATACTTTAGATTTCTTCTGGATGTGATCTACAACTTTTGTTTAGTAAAAAATAAGTTTTGAATCATACGATTGTAACACATAAGCGGGTCTTTTAAAGGGCTTCAAAAATTAACGGTTCACAATGCACTAAAATTTCATGACTCAAAAAATCATATTTTTGAATCGAAATAACATGTTCCAAGGTTTGGTTCTTAGCAAATAAATCATCCTAAATATAAGTATATGGTCCAATTGAGTCGATAAAGCTTGAATCTGTGATTTCCAGTTCAATAATTCCATCTAATTATGTGCCTTCAATAGCACCAAATATTAACCCAATTAAGAGAACTTTTTTTTTTACTACCATTACAAGGACGAGAGTCAATAGCAACGACTTTTTAATGGTAACAACAAAAGTCACCACTATTGATCAAGCAATAATGGTGTGCTTTTTTGTCCCAGCTACTTGCTAGGTACTAGCGGCGACATAAATTTTGTGCCATTATTACTCTACTACCGCCATGAACAATAACGGTGAGATGGATATCATCTAGAATGCCTTGCCTCTGCACACATGTCGTCGTAAAAGACATAACTATACCGATGACTTTATATATCGCTATTAAAGATATGTCTTTAACGGTGACATTATGTGACCATTAAATATTGCTGTTAAAATACTTTAACAACAATATTTAACGGTCAATAAACTCACTGTTAAAGATCAATAATGGCTATATATAAATATCATCGTTATAGGGTTTTGCTCTGTAATGACAACCTTGTATATCGCAGTTAACGATATACCTGTTATAGACCAATAACAATGACATTCCAATGATGTTGTTATAGGGTATATAACGGGGACATGCTCGTGTCGCCGTTATATGGTATACTTATAAACTCTATAACGATGACATTTATGTCATTGTTATAGAGTTTATAATTAAGGTTTAAATTTCTCTCTCTCTCTCAACCTCCACCATGCCCGGGCTCGAGTGACGTCGCTGCATCCCTGGCCTTCCTCCTCCCTACTCGGGCGATGTCATCAGACCCTTCTCTCTCTCTCTGATATTTGTTGAGTGACCACCTCCTTCCTCTTTTGAAGCCTCTTCCCTTCTCGAGTGATGTCGTTGCACCTAGGGGTGGCAAAACTTGACACAACCCGCCAACCCGCCTCTTAGGCGGGTTTGGGTTTGGCTTAAACCAACCTATTTAATAAACGGGTTGACCAGCCTAACCCATTTATTAAACGGGTCGGGTTCGTGTTAGGGGTATGCCAACCCGCCAACCCGGCTGACCCGTTTAATAAATGGGTTAGGCGGGTGGGTCAACCCACCAACCCGTTTACCCGACCCAACCCGTTTATTAAACGGGTGGGTGGGTCGTGTCGGGTTACCCGTTTAATAAACGAGTCGGGTTCGTGTTTGCCACAGCCGACCCGTTTAATAAACGGGTCAGGTTCAGGTTGAAGTATGCTGACCCGCCAACCCGTCGGGTCGACCCGCCAACCCGACCTGATTGCCCCGCCTAGTTGCACCCTCCTCTTTCTGCGATATCTGTCGGGTGACCGCCTATCTCCTCTTCCCTCTTCATTTTTTATTCGATAAGAATCAGTCTAACTCTGATGGAATTTGCATGATTTTTTCCTATTTTCTTAGTTTTTTATTTTTGGATATGAGTGGCTCAACGTGAGTTTGCATTTGATGGTAGAAAGTAGGGTTTATGTGTGAAATTTACAGAGGAGAAGTGAGTTTAGCTGAGAGTGTTTGTGTTTTTGGATTTGAATCTATGAATTTCATGGAATCGCAGTGCTTGTTGCATGAAATTATGGGTGAATTTATGTTTTTTTTTCAAAGAGTTTGCAGTTAATGATCTGCCTCAATCAGTTGGATTATGTCGATTGGTGGTGCCTGCTCTTGAAAATAGGTGGTAGTTTATTGTTATTGTAGTTATTGAGTTTGCAAAAGATATGTTTTTTTATTGAATTATCGTTTGAAAACTTTTGAATCACGTGGCTTTATGATGAACTGTGTAAAAATTTATTTGATATTTGAGAATTTATGATTTTTTTTCTTTAATTTGATATTTTAATGACTTTTTATTTCACTTTTAGGCATGCATTGAGGCTTTTCAGCTAAATTCTAACATATATTTTTTAATAAAATTGTGATCAAGTGTTCTTTTTGGATTTCTAAGCTAAATATTGCCTTTATCTTTCTTTATTTAACACGATCTATCAAAGATCATGGAGATGAGCTATGTAATTGTTCTGTAATAATACTGGAGTTAATATGCATATTTTTTATAATAAAGTTATTTTTTGTAATTAAAGATCTTAAGTCTTGATGCTGAACTCTTTAGGTAATTTGTTAGTAGCAAGAAATATTCCATTTTGCAGGTATTTTTCGTCCTAAACTTGGTTAGCCTTTTATCACAATGAAACTTGGGCCTTTTTCATGTATTTAGTTTTGAGAAATGAAACTTTCAAGGCAACATAATTTGTCATTGATGGATTGAAGACTGGGTCTTTCATATTTTTTCTTTCATGGAAGGTGCTTTGATGACTTTTTGCTTTTTTGTAAGGATGGGGAATGAGGATTGAACTTCTAGTTGAGAATTTTTTATAATTTTCTTAAATTATCAGCTAATGAACCATAGAAAAGTTGGTGGAATATTGACTGAAAATTGTAATGTTGAGCTTTCTTATATGGTGCAAAACTTTAAGTCTTTTCCTTCTCTTAGAGAGAAGTCCTACATGAAAGTATCCAATTCGAACGGAGGAATAGTTTCTATTTTTCTGCTATCTCACTTTATATTTTAGTTTTTTAAGATATTCATATTATAAACCTACTGTTGTTTGGAACATTTTAAACCTAATATACGGTCCAACTTGACCCATATATATAAGATAAGACTGTAGAATGTGTTCAATAAAAGATATAGTTGATGGCATGTCAATCATCATAATCTATTTATGATTTTTTTGTTTTATTTTTAAATTCTTACCATACAAATGTTGCCAGAAAGTCATGATTGGGTGGACTCATTGCAAGACCCAGAAATTGATATAAGTGAAATTGAATATCAACTTATTGAGGAGTTGACAAAGCATCTAGGGTCACACAGAAAATGTAATGTAAGTGTAGTTATGTTTTTTTTTCTCTTGAAAATGAGTGCAAAAATGTATATTGCCCTTGTTTATATTTCATAATTGTGTGCTCTCTTACTTTGTCATCTTGTTATTGTTGTTTATTTTATTTAATGTTGTTCTTGTATGATAGTGAATATTCTTGTATAATTCAACTATGTATAGTGTAATATGAGCTAATATTGTTTGCATGAAATTAGCAGATGTCAAAATATTGTTCATGAGGAGGAGGGTGTTCTTCCTCCCGTGGATCAGTTTACCACTCGTCAGCCAAGGTGAACACCTAGAAGGGATCAACCTCAGATCACATGTGAGGGATACTTCAAGGGAAGAAGATGAGAGCCTGCACACCATAAGTCACTGCAGCTCTAGAGTCGTCTATGATGGCCTCAGGTAAATATTAATCCAATATTTCTTTAGTACAATTAAACCTTTTTTATTGTCATCCCTATTAATATTTGTTTCTTACAACAAATTAGCAACTATAGATTCTCAGCGCAAAAATTAAAAAAATAAATGGGTAGCCCACTAAAAGCAAATCAAGCAACGAAAGACTTCAATAACTATCAAGCTTGGGACGCAATGAGTCATGGATAATGGCGCCTTCATATTTTCTAGGTGGCTTTCGTGCATCGTCCAGGAGCAAGACAACATCACTTATAAGTTGTAGATAAAGGTCCTTGAGGACAAGAAGCTGGTGTTGCGTGAGGCAGATTATGTAAGTATATTGCCTAACTATATTTTAATAAACAAATTAATCCATAAAAAAAATGTTACTAACTATATTTTGATAATTTGGTATAGGCCGGGTTTGATTTAGACAATGATATAGCTAAACATCGTGCTACCGTAAATAAACAACTTTATCTATCATACTCAAGGGTGAGAGAAGGTTTTTACAAGCACTACAAGAGGTTTGAAAACCATGACAAAGCAGTAAAATATCTTTTTGATAGAGTCAACTCTGAAGTGTAAAAAGAGATTTGTAACTTTTTCACCAGAGACTATTAAATGATAAATATTGGATATATATTCATATGCAAATAAATGTTTAAATTTATATATTTTTGTAAACTAATTGATCTTCCTTTGGTTAACAACATTATTGTTAGTTACTAATAACCAATTATTAAGGTTATGCAGAACAAGTTGCACTCTATGGAGATTGGAAGTGATGAGATATGTTGTTCACAAGAAAGCTCGACGATGTCGTAGCAAGACATCTTTGTCGAAGTCCTCAGAAGGCGGTCTGGACATGTGAGAGGGATGGGTGCATTTTCCATTCCATCCAAAGGCAAAGTCCGTGTTTCAGAGTTATCTTCTGAGCTGAAGGTGTAGTAGTCAGAACTCCAGCAATTAAGAGAAGAATAGAGAATGGATTGAGTTCAATGAGAGTGAATCCTTTAGCAACTAGAGCAAGAGAAAAGGTCAAGAGAGAGAGAAAGAAGAAACTAGAAAGCTCAGATAGCAGATGCAGACCTTCATAGATTCTTTCAGACAAAACCCCCCATCCTAGATCTCTCTTATTTTCTCATAGATAAGACCTCTAGGTGTCTATTTGTTGGATGAACATGTCAGTTTTTTATATCATATCATGTTTTAAGGACATGTGTCTATTTATATCTTCTTTTTCTATTTATCCTGTATTAATTTTTATCGTAATGAGATGTTGTAGTTAGTGTGAAACTGATTTTATCTATCTATATATATATATATATATATATATATATATATATATATATATATATATATATATATTGAATTGAAGGTGATATCCTCTTGAATGTGAAAAGATGTATTGTTAATGTTATCTTTATGTCTTCCAAATTCTCATGAAAGTACAGAAAAAAGGTGAAAGAATTATTGAGCCTTTAATCGTAATATGATTAAAATATTTGTAAGTTATCAGATTGAATTCTCATATTTCTATTATCATTATTAATATTGTCATAAATTTTTTTTTAATTTTTTTTTTAAATTATTAGATTGTACTCATTCTTGAAGTGTGTTTGTTACAGGTTTGGAGAGGATGTATGTTTATTTTTTGAAGTATTTTTTTTAAGTATATATTTATATTTGAATGTATGTTTGAAGTTGAATGTTTGAGGGGTTGGAGAGGATGAATGTTTTAGAAAGTTGGAGAAGTGTATGTTTATATTTGAATGTATGTTTTAGAATGTATAAATACTAGTGTATGCTTATATTTGAATTGATGCTTGAAGTGAATGCTTATATTTGAATGAATGTGTGTTTGAGGATGTTTGAAGTGTATATTTGAATTATATTTTTCATTTTATTTAATGTAATGTAAAAAAAATAATATACTTTTTTTTTGCAAGTTTAAGGCTTATAACGATGACATTCCTATGTCATCATTATTGACTTTAACCTTATGTCACCATTACAACCTATAACAATGACTTAATTGTTGCTTTCATAGCCTATAACAACGACTTACTTCTCGTTGTTATCAATTATAACGATAAGTTAATTCTCCTCATTATAGGCTATAAAGGCGACACAAAAATGTCATTGTTATAAGTGTGTCACCTTTATAGGGTGAGTCACCACTATTGGTGTTTCCAATTTTGGAGAGATTATTCATCGGTGTTGGGTCACACATTAATGGTGTCCTATAAATATCTCCATTATTAATTACTCAACTGCGGCAAAAAATTGGCGATTGTTTTCTTTTGCTATTATAGACCTATAGTGGCGAGAAAATTCGCCGCTATTGACTCTCATTCTTGTGGTGTATAAAATCATGTGTAACCCATAATTTTCTTATTTTTCATTTATTACATGGAAAAACTTATTCCGGATTGGAAGACCTACCACATTCACTATTATCCTTAGGCTTGGTGGCGTAAAACCCTGAGGTTGTCCCTCTTGCCTACCAAAAAGCCTGTTCCTTTAAATGTGTGACATGGGACACACATTCTGGGTATTGTACTCATGATGTTCTTCAACTTGAACGCTTTAAGTTGATCCACCTAACTACTATGGTTGTTTGAAATACGTATCACTATTGTTCATTTTGCAATTTTGCAGACTAGAGGTGGCAATAAAACACAATGGTTTTTTTTTCTACCACCGTGGGGGTAGGGATGGCAGTGGACTGAGACGGAGGCGAGGGAAAAGGTCTCCACCCCCATCCCATCTCAAAATTCTGCCCTCCATCCCTGCCTTCATCCCTGCACAGGTTTTGATTTTAACCTCCATCCCTGTTTCATGTCCTCCATCCCCGATCCAAACAGGATGAGATGGAGTGGGGCCCCATTTCTCCCCGATCCACTGCCATCCCTAAAGGTATTTTAGTTATTTTACTAACAGAGATCGGTGATGGGGTGGGGCGGGGCGGGGCAAGGCGGACCGGTGGAAAGGGTAAGTCCATCCCTACACAGGTTTTGATTTTAACCTTCATCCCCATTTCATGTCCTCCATCCCTGGTCCAAATGGGGCAAGGCGGGGTGGGGCCCTGTTTTGCCCCAATCCACTGCCATCCCTACATGGGGGTTGCCCGCGTGGCCAGTAGAGTGGTTATGAGGGTGCTGAGATGAAGGCACCATATCAAACTCAGCTGGTGCATGGGTGTGTCCATAGCTTTTAGAGGTGGGACACGTAAGGTAGGGTGGTCATGGGGCCCCACCTGGGGTTTTCCTTGCTTTGGCGAGGTTTTCTCGTCATAAAAAAATAGTTTTTTTCTCAAGATTTTCAATAATTATCCTTACCTTATGTGTGATACCCAAAAACATCCCTACTTGATTAGATTTTTGAATCCTTACATTTCAAATGTTAGGACCAATGCAGTCTTTGTATGGCTGGGAAACAAGTCTAGCCGCTCATGGCTCAGCTCATAAAGAGCTCATTTGAACCTCTAAAATAGGCTGGACAAGCTGAACATGAACAATAGGTAGTCAACTTGGCTCAATTTGTATAAGCTCGTTAAGTAGTAAGAAATATATTTTATATCATGTAATATAATAAAAAATATGATTGAACTATTTTGTTTGCAAAAAATAGGTTTTACAGTAAAATTTCATTGCTTCTAGCTCTGACGATTTTTTTTTTTTGTAATCCTATTTCTTTCAGCTCTAAAAAATGTACTTTTTTGTAAATAAGCCAGCTCGAGCTCAGCTCGTTTAACTCGGGCTCATTATGAGTTCAAACTGGGCTTGGCTTGCCATAGGGAGGGATGATTTTGGAAAAAAAAACTCATTTTTTCTCTCTCCTTTAGTTTTTTAAAGATTCGAGTAGTATGTTTCACTCTTTCAATTCTCTATAGGTTATATTATATTTAGTAAAGTAATAATTATTAAGTAAGCAAATAATGTCTTATGGATAAAACAACAGATCGAAGGAGACAATGGAAATGGCCCAAGGTGAGGGTCTAATTCATTTCTTTCAAATGATGCACCTTTAAAATGGAGAGAGAGAGAGAGAGAGAGACTTAAAAGATTTAAGAGTTTGTTATGTGACCTAAGATTGGCCCAATGTCAAGGGCAGATTCACTGAAATATGTTTGTACCCCACATTGACCCACTGAGACCTAGAAGCCTCCCTGCCATACGGATTTTGGTAGCAGGTCTTGTACCTCTACCTCAACTTTCATGTGTGCCTCATGAGACCTAGAAACCCCTCTCCCCCCCCCCCCCCTACTTTGCTCTCACATCTCTCTCTCTCTCTCTCTCTCTCTCTCAAACACACCAATTTGCAGTTCATAGATCCCTACGTAGGTAACTATTTTGGGAACTAAATGTCAAGAAAGAATGCAGTATTTACTCTTTGAGAACGTGTGCAAATGACAGAAGTAAGAGGGAAAGCTGGGTATGGTTGCCTTAAGGGCAGATCTAAAAAGAAGGTATGACATGCAATAATGTGATAAGGATCCACCTTTTGTTTATATATGGCCCATGATTCTCCATTTCCCAAGCACAAGAAAATGTCAGGTAAAAAAGATGAAGAGCAGAAAGGAAAAGGCCAAATAAAAAAATGTGGTCAATTCCCTTGCCACTACAACACTAGCATCAGTAGTGGAGCTCCACCACACACCCTTGTGATTCACCTTTTTACCTCAAATTCTTGCTTGGTTTCCTTGCAACACACTGCAATTTCTATCCTGTTGGCCCATGGGGTGTGTGTTTTCGATCAAGGGCAATTAAAAAGAGCAGGTGATGCACTGCTTTTCATCTCTTTGGGGTTTCAAGGAGGGTTGTTTGAGGTGCTTTGTCGCAATGTTGTCAGTATCGGTGCGTATCGGCCTGTATCGACCTTAGAAAATCGATACGATAGTGACCTGAATCAGCTATTTTTTAATAAATTTTAAAAATATTTAAAATTAAATTTTTTTAATATTACTTTAATAGTTTTAACGTGTATTGATACAATTTTTATTTATTTTTTAACTGATTCAAAACGATTCACTTGAGAATCCGTATCAGGCTGAATCACCTGAAATGTTGGCAAAATGATTCAGGGCCGATACCGATACTGACAACATTGTTTTGTCGCATCCCCAAGTTTTTTGAGGTGGGCTGCTTCTTCCCTTTTTTTTTTTTCTTCCTTTGCTGTATTAGATTACCTCTTCTTGATTGCCTTATTGGTAGGGCTGCAAACGGATCGGATATGATCAGATATCTGAACTGAGTTCAACATGTTTTTCTGAATATATATATATATATATATATATATATGGATTCTTCAAGTAAGATCCGAGTGTACATTTGTTCAATCGGATTACTTTCAGATTCAGGTTGGATTCAGATCAACATTTTTAAGTCGAATTTTGAATTAAACTGATTCAAAATCTGACCCGATTACATTTTTCAATTACCATTCAATGGACCCGGGGGGGGGGGGGGGGGGGGACAAGGTCTCCACCCCCACCTCGTCTCAAAATCCTGTCCTCCATCCTTGCCTTCATCTCTACATGGGTTTTGATTTTAACATCCATCCCCGTTTCATGTCTTCCATCCCTAGTCCAAACAGGGCAAGGGGGGGCAGGGCTCCATTTTTTCCCACTCCACTGCCATCTCTAAAGGTATTGTAATTATTTTACTAACGAGGATCGGGGATGGGACGGGGTGGGGCACGGTGGGGGGAAAGCGTAAGTCCATCCCTGCACGGTTTTTTATTTTAACCTCCATCCCTGCCTCATGTCCTCCATCCCCGGTCCAAACGGGGCGAGGCGGGGTGGGGCCCCATTTTTTCCCTGCCATTCCTATACCATATTTATTTTGAATTTGGATTCAACCTTAACTCTTTGGATCAGATTCAGATTCAGATTCGGATTTAAACTCGGATCTACTGTTCACATTTTGGATTCAGATCTGACAAGATCCAGCTCGAGTCCAACCCATTTTCACCCCTACTCATTGGTCATGTACTAGGTGTCAAGAACCTCCACGGACTAGGACCAGACCAAAGAGCAATTCGGACCTAGTTGGAGCTCAGGTTGATTGAGATCTTCTTTTGCTTCGGGACTCCAATACATTAAGAAATTAAACAATTTGATTCATGATGCAATTTAGGGATGTAAATGGTTCGGATTTGGCCCAGGTGTAGGCATTAATGCATATATAATCTGATTCATATATAGTCTCAAATATAAGCAGTATATTTCAGCTTCTCACGATTTTTTGCTTCCATTATCTTCCTGTTTCGAACTTGTCAGTATCATCGGGTTATATTTGACACCCATGCAACGATTCCCCAAGCTAGGGCTGTCAATGGGTCAGGTTTGTATGGGGTACTCGACCCGACCTGAAGCCAAATTCTCGGGTATGGGCATGAAAAACACCGACCCAAACAATATTCAGGTGAATCTATAGTAACAAACGTTTTTATTGGCAAAATCTCATTTTTCAAAAACTCGTGAGAAATTGAAAAAAAATCATAAATCTTGCATTTTTTTGGTAAAATCTCAGCAATAAATAAATAAATTATTTTTTATAAGAAAATATTAATAAAAATTTTTTAAAAATAAAAATACATGGTTTTTCATGATAAATAGCAGGAAAAAATATAAATATCGTGTTTAAATCATGGTATTTATGTTTTTTTTTATAAATTTCACGGTATTTTGAAAATCTCGTAAGAAATTCTGTTTTAAACTTTCAGGCAATTTCTCGTGACATTATCGTGAGATTTTCATAAATCTCACGATATTGGTCACTATGGGTGAATCCAGGATGGACTTGGGTGATGATTTTTGCTGGGTACCCAATCCGACCCCCTTTTTTTAACCCGAGTATTTTATATGTATTTTTAATAAAAATAAATTTCTGAAATTATGCAGGTCCGCGTTTGGTATTTCATTTTTTTGAACTGACAAAACCCAAACCCGATAATTTGTTATATGGGCGGGTTCAAGTATACCCTAATGGGTCGAGTACCCGACCCGTTGACAGCCCTAACCCCTAGCTAGAATGATCCATTGGTCAATCACATATTGACAAAAGTTAAAAACGGCAAAATATCCGCAGGCAAAAAAAACTCGGGAGATTTTGAATTTTTTCATAAAATCTCACGTTTTTTAGGGCAAAATCTTGGGAATAAAAATTAAATTAAAAATATAAAAAAATTAATTTTTATAAGAAAATATAAATAAAACATATTTAAAAATAAAAATCTTGGGGGTTTTCACGATAAATATCTTTTAAAAATATAAATACCACGATATTTGTCACGGTTTGAAAATCTTGAGAGAAATTGTCGTTTAAAACTTTCAGGCAATTTCTCGCAATATATCAGCAAGATTTTTATAAATCTCGCGATATTTGTCACAGAGCCACGTCCAACCCCGTTTGGTACTCCAAGTATGAGCAACTCAGAGGTTCCACAAAAGACTGGAAACGGGTCGATATTGGTCATTTTGGGGTTCTCCATATAAGGTGAATACGGATACTAGTTGTTGATATCTTGGTCCAACCAAGATTGATCTGGGTTCAGACGTACAAATCAGAATCTGAATTCAGCCCAATTAATCATATTGGAAAATTCAGACAGAATCCTACTAAATGCATTCGGGTCAGTTGGATATCAGACCCAATTTTTTTCTTTTTGGTCATATTTCGATTGATAACTTGATATATAAGTTCCACTAATACAAGCAGTACAACACCTTTGATCATGAAATGTTGATTGCTTGTTGAACCTTGTGAATCATATTGCTGCAAATGGACATGGGTCGGATAGTCGACCCATTTCTACCTGTCAGTGTGCCAAAGTATGAGACATTACTCATGGATTTTGGCAACTTGGTCCAACAACTTCATGCTCCGAAATACCTCTCAAACTTATAGGATCTTATGTTCAATCCTTTGGGACTGCAGAAACTTTTGCAGATCTTTGTCTAATTTTGAGTCCTTGGAGGTGATAGGAAAGGATATGAATGCTTTGAACCTCACCGAGGACATGGCATTGGATAGAAATGAATGGAGGAGAAGGATTCATGTGGAAGACCCAGAATGATTTTCTTTGTTGGTTCATATCGCCGACCCCAATTGTTTTGGGATGAAGGCGTAGTTGTTGTTGTTGTTGTTGTTTGTATTCAAGAACATCTACAAACATCTAGCCAAGCAGGAAACGAAGAGAAGAAAAACAATTTGATGGCACAAGATGTGCGTACACACAGGCATCCAGTGGCACTTAAGCTTGTGTTTGAATAGATGGGATAATGAATGTCCTAGTTTTTGTTTATATTTACACGGAGAAACCACCCCCAAGATCAAAGACCTAGCTGTGCCGGCCGTACTTACGGTCGCTGTCCTGGCAGTGTAAAACTCCGTGGGCTTACCCCTTTCCCCAGGGAGTTGCCACACTTCGGCATACATAAGGAGTGACGCCCATGGGATTTGAGCCTAGACCGCCTAGCTAGCGGCTTAGGCCCCATCCCACTATGCCAAACCCCTTTGAGGCAAGAAATGTTCTCGGTTGAGAATGCTAATTCTCAAAACCTAATGCATATCTAGGTTTTTTTTTTAAGGAAAATGCATATCTAGGGTTTCCAATGCAAGTGTTTGGGATTCTCATTTTTATTAGACTGATTTTGATTTTAGCAATTGAGAGTGCCCACTTGGGTTGTACATAGGTCTTGTGCTCCTTTGGGAACCCGTGGCTGCCATCCCATTACATATTAAGATTTAACATTTAAAGAGCTTAGGAACATAGTTACAAATATAAAGAAAATATAAATTTATTAAAATTCTAAGATTTTGTAATGAAGAATGGGGAAATCACCCCCGGGATCAAAGAGAAAAACTTAAAAAGTCATCACGATAAAAATTTGGAATAACATTGTTATGTACCATCAGGGTCGCCAAAAATTTGTAGATGTCAAAAACCCACAAACAAAAGATTTTTATTTATTTAAAATAATTTTACAAAAAATATTTTTCTTTACAAAATTCGCCTACGAGGCAAAGTCATTCTCCACCAAATAGCAGTGTGTAACTTCGCAAATGTTGAATTCCTTTCTCAGCTTTTCCTTGTAAGTTTCCACAACGAGAGAGCTTTGGTGGTGAGACCCACGCAGGCTTGAAAGCAAACAAGGAAGGGGAACTTTAAATTAGTAAACACAATTAATAAAAAATTTAATTAAAAAATAAAAGAGAGAAAGATACTTACTCTGGCATCATGAAGCCATAGCCCCTCCTCAGAATTTCATCCGTCTCCCTACTCTAATCGCGAGCCTATGATGAATTTGGCAATGTATCTAGGGATGGTAGTGGATGGGGTGGGGGGGGAGGGGGGGAACGGGGCCCTGCCCCACCTCGCCCCATTTGGACCAGGGATGGAGGACATGAAAAAGGGATGGAGGTTAAAATCAAAACCCGTGTAGAGTTGGAGACGGGGATGGACTTACGCTTTTTCTCGCCCCGCCCCATCCTTGTATCCAATCCCCACCTTGACCCACCCCATCCCGTCCCCGATCCTTCTTTAGGGATGGCAGTGGATTGGGGTAAAATGTGGCCCCACCCCGCCTCGCTCCGTTTGGACCAGGGATGGAGGACATAAAACGGGGATGGAAGCGGGGATGCAGGTTAAAAACAAAGCCTGTGCGGGGATGGAGGGCAGGATTTTGAGACGGGGCAGGGGTGGAGACCTTGTGCCTTGCCCCTGCCCCGGTCCACTGCCATCCCGACACAAAGGACAGCAGGTGGAAGGTTGGTTTTACAGAACACAATGTGAATGAACACAAACACTAGAAGTTGTGAACTTGTTATTTGGATACTTGTAAGCTCATGCACGTCATGTGTTTAATCAAATGCATAAGTGATTGATTGGTGTGTATGCATGAGTGTTTGTAGTGAGGATTTCATGTAAATAATGCAAATACTTTTTATTAATCAAATATTTATTTTCTGTATTGGTTGTTTTTGTTCTTAGCTATGTATTGTTTGTTATAGCCAAACACGTGATAATGCTTCTGGATATCATTTGTTTTAGTGAAATTATTTTTATTTTTCTTGTGTCAAGGATTGTATGCCACTTCATGAATTTCAATATTTGCATATCCTTATTTTTTAAGTGTGTGGGTCTTATCGACTTGATTTGATGACATGTGAACTCTTGTGTTTCTTCGTGGTTGTTTTGTATGTGTATCACATGCATGTTAATGAGTGTTTTTGTTTATGCATTCTAGATGAGAATTATAGAAATCTAAGTAAGAGTCGTGATAATGAGAATTTGGAGAAGTATATGATAGCAAAGAAGGAAGCTAAAAAAGTTGTTCGAAATGCGAGGGCTAAGGTATATAAGGAGGTTTATGACAAGTTGGATACCAAAGAAGGCGAGAAGGATATTTATAGGCTTGCAAAGATGAGAGATAGGAAATCGAAGGATTTGGGTATGGTTAGATGTATCAAAGATGAAACGCAAAGGGTTTTAGTCAAAGATGAGGAGATTAAGGAGAGATGAAAAGATTATTTTGATAAGCTATTTAATGATAGTCATGCTCAAGATCTTGGAGACTTCTCCATTCCTTTTCATGAGATTAATCGTGACTTCATGCGCAAGATTCAAAAGAAAGAAATTGCAGAGGCTTTGAAGAAAATGAAATCAAGAAGGGCAGTTGGCCCAGATGGTATACCTATCGAGGCTTGGAAATGCTTGGGAGAGAAAGGTTTAGAATGGTTGACAAATCTTTTTAACTTGATTTGGCGAACAAATAAGATGCCTAATGAGTGGAGGAAGAGTACTTTGGTGTCTTTATATAAGAATAAGGGTGATATACAAGATTGCACAAACTATCGTGGTATAAAACTCATGAGTCATACTATGAAACTTTGGGAGAGGGTGATTGAGTCTAGGTTGAGGAAGGTTGTCATGATATCGGAGAATCAATTTGGTTTTATGCCTGGAAGATCAACTATGGAAGCTATACATCTTCTTAGACAACTTATTGAAAGATATAGATAGAGGAACAAAGATTTGCATATGGTTTTTATTGATTTAGAGAAGGCATACGATAGAGTACCTAGGGACGTTCTCTGGTGGACAATGATGAAGAAATGTATTTCTCTCAAGTACATTAGTATAATTAAAGATATGTATGAAGGAGTAGTAACCAATGTCCGCACTTGTGGAGGGGTAACAACCAATTTTCCGATAACGGTTGGGTTACATCAAGGATCTGCTTTAAGCCCTTTCCTATTTGCGATAGTGATGGATGAGCTTACGAGATCAATTCAAGAAAATGTACCGTGGTGTATGTTGTTTGCTGATGATATTGTTTTGATTGATGAGTCTAGAGCTGGGGTTAATGCTAAGTTAGAATTATGGAGACAGACATTAGAAGCTAGAGGTTTTAAGTTGAGTAAAAGTAAGACTGAATATATGGAATATCGGTTTAGTAAGCAACGAAGTAGTGATGGGAGTGTAGTGAAGCTTGGTGAACAAGAAATACCGGTGAATGATTATTTTAAATATTTGGGATCCATCATTCAAAAGTATGGAGAAATTGATGGAGATGTAAATCATAGGATAAAGGTTGGATGGATGAAATGGAAAAGTGCAACTGGAGTGTTGTGCGATCGTAGAATGCCATTGCGGTTGAAGGGAAAGTTTTATAGGACGACTATTAGACCCGCTTTACTATATGGTACGGAATGTTGGGCTGCCAAGAGACATCATATTCAAAAAATGAGTATAGCTGAGATGCGGATGCTTAGATGGATGTGTGGAAATACAATAAAAGATAAGATTCGGAACGAGGAGATACGTAAGAAGGTAGGTGTTTCACCCATTGAAAATAAGATGCGAGAGAATCGTTTACGGTGGTTTGGACATATTCGGCGAAGGCCTAATGATGCTCCAGTTAGAAGGTTGGAGAAATGGGAAAATATATTAGTTAAAAGAGGTCGGGGTAGGCCTAGGAAGACTTGGATGGAGATGATAGGAAAGGATATGAATGCTTTGAACCTCACCGAGGACATGGCATTGGATAAAAATGATTGGAGGAAAAGGATTCATGTGGAAGACCCAAAATGAATTTCTTTTTTGGTTCATATCGCTGACCCCAATTGTTTTGGGATGAAGGCGTAGTTGTTGTTGTATTCTAGATGCATACTAATATTTTCATGAATGAGTTTTGTTGGCATCATAAGCATTTGTGAGGTTTTTCTTTTGTGAAATTTGAGAATTATAAAGCATGCTTGCTTTTATATCTTGTGTGGCCTCTCATGAGGATTTAGGTTTTATGCTTCTATCTTGTTGTCAAAGGGATTTATGTGATCTTGACGACACCAATGAACCTGATATAAGGTTTCACTTTTTCCTGAAAAAGTAGGATAAAAGGTTTATGGTTCTACTTTCAAAATGGAAAAAAATTGGCTAATTCTCTAATAAAAACTCATCAATACAAAGTTTCTACTATGTAACATGAACTCTTCTAACAAGACGTCACCGCACATATGCAGGTGTGACACGTGGACACGGCTTCCTTTGTGTAAAGTGAAGCCAACTACATTGAGGTCCATTTCTATCCAAAAATAGATTTAGTCCAAGTTCAGTTTTATCTATATTATATATGTAAATACATAAATGCACACACATACAATATATATATATATATATATATATATATATATATATATATATATATATATATATATATATATCTGTGGTGTTATTTTTTATTGATGAGGAATTGCAATTGTAGATTGTTAATTTGATCTATTATATGAATTGATGATATGATAATTACTTTTATTTCATTAGTGTTAATAGCATTGCCGCATCAGCACCCTCTCCTATATGATAGGTTTTGTATTTGTATGAGCAACCGGCCTCACAGATGCACTCAGGACATTCGCTTATGAAGAATCAAACTCTGGATTGAGGGCCTAAAGCATGATTTTTTTTTCAATCGTCAAAGTATGATGCATATTAGGTGATTTTGAAGTTCTTAAAAAACCTGCACACAATGAGACGATCCAAAACATGTTCTTGACTAAACAAACCATGTAGATCAGGTAAAGGTTAACCCATCCTTCTGTCTTACAATCCGTAAAGCTTTCCACAAAAAAATTGTTTCCGCTAGAGTATTTGGTACAATCGTGTGCCCGGTATTTGCCCTCTACATGTTCCACATGCACCACATATTTATGTGGGAGCCTAAAACTGCTTTTTAGAATCAAAGGTGGACAAGGTTCTGACTGAATACAAAGTTAGGCGCCAATTCATTCATACAATTTCTTGGTCAAGCATAGAGCAATTACCTGAACTATTTGTCCAGCTGCATAACCGATGGTACTCTTTATATATATAGTCCATAGATAACCAGTGTAACATTGTTCACTTTTTATGTGGCTGTATCAGTAGAGGCATTCCTTACACATCATTTCAGTACAGAAGCATCTATGATTTATGTTTCCACCATCACTGCAATTCAAAAGCACTCTGCATATAAGAGGTGAATACAACTGTGCATATCACCCTCAGAGAACAGCATCTCTGTTGTGTTAAGTTTTTTGTTCTGATCCATTACCTAGATCCTAAGTCTAGACAAACCAGCAGCAATGCATTGTGGGTTCAGCAGATTAGTTCATTGAACCCTTTGGGGAAATCTGGCCAACCAATGATGTCAAGAGGCCAAGGACATCGCATGTGCTCAAATCTGTTTCTTTGAAACTATTTCAAAGGCAACTCTTCCTACTGCAGCAGGTGCATGCTGCTGCTGCATAGATATGCAACCTTTTCCTCTTGTTAGGTTCTCAACATGCACCAGCAGCAGTAAGAATTTCCGTACCACCATTTGCCAGTCAGAACCTGGAATTAAGTTGCAATCTTTTATGCTACTACAACCACAGATGGAGAAGGCAAAGAATGCAAGGTGAAATCAAGATTATTTTCATTCTTAGTTAACATAAAGCATTTACAGCTTTTGTTGGAGTACTGGTTGTTGAGGGCTCCATGAAACAACTCTGTGATCGCATGGCAATGGCCTCCGAAGCAGGTGCATGGGAAGCTCGCTCTATGATTGCATTCAAAGGTTTTATTGAAGCATTGGTTGTTGAAGGCAACACGAGACAAATCTGTGACCGCATGGAATGCCCACTTACCTCAGAAATGGGCAAAGCAAGAACTCTCAAGCACTTATCCAGTGCTTCACGCATCCATGGATAGCGGCAGAGTTTGAAGGCATCCCTCACCATTAGCTATCAAAAAGAAACAGAAAGTATTTATCATAAAAACAATGAAATTACAGTATGGGGCTAAAAAGATGAATTGTATGTGAATTAACGTCGGTACTGACCCATCGCCTTCCATGGGTAGCTTGTTCTGGCCAGGAATCAAGTTCTTCAGTCACCCTCATTGTGAACATGTAACCTCTGCATATTCCTTCTAGGCTGCTACTGTTCTGTCTGCGTTTACTCTGAAATTCCCATGTTCCTAGTTCCTTCTTCAGTACATGCAAGATAACAAGCAAACAACTGTCAGCTTGAGATATGGAATCATGCTTGTCACGCATGTAATAGCAACAATTAGATACCAAAAAGTAGTGGTTTGGACAGGAAGATCACAAAAACAAGCACTGAGTAATTTGGTAGTCTACTGAGTTTTTGCAAAGCCTTTTAAGGTTTCGTGAAAATGGATCACAAGTCACAGGCCCTACAGCTCTGACTCATTATTTTGTTCATGAAATTGATGAGGTTACGTAACCATTATAAATCTACCAGTCAACAAGGCAATTAAATTTCTAAAGTGATAAATGTACATGTCTGTCACAATGGTGTAAAGGACAGGGCTACCAGAAGCTCCTCAGTAAAGTAATCTCTGACCCAGGAAATCTGGTTCCATTATTAGGACACGACCATTTTACTCAGAATGGACCGTTATACCTAGCCATGCCTAACCTTCTCTTTTGGCAGGCTATGAACTAAGTAAAAATATCAAATATGTTGAGCACTTAATAAAAGCAAATGTGGGTTAATGGGGCCTAAATGGTACTTCCAAGCTACTTAAAAGTAATATTTTGTGAATGGAGTTAATAATATATTACCCTCAACCAAAATCCCTCTGGGGAAACAGAGGCACCTCTATATTTAACAAAATTCCTCTATTATTTCAATAACTAAAAAGGGAGGCATGGTTCTGTGTGTTCTGCCCTTTTGAACAGGGGCGAAGCTGTGGGGTCCCCCTCTTTATGGAGGGAGGCAGCCACTACGTGGCTCCCCCTGGTAGGGCAGAACACTTAATAAAGTGTTCTGACCAAACACAGGATCTGCTCTGCTAAAAAGGACAAATAAGCAGGTGTGTTCTTACTCCATGTAAATGATCCTACCATTTAAATGTAATTAAATGGATGCTACTCATGCACTTGAGAGAGAGAGAGAGAGAGAGAGCATGCATGTGTATATGCTAGTCATAGTTCTGGGTAGGACATACATCATGAAGAAACAAGAAAAACAGCAAAACAACTAAAAAACTAAATATATTAGATTAAAGTGGGAAACAGATACAGGATATAAGAAACACTTACATCAAGATCACCTTTTACTCCTGCTTCCTCCAGTGCTTCACGACATGCAGCTTCCTCTACAGACTCATCATCTTCCCACCCACCCTAATAAGAAATCAGCACAAAGACCACATGAATCAGAACACTGTGAATTTGAATCTCTTTTATTCTATTATATGAAATGTTGATGTACTGTAAAATCTTCAGGAGTTGAACCATATGAAGCACACCTTTGGGAACACAAGGTCATCCCTATCTGGAGTTGAAACCATGAGAACCTCCAATATGTCTTCCAAAGTACAAATTTGTTCAACATCTTTCTTCAGCTTGTAAGGTATGCACCTGGTTGGCACAGATGGAATACAACAAGCACAAAGGACTGTAAGCATATAGCTTAAAAAATAAATGGAATACAGGATTTACTTTCATGTCGCAAGCATTTGTAAAAATTATATGATATTGTCATGCTACAGGTACTTCTATACCAATAAAAAACCGAAAATGAAGAAATTAGAAATTTACAGTCATTCAAAGAACATTTTGACAATAATGGCGGAAAGTTTCATAGCAGACAAGCATGAAATATACACAAAACAAGAACAAATGGAGACTTGGAGGGAGTTGATGATTTTGGCACCAGATACCATTGAAAAAAGGCTTGATGGTGATGATGATGTTTCAAGTCAAATGGGATCTAATCCATAAAACTAAAAAGATCAACCAATAAAGGGTCTTTACAGTGTGAAAATCTCATGCCTTAGGGATATATACATAAGCATAACACTGACAAAGTATTTGTTAGATTGTTTGAATAACAGACAACTTATGCACTCAGACATAGAAGTGCACACACACACATGCATACATGCGAATACACACAGATGAAGCTTTTACATAGGGCTTGCCTCATTTTCTTTGTGTTGAGTGGATTTAGCAAGCACCTTTTATATCTTTGCAAATTTTGAAAATTCAATTTTGATTTTAGTGTGATTTTAACATCTAAACCACTAGGTAAGCTACCACTTTAGCCATATGGAAGCAATAGTCCAGGAAACAAACATAAAAAAAGGCTAGAGCCCTGGCACATGGAGAAGATATAACTAGGCCTCATAGAAGGGCCACTGACACCAAGAATTTCCCAACATACAGCAGCTGGAAGCCTGAGAATGCCCTAGGACTCACCAAGTTAATGCTTTTATATGGGAATGGGTAAAATACAAAAGGAGAGGAGAATGATACAAGTAGGAGAATCGTGCTGCTAAAGTTCGATGTTCCCTAACTTCCAGATGACAGAGGAAGCAGGATGATCACAAACAAGCAGGCGGTGCTTTAGAAATCCTTCATCTTCAAGACCCCCTCTATGGGGGAGGTTCCAAAAGTTAACTTTTCTAAGGGCATCGAAACAAACAACCTAAAATCTACTACTAAGTAAAAGATACAGGCCATGTACCGATGCAGGAAATGGGATGCAATCATGCAATGCAGATAGGCTAGGTGTACATGGCAGTTCTCAAAAATTGGAGCACAAGGACACTGGATGATATCTTCATCCAGTGCAGAATTTGCTTGACAGTGATAGCATTAACTTATCAGTTCTACACTCCCAGGCATGCATTTCAGCATCTGCTTCTATTTTTAACACCTTTGTCACTGTAAGAAGCCCAACACAAATAACTAATGGGTTAAAAAATCTTGATACTAGTGACTTATTATTATTGACTTGGAAAATGCACCTCTTCCAAAGTTTCAAATAAGAACTTCATATGCCCCTAAATGCCTTCTGAATACAACTTTACTCCTACACAAAACTTGATCCATATTATTTAAGAGACAATTCTCTGTAAACCAATCCACCATAGCTCAAATAGATAAAGATGACACTTATGCTTGCACTTCATATTGTAAGTCTCATCATCTCAGAAATACATGACATTCAAGAAACCACAACTTGTCTAGATTCAATTTGGCCAGAATTCTGGAAGGGTTCATTGACGAAGCATACATGATGTAGACGTGCCAATTTTTTTTATCATGAAATATATAACTAAGTATACACAACTAGATTTGTATACATAAATATTAAGGCAATTGAAGTATCTCAACATACAGAAGACAAAGGTACTTCCTTTGCAACAAAAGACACGCAAGTATCATGGCTGCCCAAAGGCGTATTTTCCCTTTTTTTTTAACTTTCTAAACGTCTAGGTAATACAGTGGGCAATGGTCCAAGAGGGTTCGCAAGATTGATAATAAAAGTAGACAAATTTAGAAGAAATAGGGAAAAAACAGGGGCACTTTTATCCTAACCTTTGTATGCTATGGGGAAAACTGGAAGTCTTTTGTATACAAAAATGGTTGAAACTCATTAAGAAATATGTATGCAGTCCTTCTCAAGTTTTAAAACAGTTGGACTTCTTAGTTCCTAGAAGAAAAGGGAGAAATTTTTGCATGGTACATGATGTAAAAGGATTTTAGTATAAAAGAGTATACCCTCATACAGATTTGGCACAAGAGTGGTGCATTTCATTCTTCATTCCACGCATTTACAGGGTTAAGACCTCTAAGTAGAGGCTAAAAATTGATTTCAAACTCCAGAGAGAGAGAGAGAGAGAGAGAGAGAGAGAGAGTACCCTGCGACGAGTCGGTACTCATTCTCGTAGCGTTGACGGTGGCGTCCGGTCCGAGCTATGATATCCGACATGGTATCCCAAATCTACACCCTCACAACAGGTAAACTGAACACCCAAGAAAGAAGAAAACCAAAAACCATAAGAAGGAAGCTTCCCATCAAAGAACCAACCAAACAAAGGAAAACCCATACTCTTCGGAAATGCCAAAGCCGCTTTCATAACACCAGTCAACCAAGAAAACCACTCTCGAATCCCTTAACCGCGCCTCTATCCTTTGCACAAGCAACCAATCTGCATTTCCACCGCAGAAGAACAAGCAAAAGCAACCAAAATCAACAACGGAAATCTTCCCTACCAACCAACCTAGAGAGAGAGAGAGAGACCACCGGAGAGACGAACGCGGAGGAACCCCCGCCAGTCGATTCTCATGCCCTCCGTCCTTCGCCAGCTTTTTAGTTCGAATCAACACGAACAAACTACCAAAGAACAGACGCATCTACGCAATCCCCTAACTAAGAAGGCCTCCCCACAACAGAGAGAGGTGGGGGATGTGATCTTATACAGATGGGTTGTTCTTCAACGGCCGGGAAAGTTCCAGGGAAACCCACAACCCCCCATGTGGAGCCAGAGGGACGGACCGAAGGACGGAGGAAAATGAGAAGAATCTCTCTCTCTCAACCGACAAACGGCCGTTGTCGCGTGAATCTATTGTTTACTACGGAATTGCCCTTGGTTTCCCTACGCGTTAGGCTTGTGTTTTGGATCATCAAACTGCCTGAAACCGTATGATTCCACCGGAGAGCTTTTGTGTGAAAATAAAACATTCTATTGGACAATTCCTTTCTGAGTTTCTCACATTTGGAAGTTGTGTGACTTGGGAATTTAGATTTTAGTTCTGCTTAGGGATGCAAACCGCTAGTCAGATCCGGAACAGCTAAATACACAAGGAGTCGGATTCGGATCAGACCCGGAGCAGCTAAAAATTGCAAAACCTCTGTCTTCCATTGGACCCATTTGCATCCCTAGATCTGTTTGTCCAACCCGGCGTTAAGCTTCTATTACTTGCTAAAAGATGGTTTATGAAGAAATAAGAGACACCACCCGCTTGTCTGGCAGGAGCAGTTAGTGCACGTCACCTTGTATTAGGACTTTGCAAGTTCGAATCTCAATGATATAGTTGTATAACTGATAGGGGTCTGCCTAACCTCAGCCTTCTCTTTCTAAAAAAAATAAGACACCAATCTCTCTTGGTTTATAAAACTGAAGCAGATCAGGTCATGCTAAACATGAGCGTTTTTGCTGATGCCGACATCGCGGCCATCCGATTTGCATTTTAAAAAGCTCAAAAGTCAACAAAACCACGTGGCATTCATCCAAAATACAAACAGACGGCCACGATGTCGGCATGATTAAAAACGCTCATGTTCAGCATGACCTGATCTGCTTCCTTATAAAACATGATTAACTTTGTAGTTTGGGAGTTCATGCTACCATATAAACGAACTGAACATGAATGCCAAACTGGATCAAGTCATGAGCTGCTTGGTTCATTTCCTAGCCTTATCTATGCTTTGTAGTTTGTGTGGAAAAACTTCCCCAATTTGGATCAAATAAACAAAGAGGAAGGCCTAAATTAGGGCATTTTGGTTAACTGTATCAAGTGGTACTGCATTTATGTAACTTTGAACCATTAATCATGGTCTTGGATCTCTTTGCGCCAATTATTAATCCAAGGTTGTGACCCCACGCATTGACGAATGATAGATCTTCAATGTTCTAAAAATACAAGTGGAGGGGTCAAAAAAATCAAACTGTATATTTTATAGCAAGGTAAAACAAAAAACATATAATAATATATGTTTCGTAAACTACTAATTAAATGCAAATGCATGTCTTATAGTATTGCATTATACGCCACTAAGTTCGAATTTATGCAGACCAAATTAGGTTTCTTTTATAATTTATTGAAGATTTGACCTTGATTGAATCATGATTGCAAACTCTCTCCTAGCAAGAAAGATGGATTTCCGGCCCATGATTATACCGGATAATCAATCTTTTGAATTTTATTGGTGAAGTAGATATTGCCAACAAAGACTCCGTTCATCTGGTAAGATTGACTTATATAAGTGGTAAAGGTCAAGATGTCACGAGTTCGAAACCCACAAGTGTCCATAGGGATGGCAGTGGATCGGGGGAAACGGGGCCCCGCCTCACCTCATCCCGTTTGGACCCGGGATGGAGGTTAAAATCAAAACAGTATGACAAGTATCAAAAGAAACAGGATGAGAGTACATAGTAACAACTAAACTGTTTTACTGGAAAATATGTTGCAAAATTTGCCAAACAATTAAAATGGCAAATATCACTTGAATTTTTTTTTCATTCAAGGGCCAACCTTTAGATCCTAAGTCTAAATATGGGCTTTGGTTTTCCTAGAAACTGCCAAACAAGCTCATACATTTATTATTGTTTTTTTTTTCATTCAAGGGCCAACCTTTAGATCGGCTTTGGTTTTCCTAGAAACTGCCAAACAAGCTCATACATTTATTATTGTTTAACTCATGTTAAATCACAAGTCAAATTACATCAGTGACCTTCATCAATAAGAGTTTAAACTGTTTACTTTTTCTTCTTTTATGAGCATTAATGACTACTTTTTAATTTTCATGAAACAAACAATGTTGATATAACTTACACATATGGTTTCTACTAAATGGGAGTAGCTGCTACCAGAGCACGGTAGCATTACTCTTTCAAAAAAAAATGGCCCATCTTTAGAATTTCATAAAGTGTGGCCCATTTTTGTCACTAATGTATCACAATTATCATGTTCACCTTTCATGCACCACCAACTTAGACTATCACCCAAGTGGTATCCCACGTGGTAAGCGGATCCTGTGTCAAGCTGAAGGCCCAGGATCTAATCCCGCCCCGACATGGGGCGGGCTCTGGTAGGGGTCCGCCTAACTCATGAATCTGAGATACATTTTCTAGTAAAGATTCATGAATCTCTGTTCTCTAGCCCGATGAGATGGGAAGGGGGGATCGGGTCAAAGATACATGGATCTCTGATTACATCAAAACCCAGTTTCAATAGAGCAGATCAGGTCCAAGGAACCTCCTGAATGTCTGTCCATCAGCACCCAAAACCCATCCAAAAAGTAGGTTTTTACCTAGATGGGCAGCATACAAAAATTTGGTATTATTCACTTTCTAGATGGACAGCACAGGTAAATAGGCAATTGGTGAAAAGATCAGGTGCAATATGATTGCACAAATATTTGTGCATTAAGCACCCTCCATCTTTGGGACAGGCCTGTCAGTTGTGGGGCTCATCTTTTCTTGGCTGAGTGGCTCGTATTTTCATGGAGCCCTTATGAAGCATGGCTGAGAGATCCTACTCACATCGAACCCAGGTGGTTTGGCCAACAGTGGGTCAAGAAATATTGAATGAAGATAGACCGGGGCAGGGGACAAGGTCTCCACCCCGCCCCATCTCAAAATCCAAACCTCCATCACCGCCTCCATCCCTGCACGGAGATGGATTTTAACCTCCACCCCCGGTCCAAACAGGGGCGGGGCCCCCATTTCCCCTAGGTCTATTGTTATCCCTTAAAAGGATTGGGGTTGGGATGGGGCAAGGTGGGGCAGGGTAGAGGAAAGCCTAATTTCATCCCCACCTGAGATGCCCCCAAAAGGGTTTGGTGTAGTGGGATGTGACCTAAGCTGTTAGGCAGGTGATCTAGGTTCAAATCTCATGGGCATCATCCCCAAAAGGGTTTGATTTTCATTGGTGAAGTACATATTGCCAACAAAGACTTCTCTCATCTGGTGAGGGTGACTTATAAGTTATAAATATCCCGTTTTTTTCTGGAAAATATGTTGGAAAAAATTGCCAACCATTTAAAATGGCAGATATCACTTGAAACTTTTTTCTATTCAAGGACCAACTTTAAGTCCTATTCCAAATATAGGCCTCACTTTTTTTGAAATTCCAAATATGGCTTTTATTTTCCTAAAAACTACCAAAACAAGGGCCAGGGCCTACAATTATTATTGTCCTTTTAACTTATGTTAAATCACAAGTCAAATTACATCAGTAACCTTCATCGATAAGAGTTTAAACTGTTTACTTTTTTTTTTATGAGCATTAATGAGTACTTTTCAAAAAGGAATCACATTTTTCAAAATGATACTGTTAAAAAAAAAAACTTGGCTCATCTTTTAAATTTCATAAAAGTGTGGCCCATTTTTGTCACTACGACAGTATATATGAAAAATAAAAATAAAAAGATAGTACGAATGTCATGTTCACCTTTCATGGACCACCAATTATGAACTTAGACTATTTATTGTGCTATCTATGTTAAGGTACATTGAATAAATCTCAAATCAGCAATAAAATGGGGATCTGAGGTGGGTGGTCTAGGTTCAAATCCCATGGGCGTCACTCCTTGAGCAAGCCCAGACTCCCTGAAAGCAAGGGGTAGTAAGACCACTGAGTTTTACACTACCAGAACAGAACAGTGACTATAAGTAGGGCAAGCAGAGCCAGCACGGCTAGGTTTAATGATATTGGGATTGGTTTCTCAGTGTAAATATAAACAAAAAATAATATTTTAACTTGATTCATCCGTTTTTTTCATAAAAATAAAATAAAATGTGAAACTGGGTATTAGCAATCTTCAATCATACTGGTGGTAGGGCTGGGGAAACGAGATGAACCCTCCAAGGCATGGAGGGCGGATCTGGTGCAATCACATTGCACACTTTGGGTGTACCGCGATCGCCTTTCATCTTTAGCTGACAACCTGTCAGTTGTAGGGTCCAACAGCAGATGGAGGGCAGCCAAGTGCAGTGGCACACTCAAAGTGTGCAATGTGATTGCACGTGATATGCCTTCCATGGCATGGCTCATGTTTGGCTTGTAAAGAGCTCGTTGGAACTCGTGAAATAGGCTCAGCATGCTTGAGCATGAATAACCAATATTAGTCTCAGCTCAACTTGTATAATTTTTAATTAATCAAAATTATATTTTACATCATACAGTGAAAATGGTGAAAGTGTTTGGGAAATAAGTTTAGACTTCAAATCTTGATGCTTGCAAGTTTGACACAATTATTTATTTTATAAATGAGCCAGTTTGAGCTTGGCTTGCTAGGTGTATAGTTCAAATTCTATTATTTTCAACTCTAAAAAATATACTTTTTTTTAAATGAACTAGCTCATGCTCGGCTTGTTTAGCTCGAAGTTCTCGAGAGTTTAAGATCGGCTTGGCTCCATAGAAGAAACAAACCGAGTTTGAACACCCTTTGTCCGGTTCGTTCAGCTCGTTTACCAGCCCGGCGACACGTAGCCATATTGGTACATGACCTATTACTATTTTAAGCTTCAAACCTTATCTTCTACATGCTCATCAATGCCAAGTGGACAGCTTGTAAACCACATTTGTCTATCCATGAATGAGTGGCTCTCCATATGTTTTATGAGAATTATTGAGTCAAAGTCAACGGTTAACCATGTCAATATTGAGCAAGCCCATCTCATCCAAGCCATTAATTAATGGTCCATGATTGCTAAAACTCTCCGAGACCCTCCTGCTTAACCTACCTTTTGGAAACATGGAGAGACTTTAACTCGAAGTAATAAGAAACATCTTCAATGTAAACCAAGACCATGTGGGTATCTTCTTGAGATTTTCTTAAATTAGTAGGTTTAGTTGACCAACCTAACATGGGATTCAGTGATCAAGAGGATTGCTCCTGAACCCTGCAAGAATCAACCCTCTAACACATTTACAAAACTAAGAAACAGTACAAATGAAAAATTAATAAAAAAATTTAATTAAAAATTTACTCATAATCTTTTTTTGTAACGAGAAACCCTCACCGAAGTGAGAAAAAAAACACCGCAACTACTCTGCCTTAAGTGACCCAAAGAATCACTTATAATCATTCATCAAGCTTCGCTCTAGAAAGAATATTCATGGCAAGCAAAAGAGAAACCTATCAACTAATATCCAAAACATGAATCTAAATTAATATCCAAACTAAATAGATACACAAAAGCCTAAGTAATAAAAGCAGATCCAAATGGATTATGTAACCCGGTGGTATCTCGCTCCCTCTCCTGCATCAACATCACCCACCAACTCTCGCATGTGAGTAATAATAATTAATATACTTAAGGTCAAAAAATAACAAATTATCACGAGGGTACCAGTGGTTTCCTTGTATATTTTATTCATAATTGGTAAAACTAAGATTTTTTTTTATGATGAGAACCTCACTGAGGACATGGCATTGGATAGAAATGATTGGAGGAGAAGGATTCGCGTGAAAGATCCAGAATGAATTTTTTTTTTGGTTCATATCGCCGACCCTAATTGTTTTGGGATGAAGGCGTAGTTGTTGTTTTATGACAGAGAAACTCCCCCGGGTGGAGCCCCACAACTATCCTGCCTCACGTGGCCCTATACATAGGGATGGCAGTGGGGCGGGGAGGGGGACAAGGTCTCCACCCCCACCCCGCCTCAAGATTTTATCCTCCACCCCCGCCCCGCCTCCCTGGCGGGGATGGATTTTATCCTCCACCCCTGCCTTCATCCCCGTTTCATGTCCTCCATCCCCGGTTCAAACGTGGATGAGGCGAGGCGGGGCGGGGCGGGGCGGGGAAAAGTGCACGTCCATCCCCGCCTCCACCCCCGGACGGGGATGGATTTTAACCTTCGTCCCCGCCTCCATCCCTGTTTCATACCCTTCATCCCCGGTCCAAACGGGGCGAGGCGGGGCTCCGCTTTCCCCCGGTCCACTGCCATCCCTATCTGTAAACTAAGAAAATGACATACCATATGTTGAGGAGCGTTGTGTGAAATTGAGTTACCATCTCTAGCTTATCTTCTGCAAAGATAGATATAGGGTGATTCTATGTTTCTTTATTACCTTACCGTGTTTTTGCGCATGGGTGCATTAAATGAGGGTTTTTTAAATTTTGAAGAAAGGGTTGCCTGCTTGCCGTGTCAAACGGTTAGATTCTAAGAATAAAGAATTGCCATTAGAGCGATTAACGACTTTGACAAGGTCGACAACAAATGCCCCGACTCATATCTCGTAAATTACAATCTTTCGATGTAATTTTTTTTTCTAAAATGATCATAATGTACTATAAAAATAATGCATTTTAAAAAAAAAAATGCTTCACAATTCAAATGGTTCTCAAAATTCGTAAAACCTTTTTACCCTTATCATGTTTAAGCCTAATGAATTTTGCAACCCCGTGGGAATTTTTTTCAGAAATATGCATAATAGCTTTTGTTCTCAGATCTATATCTCAGTCATTCGATATTCAAAACCAACATTTTTATATCTTTTAAAAAAACTGAAACACAAATCTTCAACTTTTCTTTTTTTAATCAGAATAAAAAAACACCTTTAGAGTTCTCGTTTCTGAGATCCAAAATCAGAACGGATCATTATATTACAGACTGTTACAACCGAACCGTCAGAAACATTTATTTTCAATCATTCATCGTATCGATGTGATCTTGATGGCATTAAAAAGTTAACGTCTTGATCTTGCTCTATTATTTTTTCTGTTTTCTTAAATTTTTGGCACAAATGGCCAAAAAATAACATGTAATCATCAAGATATGCATAAATGTGTCTTTATCTTCTCTTTTAGGAACATTCTCAAAGTTGTATCTCAATTTCAATTCATTATTTTTCAAAGAATAAAATATCCTTGGAAAGATATTTTCATCTAAAATCTCGGTTCTTATTTGTATTTTTTTAGTCATTGGAAACAAAACGCCACATTTAATGTAGCAGTAATTTCACACATTGAAAGAAATTTCATATTACCTTATGAAAAACTTAACGTTTCAGAAATCTTGCAAACCTTTCAAGAATTTTACAACCAATAACTTAAAACTCTTGACGAACTTTAAAAATAATGTCACAATTTTTATACTATAAATGCAAAAAATCTTAAGAATTTTGGAACTACCATGATAAATTCAGAATTTCGCATTGGGGTTGTGAAATTCTCCATGGATTTTGCATGAAGGTTGCGAAATTTCTTATTTACCTCCACCATTCATAGGAGATTCACCGAAAAAATCATTAGAGGGGCCGAAATTCGAAAAAAATAGGGCATTCGGATGCAAAAAAAGATTGAGAATCGAAGTGTCATTCTTTCACAAAATGAAGTCATTCATACATTGCATTCATTCCATTATTTTACAAAATAAACATTCTCATACATTACATTTATTACATTATTTCTTAAAGTGAAGTCGATCATAAATTGCATTCATTTTATTCTTTACAAAATAAAATCGCTCATATATTTCATTGAAAAAAAATATTATTATCATCTAACACATCTTAGGAGTTTTCAAAGTTCATTAAAGATGAGGTCTTCTATTGATTCTACATCATCATCATTCACGTTCTCTATGACAAGAACGGATTTTCAATTAATCAACTTTTTGACTCACAAACAACTCACAGACTTTAGGTTTTCTATCTTACCTATATCATAAGATCTCATTGTTAATGCTTTTACCAAAAAAAATTATCATCGATAAAATACCACCGATCTTTTCACTGCCGATGCTTTTATCAGACAAACTCATTGTCGATGAAGTGTCGTTGATCTTATCACTACCGATGTTTTATCGAAAAAACTCACTGGCGATGAAGTGTTGCCCATGCTTTCAGGGGTTTTCATCGCCAGTAAACCGCCACCCATGAGGGATTTTCACACTTTCCTTTCCTTTCCTTCCGGATCATAATTCTTTCCTTGATCTGATCCCAAAACTGTGTATGCAGAATTGAAATTTCTTCCTGAATGCAACAGAGTGTAAACACTTATATTCTTTTCTTGACCTGAATACAAAACTGTGTGAACTTTTTGCCTGCTGAACTGGATTTTGATTTTTTCCTTGTTCTAAATACCAAACCATGTGGGCACTTTCCTTTGCTTGCTGTTTCTGATCTGAATTTTGCTTCTTTCCATGTTCTGAATACAAAACCGTGTATTTACTTTCCTTAGCTTCCTGCTGCTGAGTTGAACTTTGATCCTTTCCTTGTGAATCCAAAACAGTTTTCAGAGTTGGTATAGTAATCTTATTGTCCTTTTCATAGTAATGGACTATTAAATTTTACTTCTAAAAGATGTGAATGCATGATGCATCGAGAAAACATGTTTTCTATTAAACAAATCATATTTATTATAGACCTTGGCTGCCAGACGGACTGTCAAGGTTCAATTCTCAAGGTCGTCACCTCTTGCACAAGTTGCTGCTCAGCATAGGCAGGAGTCTTAGCCTCAGAATTTTAAGCCACCGGTGCAACGACCCTAGCCAGCACAATCAGATCTTCGTGTTGGGTGTAGGTAAAATAAAATCATGTTTATCATATTTGTAGGTCATGGTATATATATATATATATATATATATATATATATATATATATATATAGAGAGAGAGAGAGAGAGAGAGAGAGAGAGAGAGAGAGAGAGTAATGGGTACCTGCTAAACCCATTTGGTGCTAAACTGCATGCTAAATGGGTTTTTCCGGGCTTTTTTCATTTCATTTTTAAATTCTGACCATACAGATGTGATCCATGTACTTGATTTTAGAGAGATCAGCTCTTGAAGCGTTTGATTCCAACACATGGGTGGATTTTTATAAAGTTTGAAAAATCAACAGTCCAAAATCTTTATAAATTTTTTAGGCTCCAAACATCATTTTTTTTGTCAAAAACACATGATCCAGGTGTGGATTCTTAGTAAATCGACCATGCCCAACACATTTATAGGGCCAGAACCTCATAAAAAGCACCAGAGAAGCCCGAAAACCCCATTTAGCATGCAGTTTAGCACCAAATGGGTTTAACACGTACCCATTTTCATATATATATATATATATAGTTGAAGGGTGTAGGCAGCTAGACCCTATTCATGTAAGATTAGTAGTAGGTGCTAAAAGAAGTTAGGTGTTTATGGTCAGCAAACAAGTTATTGAAGCGTTTTTCATAAATCTGACTCTGCAGAAGTGTTTCTCATCGTGTATTTGTTAGGAAATGACACTCTATTTTAAAATAAAAAGATTTTGTAAGCCTTGAATAAACTTTGTAAAGACCTAACCACACATCAAAATGGAATGATTCAAGAGTCGATTTCTATAAAATCAAACATATAAAAAATATTTCTAGTCGGGTTTGAAAAAAACATAAAAAACCCTCCAATTCAGAGTATAACTAATTGATACGTACCCCTTTATTTGAGACCATAGTCTTTGAGTCCATGTTGAAAGTGGACTCACTGGCACACCTGATTGTGCATTGCAACATAACATGGTGGGATATACCAGTTTGGATGAGCAAGAGTTGTGCCTGATCCCACGTTGACCAGCCTTTCTATGCATAGCGGTGGGTGGGTGGTTGGCCACCCTATCCAAAATCGTTCCATTATCAAATGCTATTTTGTCACTGATTGCATGAGCAATTAGTGGCGAAAAAAACTGCACATTTTGGACCCTTTAGCAGCAGTCAGCCACTGCGCTAAACGGACTGCCGCCAAAGGGTCAAACGCGATGATACATGTTTTCGGGGACAAGAAAATATTGATCCATTAAAAAATCTATAAAATTTGAGCCAGTTTTATCACAGACAAGATGATACACTCTAACAAACCCGCAATCTCTCATTCAAAATGATGTTACCCAACAATGTTATTTTTTTCTTCTTTCTTTTTTTCCTAGGGAACCTCATGTGATCGGAGGGGCTTGTGAACATCACCAAGTGCTGGGATGTCATGACTTCAATACCTACTTATACACAGATTATTGTATAAACTGGTAGTCACATCTTGCCTACCAAAGATTATAAAATAATAGAGTTATATATATATTTCAATGAAAAGGGATAGCCCCAATGAGGTTCTAACCCAATACCCTTTGGTTATGATAGTGTGACCTAATCATCCAGCCATCTTATTAAACTTCATTAATGTTGTTTATTATGATACTGTGACCTAAAAATGGATGTATCATGCATGATTTCGACGAAGTCTCTCTTTAAAATTTATTCAGCATTGTTATTTGGTAGGATTCAATTTCAATTTCCACTCCACTAGTCTCAGGAAGCAGATCAGGTCATGCTGAACATGAGCGTTTTTTTATCATGCCGACATCGTGGCCGTCTGTTTGCATTTTGGATGAATGCCATGTGGTTTTGTTGACTTTTGAGCTTTTTAAAATGCAAATCGGATGGCGACGAAGTCGGCATGAGAAAAAACGCTCATGTTCAGCATGACCTGATCTGCTTCCCTATTCCCAGCATGCCGTTATGCTGCAGCTCAATACTTGTTTGTTCAGGAGTGATGAAATTATTAATATAACTATACTTTTTTAGTGTTTCTAATGAAGGAATTTTGATGTAATTGGGTTCCAATTCCACCCTACTTCACGAATCCAAACAGGTCCTAGAGAGCAAATTGGAATTCCATGTCCATGAAGCCTCTGCATTTCTGGTTATGGGTGGCCATAATTTGTCACCTGACATGGGACGACCACTGTTTGAAACTCAAAAGGGGGGGAGGGGGTCCCTTGCCGAAGCTGATTGTACTTCTTGGTGAGCTAGGGCGGGTTGAAAGGTTTTACCAACCTAAGGTGTGCCGATATGCAGCTAGAGAGAGATATCAACGTTTTCTTGGTGAACTGATCAGCATGAAGTGACCAAGATGTTGAGGTGATTCCCTCATTGATGCTGCAGGACCACCAAGGTTCACTCATCCATGTGAGTCCACCAACCACTCCAGGAGCTGGGACATTAGGCCTTCAAAAAGGAGACAAGCCATTAAGTCGTTGGTAGTCGGTACCTGATTTGCTTTGATACCAGTTGATGCATGGCTGGGACCGCATTCAATACCTGTCCCTCAAAATAAATTGACAGCAAGAAAGGTGCCTTCATATCCAACATCATGCCACAAAAATCTACAATTTGGGTACATATTAGGTCCACACCAACAAGGATCCAAAAGAAACCATTTTTACATAAATTCATCAAGCAAGACTTAATCACATGCAACCAAACTAGCTGCACTACAAACAGATTGTAAGGTCATATGGCCATAAGTGATTATTGGAGAGGTTATTCCAACAGTCACGTTCTAAGAGAAGTGTCTCTTGAGGTTGGAGGTTATTTCAATAAACAAAAGAGTCTTTTGAGGGATCAAGGGATTTCTCTCAGAAAAACAATGTACGAACAACACAAAATACACAAGAATTCATAGCATTAAGAGAAGAAGAGAGTTAAGAGTTCAGACTCTCTGACGATTTTTACGCGTAACTACAAAGCCTTCGTCTCGACTGCAAATTCAGCCCTGTGCGAGGTCACTTCGTAACAGGTGCCACCAAGTAGATGTGATATGACTTTGGACCTAAACCTGTTTTGAAAGTGAGATGGACAGTGTGAATCGGATCCAAAATTCCAGATATACCAACCGTGGGAGGGGTTATCAACGATGTGTGAATGCATTAATTACATGGCGGCAGTAATTGCTTCTACATTGGTGGGCCCAATCAAAGCTGTGAAACAAGATATCATAACTCACATCTCATGCACTTGCAATGTATTAAACTTTCATGTACAGAGGGCTTGATGCATGTGCCGACCTAAGATCTTCTTTGCCACTATATTAAAATGGTTTAGTAGGGACCAATTGCATCTTGGCCCACAAACTGGCTGACACTCGCAGGATCAGATATGTTTGCATATCCAATCTGAGTCTGACTTGCTGTTTTCAGATTTGGATCCATTAAGTAAAATCTGAATGTGCGTTCCAATTGGATCTGGATCTGTTAAACCACGCTACTTTTGAATTGCTAGTTTAAGTCGGATACGGTTTTGGGTCCGGATCAAAATCCAATCCCATGGAACTTTTTCATGTAAATATCTTGTTTTTTATTCTATTTTTTCCCAGATCCAGTATTACCACATGCAGTTCAGATGTGGAATCAACCTTGCTTCATCCATCTCAGTATAAGAGGTTTTTGAGGAACATATCCAGAAAAAAATCTCAGTATGAATACAATTTTTTAAAATGTAGGAAAAATAAATATATGTAAAATAAAATTGTTAAAAAAAAAGAAAAAACATAAAAATGTCATGACAAATTAAGAATGAATTAAAAAAGCTGGGATCGATACTTCATCACCCTAAGCTACGCACTCTTTCTGGATATATGATACTAGTGGTTTAGATGCATTCAGTTAAGCGTCATACGTGATAGGATGTGATCTTTTTCAAAATGAGCTGAACAGCAGCACCACCTAGTTATGAAGGCTACAAGAATAGCCATTTTTACTGGCGCACTAATAGCACCAGAATGCGCCAGAAGTAGTGTCAGTAAAAGTCTCGTTGTTAATGCATTTACTGGTGCAACTTTCTGTGGTGCAGTCCATTTCTGCGCCAGTAAAAGCAACTTTACACGAGAGAATGTTATTGAGGAGTCTGTTTGCGCATTTGTGAAAAGGAAGACATTGAGGTAGTTTATGCAATAGGGAAAGAAAGTATGAGCGCCTCTTTTTTGTGTTTGCATTAAAAACTTGATTTATGTTAACTACATACCAAACTCTTGTCGCTAATTAACGCGTAGCATAGGCCCCGGCGGCAAGGGTCCTAACCTTGGAGTTTTATGTTGCCGGCACAACAACCATAGGTATGGCAGGCTGAACCAGCGCGAACCAGGTCTTCGTGCAATGTGTGGTTTCTTCGGGTTATAAATCCAAAAAAAAAAAAAAACTCGTTGCTAATTCAAGAATTAGCAGCTGCCATTTTTTCAAATGCATCAACTCTCTCCCACTATCGGTTCTCATCAAAATGGGATCCACTCAATCCTTTTTCTTCACACCTGATGTGGCACACCATGTGAGAATTTATAGTGATTAGATGTGATCTACATGATTTGTTTAGTGAGTGTCGGCATTTAATCACTGAAATTTGAACTACGTGTACAACTTTTTCTGTTAGGTGATTAAAAAATCAACCATTGTAAAAATATCAAAATTATACCATTAAAAAATCACATCTTTTTGTTAAAAACAAAAACATGATCTAATTAAAGATCGATTACTATTAAATTGGCCATGTTGAATTCATCTATAGCATCGGATTTGATGAAACTGCAATCAGAGAATCTCACGAGGGGTATGACGTCAGGATAGGAAGATAGAGGCACCCTCAACAAGCAGTCAAGCAGAATTTGGGATGCAAATGGGTCGGATCTAAAACAGAGGTTTTGTAATTTTTGGTTATTCCGGATTCGATCCATTTGCTTCCCTAAGAGAAATTGATGGAAAAAAGAGATCATGTTGAGGAGATCACGTAGAGGGCATATCCAACCTTCTTGAAGAAAGTTTTTGCGGGCCCCAACACTTTAGGATAAAATTGATTGATTAGGTGTTTGAGGTGATGCCAAATAACAAATCCAAAATCAAGAAGCTTCAACTTTCTCCATCTTTTATTTGTTTTTTTTTTTTAACATCTCAACTTTCTCCAGCTTGATGCTCCTTTGTGCATCCCGGGGACACGTGGCTTAGGACAATAAGTCACCCAAGTCTCGGTATTTTGGCAGGTAGTAAAGTCAAGAACATAATTGAGAGAGAGAGAGAGAGAGACCCACAAGCACGCTCAAGTTGGAAGTCACAATGTTGCCCCTCAATAATAGAAGTGTCAATGGGTTGGGTTTGACTCTGACCCGACCCGTACCAAACTTTATAGGGTAAGGGTTTGGTGATAAATAAGAAGGCCTGATTACAATCCTTGTTGAACCCTAAGGGTCCAAGTAATATATAGAGTCGGGTATGGTTTGTGAAATTTCATACCAGACCTGAGCCCAACTCGAGTTCCCATTAAGATCCACAAATTTTTCATGAAAAATGTTAAAAAATATTAATTTAATTAATGGGTATGGTCGGGGTCTGGTTCATGCAATCATTATAAGATCCATGTATGATTTCTCTTTTGGTGAGTCCGATTAGACCCGGGTCTGAACCTGGTACCATTCTCTTTTGGTGAGTCCGATTAGACCCGGGTCTGAACCCGGTACCATAATCTCGAATGAGGTTTGGGTCTAGTTCTACCTGGTCTGAACCAAACCCGATCCATTGATACCCCTAATTAATAATAATAATAATAATAATAATAATAATAATAATAAAATAATGCTCAAGTTGAAAGTTCAATTCTCACCGGGTGTGCAGGTGCCTTTCATTGGTGGGTTCCATAAGGGCTTGAGTGTTGGCTGCTTCAGGGAAGAACTTGTCATAAAATAATAATAATAATAATAATAATTCAAATAGAAAGGTGCAATTTAATCGTGGCTATGGTCACCACGTATTTTTAATGTCAATCTGCATGGACTTTCTTATCTATTTTATAAACATGCAGACCAAGTGCTAGTGATTGATACTCAAATGAGCCATATGACTGCACATTCACACACACATACATTTTCCTACTAGTGATTGACGTATTTCATAGTTCACAATGTTCCCAAGGGTATTACCAACTTATCGAGGAATCTGGACCAGGGATCGGAGATGGAAGACATGGTTGGTAGGGTTCATACTGGCTCAGGTCATGTAGGGTTTAGGTTGGTCCAAGAATGCACCATTTGGGAGGTGATTCATCCGGATATGTGCCTCGACAGTCCCGACCCAGCCCAGGTCCCCAAATCTGAGCCATCCTGGGACTGAGAATCCAGCCCGAGGTTTTGAAATCTGAACCTATTGATTTGTGAATGTGAATTAATTAAACTAGCCAGGAATCGAACCAGACCTGGCCCTGGTTTTTGGGTATAGTATCGGGTCTGGACCCAGGTCTAATCGGACCCACCATAAAAAGAAAAACCATACCCTGACCCGATAAGAATTACATGAACTAGACCTCGGCCATACCCGGTAAAGTAATAATTTTCATCATTTTTACATTAAAAATTTGTGGGTACTAGTAATTGTAACTCGGGCTGGACCCGGGTCTGGTTTAAAATTTCACAAACTATACCTGGCTCCATGTATTAATTGGACCTTTAGGTCTGGACCCGGGACTTAATCAGATCTTTTTATTTTTCACCATACCCGGACCTTATGGGGTTTAGTACAGGTCAGGTCTGGGTAAACCAGACCCGTTAACACCCGTACCTACCTGCATGCCATATGTCATTGCCTACACTTTAAACCCTTATGACATAGTTTGCATCGTTTAGCCTGCACCCAAGCAGCCCATATATAGGGCTTTACTCATATAGGGAGCAGTTTGGCACGTCTCAAGTTGAAGGGGCAATAAAAGTTCTAAAGCCAACAATCGTGGCTTTCTTTCTAGCTATCCAAGAGTAGGAATGGAAGTAGACCGGGGCGGATGCGGGGGACAAGGTCATAACCCCTGCCCCATCTCAAAATTCTGCCCTCCACCCCCGCCTTCATCCCTGCATGGGTTTTGATTTTAACCTTCATCCCCACCTCCATCCATGTTTCATGTCCTCCATCCCCGGTCCAAATAGGGCGAGGTTGGGTGGGGCCCTGTTTCTCCCGGTCTACCGCCATGCCTAAAGAAGGAGGTCAAACCGTCGAAGGATATTTTAATTATTTTACTAACGGGGATTGTGGACGTGGCCGGTGGGGGAACGCATAAGTCCATGCCCGCACTGGTTTTGATTTTAACCTCCATCCTCGTTTAATGTCCTCCACCCCCGTTCCAAACGGGGTAAGGCCGTCCAAAAAAGGGAAAATAAGCTGCAGAGGACAGGACAAGGGCTTGAGAATCTGAGAACATAACAAAAGGTAAGCGTATGAAGACAAAATCATTGCCTAACTCCAAGCTGATTTCCACCACGATGATAGGACACTTTCCAAGCTGTCTTTCCTCCAAAGTCTCATTGAAGGCAACCCTTTGCAAATTGTCACTTAAGTTCATGTTGAGACCATATAAGCTTGGACAAGGTGTCTGAAAACTACATAAAGCCTGTCACGGAGACGTATGTGGAACGAAATGCCATGTTATTGCGACGGCAATTACAATCTCATTGTCACCAACGGGGCCTCCGCTTGTTTGGTACAGGAGCTGTTAGTACACGTCCCATGTGTTGGGATGTTGCAAGTTCAAAACCCAATGGTATGCTGTGTAACTTGCCTTCAAAAAAAAAAAAAGTACGATCTCAATGTCGTACAAAGGCAACAAGGAGGCTTAAAGGGTCCCGAGTCGACTCACATGAGACTTGAGCACGATAAGACCTGAGCCAGGTGGAAGAAGTCCGACAAGTCACTAGGTGGCGAGTAGTTGCCTCCTTTTAACAAAGATTACAAATGCTCTTCTTTTATCTAACTTCCAATTAACTTGGCTCAGGCTTAGCCCGTGTTCATGTGTGTGTATGAGAGGGAGAGAGGTGGGAACTGAGGAAGAAACACATGTTCAATGTGTGTGTGCTTGCATGCACTGGCGGAGCCAGGGGTGGGCATGGGTGGGCGGTCGCCCACCCCAGAATTAGAAACCGGAAAAAAAAAATTCTTCTGACGATGTTAAAGAAATAATATGCGTCCATGTGTGTTTTCTTCTGACGACGGTAGTGCTAATCTTTCCCCTTAATTTTTTTCACCTTATTGAATTGTGTAAAAACCGCAGAAGAGACGGGTTATTAGTTTGTGGGAGTTGGAGTTCTCTCTTGTGAATATTCAACGAAGATCTGTGTGTTTTTCCCCAGCTTCTTCTTTTGTCATTTGTTCTTTGTGAAACCGTGTAACCTACGTTCATGGGGAACCTAGCTTCACTCATCCCTATATGATCCTCTGTGGTCATAACTCCCTCTGGGATCTCATTGGTACTAAGTTGTTTTGATCAATCTGGCCCAATAGAAATCAATCTTTTGGTAGTGTTCTTTAACAAAAAAAATGAATTTCAATTTATTTTGACAGTGTTATTTAACAAAAAAAAACCATGTTTTTATTACTGGTTATTGATTTTTGAATCAGCAAAAAGTCCTGCACATAAGTCGGATTCTGTCTATTCAAATGCCTATCTTCACTAAATGGATGTAGATCACATACACAGGGTCCAATTTGATGAAAACAACTTGCATCAGTGAGGTCCTAATGACAGGAATGGTGATATGGATGACTGGAACCTAGATGTGGTTATGAGTGCCATGCAAAACACTATGTTTGCTTCACTAAATGGAGGAAAAGAGGGATTGAAGGTGTATTGTTATAGCCCGGCCACGGGCAGGCGGATGCCATGAAGGCCCTCAGAATGATGAAACCAGATGGTACCATGCAAAACACTATGTTTGCTTCACTAAATGGAGGAAAAGAGGGATTGAAGGTGTATTGTTATAGCCCGGCCACGGGCAGGCGGATGCCATGAAGGCCCTCAGAATGATGAAACCAGATGGTACCATCAACTTGATGGCCATCTCCTTCTCCGGCCAGGGAGGCCGCTTCTAGAAGAGTACGCACAACCAAAATTTCTTCTGACGATGGGTGGGCGAAAAAATTCTAGCTCCGCCACTGGTCCGAATAAATGAATCGTCCTTCAAGACCATAGCATTGTCCCCGAGACCCGAAGTCTGCACACCCAACGAAAAACTTCCGGCTCCGCCACTGCTTGCATGCATGAAGGCGTTCTCCCATTCTGGGGCTAACACAATTACGTAGAGCACCATTGGTGTTAATGTTATCCCATAGATGTGACCTTCCATAACCAAAAAAAAAAACAATGAAGAAAGCAGAATTATTATTGAGATTTTGATCTTAAAATCCCCAGGATGTCAAGGTTAAATATATCATGCTCTAGACTAGGGAAATTCTATTGTCCAGGAACATTTGAATAGCGAGAAAAACAATGGTGGCAAATTCAGCAAGGATCAAAACGCTATCGACTATTTATAAATTACCCTAATATTTACCTATCAGATTTTTTCTATAGCAATAAAATGAGAACCCATCGCTAGATCGAGCAATCTCATGTACATCTGAAGGGTGACATGCACCTGGTCGCCTAGATCGAGCAAATATATTCCTTGGAACTTTAGCTAAGCTAGCCTCTTTGGGGGTGGCCCGTGTCGGAAAAGATGCATCCTGAAACCTTGAGAGCTTGATGATGTAATATCTCTTGTAATTGGTTTCTTGGTAGGGGACTGCTGGACCGCAGCTTGATTGTCCCAAAGAAAAAAAAAATCGTTTGCTATGGGTAATCTTATAGTAAATCTACTGTTCAGATGGACAATTTCTTGCAATTTGAATAGATGCCACAGCATTGGCCAAAGAGATCTTGGGAAAGGATTCACACCAGTAAGCCATCTCAAACAATGAGTGGTCTTACCCAGGATAACTTCACACACCTTTCTCATGGGTGTGAAATGGACACGTCATCTGTACATAGTTCGCAAGAAAGGAGCTTTTCGTGAGAAGACTATAGCCCATAACCTTTAGGAAAACCCTTAGCATCCTTTGCACCTCCTCAGGTAACTTGTAGCTGCAGCTTCACTCCACCATCCATGCAGCTCGGGTGCCTCCATCCTCTGCCATTGCCCTCCAAGTATGCTCTCTCTCTCTCTCTCTCTCTCTCTCTCTCTCTCTCTCTCATATTCGATACTAAGGCCACCCACCTGTTTTTTTTGCTTTGGCAAGCAGAGGGATAATCCATTTTTTTTGTCCATTACAGGAGACACTCATTTTGCAGTGTGCAGTTCCAGACCGTAGAACTCGACTGAGTTTGGACTTGAACCATTTGATTGTTATGCACCATCTATTGTTGAGTTCGTCTTTGATGCTAGTGATTCCTGTTCCTAAATGTATACACTTTTTAACTTTGGAAAGCATTTAAGAGCAAATTGTGACCATCCACATGAATTATTGTGAATATCATACACATTGGTGGAACAAATATTCAACGGACATTTCATGTCTTGAATGTCATTTCACATGTAAGAAGAACCAACAGAACCTTCATATGATCATACCACACAACATGATCTGAGTAATCTTTCCCCGAAATTACTAAAGCAACTATGACAGCAAATCCACGAACAGATAGGCCACCAAGAGCGTATAACATTAAAGACTAAAAAAGGTGCCCGAGGCTCGAAAATGGAACACATCCAGCTCAATCTCCATTGATGCTAATCACATTTGAAACTGCTAACGGAACTTGCAACATATTCATAGCACAGCATAATTCATTTTTCCAACAAAGCCAACAACTTACTAATGTCGAGTTTTCTCAAGATTACAATTCAGGAGGAAGTTCATTGATAGCTAGTGCAATCCATAGCTAGAACATCAACTTAAAATTGAGTACTGCAGCTTATCAGTGATCAGACAAGGAACGAAAATGACAAATACCAACAAAACTTTCCACTCCCATATACGATACAACAACAACAACTACGCCTTCATCCCAAAACAATTGGGGTCAGACTCCCATATACGATAAAACTTTGAAAATACATTCTTTTCTTCTCGCACAATATGTTTGTGTTTGTGCAACGGAAAGAGCGGCTGCAGAAACACACAAAGCACAAAGGTGCAGGCCCCACAATGGCAATGCATAGAGAGGACTCCTTTCCTCACCGAAACAGAGCCCCAGAATCATCGTGGCCAACTCTCTTTTGGGAGAATCACTTCCCATGGGGTTAGGGGGTTGTCCAACTCTGTTTTGGTCTGGTAATTATCCTAAGGCTTAACAACCAAGGATACAAACATCATTCCACCAAGGATATAGGGTGATAAGATTATGAAGTTGTCTCGACCACTTATCCAAAACCAAAACCATTGGCATCATTGTTGATCTGAAGAACCAACAATGTAGAAGCAATAGCCACATAACATTACATATGCAACCACTGAGCTATTTAATGATTGAACTCCTTTACAATTAAAAGTAAGAAATCGTGTAAAAACTTAAAGAACATCATCCATCATTATAACCATCATCACCACCATCAGCATCATCATTATGAGGCCTATTTCCAACTATACAATCCCATAAATCTTATTTGACCAGCTATTCCTATATAAAGCTAAAACTATGTCAATCTGCAAATTCATCTGCCTATGATTGGCTCCAAGTCTATAATTGGCTCCTTCCAACCAAATCGCTCAACCCATACCATGCCACTTTTCATAATCACATCCAAGCTTCATCAAACTAACAACAAATATTCAAATGTTCTTTGACATCGTCAATATATGTATATATGTGTGTGTGTGCATATGCATTGAAACTGCATTAACCTATACTAATCATGTGCAAATCTTACTGCAGTCTTACAAAAACATCACATAATGCACCGATAGATTGGTTCCCCTTGGTGACAAAGCTACTAGTGATATCTTCCCCAAGCCATCTTGTTACAAAAACATCACATAATGCACCGATAGATTGGTTCCCCTTGGTGACAAAGCTACTAGTGATATCTTCCCCAAGCTATCTTGTTACACAATAGAGAAGATATTGAAAGTATGAACTTACTGAATTGCAGAAGTACAGGGTAATAACAACAACAAAACAACTACGCCTTCATCCCAAAACAATTGGGGTCGGCGATATGAACCAACAAAGAAAATCATTCGGGGTCTTCCACATGAATCCTTCTCCCCAAATCATTTCTATTCAATGCCATGTCCTCGGTGAGGTTCAAAGCATTCATATCATTTCCTATCATCTCCATCCAAGTCTTCCTAGGCCTACCCCGACCTCTTTTAACTAATATATTTTCGCATTTCTCCATCCTTCTAACTGGAGCATCATTAGGCCTTCGTCGAATATGTCCAAACCACCGTAAACGATTCTCTCTCATCTTATTTTCAATGGGTGCAACGCCTACCTTCTTACGTATCTCCTCGTTCTGAATCTTATCTTTTATTGTATTTCCACACATCCATCTAAGCATACGCATCTCAGCTACACTCATTTTTTGAATATGATGTCTCTTGGCAGCCCAACATTCTGTACCATATAGTAAAGCAGGCATAATAGTCGTCCTATAAAACTTTCCCTTCAACCGCAATGGCATTCTACGATCGCACAACACTCCAGTTGCACTTTTCCATTTCATTCACCCAACCTTTATCCTATGGTTTACATCATCAATTTCTCCATACTTTTAAATGATAGATCCCAAATATTTGAAACAATCATCCACTGGTATTTCTTGCTCACCAAGCTTCACTACACTCCCATCATTACTTCGTTGCTTACTAAACCGACATTCCATATATTTTGTCTTACTCTTACTCAACTTAAAACCTCTTGCTTCCAATGTCTGTCTCCATAATTCTAACTTAGCATTAACCCCAGCTCTAGACTCATCAATCAAAACAATATCATCAGCAAACAACATACACCAAGGCACATTTTCTTGAATTGATCTCGTAAGCTCATCCATCACTATAGCAAATAAGAAAGCGCTTAAAGCAGATCCTTGATGCAACCCAACCGTTAAAGGAAAATTGGTTGTCACCCCTCCACAAGTGCGGACATTGGTTACTACTCCTTCATACATATCCTTAATTATACTAATGTACTTGAGAGAAACACCTTTCTTAATGAGAACGTCCCTAGGTACTCTATCGTATGCCTTCTCCAAATCAATAAAAATCAAATGCAAATCTTTGTTCCTCTCTCTATTTCTCTCAATAAGTTATTTAATAAGATGTATAGCTTCCATAGTTGATCTTCCAGGCATAAAACCAAATTGATTCTCCGATATCATGACAACCTTCCTCAACCTAGACTCAATCACCCTCTCCCAAAGTTTCATAGTATGACTCATGAGTTTTATACCACGATAGTTTGTGCAATCTTGTATATCACCTTTATTCTTATATAGAGGCACCAAAGTACTCTTCCTCCACTCATTAGGCATCTTGTTTGTCCGCCAAATCATGTTAAAAAGATTTGTCAACCATTCTAAACCTTTCTCTCCCAAGCATTTTCAAGCCTCTGGGCCAACTGCCCTTCTTGATTTCATTTTCTTCAAAGCCTCTGCAATTTCTTTCTTTTGAATCTTGCGCATGAAGTCACGATTCATCTCATGAAAAAGAATGGACAAGTCTCCACGATCTCGAGCCTGACTTCCATTAAATAGCTTATCAAAATAATCTTTCCATCTCTCCTTAATCTCCTCATCTTGACTAAAACCCGTTGTGTTTCATCTTTGATACATCTAATCATACCCAAATCCCTCGATTTCCTATCTCTCATCTTTGCAAGCATATAAATATTCTTCTCGCCCTCTTTGGTATACAACTTGTCATAAACCTCCTTATATACATTATCCCTCGTGTTTCGAACTACTTTTTTAGCTTCCTTCTTTGCTATCATATACTTCTCCAAATTCTCATTATCATGACTCTTACTTAGATTTCTATAACACTCTCTTTTAACCTTAATAGCTAATTTGACATCCTCGTTCCACCATGATGTATCCTTACCTAGCGGTGCACCGCCACCCAATACCTCCTTAGCCACATTTCTCATGTCACCCGCTATCGTATACCACATTGAGTCTGAATCCTCCTCGAGACACCAATCAGCTTCCTTAACTACCTGCTCTACAAACATTCTTTGTTTAGCTCCTTTCAGTGTCCACCACTTAATTCTAGGATGTATCCTATGTCACATGGGTGCGGGTGCGGCACGGGTGCGGCGCAATTTTAAAAATTTTGGACACGGGGACTCGGCTATATATATATATCCAGTGTGTGCATATGTCTATATAAATTTTGGACTCGGCTCGTGACTCTTCCAAGTTGTCTCAGATCCTGAACTAACTGAGTTAAAATAGTAGTATAACTGTGTTAGAACCAAACTAGGCTGAGTTTATCATTGACTCAGCCGAGTCTTAGCTACCATGGGAATAAAACATCATCAAGGTATTAATTAAAAGCATTAACTAAAAGCATGTTCTGGTAAATGCATTAAATATCTTTTGCTAAAATTCATAACATTAATTAAAAGCATTAAAAGCTTTTAATTTTTCAAAGCTAGATTTGAAAAAGAGAGAGAGAGAGAGATCTCGGTGGATGAGAAAGTGTTGCTACTCGTGGATGAGAATTTATTAGCTTTTATAAGAGAGAGAACTTGGTGGATGAAAAGTGTTGGTACTCGTGGATAAGAATTTATTAGCTTTTAAGATTGAGAGAGAGAATTAAATGATAATATTTAAGAATAATTTTTTTTCTGGGCCTAATGTTTAAGACTCATGCTATATATATATATATATATATATATATATATATATATATATATATATATATATATATATATATATTTAAAAATATATAAAAAGATCTTTTTTTTTATTTTTTTTGTACTAAAAATGGACATTTTTGGACTCGGTCAACGTTGACCGAGTCCAAAATTAAGACGGACTCGGCCTGGACTCGTTGACCGAGTCCGACTCGGCGTTGACCGAGTCCAGGCCGTGTCCGAGGCCGCACCCGTGTCCGCACCCGTGTCGGGGCGTGTCGACTCGGGTGCGGCACCTCCCTAGCCGAGTCCGTGTGACATAGGATGTATCCTATGTCTATCCCTTTTGCGGCATTGTTTAATTCTAAGATCTAAAATTAAGACTCTATGTTGTGTAGCTACACTTTCTCCCAGTATAACCTTACAATCGATGCAACAACCCCTATCTCTCTTTCTAATTAGGAAAAAACCTATCTGACTCGTATTAACCCCACTTTTAAATGTTATTAGGTGAGACTCCCTCTTTCTAAACCAAGTGTTTGCTAAGATCATATCATAGGACAAATCAAAATCTAAAATCCTTTCTCCACTTTCGTTTCTTTCTCCTATATCATAGCCTCCATGAATACTCTCAAACCCATCCCTACTAATGCCTACATGTCCATTAAGGTCACCGCCGATGACAAGCTTTTCACCATAAGATATCCCTTGTACTACTCCATCTAAATCTTCCCAAAATTGACGCTTAATGGAATCATCTAAACCTACTTGAGGTGCATAAACACTAATAATATTAAAAAATTTCGTACCTAATACTAATTTAATAAGTAAAATCCTATCACCCTTCCTACGGACCTTAACTACATTATCTATAAACTCACGACTCATAAGAATCCCTACTCCATTCCTATTTATTCCTGTATACCAAATCTTATATCCCCGAGGTTCTATCACTTTTGCCTTCTCGCCTACCCATTTGATCTCTTGTAGACATAAAATATCAATCTTTCTCCTACACATAACATCTACTAACTCTACCAACTTACCGGTTAAAGACCCTATGTTCCAAGTGGCTAACCTAATTTTATGGTCTTGGACTAACTTCTTTACCCCCACCCGTCCAAAGTGTGGGAACCCTTGCCTATTTGACACCACACCCGGGCGCCGGTGTGACGCATCGCTTTCGGGCGACGACCTAGCAACCCTTGCCCATTTATCACTGCCTCCGGGCCTATAGAGTGCAGCGCGTCGCTTAGTAGGGAACGCCCCAACGAAATTCTCATATTGGTTCATATTCATAGGGTATGACTAAGGTTTTATGTTGGCTGTCACTGGCCTACCGCAACCCTCCTCCTTTATCCGGGCTTGGGACCGGCAGTGTATAACTATACAGTTAGTACAGGGTAATATATGCAAAAATAACTCCACCCTTGTTTATCATTTTACTAGACTAGTACTCCCCTCTAACTCCCTCTACTTTCATCTTTCATCTTTCATCTTTCATTCAGAAGGGCTGGTCGGTTAAATGACATAGCCCCTCGATCTTTGGTGAGCTTTTTCTGAAACTTTTGTTTTTGGTCTATGCCATTCATTCCCTTATAAATAACTTTTTCTAGTAGCTTACATTTACAATTTCCTGTTAAGACACTTCCTTATTTTGGCTATAGCAAGTACCACATTATTTCAGGAAACATGAGGACCACTTGGTGCAATGGCTAAGTGCCCAGGCCGAGAGTGGAAATGCAGGTTTGAGTCCTAAAGCAACCACATTGTGTACAAGGGACAAGGTTAACACCGCATCCATTCCATCCTCACTGGGGACCTTTATTTGCAAGCCATATACATCAGTTAGGCAACTTCATCTATAACTGCATCAATTAAAGGACACGCCTACAGTAGGCTTTTGACGTGACCCAATCATAACCAAAAACATGTTACATTACACCAAATCCGAGGTCCTAACATTAGCTCCAGTCCTCTGAAGCCAGCAAATATGCTCAGAATAAGTTTAGAATGTCCATTAAAAATGTAACTCAGACTTAATGCTGACCACACTAGCTAACATGGTATCATTCCATGCACTTCCTCCAGATCAATAAAAAAGCATATAAATTTTCTTGCAATCTAGATGCCAGGAAGTAACAATAATAGGCATGGAAAGATCATCTAGTACTCCGGAAAATACCAGAGAAGAGACATAAGCATACATCCATGCCCACTTGTCAATGATTCCAAATGAAGCATTAATCATAAAACCTACAATCACAACCAGTTTATGTGATTTAACTACAATTAGGAACAGACAACAACTAGAAAGCCTGTAAGTATCAGATAGAAGCAGACTTTCAGCACCAGGATGTGAAAAGATTATAGCCTAAATCTAGCATGACAACTGAACTGACCATAACCAAGTTGAGGTGACTAAAAGGCTTAGCAAGGCTAGATGATATCTAGTTCAAACAACTGAAAAATAAAAATAGGAAAAAAGACAACTCTTTCTGATGCCTCATGTCAGGTTTGGCTCAAACTAGCCTGATTACCCGGTCTAACAGCTCAACGAGCAGGCAATGTCCCTGGCACTGTTTGGGTAAAACCACCCAAAGATCCCAACAGGCAGGAATGAAGGATCTTATTGGGTTAGGGCTGGGAAGCCCACCTATAACCACATTCCATGGCAATAGGATAAAGTAAATAATAAATAAATTAACAACTATCATCTACTAATGTTTGGATATGTTACTAAGACCAAACCCTAGGTAGCAATTTTATGTAAAGTTCGATCCCAATGTTAAACAAACACTAAATTCAATGTAAGCAGATGTACAAACTGCACTGTGATATACATGACCAAGATGCCTTGCCAGCTAGATTTTTTTGGATGATTTTTCATTCATTCAACCAATAAACAAACAATTTGTGTGACAGCTTGTAAAACTTCATGTGATGTAAAGGACAGCAGGAAATCTTGGGGCTAACAAAGACTGGACAACAGGGTACCTCCACTACTAACAGATGGGGATTCATATGCCAAAGTCAATAAAATGACAGACATTGGCCCCAAAAAAAGGCTGTCAAAGGCTTCTCACGAACAGAAATGCAACAAAAAACCCTCTTGAATAATCTTGAAAATGTTGATAGCAGCCAAATCCCACGTCATTAATAAACAATATAGATAAAACCCAGAACGAATAATCAAACGAGGGTGTGCCAAAAATATGACACACCCTCCAAAAAAGACGCATACCACTACCAATGTACAACTACTAGTTTTATTAAAATTGCGACATGCAGAAAGACAAGATAATCATAAAATGAATAAGATGCAAAATTTCTTGTTAATGGCAATGACAATACCCAAAATTGATAATAGAAAGCACGGTCACATAAGCTACAGAAAATTGCCAATCATGGCTGAAAATAAGAAATGGACACTTAGCAGAGTTCCTGTACCTATAAAACCTAAAGTTGAAAGGAATAGGAGTGTCACACACAAGCTAAACAAGAGAAGTACTCCTTCCAAGAACATAAACGAAACCAAACCCATATAACTTCTCCTTTAAATCACTCATTATCTCAGGTTGGCTACGGAAAGACAAGGCAAAACCTACATATTCAAGTCTCAATCCCCCTTCTTCCTAAAAGAGCATCCTTCTGTGAGCCTCGCCCGTCCTCCGGTCGGCTGACACAACACCGTCTGGCAATTCCCACAGACCACGACAGTCTGCGAATGACTGAACACAGTCGTTCTGCAATTCCAATCCAAAGACATCACCATAATGCAATGAAAACCCACAAAATACAATCAAGGGAAAAAACACAAACCAAGATAAACATAAGAAAACTAAACAGTAAACTAGAAGATCAAAACTTACATGTTGAAGCATCCTTGACATTTGACATCCTACAACAAAAAAAGATCGAATAAAAATCAGAGAAAAATAAAACCCAACTAACTCTTATTCCTCTTCGATAGAAGAAACCCCAGAATTTTTACATAAAATAAAAAAACAAAAATAGGGAACTTTCGTTCCCTCGACGACTGTGTTTCCGATTCTTTAAGAACAATGAAGAAAGACTAATCAAAGTGAAATCATTACCATGAAGAAAGAGTTCGGAGATTGAACGAGGCGCTTGAGCTTGTGCTTCCTCTTTTCCAAATCCGCCGGTGGGTGAAGCAAATCGATATCGTTCGAGAGCACCTAAGAAGCGACAAAACAGAAGAAAAAAGGAAAATATCAAGACGATGAATCAAATAGCGCAGAGAAAAGATTGAATCTGTAGAGAGAGAGAGAGAGAGAGCAACGCACCATTTTGTGTGGGAGGCGAGAGATCGCAGAAACCCTAGCTAGGGTTTTTTTCTGCCGCAATTCTCAGGAATTCCACCGCTCGAAAGGGAGGAGGGATGAGGGAACTCCAAAGGTATTTATAAGAATAAGGAGGAGGGTGCCTATCCGCCCGATTACGCCGAGTTTTGATCTTGACCGTTCGTTCTCATCCCCCCGCTTTTAGACCATGCATTTTAGGGCTTTCCTATTGGGCCTGTCAATGGATCGGGCGTGAACCCGGTAGAAACCGGGTTCGGGCTAAATTAAATAAAATGGATCCATTTACATATTCAGGGTCGGATTCACAGGGTCTGACTAGTGCATGGAATCAGCTTTGGTTTCTAAATCCGCTATTTCACTATGTCAAAAGTATAAAATATTAAAATTTCACTGGGTCTGATATATGTGATCTATATCCAGACCTGGGTTTGGTTCTGCCTATGCGAAGTCTGGTCGGAAATGGACCTGTATCCATTATCAGGACCTGATTATCAGGCCCGAGTCCTGAGCCACCTGGGTCTGGCACATGTCCGACCCTTTGACAGGCCTACTTTCAGTGGGTCGGATCCAGGTTCAGTATTTAACCCAATCTGGGTCGGGCGTTTACTATTACCAAGACAGGCCAAATCACAGGCAGCCGAACATGGATCCCCATCATATGATATATTATGGGTTTCATCATATGCCTAACCTAGCTGTATAATGGACGGTTAGGATTAGCCCACATTCTTGCCTAAAATATGGTCTAATTTAGCTGTTCAGATGCATCAGTTGGGCAGCCAAGATCTGACATCATATGTCGTATAGGGATGCAAATGGGTCCGATCCAGGATGGAGGTTTCGTGATTTTTTGTTGTTCCAGCTCGATCCGGATCCGACTCTCCCATGTATTTAGCTTTCCGAATCCGATCCGTTAGCATCCCTAATGTGGCCTCCATGCAGGCCAGCCTTTTGTAAGGGCCAGACCAACCCAACCTATTTCTATTTTCTACCAGGCAGCCGATCCCGTTTGGCCGACACTAATCTGTGTCATGCTGGGTCCCGAAAACGGCCTAGACCTGAGCCAATGATGGACTGGATTTGCATATTGGAGCAGAAAACAGTTCAGATCTGGACCAGATGAACGGATGGGAGCTGATCTTAGGGCATCAGAGGTTTGAGGCAGAAATTGACCAGTCAATGAGCAAAATGGCAAATGTGTTGGCTCAGGCTGGATCTGTTGGTAACCTTATGTGATCTGGCCCCGAGTGGGGTTGGCGTAGTCGGGTGGGGCCTTGGCTGCTAGACGGGCAGTCAAGGTTCGATTCCCATGGGCGTCGCCCCTCTGCTCAAGCCAACGTGTAGCATAAGCCTCATGGGCAGGGGTTCTAGCCTCGGAGTTTTACACTGCCGGCACAACGACTGTAGGTATGGCAGGCTGAGCCAGTTAGACCAGGTCTTAGTGCCAGTGTGGTTTCTTAGGGTTGTAAAATCCAAAAAATAAAACTTATGGGATCTGGAGTGAGAGGCTTGGTGTTTCGGATCCAAATACAGACCCACTTGCAATGAGAAAGAAGTCCCATTCATTAGAAATGGATTCGGTGGATATAGGTATTACTAAATCCTACGTAATCAAATATTGTCTAATCATGAAAAAAGAAACACTATAACTAAACCATATATGGACCCAAATCTAGACAAAGGTATTGCTTATCTCTTTCAAAGGGCTTAAACCCAAACCCAAGACTTGTCTTTGATCCATATTTGAATCCAAATGTCATCCATAATTGGACCTATATTCATGTCCACCTATGGGTCCACATTTTGGTACACTATGTTGAAGCCTCAACTTTTAGCATACATTTAAAACAAAGTTCGAACAAATCTAATCCATATTTGGGCACGAATGTTAGTATTGCATAAATGTAGACTTTATTTGAACCAGTGTTGGATCTAAAATGGTAACTTAAATTTGGATTATATTTTCACTACAATAAAATGAAATTTGCTAAACAAAAACAGTTCAAAAATAAGTGTTAGTTTAAAAAGAAAAAACCAGTATCCAAATTCGGTCTAAACATGACTTGAGCATACCAATTTAAATATATTGTTGGTCTTAAAAGAACCAACTAGATTAGATCCAATATGAAGTGGGATGTCCACATATAAGACACTTTTTTTTTGTCTATATCTAAGAAATGACTCGTAACCACTTGAATTTTTACTTGTCCTCAATTAGACAGTTGTTCTGGGTTCTTACATAACGAGTCATTGAATTATTTTTCTTAAGTATGATATAACTTATGATGGATGACTATGACACCATCCAAATGGTAAATAAGTTAAGGAGAATAAGCTATTTAAGGACGACGGGTTATGATGCCTTGTGCCACTATCCACTCTGCCATATCATAAACCTAACTTTTGTTATGACTATCATGATTTTGTTGTGATAAATTAAAAATCCCAAAGAAAACCACTCTGCTAAATTCAAAATATTTCTGTGATCTGTTAGCTTTTGTGAATTTTTAGTTTTTTTTTATTTTTAGATGCATTTTATTTTTATTTTTAAATGTTCGTAGATTTTGCTGATGTTTCCCAAGAGTTTTTTTTTCCCTTGAGGCAAAAAGATCCCAATAACACAATTTGCACTCTGCATCAATCATCAAAGACTTGGTCATGGCTGTTCACAACTAGAACAACTTGACCAAACTTGGGCTCATGTCTACTTCTTGGACTATGAATTCATGGTCCAATGGACTTCCAGCTCAGTTGTGTTTACCTGATTGCTGACTTCCAAGTGAGTCTAAGATAGATACTCATGAGTTCTCTACTAGATTCGGTCAATATTCTTCAAGTGTGCTCATGGAAAGGTGGATTCAACTTCTTAGTTCTTGCATTTCCTTTAAAAAACATCTGAATATCCTGTAAAATTTAGATCATTGACATCAATTTGGTTATACCAACAATATCTTTGACATTTTTCACAGTAACTAATTTACAAATTCGTTTGGTCAATAAGATCTCCCTTATCCCTAATTTACCGCATTTACTTGCTAGAGGTAAATCGGATAACTCCTGCTATTTTACTTTTGCATATTTACTTTTACATTCTCCCTCAAGTTGGTGCCTCTATGTTTAGTAGGCCCAACTTGCTAACAAGGTGCTTGAAGCTTTCTTTTACTTAGTGCCTTTGTCAGAATATATGTTTTTTGATCCTTGCTTGGAACATACGCAGTACTGATGACTCATGCCTCTATTTTTTCTCGAACGAAATAGCAGTCCAATTCTATATGTTTTGTCCGCTCGTGAAATACTGAATTGGCCGCTATATGCATTGCGGCTTGATTGTCACAATATAAGATTGTCAGACTTTCTTGTTTACAACCAAGATCTTCAAGAGGATATGTCAACCATACAACTTCACTTGTTTCTGCTGCCATACTTCTGAATTCCGCTTCTACCGAGGATCTAGAAACAAATGTCTATTTCTTTGTTTTCTTTCTTGATATCGGACAGCCTGCCCAATCTGAGTCCACATAACAGCTTAATTTGATATCATTTTTTTCTTTTAGTATGATTCTTTGCCCAAACGTTCTCTTTAGATATCTTAATAATTTGGTAGATGTTTTCCAATGTTGTTCTTGTGGCTCATGCATGAATTGACTGAATATATCACCGTATATGTGATATCAGGCCTTGTAATGGTTAGATAAATGAGTCGACCAACTAACCTCTTAAAATTAGCTACATTTGTTATTAGATTTTCAGTATAATCGAACTTCTTTTAAGGTTCCATTGTTATTTCTGATGGCTTTGTTCCTAAAAAACATGCTTCTTTTAACAAATCAAGTACATATTTCCTCTTATTGAGGAATATTCCCTATCGTGACCGTGCCACTTCGATGCCAAGGAAATATCTTAATTTCCTTAAGTTTTTTATGTGAAATGTTTGGTCAAGGAACTCTTTCAATTTTTAATAGCCCTGTCATCACTTCCTATTATAATCACATCATCTACATAAACTAAAATAAATATTTCATGTTCACCACGTTTCTTAAAAAATAAAGAATAATTTGCCCGAGATTGAGTGAAACCAAACTTGATAAGAGTTTTAAAAAACTTGGTGAACCATTGTCTTGATGCTTGTTTTAGCCCGTATAGGGATTTATTGAGTCGACATACTCAATTTTTTTCCCTGCCGACGATATCTGGGTGGCAACTGCATGTAGATCTCTTCATCAAGATTTTCATGCAAAAATGCATTGTTGACGTCCAGTTGATGAAGTGACCAACTATGTTTGGTATCATTGGATAATAAGCATCGCATAGTGACTAATTTGGCAATTGGGGCAAACGTGTCATGATAATCCAAACCTTCCTATTGAGTATAGCCTTGTGCGATGAGTCGAGCCTTGTATTGTTTGATGCTTTCATCTTATCTGTATTTAATTTTATAGACCTATTTGGATCCAATCTCACGCTTTTCTCATGGCAAAGGCATAAAAGTCCATGTGTCATTGTCTCTAAGGGCTCGTTGCTCCGTATCCATGGCAAATTTCCATCTTTCATTCTTTAGAGCATTGAGATAGTCCTTAGGTTCTTTATAAGCAAAAATAGCATCTAGGAAAGCATGGTCAGAATAGGAAAGTTTGGAAAAATCTAGGAAAGAAGATATGGGATAATGGGTGAAGGTTGTGGAGGTAAACAATGAATGGCCATAGAGAAGAGCTTGATTACATTTATAATCATATAGATAAGTGGGTTTGGATCACTGCCATGTAGCATGTCGAAGCTCCAAATTATTGTTAAGATCTAAAGAACATATGTCACTAGAGTTTGGGCATGGATTATGATCTTGAACAATCTATTCAAGAGGAAAGATAAATAAGACGTGTCTTCAATGGGATGTGGTAAAACAATGTCACTATAAATTTTGGAAAAATTCTCCAAAAAACGTGTGTCTTGAAAGGGAAATACATTTTCGTGAAAGACAACATCTCGACTGACAAAAATGGTGTTTGTTTCTAGATCATATACTTTATACCCTTTTTGGTCAAAAGGATATCCGACAAACACACATTTCTTGGCATGAAGAGCAAATTTTGAGATGGTCATACTTTGCCTTGGTTCCATAAAGAAGTTCATAAGGTATATGATTAGTTGAGAAAGTAACGGTGGGAATGCGATTGACCAAATAACGCGCAAAACATAAACAACCAAAAATTTTGAGATGGTCATACTTTGCCTTGGTTCCATAAAGAAGTTCATAAGGTATATGATTAGTTGAGAAAGTAACGGTGGGAATGCGATTGACCAAATATGTGCAGTGAGAATGCATTCAACCCAAAATTTTGTTGGCATATGAGCTTGAAATTTAATTGCATGTGCGATTTCTAACAAATGATGGTGTTTTCTTTCAACAATGTCGTGCTCCATTGTCAGAGCGAATTTGTGTCACATGTTTGTTGAATTGAACTTTTATCATTTGAATGAAATTTCACAATATTTCATGTGTTTGAGATTTGTGTCTCATTTAGTAAACCTACGCAACTTTGCTAAAATCATCAGCAATAGTTAAAAATAATTTGGCTCTCGTGAACGATACCATATTATAAGCGCCCTAAATGTCAAAATGAACTAGTTCGAAAATACCTTGAGAATAATTTTCACTAATGGGAAAAGGCAGTCGTGTGAATTTAGCCAGAGGGCAAATTTCACATCTGACTTGATTATTTTGCATCAAATCATAGTCTTTAAATAAATGTCTTAAACGTAAATCAGAAACATGCCATAAATGCATGTGCCATATGTCCATATGATCTTTATTTACTAAAGTGGCAGCTACCAGACTTCCACCATCATCAAGAATGTAAAGTCCCAAACATTCTTTACCTGATCCAATCGTCTCTAAGTCCTGAATTTGGCAAGAAGAAAAAAAATAGCATTATAATTGTAGGATTGACAAAGTTGTGATGTGGATTTGAGATTTATCCTGAAGGAGGGAACATGCAAAACATTATGAAGAATAAGATTTGGAAACAAAATGGCTTGACCAATGTGAGATACTGGAGTTGTTGATCCATTTGAGAGTTTGATGGGTTTAAGATTAGTATATTGTTTAACATTGGTCATTAGAGACAAAGAGCAATACATGTAATTTATGGCGCCAGTATCCATAATTCAATTAGAAGAATAAAAATAAGAACCGTTATTACCTGTCATGTTCACCGTCGAACTATCTTTACATGCTGCAAGAAGGGATAAAAGTTGGTTATATTGATCTATGGTCAACTGAGGACTGGCGGGTTCCTTTGAAACTGAATCGGCAAGTGATGTATTTGCATCAAATTGAGTATTGGAGCATGGTGGAAAACCATGCAAAGTATAACATTTATCTTTTATATGGCCTAGTTTTCCATAGTGATCACATTTAGGCTATTCTTTTTGTTTGAATCGACTCATGTTATTCTTTGGAAATTGAACACTTTTCTCAGTAAAGGTGGCTACATTTTCTTTCATGAGTGAAGGAATATGAACATCCCTCTGATGCCCTTCTTGAAGAAGAAGGTTATATGCTCTATTAACAGTTTGTAGGGAATCTACAACAAGGATATTACTTCGAATCCTGGCATATGACTCATTTAATCCCATGATAAATTAAATTAATTTCTGATCTTGTTTGTAATCAGACAAGGCTTTTGCAGCTCCACATGAACAAGTGTGGAAGGATGAGTTGAGTATTAAGTTCATCTCAACATGTTTTTAGCCTGGTATAATAGGTTGAAATAGACAGATTATCCTGATGGAAAGTAACAATGGACCTTTGTAATCGAAACATACGATATCCATTCACTTGAGCAAAATGTTCATGAAGGTCGCACCATACTTATGTTGTGGTATTGGCATACAACACACTTTCTGCAACTTCTTTGGTGAGAGAGTTAAAAAGCCATGAAAGAACCATATTATTACATCTAATCCATGTGGGAGCATTTGGAGAAGATGGATCTGGTTCAGGTAGGCTACCATCAATAAAACACATCTTGTTTTTTGCTGTCAAAGCAACAATCATAGCCCGAATCCAAAACACATGGTTATCGCCTGTGAGGAGGCTAGAAACCAAAATTTGTCCTGGGTTATCAGAGTGATGGAGATAATAGGGATTGATGGTATTATCAGCAGACATGGCATTACCAGTCATTTGAGAAGATGGCGTTGAGTCGCTGCTCATGATGTCAGCAAATGAAACCACAAACTCCACTGTTGTTCGACAGGTTCAAAATAGAAAAAAAAATTTGTAGTGTTGTTGTCAACCAACTGCGGGTGAGAAGCAGAGATCGTCAACTACTTATGCTGCAATTCTTAATCCAGAACAAAAGTCGTGGTCAGTGGAAAGTTGTGATATGATCTCGATCTGCACAAACTAAATCACTGGGTGGACAGACACATCAGGTAACAAGAACAAACAGACCAAAATTTTATTCTGGTCTTACAAGTAGCCAGGAGACAAATGCAAAAAAAAAACCCAATGATCAGTTTCTGCGATAACCTAAAATGAACCGTAGATGAAATGCTCACTGAATATGATGCTCAGAGTACCAAACAGAGAGGTATGATCCTGCTTTGATACCATGTAAAGCAAAGAACATGAAGATAAAATTGAAGAATAGAAGATCGTGATTTCCATTAGAATGCATATGGTATATATACAACATATAGAGGATAATCAATGCAAAGAAAAAGATACACATTTCCAAATGTAACTAATTTATAAATTTGTTTGGTCAATAAGATCTCCCTTATCCTTGATTTACCACATTTACTTGCTAGAGGTAAATCGGGTAACTCCTGCTATTTTACTTTTACATATTTACTTTTACAGCATAATAGTAAAAATTTACAATTATGGATAGGAACATTTATCATAAAATTCTAAATTATACATAATATTGTTTAAACAGAGTCAATAGACTTTTACTAGTTATTAACTCGTTTATTAACTTAATGGCATGATACACTAAAAAAATTAGAGTATAACACTTAACAATGAAATGGTTATCAAAATAATGTCATTGCCGTTTACTATAATTGCCAGTTCTCAAAATTTCTAAAAATTCAGGATTTTCCTTGCATCCAGCATGAATGAACTTGCTTGAGTCTACCTCTTTGCTTATTTGAGTCCATTGGCTGCTTAGGAAGCTGCCCTTGGCTGGGCCAGGGTTCTCTTTGACAAATATCTGGTTTTCAACCATGTTCAAAATATATTTAAAAATTGGATTTTTATCACAATAAATTTGAAATATATATAAAGCTTGACAATATCATAATACACTCGATACATTAACCTTTTAACAATATTGTTGCTTTGCTGTGATTTTTACCAGTATTTTAATGGAAATTTCCTCTTTAAGTTTCCATTTTCTTGATATTCTTCAAAGTAAAAAAACTTAAATATATCATGGGATTTTCCCTGCTGAGAAATTGCAAGAATTAAATTTGTGACTATGGTTCCAACATGAGCAGAAGTGGGTTTGGTTGGTTAAGTTCAACACTTCAAACTTCAGTCAAGCCTGATTGAGTCGTCGACTATGGAAGACCATGTTTATTGGCCTAACTGGACTAAGATTGCAGGTCCTATTGGCCCAAGCCCATAAAGGACAGAAACCACTAACTCAGTCTAGACGAGTGGGCAGTCTAAGCTGAGACCCACTCAAGGTGTGATATGGCCCGGGCCGAGCTGAAAATGAGTGGTATGTCGCTTACTTTGTGGCAAAATTAAAGTCATAAAAAAGCCAAACATAAAATAGAGTTGCATGACAGCAAACAGTTTTGATTGACATGGGCCTGCTCTGCATCACTTCCATGATTTCCCCCATTGGTTTGGTGTCTAAAAAGTGAAGTTCTTTCGGTTGTCAATCTTAAACTATTAGCCCATTCAGCCACTAGCATTTTAGAAAGATTAGAATGAAGTTAGTGGTGTACAAACTAATCATTTGCTTTAACACATTGTTGGCTACTAAATTACTGATCTGCCTTTAATGAATTGATAACTAAATTACTAATCTGCCTTCAATGAGTTGATACTCAAAGCCACTAGCCTGAGTCCAGAATCAGTAAAATACAGGGTGGACATTGTGGAATCTACTTGATAACTGTGGGACTGACCTATTGCTAGGATCAAGGATTGACACATCATATGTCCATTTATTCTTATGTAACAACAGCTACTAATAGTGGGAAAGAAATAAAATGCAAAAGTAGCAACTTTGATTGAGTCCCAGAACATAGAAATGATACTTCTGTATCATAAGTTTCTCTACCCAAGTTACAAAATCCATTCCACATAAATTATTGTTTTGAACTCGTAAGTTTCTCTACCCAAGTTACAAAATTCATTCCACATAAATTAGTGTTTTGAACTTATAACTCTTTCTACCCAAGTTACAAAATTCATTCCACATAAATTAGTGTTTTGAACTCATAAATCTCTCTCTCTCTCTCTCTCTCTCTCTCTCTCTCTCTCTCTCTCTCTCTCTCTCTCTCTCTCTCTCTCTCTCTCTCCAAACACACACTGTTGGTCTTTGATAGATGGGGAAATTTGGAGGGCAAGAATAGGGGGCAGGAGCAAGCACGAAGGATCTTCATGCCATCTAAAGTGAGTTTGAAGGACAGCAGTCCACTTCAAAAGCTAGTTGACACTTGAATAATATTAATGATGATGACATGAGAGATTCCGACAGTGTAATGTTGATTATACTAACAACCTGTACTGCACTTCTAGATTACTAAATATAGTTAATCATCAGAGACTTCGTCTAAACATATATATACATGTTTGGATGCCTTAGCTTGAGATAGATAACCAGATCAATCCTATGTGAAAAACATAGGCACCCACATCTCAGTGTCAAACCGAGTAGTTCCTTTGTAGTCCAGAGTCTGGTTAAGCAAACCCATTTCTAAGTGATCTGAATTACCCGCAAAATCAAAGTATCTTCGATTGGACAAATCAAGGTTGGGAATAATTCATGTCATCTCTTGGAAAGCTTGACAGATGATGGATGACACTCTCCTCCTCTAGAACACAGGTAAAAGCAACAGCATGGGTGCCGTAACAGTAACTGCATTGAAGCGATCTGCCCATTCAGGCGTTGCCATAAAACACAGCAATCAGTGGTAAGTTTTCCTTCGTTTTCCCTGTCCATGAAATAAACAGCAACACTTCTTGGAGACCAGCTGCTTCACTGTTTCAGAGTCTCACATTATTGCAGGTTTTATCTTTGTGTGCCTCTTTTTCTCTGTCTTCCCTGCTTGAATGCAGCATCAATAACTGAGTTTCCCATGCAGCGCCGATTTGTGTTGTTTTAGCCAAGTGCCTCCCACTTCACCAAGTTCTCTGAAGAGAATATAGGAAACTGTAGGCAGTTTTGGATCAGAATTCAGCCCAAGTTTGCATCATGAGCCCATTTACATTCTAGTCCTTCAGAGTTGGAATGTAAATGGATGAGGGTAGTCATTAGCTTATGAGTTCTTGGAGTCAGAGTTGAACTTTATCGGATAGTTATACCCGAAATTTGTTTGATGGGTTGAAAGTTCACTACTCTATCCAGGAGATTTGACTCAAGTTTCTTGAGCTAATCTTTTTCTTTTTCACGTTAAGTTTCTTTAACTAATCAGTAATGAAACCGTCCTGATATGGAATGACATACTCTAACAAAATGATAGCCTGCCATCCGATTGTCAAAGATGAGCCTCCAGAAACGGGAGTGACATGAAGCACCATCTAATCATATCAGATTTTAACAATCTTAACAATTGAGAGTGAATCACAGATGGAGCACAAAAAGGAATTAACTGCTCTACAGCCAGATCTATTGCAGCCATATAAACAAAGAAACTTTGATTCATTGATTGTATTAGCATGTTCCTCCCCCACCCTGTTCCACTTTGACGTGCAGAGAAAACCCAAAAAAGAGAAAACAAAACAAAACAGATGTTTTCATTTTAACTGATGATTTTGAAGTTTCTTGGTAAATAACGACAGAAGAAAGGTAGATCCAGGTATAGATATGATTTTTCATAACTTCTATTGTATGCAGGCTCATAACAGATGTTCCAAGCGATTTTGCAGTAGACATAAGGGGAAGAAGCTTCAATCTACACAAGGTGAATTATACTAACCCATGCTTATATGTAATCTCACTTGGGAATTGGTGTAAGTATAGGCCTCGAAACAGGCTGGATCACGGGCAGGCCTGGTGTCAAGGTAGGACAAGCCCCTAGCCATGTGGTCCAGTATTGAAACACTAATTCTCTTGGGTTTTCATGAAAGGAATTCAAAGCAAGGAGAGAGAGAGAGAGAGAGAGAGAGAGAGAGAGAGAGAGAGAGAGAGAGAGAGAGAGAGAGAGAGAGAGAGAGAGAGAGAGAGAGAGCACCATATTTGTAGTTTCAGTTCAAGTTAACATTGACTTGTTTATGCAACTACTTTGTCTATTTTTGCAAAACATTGGTGTTAATATATCCTCCTACAGTTTCCTCTTGCATCTCAAAGTGGGCGGATTCGTAAAGCGCTTGCTCAACAAAAGGATACAAAAGTATCAAGGATTGATCTCTCAGACATCCCTGGAGGAGCAGATGCATTTGAATTGGCAGCAAAATTCTGCTACGGGGTGAGCCTGGAGATCACTTCATCAAATGTAGCAATGCTCAAGTGTGCGGCAACTTATCTAGAGATGACAGAAGAAATTGGGAAAGATAACCTGGATTCAAGAACTGAGAGGTACATCAATGAGGCTATCGTCACAAACATACAAGCCTCTATCACAGTCCTCCATCAATGTGAGGCTCTGCTACCAGCTGCAGATGATGCTAAACTCATCAGCAGATGCATAAACAGCATTGCTTCAAAAGCTTGTAAAGAAGAGCTAAACTCAGGATTGTCGAAACTGGAACGAAACAGCTCTACCAAGAAAATGAATGAGAAGCAGATAACTGTTCCTACCAATCAATCAGACTGGTGGGGAAAGAGCCTCACAGGACTTAGCATGGGTATCTTTCAAAGACTTTTAAATACAATGAAGTCCAATGGACTAAAACAAGACACAATCAACAAAATCTTAATGCATTATGCACACAGCTCTCTGTTTCCCCTCAGAGCTTCCTTTAACAGTAAAGAAAGGCTCAGTGAAGCAGAGTTACAGAAACAGAGAAATCTGTTTGAAGCCATTGTGGGCTTGTTTCCTGCACCTTCAAGGACCAACGTGATTCCTCTAGGTTTCTTGTCGGGATTGCTTAAAACATGTCTAGCAGTGGATGCAACTTCGTTATCCAGAATGCATCTAGAAAAAAGAATGGGAATGCAATTACACCATGCAATACTCGATGACATACTCATTCCTGCAAATCTTAACAGCAATAAGTCACCACAGTTCGACACAGATGTCGCTCAAAGGATTTTCACAATCTTCCTTAGTTTGAATGAGGAAGTCAAGGAAAACAATAGACTATGTGATGAATCTGACAGCTTCATGGATGTAGAGCACAGCTCCATCACGAAAGTATCAAAGCTGATGGATGACTATCTCACAGAGGTCGCAAGAGATCCAAATCTTTCACTGTCAAAATTCATGGCCTTGGCTGAACTGCTGCCGAGCCATGTACGAACATTACATGATGGACTTTATCGGGCAATTGACATCTTTCTGAAGGTATATAATATGTGCAATCACACTCTCAGTCCATGTCACATATATCACTGATATTTTGAAAATAGTGGCTGATACAATACACAGAAACATGATATTTTCAAATTATTGCTAATATTGGAACGTCACATTTTTACCACAATCTTAATGCAATAAAACAATTTTGTAATATTTTTAGATTCTTACATTTTTCATATGTTTTTATATTTTTACATATGCCAAAATTTTCTTGAAATTTTTGCTAAAAAGATTAAATTCTTTACAAAAATAGTGAGAGTTTCCCCCACCAAGATTTTCTGATTATCTAACATTGATCTCAATACATGCAGGTGCACCACAACATTAAAGAATCTGAACGCTACAGACTTTGCAAAGTCATCGACTCCAAGAAGCTGTCTCGTGAAGCATCTACCCATGCAGCACAGAATGAACGGCTTCCAGTGCAAATGGCAATTCAAATTTTGCATCATGAGCAAATCAGGCTACGAAAATCAATTGAGGAGGACCGTGATTTATGCATCGGATCAAGTCATTTTGATAGGCTCCATATATCTAATATCATAGGCTCAAGTGCAGTAAATTCTCCAAGAGACAGCTATGCATCAGTAAGAAGAGAAAACAGAGAACTTAAGCTTGAGTTGAGCAGAATGAGAACACGGCTAGCAGAGCTGGAGAAAGATCACATTTCTATGAAAAATGCTCTTGTCAGACAAAACCCAGAAAACATCTTTGCCTCTTTTACGAAAAAAATGAGTAAACTAAACAGCCTTTTCCAAGCAAAAGGTAAGCAAGATGACCGAAAAAGCCGAAAGCTATTCTTGTTCTGAAATAAATTATTTATCTAGTCCCAAAAATTTGAAGTTACCAGTGCATCAAGAAACAATTTTATGAATTTTGAATAAAGTTCTTGATCTGAGAATTTATTATGAGTGCATAAAAGTGTCAAGTAGACCTCTATATGGTGGACTCTGTTGACAATTCCAATTCCTGAATGCTGCCAATAGTAAATGTAGCAAGTAGCTTTAACAAGATGTTACATGTTAAACTTCATAATCTTAATCAGGTACTGCCAAAGGTAAACACAGAGTAAACTCTAGATGCTTACAGAAATTCACTGGATAATCCATATCATTTTTAAATCTAAAAATTTTCATGCATCTAGCATCCATATAGCATATGTTCCTGTGTATGCATTTTGTCAAGAAAAAGAAAAAAGAAAAATTTTGATAATATAAGAGCTCATAAAGTGTCTAGTCATCCATACTTTTATTCTAACAGCACCAGAAGGATAAGATCAGCTGAATATTCTGCTAGCACTTAGACTGGACTATGAGGCTCGAATTATAATAGAAAGATAATGTCACAAAGTTTTGTGGTTTTAAAAATTATCCAAATAAAGAAACCACACACCAACACCATCAACAAAACGTATTTCCCTCAACATGTTGTTGGCTGAATAAGACATAAAACAACTATGTACAATCACTGTGGACATGGAATGAAGATTTCTGCACTATGTCATTTTATAACTTAGAGATTTTCATCAAAAACTTTATGCACAATTCATTATATTGTAGCAATTGTATTTGTTTATGGATGCGCTTCAAATGTCACAATCTAGTGCTGGACATCGAATGAAAATTTTGAGGCAATATTTCTGCCCTATGCCATTTGATGTAAATTTTCCATAGGAAAAAGCAACCCTCGTTCATATATCAAATGGTTTAAACCTAGCAGGTGAATCAAAAGACTTCCAGCTTACAGATATCAGAACGTCAAGAAATTCCTTTCAATGAACCAAAGTTTGACCTCATAACAGTTGGAGACAAGTTTCATGGAAACCAACCATTTCCAAACTAAAAATTTTAAGAAGACATGAAGATAAATGACATAGTAGATGGCACTACCATATCATTGAGATTTCAACTTGATCGCCTTTCATAATAACTTGTGATTAATAAAATGCATAACATTATTTCCCTGCTTCCCCTCTATACACCTTTTTGGCATTTATAAATTGATAATTAACAGCTTTCCGTGCTTAGATTTCATAAGTTATTATCCATTGTAAGCAGCAGTAACAGGTCATTGCACTGACTTGAAACTACCATGACGGAACTACAACACTCGCTAAAACCAATCAAAAATTGGCAGTCAAACAACTAAAATTTACAGCACAAATAAGCACAAAAAATTTCTGGCATATCTGATATAGCTTTTCGCAATTAAGCATAAACAAGAAGAATGAGCCAAGTCTACCCATTTCAAGTCAAGATGGAAATAGGATGCTAAGACTCATCATGCCAAAGAAACCAAGCCTAAGATGTACCTGTGTCCAGGGTACAATATCAGGTTCATTGAAGCTGAATTTCAAATTACTGAACAACGTAGATCCTCAATCTGATCAGGAAAGTCGTCCTTAACATATAAAATGAAAGAGTTCCTGCAATATACTTGTTGATTCACACACACACACACACACACACACACACACACACACAGAGGCCTTGCTTGCTCAAATACCCAAAGTGAAACTTACACTTTCCCTTTGCTGCCCAAAACAAGTGCAGCCCAAAAGCTGAAACTCCAATTTTTCATGTTCACTCATTAATGAATCGTATTCACACAACATAACAAGTCATACCCTAGAATACAAAAGGAAAAAAGCAACTGTCTTGGTCCTGGAGGCACTGGTATTTTTATTGCTTTGTCTGCACAACCCTAAGAAATGCTGCAAACTGAATGAATCTGAGCTGGCATAGTTTGAACAGTTTAAGCAAAATGTAATTAACTATTTGTGAGGGATGGCCTCCAGCCAATGAGAATTTATCTGATGCTTCACCCAAAAACTTGATGCAGATATTGCAATTTTTAAGTTCAAGGATTCTCTTATATCGCTTCTCAAGTTGATAAGAACTCCTTTGTAATGTGCATGATAGCCCAAAACAAAGCTCACGGTTACCCATGTTTTGAGACATCAAAACACCTGTGAGACCATCATCGTATCAGTGTAGTCATCATCATGGCAGTCACGTTATTGTCACCATCAATCCAATAGTCAGCGAGGAGATAATTAGTCTTGCCAGCAAAATGAAGACATAACCTTATTTAAGATCAAGGCTCTTCTTCATTGCTTCATAAACAAGGTATGCTATGCTAGCAGTTGGCACCACTTTGAGCAAGTTAGGAAAGATTCCTTTGTAGAACCCCAAAAAACCTTCATGCTTTAGTGTTCTCCAGAAAACATCAGACATACCCTCGCAACCAGCAGTTGTGGTAGAACGCTGTGCTTGCATTCTGAAAACAAAGGCAAACATCAGCAAACAAAAATGGTACTTGGGCCTTATTCGGATGTACAAAGAGATAATCTTGAATATCAACCAGTTAAGAATTTGTTGACATTGGGATATTCTGGATGTTAATGCTAGACATTTCATTCTTATGGTTGACAAGACAACACTTGTAGAATATGTGGTTCAAATTACAATAAGACAGCTATATACAGCAAAGGAATTAGTATTGTCCAAAAAAAACAAGGCCCACCATTCTCTCTCTCTCTCCAAATCTTTTACATGATCATTGATCAGTAAATAACATTGAGAATATTGATGTTGGTGATAATAGTAGTGGCAGAGATTACATACTGGCAGTAGATTCGGTTCCACATGAATAGAAGGTGATAGTGGGAGCTATGGGTTGGTGAAGGTGAAAAGTCGTGGGCAATAGTGGTGGCTTTGCTAGCAGTTAATGTGATGGTGATAGTAATGGTCCTGGTAGTAGAACTTGTAATGAAATAAGCAAAATAATACAAGAGAGTGCCTCTTATGGGCTTACAAGAACATAACAGTAAAGAATACAAAGACAACAGTAAAGAACACAAAGACCACTTATGGGTCAATATAAGATCACATGCACATAGGTCACTTAGGGGCCAAGAACACAAGTAAAAATATAGGATTTATTGAGTAAAAATGCTTGAGAAAGTACTACTTTTACAAGGAGGGAAACACCCTTATTTATACACAAGGCTCACATAGAGCCATTGGGACTCTCCCCAATGGCTAGAAATAGAGCCATTGGGAAGGTCCCAATGACTCTATGTACCTTTTACATAGATTCCCTTAACTCTAAGCTAAATTACTAACATATAAAAATAAGAGAAAAATACAAAAGACTATTGTGCCCTAAATGGACACAACCCATTATAATACTATAAAAAGAGTAAAATACCCCTAATGGGTATTTTCCATGGTTGCCAGTTGAGGATGCGGGAGCGGGAAGCGAGGTACTTTCAAAATTTTAGGAAGCGGGATGCGTGGGACCACTTAGGAGCGAATCGGGAATCGTCTCGAAAGCAACCTAGGAAGCGAGGGGAAAGCGAAAAAAATAAAATAAAATAAAAATTACAAAAAAATTTGGAAAAAATGGGGGAAGCGTGATGGGAAGCGCGCTTCTCATAAAAGGGGAGTGTGTTTTCCATAAAAGGGAAGCACACTTCCCATTAAAAATGGGCGCTTCCCTGCACGTTTCGGAAGCGCGCTTCCCCACTTACCTAGGCGCTTCCGGTAACTCTGGTATTTCCTATTACAACATTATAAAAACTATAATATATATATATACACTGTAATGAAACAACAAGTGCACTACAACAATGCCACAAAGAGGCTACAAGTGTGCACATACAAATACAAATGCCACCTATGGGCCAAATACACCAAAACCACAAAGGGTCAAGAACATAAACCTCTCAAAAGAGAGGAAGAACACACAAAATGAAATAAATATTATTTCAATATGCTTAGAACAAGCATAAAAACAAATGTGGGTAAGAGTCCTCAATTTATTCAAGCTATGGCCTTGGGGAACTCCCAAGAGTCGTTGGGAGCTCCCAACAATTATATTTATAGCCGTTGGGAGCAACCCAATGTCTCTATGGTCATAAAGACTATAATGCCCATACATTGTGTTACGTTCTGAGTGGTCCCAGGGTGAAACTGGGCTCTGATTAGGTCAATTAAGTCAAAACAAGGTCTAGGTCAAAAAATAGGTTTTCGAATTTTCGACAGACTTAAGGAAATGTCAAACTCAACTCAGTTAGGGATTTATGAGTTTGTGATCAAACCACAAAAAATCTGCCCAGGTTTGATTTTCTGTTTTGACAGGTTTCGATAAACAGAGTGGTTCTCCTAACTGGTTGGGAGTTCAGGGCTAATTTTTGGATGGTGGGCTGGAGACATGTAGATTAAGTTAGGGTTCAAATTTAAGAACCAAACTCGTTACGACTAGAAAGATATGACCTAAGGAAGTCAGGCTAAATTCTGCAAATCTCAGCATGCAGAATAGATTAGGTTAACTATATCCAGATTGGGTCCAGAAGGTCCAGAAGTGGGTTTGAGCCTAAGTGAGGGTGGATTCAACTTACTGAAGCCTAGGAGAGATGTCTTAGAGTACTAGTAAAGGTCTGGTCTTCACAGCTAGGGCTGAGGATGGCATGGAACGCCGACACGAATACGACCTGCTTGCATGGGCCTTGGTAGTACCTTGGTCCATTAAGTAGGCTTGACCATAGGAATCGAGCACGCCCAAAATTTGAGCCAAGAGAGAGACTTGGCTAGAAGAAAGAGAGGCATGCAGGGTTAAGGTGATGAGGGCCTAGGGGCCAAGAGATAGAGAGAATAGATGCAAGCTTAGGGGCTCAAGTAGAGAGAGAGAGAGACGATTTTCCAAAAGGAAACCTTTTTTAATTCAAAACCTTAGGTTCTTTTCCAGTCCAAGGGAGCCTCTATATATAGGCTCAAGGGGGCTCATAATTACCAAATATTAAAGCAATATTAAAACTAGCTTAAAATTCCTAAGAGCCTTGTGAAACCCAAATAGGATCATTAGAGTCTCAACTTTATTCTTAAATAAAACCTTCATAGGGTTAGGATAACACCTAGGGTTTTCTTAAACACCTTTGCACACCCATCTAGGCCACATTCAATATGGTTGAGTACCCTCCAAGGTAGACCTACGAATTTTTATTCATACCAAAAATGTCCCTTACATGGATCAGACTTGGGTGGACGGCCGGACCTTGGCTTGAAGGATCTGATCTACTTGGTCCACTTCATAAAATGGATTTTGTTTTGAGTGGGTGGACCTTGGTCTAGTGGATACGATCCATTGGGGTGCCTTGGTGGATACGGGTCCATCATTGTTGATTCGCTCATCTCCTTGCTTCGCTCTAACCAACGTCGAACTGAATCTGGTTCTTCTGGATATGTAGCATTCAATTAATCCTCTTCTAATAATTGGGGCATGGGACTTGGATCCATGTTGAAATCTTGAGAAAATGGATACGAATCGAGGTCTTTCACAATTGGGTATGCATTATTTGGATCAGAAGATAAATCCGTAGAATTGGGGACCGCATTACTAAGTAAAAAAGACAAAAAGAATAATAATCTAATAAAATAACTAACCTATTCCTAATGGACAACATCTATTATATATATAATGACCAAAATATCCCTGGTCAAATACTCTAATTACACAACCTAATATATATATATATATATATATATATATATATATAGAGAGAGAGAGAGAGAGAGAGACACACACATTTGATTATATAATACATTTTAACAACCCCCCTCAAACTTACAATGTGATCACCGAAAGTTTGTTAAGAAAAAAATGAAATCAAGGTGACAGAAGCAACTTAGTGAAGAAGTCCGCTAATTAATACTCAGAAGCTACATATGGTAAGGCAATGGTCTTCTTTAGGAATTCTTTACGCACATAATGGCAATCCATCTCTATATGCTTAGTTATTTAATGAAATGTATGATCGGCAGCTATGTATATTGCACTCTTATTGTCACAACATAATCTGAAAGATGTTTGAAGATGTACGCTCATGTCTTCAAGTAATCTTCGCAACCAAACGATCTCTAATGTTGTAGCATTCACTGCACAATACTCAACCTCAGTGGATGATAATGATACTTTATGTTGTTTTTTTGCACTTCCACGACATCAGAGAATCACCTAAACAAATACAAAAGTCAGTAGATGAGCATCAATCAGAATAAGCAATCAACTCAAAAAATGAAGAGGAGGATAACAAAAGACCTCTAGAGGTAGAGGTTTATAAATATCTAACAATTTTCATCACAGTACTCATGTAAACTGTGGTGGGAGAATGTTGAAATTGCCTAGCAGTATAAACCGCATGCGCAATATCAGGCCTAGTAATAGTTAAATAAGTCAAGGAGAAAATCATTTGGCAATATAGAGTAGGATCATCCAGAAGTGTCACATCATCAATCTTCATCTTGGCATTAATAACTTTAGGGGTGTCCACCCTTTTTCATCAGTAATACTTGACCTTTCAATGATATCATTAGCAAACTTGGTTTGAGAAAGTAAAATATCTCCTAAGAGAGTAAGCAACCTGAATTCCTAGAAAAAATCTAAGAAATCCAAGATCAGTCATTTCAAAATATTTTTTAAGAATACATTTAATATGCTTTACTCCCTATTTGTCTTCACCTATGATGATTATGTCATCAACATAAAGGAAAAGAATAGCAATCTCTGCATCAAATTCCTTCAACATGACAGTATCAGTATAACAATATTTAAAACCAAACTTTAGCATAACAAAATTAAAAGGGTCATACTAGGCTTTAGATGCTTGTTTTAAACCATAAAGAGTCTTTCCTAATCGAAGCACCTTACCAGAAAGAACTTCATATCCAGGAGGTGAATCCATATAAACTTCTTTTAAATCACCACTTAAAAGGTATTTTTTATATCCATTTGGTAAATAGGTCAACCTTTAACAGTAGCTACCGGTGAAAATGTCCCATCATAGTCTATCTCGTATTCTTGTGCATGCCCTTTGGCAACTAACATGCCCTTATTTCTTTCTAAGATTTCATCACTCTTAGTTTTGACTTTATACACTCATCTACAACCTATAGTTTTCTTACCTTTAGGCAAGTCAAATATTTCCCAAGTCGTAGATTTTTTTAGTGCCCCTAATTCTTCATTCATAGTTTTTATCCATTCAGGATATTCCTTTGCTTATTTATATGTGACAGTTTAAAATAGGACAAAATTTTATCTAGACAAGCCCTATATTGCATTGAAAATTATTCATATGAGACAAAAATATCAAGGGGTCTAGAAGTCCTATATGGTCTTCTAACTCCTTCTAACTGTTGATTTTCTAAGGTAGAGTATTTTTCTAAAGCATTTCGTTGTCTAACATTTTCACGTCTTCTATATTGAATTATGTTAGGTCCTTCTGTTTTAACATTTTTACCATCCTGATTTGATTGAGGTTCTTCATTTCTATCATTCTCAAACAGAGAACATCACTACTTTGAAACAATAATTCAAGCAAAAACAAATACTCAAAGTCTTTCTTAGGCACATTTTAAAAGAAACTTTCATTTTCCATAAAGTAAACATTCCTCGATATGTATAGTTTGTCTTTTTCGAAATCAAGACATCAAAACCCTTTTTTAGTCTCCTCATATCCAAAGAACGCATACGGTATGGATTTAGGATAGAGTTATCATTTTTGTTGGTGAGAAAAAACACTTACATCCAAAAGGTCTCAGTCTAAGATAATCAGGAGAGATTTTAAAATGTTTTTCACAAGGAGAAATGTTTTGAAGCTTAGATGACGGAAGTTTGTTGATGAGATATACAACCGACAGACAGGCTTTAGCCCAAAAATGTTTTGGAACATCTTTTAAAATTAAAAGAGTTCTAGTAGTCTCAATTATATGCTTATGTTTTCTCTCAGCTAATCCGTTTTGTTGAGTAGTATAAGCACATGATATTTGGTGAATAATTCCATTATTTTCAAAATAAGTTTTGAAATCATATGACAAACTTTCACCCAGAATCGGAGTGGAAGATAGAAATTTCAGTTTTAAATTAATTTTTGATAAGATTATGATATTCTTTAAAGTTTTCAAAAACCTCATACTTGTGCCTAAGAAAGTATATCTAGGATCATCTTGTATAATCATCAATAAATATCACATAATAAGATAAACCACCTTTAGATATGATAGGAAAAGGTCCTCATACATCAGAGTGCGCTAATTCAAATTGTTTAGAAGAGAAGAAGGTCCTTTTTGGAAAGGAAACAACCTTCATTTTGCCAAAAACACAATCCTCATAACAAAAATTTTCATTACAAAATTTGTTCAAATGAAGTAGATGAGATAATTTTGATAAACTAGGATGTCCCAATCTTTGATGTCATAAAGCTAAGCACATTTTGAACATTATAACAAAATTTGTTTTTTGGAAGAAGAAGACGATCCATATAGTAAAGGTCTTCTTCTCTATGTCCTTTCCCAATCTGCTTCCCAGACTGGAAATCCTGCACAAAACACTTTTTAGATGAAAATGAGACGTTGCATCCATGGTCGGTAATTAAGCACATTTTGAACATTATAACAAAATTTGTTTTTTGGAAGAAGAAGACGATCTATATAGTAAAGGTCTCCTTCTCTATGTCATTTCCCAATCTGCTTCCCAGACTGGAAATCCTGCACAAAACACTTTTTAGATGAAAAGGAGACGTTGCCTCCATGGTCAGTAATTTGCGAAATAAAGAAAAGATTTAAATTTAGTTTTAGGATAAGTCTAACTTTTGAAATAGAGAATTTTGAAGTAATTTTAAAATTTTCAATGTTTTTTATGATAAGAGAGGATTCATCGGCGGTAAAAACATTACTTTGTATTGAATTAGTGTAACACTTGAAAACTAAAGAGAAATGTGGAGTTATATGAAATGAAGCATCAAAATCCAAAAGCCAAAAAACCTTACCGGGAGGTGAAGATGTAGAGACCGCAACACCAAAAAGAGAGGAAAATGAGTTCTTGATTAGTGGACGAAGGGTCTTCATAATTTGAGAGAACATGGTTCTAATAGATTTTGAATCTTCATTGGTCTCACTTCTTTCTTCGTGAGACGCTCCCACAAATATCACCTTTTTGTCTTCTCTTCCTTTGAATTTGGGACAATATGGCTTAATATGGCCCGGTTCTTCACAATTATAACAAGTTAATATAGTTATTTTCTTGTTGTCATTATATCTAGACTTCTCGTAGTAAGGTTTCGAAAAATGTGATGAATTATAAACATTTATATTGGCACTCGGTCTTGAGACGACCAACACATTATCCTTAGTCTCCTTAGAATCGGACATAGATCTTAATCTTGTCTCCTCCATACACACTTGAGCCAAGACTTCATGTAAGGGAAGAAGTTTTTCCCTATGAATAATATTGACCCGAACTTGTTCAAATCCGGTTCTAAGACATCTAAAGAATTAGAACAATTGTTCCTCATGCTTGTATTTCTTTCATTCTTGAGCATCATTAGGAGTTTCCCATATAGGCTCAAGTTTGACTAATTGATCTCAAATCCTTTTGAGAGTACTATAGTATTTTCTCACGGTTTTGTTACCTTGTTTGCAACTATGTATTTTATCCTTGAGATCTCACTTGTGAGCCACATCTTTTTGGGTATACGTTTGTTTAACATACTCCCAAGCCTCATCGACTCTTTCAAATTCAAGTATGTTGGAACATGGTTCCTCATGCATATTACCCATGAAGAGGGAGAACACTTTGGCATAGCTTACTTCCCACTCTTTATAGGCTTTTTATATTCAATCATAGTCTTTTCTCTATCAATTACCTTAAGATTTTCTTCCTTGGATTCACCATTTTCTCTAATAACTATTTTTGTGAGAATTGGTTGTAGTTTCAATGCGGAACCATCAATAAATTAGCACATATCATTGCCCATAAGAATTCTTTTTATCGTCCAGCCCACATATTGTAGTTTTTTTTATCAAATTTGATGGAAACAATCGTTACTTCTCTATCAGACGTAGTGAAAAAGAAAAGGAGAAAGAGTGGTAAAAGTGAGAGAGAGATAAGAAGAGGTGGTGTTCCAAGTTAATGTAGATATGTCTTAGTCTTCTTCGCATATTCCGAGCTTCCAACACCTCCTTTCAACACTTTTTCTTTATGAGTTTACACACCTTGAAGAACTTCAAGCTCTGATACCATGTAATGAAACAAGTGCACTACAACAATGCAACAAAGGGGCTACAAATGTGCACATACAAATACAAATGCCACTTATGGTCCAAACACAACAAAACCATAAAAGGTCAAGAACATAAACCTCTCAAAAGAGAGGAAGAACACAAACTATAAAATAAATATTATTTCAATATGCTTAGAACAAGCATAAAAACAAATGAGGGTGAGAACCCTCAATTTATACATGAGGCTATAGCCTTGGGGAGCTCCCAACAGCTATAAATATAGCCTTGGGGAGCTCCCAATGGCTATAAATATAGCCTTGGGGAGCTCCCAACGGCTATAAATATAGCCGTTGGGAGCAGCCGAATGTTTCTATTGTCATAAAGACCATAATGCCCATACACTAAGTCAAAAAGACAAAAATAATAACCTAATAAAATGACTAACATGTCCCTAATGGACAACATCTATCACATGTACAAAATAACCAAAATACCCCTGGTCAAATACCCTAATTACATAACCCAATATATATATATATATATATATATATATATATATATATATATATAACTTAACAGATCTGTCTGTGCCCATACACTAAGTCAAAAAGTGTAATAACCTCAATTTTTGATATTTTATTTGTTTAAGAATATGGGTATTTTTCTAATTTTGGGCCTCGGATCCGTTACCATAATCGGATCCATAAAAGAATCCGTAACTAACCCACCAATGGGTGTGTTAAATTTTGCTTATAATATTAATTATTAATTAAATAAATGATTAATAGTATTTATAAGAAAGAAAAAAAAATATAAATTTTAGTATATAGGGTCGGACCCACAATTGGATCCACGGATCCAACTAAGGATCCGACACTCATGGGCGAAACCGGGTCCATTATTAAAATGGACCCAGCGTCGCGGGTCATGGGCTCGGACCCGGACCCGACCCTCTCGATTATTAAGGGGGAAAGTTGGGTTTTATTAAGGCAGCCCGATAAAACCCTAGCAGAAACAAAAACGGGCCGCAGGGGGGTTACGCAGAGCGTAACGACCCCGCGCCCATTTCGGCAGAGGAGGGGGAGTTTGGGCCGATAAAAGCAGTGGAGGGGAGGGGTTTTCCCTCTTCACTCAGTCCCCCATCTCTCTTCCCTCATCTCTCTCCCTCGTCTCTCTCTCTCTCTCGGTCTGTGTGCGTGCGCCGGAGGCAGGGAGGTCGCCGGCAAGTTTTTGGCCACCAGCCACCACAGGCCACGGCAAGCAACCTCGGTCACGGCAGCCGCGTGGAGCGACACCAGCAGCTCGACCTTCGCGTCTCCAGCCTTCGATCGCCGGAAAAACTTCAAGAAAATAGGTACGGGTCTTCTTGGAATCGAGGTGAGGAATCGAACATGGGTTCGATTCCCTGTGTGGGTTTGAGGGGAGGCTCCATTGAAATTCGGTAGTGGGGATTTTTTGTGAATCCCACATGGGAAAACCCCAAATATTGGATTTGGGGGTTTCGGTTGGCATGAATAAAGGAGGGGGAGGAGGTTATGAGGGTTGACAGAAACCCTAATCAATCGGATTTGGAGGGGGATTCGGCTGCCATGATCGAAATAAAATAAAATTGATTTTTTTTTTGGGTTTTCGATTTTGGAACCGATAACTTGAATCTAGGTTTTTTTGAAGTTCTATTATCGTATCCCTGTTGAGTATGTTGATCTTTGATGTTTAGCAAGAGCATGTGTTCCCTGACGAATACAGTCAAACTGACATTTTTTATTTCAAGTTTGTTTCTATAACCGCATGAAATTTTCTGTACTTCTGTTGGAAATCTTGATTTCTGATTCCCATTTACTTTTACTGCTTTCATTTGGGGTAGTGTAATCTTGGAATAGTTGTATGACCTTGGATCGGGTGTGAATGTCCACTGTTAGTCTATTTTTGATTTTTCTGTTTCCTGTTCTTAAGTCATGCTTATTCCTATCGGTACTCATCTGAATAACAAATATTTGATTTTGCTTGAGTCGTTTTCTTTTTGCCTTGATGTTAAACCTGAATATGCATCTATATAGTTTAGCCCAACAATATGGATTTAACCAGAATGGGCACTGAAAAGTTTGAAGGATTGTGACTGCTGCGAAGAATATATAGTCACATCTATAGGGGTTTGTGTTGAGTAGTTTGTTGGGTTGTACATGCTGCTAATGTTGGGTTTTGATTGGTTGAAATTCTCATTTCCATTTGGATCTCTTTTGTTGTGGTATTTTAGGTGTTTAGTTTATATGCAGAACAATGCCCTGTCTTGCTTTCATAATTAGTTATAAAGGATCCATATCACATGATGCACTTCACTTCCTAAAAGGGTGCATACAATTGAAGAATGACTTGCTTTTGCTGGCCTATAGTGAACAAAGAAAAAGGGACTATGCAATGTTTTAGATCAGAATTAAAGTCAGTATTTGTTCCAACTGACTATGTATGTATATATAAATAAGGTCTTGGTTATTATCGTCATTGCTAGATTTATGAATTTTAGCTGTAAGTGTAAATTTCAGAATGTGTAAGTGTAAATTTCATATAAAAGGATCATTTCGATGTAAGAAGGAATTCAATTGTTATTTAAAACTGCATATGTGAGGGTTGTTTTATGTTAAACTAAAAATTGATAATCCTATCATGAAACTGCATTTGTGTGGGGTTGTTTTCCTTTCACTTATGATTTGACTAAGGTACATTTATTTGGTTATCATAATGAATAGCTGATGGGGTTATATGCTTTATAATATGAAGTTCAATATAAAGTGACATTGAGAGTATTACTTGCTGGACTGAATTGACTAAACTTCTAGCTAGGAGGTTGGCGGGTCTGGGATTGGTAAGCCCGACTAACTTCCCTAGCATATGGCAAAGCTTACACTTTTGCCTAGTAATTATGTAAATGTTGTTTTGCTTTCCATCATACTAGTTGTGAAATCTGGAAGGTGGGTATGATTTAGTTATTGATAATTCTTCTTGGGTATGAATGCTTGATTTATTATGTGAAGTGGTACATGTACACTCACACACTCAAAAGAAGACATGGATTTGGTTAATGCCCATATGTGAGACAGGTAACACACACATATTGAAAATGCATATGAATGAATTATGACATGCATATGTTTGGGTTTATATTTGCATGAATATATATGCTTTTTGGGCACATTGGCCTAGTGTTATGAATTAAACACTAATTTGGTTTTATTATGTGGTGCATTGATGGCCTAAATGGACATCATCGGCCTGGAGAGCCGTGGGTTTGGTTTTCTGTTACTTATGTTTTTAAATGCATCACTTAAACCACATAAGATGGTTTGACACATTACTACACTGTTCTAGTGGTTTATACGAGCTGGAGTCCCAAATGGGTCTCTGCAAGGGAGGATGCGGGGTTTTCACTTTACTTTTGCATTTGTTGCAAACTTAAAGAAATTGACTTAATAATAAATATAATGAATAAGAACAGTGTAATATACATTCTGGGATATCTCATCTGGAGTATGAGAATCTTAGATATCCGGTCTTGGGGAGACTGTGAGGATACAAAAACTCCGTGTGCGTTGTTGCCCCTGAACCCGATATTGAGGTTCTTCTCCTGGCCACGGTTTTAGGGAGAGTCCTCCACTTTACCCGAGAGTGGTGTGTTAGTCACAGCTGTGAGTTTATGGTACCAAGGAAGTGGCACTTGTGGGCGTGGGGTGTCCCTTGTGTCCCCGACATTAGATGTGGAGGTCTAATGTTCCGATGGATGGTGCTGTTTCCTGATATCGGTCGAGGGCTAAGTGGGAACCCAGTAATAAAATACAAATTGTGTGTTAAGCTACCCTGGGAACCTACTTGACCTTGGGGTTTGTACCCGTTTAGTGTATCCGCGGGCCACTGTAATTAAAAAGAGGAACTTAAGGATGTGTGCATCTAATAGGGCATGCATATAGAAAGATGAAACTTAAAAGAAAGATAACAGAAGAAATCATGCATTGCACATAATCATGCATTTTTCTGTTATGCATTAGATCATGCATGTTTGAATCATTATCTATATCAGGACATGAGTTGGTGGTAGCATAGGATTTACTTATTAAAATCATGCTGCAAGATTTGGAAATTTAGTTCTTGATTTATGGTACTGATTTACTATTCTTAACTGGTGAGCACATGCAATTGTTGGTAGTTATAGATATTTGAATGTTGCAAATTTTATATCTGTACTCACTCAATCACTGCATGAAATCTTATCCATGTTCTTTCTCTCACCTGGTTTCTTTAGAAGTAGCTGTGCTTAGAATTTCGGTTTTGACACCCTACTTTGTTGGTTTTTCACAGGAAATGGTGAACAGTGAAGTTAAACATGCATCTGGGGATGGATAAGAGTCATACTTGAGCTTGACGGCTTCAGCAGAGGACAGAGTGGCTCTTTCTTTTGTCTTTTAGTTCTTTTAATTTCTGCAATTGTTACTTTACTTTCAGTTGAAGAAAACCTTGTCTTTGAAATTTTCTTACTCATTAATAAAAGAGTTTTAGTTGGTTGATATGGATGATAATTGCAATGTGGTGTGTGGTTATCCAACTAAAATTGAAACTGTAGGGACCCCAGGCCTCTGGGAAGTTTTCCGCAACTCTTAGAGAAAAAAATATATATTCCGCATTTTTAAAGGGTATGGATTGGGGTCGTTACAAAAAGATAAAAAGAATAATAACCTAATAAAATGACTAACCTGCTCCTAATGGACAACATATATTACATGTACAAAAACGACCAAAATACTCCTGGTCAAATACCTTAATTACACAACCCAATATATATATATATATATATATATATATATATATATATATACAACTTAACAGAACTGTCTGTGTCATCCATGATGAAGGTGATAGTAGAAGCTTCATGTAGCCATGTACTGGTAGTACCAGTGGATTCAATAGTTGTGAGCATGATGGGTGGTGGTCAGATTAGGGGTTCTAGTGTACTATTATATGCAGCATTTCAAAAGAATTATCAAGTACCAGTCTTTGAAGCCAAGAAGTTCATTTATTCAATCCATCAGAATATGGGTGAAGTCCAGCAGCAAGGGAGTCTAAAATTGGTCTGGTCCAGTCAAGCCAATATGTGACTGTCCAAATATAACTAGGGTATGGCCTAACAAACAGCGGTTCCATCTCAACCATACCTGGTCCTAATAACCTGCAGGGGATATGCACATGTGGCTCCAAGGGTTCCTGAAATTGTTCCACAGCAGAGTTGCACAAGAGGACCTGGCTCTACAGGACAAAGATTCAGATGGCAATTTCTCAGAATACTGTAAAGATTATAAGAAAACATAAGTCTAGAAACACTTCTTTATTGTCAAGAACTGAACCAGAGGGCAAATAACTTATCACATTAGTAATACATTTTCCATCAAACTGCACGGATAGTGTGTGATGGTCTTGGCATAATAATCATATGCATTCTAATCTGATAGCAAGCCTCATCAAGTGAATAACAGCATACAGCATCAAAACAATCATGTGTTTCTTTAATTGCATCACATGTAATTATGGATTTGGAAGACATCTTTTAGCATTTGTGGACACCATACAAGTCAAACACAAAAAAGAGGACTTGAATAACAAAGCAAAATTCACTCAGCCCATGTTTGAAGCATAGACTTGAATAAAACAATAGACACAGAATGAGACTCCTGTGAACATTGGCAGCCAGGGATGATCATGCAGTCAGCAGTCATACACGAGTTGATGAGTGAATCAACCCACAACCCCCACCCACCCAAAACACACACACATATGTATAGGTACTAGCAAGACAGATTTTACAACCCCCACCCACCCAAAACACACACAAATTTCGAGAAATGATACAATCTAATAGCACTTACCATTATCATGAAAAATATGAGTTCTTGACATTTCTTTCAAGGTCTCATATGCAGCCAGATCAATGCCTGCATAAGGTATGATCCCAAGGAGAGACGGAAAAAGACCCCTATAGAAAGCACGAGGTCCTTCCTGAATCCATATGTCTTTTGACAATGCTCCCAATTTTGGGACTCTCCCACCTTCACAGGCATAGGTTTGTAACCGTGTTTTTACAAGATCCATTGGATATACAGCAGTCTGTGCAACTGCACCTGCAACTCCACCAGCAAAAAGGCGCCCAGAAATACCTATACCAGCTTGACTCTCTCCCTTTTCTTTGACCATGAAATTCTTGAGCATTTCATAAGTATAAAACTTTATGGCATTTTCGGGTGCTACCTTTACCACATTAATGCCATTTCCTCGAAAAAATCCCAAAAAATGACCTTCTCTCCAGATCTCCCTTATCGCTGGCATAATATGGGCACGTGTGGTTTGTACTTGCAACACCACTTTTAAACGATCCAGAGGAGCAGTCACAGTACGAGATGTTGCACCTGCTACACTTCCTGCTATCAAATATTTGCTTGCATTTACATGCTTACTAATGCCCTCTGGTATGACTGCCTGTTCCCCAATATCCACAAGGCAGACTCTTTCCCAGTACTGATAAATGTTCTCGATTGTTGCTTCATGAGGATAGAGAAAAAGGAAATCCCTCCATTCTTCAAAAGTAATTATGTCATTATTATCCTTATCTACATGCTCCACAAATCGGGCTAGTTCCTGATCATCAATTTCAATTCCTGCAAAATGGAAACTGAGATAGCTTATAATGAGTGAACTCAAAACTTTGGATGCACCAAATGGAAGGGTTCATAAATTATAACACAAACATGCACCAAAAGTTAAGACTCAAAAAGGGTGACTGGTTGGAGAATTCAGGTTCAGATATGGAACGTCTGAACAATATTTTCAAAAAAAGTTGCAAACAAATGAATTGTCCCCTAGCCATAAATTGTTCCTTTGAAGTATGTTGAGTACAGAAATAAGACAAAATAAGAATGCAATAATTGCAACAAGTTTTTACACTTAAATCTTAGAATACCTAAAGAATGGCATTATCTAAAATTTACAAATGAAAACATGAACGTTTCCATAGTAATAAATTAGTACAAACTAAAAAATAAGGCCTTCTAATAATCTGATAACCCCCTTTCTGAAATCCCACATTCCTTGTTTTTGTTATTTTAGATCAATCTCATAGGAATCTGTATCTCCAGCACATTATATCACGATGCTTAGACCATGATTTCCAAAGTCCCGGGCCGACTTTCTTTTTGTAGTTTTTGTGTAATCCAAGGCTAATCAAGGATGTCATACTTGTTAAATTGTAATATCAAATCATTGTAATGCTCATATATATTTTATATATATAAAGAGAGATACATATACATATATATGAAATGTATCTATCTAATTATATATATATACATCAGTTGTAGGAGTATTTTAGTCTTTTTCTCTTTTTACGCATATTCATTTTTTTTAATATGTTTGTATATTTTTATTTTTATTTTATTTCTTTTTCTTTTCTTTTAAATATTGTACTGTGTACCTTGGGGGGGGGGGCACATATAGTCATTGGGCCCCTCTAACGGTCACATTTGTGACCGTTGGAGGGGCTCCAACGACTACATGTGGAGCTCCTCCAAGGCCCACCAAAAAGTCTTTTTGATGCTCTATAAATAGAGCTCTCCTCTTTGTATTTGATTATGGCTTTGAAACAAAGCCCAAGCATTCTCTAATAAAGTTTTTCCATTTCTTTTATGCCTTAGTGCATTTGTGAGATATTGTGCATTGTGCTTTTGTGCACAAGTGTTCTAAGAGTTCTTATTGTGCATTTGTGCACACGTTTTTCATCAAGAGATTTGTGTCTTGATTGTAGTGTATTTTTTAAAACACTTTTACATGGTATCAGAGCAAGGTTGAAGAAAGAAGATCGTGTGGTTCCTCACTTTTTTCGGGTGCCTCGAAAAACATGCCTTCAATTTTTTGGTGATTGACGTGGATTCTTCTCTTCATCCAATATTTTAGAAGCCTCTTTCACCAAGAAAGATCTAAAACTCTTTTGTGTTACGTATCTCTTTCTCTCATTTCTCCTCTCTAATGAGTGAAAAAGACTCTCATTTCTCTCTTAGTTTTAAACTTAATGGCTCCAATTATCACGTTTGAGCCAAAAATATGAAAGCCCATATTAAAGGAAAAGGGCTTTGGGGCTTTGTCCAATGTTCGATTTTGAAACCGGAGCCTAAAATCACATTGATGGAAAAAAGAGAAATAAAGATCCTTGAAGGAGAAGAAAGAGCAAAGGCTCTTGAAGACTATAGTAAGAGACATGAAAAATGAGAAATGAGGAATTTCAAAATCCTATCATGGATCTTTTCATCCGTTGAGACAAGGATTAATGCCAACATCATCAAGTTCAAGAAAGCCTCTCTAGCGTGGGAATACCTTTAAAAGATGTACACTTTAAGGGATTTATCCCACAAGTATTATCTTCAAAAAAGGGCCTTGACCCTTCAACAAAACGAAATGACTATTAGAGAGTATTTTGTGAAATTATCTTTTATTTGGGATAAGCTTGTTATGCTTGAGCCCAAATGGAGTGGAGAAGCTATTGAACTTAGGAATAAACAACTTTAAGAGGATCGTTTTTTTAACTTTTTGAATGGGCTTAGACCCGAATTTGAACAAATTTGATCCTCTATTCTCTTTCACTTCCCCCTCTCTTGATGATGTAATTACAAAACTAAGTGGGAAAGAGACTCGTATGGGTATAAGCAAAAATAACCTAAGTGTTCTAGCAATACCTTTCAACCATGAAGAAAGTGAAGGTGTTAATGTCGTCTCAAGACCGAGAAACAACTTGAGAACCTACAAACCTCTCCACTTCAAGAATCAAATCCAAGGAGCAAGTGGTCAAGGCGGAAAGAGAGATTATAGCAAGCTTGTGTGCAACTTTTGTAAGGAACAGGGGCACATCAAACCGATTTATCCAAAATGGAATAAGTTGCTAGCTATGGCTACCACATCTCAACCTCAAAAGGAAGAGTGCTCGTCATCTTCAAATGGAGCTCTCTCGTTACAATAAATTGTGGATGCACTTCAACCTCTTCTCAAGGGGGCAATTTCCGGAGCCGCCATATCAACATCTTCGCCTCCCGATAAGACCTCTTGGCTCTTAGATTCTGGTGCCTCATTTCATATGTCCCCAAGTATTAGTACATTTTTCGAATACTCAAACAATATATTTTTATCATTTGTTTAAACCGCGGATGGAACTTCTCTTGAAGTGAAAAGAATTGAAAATTTTGAAAAACAATGGTTCTTTATCCCAAAAATTAAATTTATACCAAAACTAAACTTAAACTTGCTTTTGGTTTCTCAACTCTCCGATCATGGGTGTGATATAAACTTTTCATCTAATAAATGTTGGATACAGGATCGCCGGTCCGAGAGGTTGATTGGGGAACGCTCTAGGAAGGGAGATCTATACTATGTCGATTCCCTTCAAATTCCAAAGAACCCTTTTTGTAATGTTATCCAACAAAAAGATATTAATGTATGACACAAGAGACTTGAACGTCCAAATGTTGTAAAAATTTACTATTTGCCTTTTGTTAAACACCTATGTAAAAGTGATTTCACTTGTAACAATTGTATTCTTGAAAAAATGAAAAAATTACCTTTTTATCAAAGATCTATGTTTACAACAAGACCTTTTGAAATTGTCCATTCGGATGTATGGGGACCGGCACCAGTTTTATCAAAAGGGGGTTTTGCGTATTATGTAATCTTTGTTGACAATTACACAAGATGTTGGATATTTTTTCTTAAACACAAATATGAAGTTTTTTCGACTTTCAAAACCTATCATATGATGATTAAAAATCAATTTAATAGAAACTTAAAAATCTTTAGAACTGACTCTAGGGGAGAATATCTTTCAAGTGAATTCAAAAATTATCTTGAAAGTCATGGTATTCTTCACCAAATATTATGTCTGAAAACTCCTCAACAAAATGAATTAGCCGAAAGAAAGCATAGACATATCATAGAGACAACTCAAACCATTCTCATTTCTCAAAACATTCCGAAAGGTTTTTGGGCCGAAACTGCTTTAACATCTGCCTACCTTATAAATCTGCTACCATTTAAAAATTTGAACAAAATCTCGCCTTTCGAAATGTTGTATACCAAAGAACCTGACTATAGTCGGTTGAGAATTTTCGGTTGCAAATGTTTTGTTCTTATTGACAAAAACAACAAGCTCTCACCAAAAGCCATTACATGTGCTTTCCTTGGATACTCTGAAACCTAAAAAGGGTTTTGATGTTATGATGTTAAGAATGACAAGTTATATGTTTCTAGAAATGTGAGTTTTCTAGAAAATGTTAATGGTTTTGAAAGAAGTGAACCTTATAAAGAAAAAATGGATTATTCCTTTTTATTTGAGCTGTTAGCTAAAAATGATGATAGTGATGATGAACTCACTCATAATGAGGCTAGTCATAATGAGGATGAGGAAAATATTTCCTTTCATCCATCTACCTACCAACACAGTGATGAAGGAGCATCGAGAGATCCTATAACATATTCTCATAGAGATAGAAGCAGTTTTAGAAGTGCAATAAAAAAATACAGTGAACCTAGTGGCTCCAGTTCAACAAATGAAGAAAACCTACGAAAAACTGAGAGAAATAGAAAGGTACCTTCTAGGTTCATCTCATACGATTCTTTTACACCTAAACATAGAGCTTGTCTAAGTGTCATTCACTCCTATGTAGAACCCAAAAATTTTGAAAAATCTAAAAAGAATGATGAATGGTTAAAAGCGATGGATTGTGAACTTAGAGCCCTCAACAAGGCTAAAACTTGGGAATTCCAAGATCTTCCCAAAGGTAAGAAAACAATAAGATGTAGATGGGTATTTAAGGTAAAAACTAAGAGCGACGGATCTCTTGAGAGATATAAGCTCGGCTAGTTGCTAAGGAATATAGTCAAGAATACGAGATTGACTATGAAGAAACATTTGGCCCTGTGGCCCGAATGGTCACTGTCAGATGCCTCATCATTGTTGCTTCAATTAACAAATGAAACATCTATCAAATGGATGTTAAAAACGCCTTTTTAAATGGTGACAGTATTATCAGAAACGCGCCTTGAGGCGTGGCCCTCTATGCCTCAAAGCGCAAGCCTGAGGCACAATTTTTTTTTTTTTACAACAAGACTTCTGAGACATAATCAAAAAGATTTTTTTAGGTTAATCTCATATATTTTCCAGTTATTTCAGTTATGTAATAAGTTTCTTAGTATATTACTATATTTTAACTTTTGTTGGTTAATCTCGTATATTTTTCAATTATTTCAGTCATATAATAAGTTTTTTAATATATTTTAACTTTTGTTGGTTAATTTCACATATTTTTTAGTTATGTAATCAGTTTTTTAGTTACTTTTATATGTTAATCTCATATTTTTTAGAATAATCTCATATATTTTAACTTTTGTAGGTTAATCTCATATATTTTTTAGTTATTTCAGTTATGTAATCCGTTTCTTAGTATATTTTAACTTTTGTTGGTTAATCTCATATATTTTTCAGTTATGTAATCAGTTTTTAGTTACTTTTATATGTTAATCTCATATTTTTTAGAATAATCTCATATATTTTAACTTTTGTAGAATACTCATGAGTCATACTATATAAGAATAAGGGTGATATACAAGATTGCCTAATGAGTGGAGGAAGAGTACTTTGGTGCCTTTATATAAGAATAAGGGTGATATACAAGATTGCACAAACTATCGTGGTATAAAACTCATGAGTCATACTATGAAACTTTGGGAGAGGGTGATTGAGTCTAGGTTGAGGAAGGTTGTCATGATATCGGAGAATCAATTTGGTTTTATGCCTGGAAGATCAACTATGGAAGCTATACATCTTCTTAGACAACTTATTGACAGATATAGAGAGAGGAACAAAGATTTGCATATGGTTTTTATTGATTTAGAGAAGGCATACGATAGAGTACCTAGGGACGTTCTCTGGTGAACAATGATGAAGAAAGGTGTTTCTCTCAAGTACATTAGTATAATTAAAGATATGTATGAAGGAGTAGTAACCAATGTCCGCACTTGTGGAGGGGTGACAACCAATTTTCCGATAACGGTTGGGTTACATCAAGGATCTGCTTTAAGCCCTTTCCTATTTGCGATAGTGATGGATGAGCTTACGAGATCAATTCAAGAAAATGTACCGTGGTGTATGTTGTTTGCTGATGATATTGTTTTGATTGATGAGTCTAGAGCTGGGGTTAATGCTAAGTTAGAATTATGGAGACAGACATTGGAAGCTAGAGGTTTTAAGTTGAGTAAGAGTAAGACTGAATATATGGAATGTCGGTTTAGTAAGCAACGAAGTAGTGATGGGAGTGTAGTGAAGCTTGGTGAGCAAGATATACCGGTGAATGATTATTTCAAATATTTGGGATCCATCATTCAAAAGTATGGAGAAATTGATGGAGATGTAAATCATAGGATAAAGGTTGGGTGGATGAAATGGAAAAGTGCTACTGGAGTGCTGTGCGATCGTAGAATGCCATTGCGGTTGAAGGGAAAGTTTTATAGGACGACTATTAGACCCGCTTTACTATATGGTACGGAATGTTGGGCTGCCAAGAGACATCATATTCAAAAAATGAGTGTAGCTGAGATGTGGATGCTTAGATGGATGTGTGGAAATACAATAAAAGATAAGATTCGGAACGAAGAGATACGTAAGAAGGTAGGTGTTGCACCCATTGAGAATAAGATGCGAGAGAATCGTTTACGGTGGTTTGGACATATTCGGCGAAGGCCTAATGATGCTCCAGTTAGAAGGTTGGAGAAATGGGAAAATATATTAGTTAAAAGAGGTAGGGGTAGGCCTAGGAAGACTTGGATGGAGATGATAGGAAAGGATATGAATGCTTTGAACCTCACTGAGGACATGGCGTTGGATAGAAATGATTGGAGGAAAAGGATTCATGTGGAAGACCCAAAATGAATTTCTTTTTTGGTTCATATCGCTGACCCCAATTGTTTTGGGATGAAGGCGTAGTTGTTGTTGTTGTTGTTGTATTTTAACTTTTGTAGGTTAATCTCATATATTTTCTAGTTATTTCAGTTATGTAATCATTTTCTTAGTATATTTTAACTTTTGTTGGTTAATCTCATATATTTTCCAGTTATGTAATCAGTTTTTTAGTTACTTTTATATGTTAATCTCATATTTTTTAGAATAATCTCATATATTTTAACTTTTGTTGGTTAATCTCATATTTTCCAGTTATGTAAACGGTTTCTTAGTATATTTTTTCTTTTATTGGTTAATCTCATATATTTTTCAGTTATGTAATCATTTTTTTAGTTACTTTAATATGTTAATCTCATATTTTTTAGAATAATCTCATATATTTTAACTTTTGTAGGTCAATCTCATATATTTTCGAGTTATTTCAGTTATGTAATAAGTTTCTTAGTATATTTTAACTTTTTTTGGTTAATCTCATGTATTTTTCAATTATATAATCAGTTTTTAGTTACTTTTATCTGTTAATCTCATATTTTTAGTACTTATTTGAGGTTTTCTATTTCTTATTGGTTCTTATTTCATCAATAAAGCATTTCTTTATTTATTTGTATTTTTATATTTTTTTTATAATTTTTTAAAAGTTTTCAAAAAAAAATTTGAAACTTACGCTTTACGCCTCAAGGCTTACACCTCACCTTGGTTTTTGGTGGAGCGTCTCGCTACACCTCAACGCTTTTCACAAAACTGAATGGTGATCTAAATGAAGAAGTATATATGGATGCTCCGCCAAGAATGAAGACTCCCAAAGGAAAGATGTTTCGTCTTCGAAAAGCACGCTATGGTCTAAAACAAGCTCCCAACGCTTGGTATGATAAATTTAATTTTGTAATGTTAAAAAATGGATTCCCATCCTGTTTCACTGACATTGCTTTGTTTGTTAGAAAAACCAATACAGGGATAGTAATATTGCTTTTATATGTGGATGATATATTAATAACTGAAAGTGATACTAAAGGAGTTAAAAGCATAAAATCAATTTTAAAGGATAAGTTTGAGATGTCTGACTTGAGATTTCTAACATATTTTTTGGGAATTGAAGTGGCATACTCTCATAGAGGGTATTTCTTATCTCAAACTAAGCTTGCCTCTAAGATTCTTGACAGGTAAGGTATTACAAATGATAAAGTTTGTGAGACTTCTGCTATAGTAGGAGCCAAAATGAAGATTGATAATGGCATTCCCCTTGCAGATCTCACTCCCTACAGACAACTTGTAGGATCATTGATGTATCTAAGTATTACTAGACCAGATATTTCTCATGCAGTTCATACCACGGTTGCCAGTTGAGGAAGCGGGAGTGGGAAGCGACACGGGAAGCGGGAGCAGGAAGCGAGGCACTTTCAAAATTTTAGGAAGCGAGAAGTGTGGGACCACTTAGAAGCGAATCGGGAAGCGTCTCGGAAGCGACATAAAAAGTGTCTCGGAAGCAACCTAGGAAGTGTCTCGAAAGCGTCTCGGAAACGAGGGGGAAGCGTGGGGGAAGCGTGATGGGAAGCGCGCTTCCCATTAAAGAGAAGTGTGTTTTCCATTAAAAGGAAATCGCGCTTCCCCAAAAAAGGGATGTTTCCTTGCACGCTTCGAAAGCGCGACGTTTCGCGCTTCCGAAGTGCGCTTCGGAGAAGCACGCTTCCCCTTTTACCTAGGCGCTTCCGGTAACTCTGGTTCATACTGCAAGTCAGTTTCAACATGCACCAACTTCTGTTCACATGAGTGTCATTTTGCGGATCATCAGATACATAAATGGTACATTAAATAAGGGAGTATTCTTATCCTCTTTCTCTGAATTGAAATTAATTGTTTATACTGACTCTGACTGGAGAGGTGACCCAAATAACTGTCACTCCACCACTGGTTTTTTTGTGTTTTTAAGAGACTCGTTGATCTCATGGAGATGTAAGAAGTAGCAAAAAGTGTTTTTATCCTCTACCAAAGCTAAATATAGAGCCATGACAGCTACTACCATGGAAATTGTATGGATTCATCAACTATTAGAAGACATGGGGATCAATGTAGAAGGACCCACCAAGCTTTGCTGTGATAACAAGAGTGTAATTTATATTGCTAAAAATCATACATTTCAGGAGCGGACTAAACACGTTGAGATAGACTGTCACTATGTTCGAGAAGCATATCTGAAATGAGTCATAGATCTTCTGTATGTAACTTCAGAATATAAGTTTGCAGATTTCTTCACTAAAGCACTGTGTTCTCTGCGGTTCAACTTCCTTCTTGGCAAACTTTCGGTCATCATGCCCTAAGTTTGAGGAGTGTTAAATTGTAATACCAAATCATTGTAATGCTCATATATATATTTTATATATATAAAAAGCGATACATACACATATATATTTCATATATATGTACATGTATCTATCTAATTATATATATATATACAAATATACATCAGTTGTAGGAGTATTTTAGTCTTTTTCTCTTTTTACGCATATTCATCTTTTTTAATATGTTTGTATATTTTTATTTTATTTCTTTTTCTTTTCTTTTAAATATTGTACTTTGTGCACCTTGGGGGGGGGGGGGGGGCATATAGTCGTTGGGCCCCTCTAACAGTCACATTTGTGACCGTTGGAGGGGCTCCAACGACTACATGTGGAGCCCCTCCAAGGCCCACCAAAAAGTCTTTTTGATGCTCTATAAATAGAGCTCTCCTCTTTGTATTTGATTATGGCTTTGAGACAAAGCCCAAGCATTCTCTAATAAAGTTTTTCCATTTCTTTTATGCCTTAGTGCATTTGTGAGATATTGTGTGTTGTGCTTTTGTGCACAAGTGTTCTAAGAGTTCTTATTGTGCATTTGTGCACATGTTTTTCATCAAGAACTTTGTGTCTTGATTGTAGTGTCTTTTTTAAGACACTTTTACAATACTTCCTTTGAGGAGGGCTGACTGACCACCAATTGGACTGCTAAAGAATAAACAAGTTGTATCTGAACATCTTTTATGCAATTCAAAAATGGAAAATCCAGGACCAACATGTACAATGTTTTATCATCTAACTTGCTCAAGATCAAAGTGAATCAAAATAATGAAAAAATCAAGCTTTTCCCTTATTTTTGGTAGAGGTGGGGACAATGGTGCTATGATATGGTGTAGGTGGTGGTGATGATGATAGAGGGGGAAGGTGGAGTGGAGGCAATGACAGTGGCAGTGGTGGTAGTAGATGTGGAGAAGGGTATCCACTGAGAACCTCCTCTAAAACAAATAAAACTAGAAAAAGAATAGGTATCCCTATTTACGTTTGTAAATAATTATGAAATATAAATAAAAGGAGCACACCCAAACAGTTTAAATATTTTAAATAAACATAAACAAAAGTAGCTTATTTATAAATGCAACCAAATGCTACCTTCATTCTAGTTTAAGGATAACACTCTTCTGCTATACACACAGCTATTGCTCATGATGACACATATGAAAGGTAAAGGTGCAGAAGTGGCCCATACAACATGTTCTTTATGGATTGGTAAATATTTGCAGATATTTCAATTAGAATATTATGACAATGGAAATTAATTCCAAAAAAAAAATGATTAAAATAGGAGAAGATATAATCATCCAGTACGATGGCATGAATTAACAAAAAGATGCCTTAGCCCTCATTAGAGTCCCAAGAATTGGATGATTATATACAGAGATCACATGTGTTTGATAATCCACAGGAAGATACTAATAAAAGGATTACTTGATTATTAAGCAAGATGTCGTTGAGAATCTCTTAAATAATTGCTTTTTGGGTGAATTGGCAAATGCTAGATTAATTGCAATCATTCTAAAACAATTTTTTTTCTTGCCTCTATAGGAAGAACAGTTAGAATGAGGTGATTGAAGGCAGCAAACGACTACAAACCTTTGGCTTCAAGATTGACTTGACCCTAACCATCAATAACGCTTATGAGATCATGTACTTGAGCTTTACTGCAGGATAGTATGCACCATGGATACGCTTTATTATAAATTTTAGGCAAAGCTGGGGATATGGACAAGGTAGCCTAAATTAGAGACTAAGCCTTTTCTTCTTTGCAATATAGGGATTGTTTAATGCAACACTAGGGAGGTACCATGGTGTCCTTCGTATAAGGGAGAGAGGAGAAGAGGAAAAATATGAACCCCAATGTTCAGCTCGTACATTTTGGCAGAACCCGTGAACCAAGGCAAATGTGAATCACAGCTTCACCCGTGAGATTCGAAATCTTATGGGTGAAGTGATTTCAAATCACATAAGATTCGAAATCATTTCAGCCCCAAATCTGATGTTTGGTTGGGCATGAGATTTGGGGCCATATGAGAATCACACTCTCATTTAAATGAGAGGGTGAATCTCATGTGATCGAAAAAAACATGCCCTAAGTGTATATTATCAAACACTGAGACAATTAAGATTAACATGAGACAAATTCATATAAAATTCAAACTGTTGGAACACCATACTTCAACACTCCAACTCATTCAAGAAACAGTGCAATCAGAAAATCAAGAAGAAGATACCGTGAACAATCAGAATTTCACACTATGAAATACATATAAAAAATCGAACTGTTGGAACAACAATTTCAACTAATCAACAATAAGATAATGAAAAAGAAGACACCATGAGCAATCAGAATTTCACAAAATGCAAAGTAAACCAAGGCCGCACTGCCAATGGGAATTCCTTATGTGAAACGTACCTGCCGCAACAAGAGCGTCCCAGAGCTCTTCTGGCGAAATACTGCCATTGTGCTCGACATCTATGGTTTGAAAAATGCTATAAAGCTCAAGCTCTTTATCATCCATGTAGCGCTTGAATTCCTGGTAATCAACACGCCCATCGCTGTTGGCATCGCATACCTTCAAGAGATCCTTCGCATACTTATACTCGGCAGGTATCCGAAGCGCCTGAAGACCCGATTCTATGTTCAAGTAGTCAAGGTCTCCCCTGTTCGATGCATCAAAGAAGTTGAAGAGACTCTGAATTCTCAGTTCCCTTTCCTCCTCAGTCTCCCTCAATGCCAAAAGCACGTGCTCCATGGACACCGTACCAGTCTTCTCCACCGGCTTGCCTTGGGTGCCGGATTTAGACAGATTATCCGACGTTGATTTCTTCATGTTTGAGAGCTCAAAATGCTCAACAGCCTGTCCGGAGCCTGACATTCTCCGCAACGATCACATTAATTGCCAGGAAATGCATCTGCGAAGCATCTCGAATTCACTGAATCTTCAACAAGTGACCGAGAATCCAGCATCAGAACTTGCCGCAAAGAGAAAAAGGATCCCACTCAGGAAGCGAAAGAACACCAAGCTAGATAAAAAGCGAACAAGTAATCCAGAAATTCATGGTCCAATTTCCATTTCAAAACGCGAAAACAGAACTGACTCACACTGAGACGAACTATACAGCTCAAAATCTCATACCGTTTTTACCCAGCACGTGAATCAAGGAATCAGACATTCTCAAGCGAGAGAAAGAGAGGGGCGATCTCCGCTAAATTCCTCTGGAACTGTAAAACAACCGAAAAGTTCCGGCACAAAGGATCCGAATCCTTCTCGAAAGGCATCAAATCTGCCAGAAACTCGCCTGCGAAAATCCAGAATCCGGCCTATAAATCCAATCCATGAGATCAAATCGAGCTAAACCGCAAGGAGAAATCAGCTCAAGTCACCAATCACCACCGAGAGAGAGAGAGAGAGAGAGAGAGAGACTTAACTCTTGCGTCGTCCCCTCCTCCGGGGCCGAGGGAAAGGTTTGATGAAAAACATCAATCGGACGCGTATGCTTCAAAATTCAAAATATCTCCTCCCCAAACAAAGCTTTCTCTCTTTCTTATCTTATTAGTTATAATTTATTCTACGAACTTTGTCGGAAACGGACCACCGCGGGGGGTCGCCCGTGTGGCCAGCAGGAGGGTTGTGAAGGTGTTAAGTTGAAGACTTAAGATCAAACCCCGTTAGCGCACGGGTGTATCCGTAGCTTTCAGACGTGGGCCACGTAAGACAGGATGATGATCGTGGGGCCCATTCGGGGTTTTGCTTGCACGATGTTTCTCATCATAAAAAAAATAAACTTTGTTCGAAAAGGCTCATACATGCGTAATTAATGTAAAAAATAAGCTCATTCACTTTTTTTCCCCCACGTCTCAGTAAGAATAGGTTCTTTCATGAAACATTTCACCGAAATTAGTAAAACACGTTTTAAAAGATCAGTTTCCAACCAAGCCTTGGAGCTAAATTAAATAAAGAGACATTGGTAAAATAAACATTTGGAATTTTTTCACAGCACTTTCCAAACAGCATGTGTCCTTCAAAGGATGTATTCTTCTTTTCTTTTTTTTTCTTTTCTTTTCTTTCTTTTCTTTTCTCTTCTCGTTTGATCTTTTTTAGTATTTGTTTTTTCCGTTTTGTCTCTCTAAAAAGAAAAGCAGCACGTTTAGAAAGAGGAAAAAAAAGAACACGTTAGTGGTTTGGCTTTTCCAATTGAGCTTTCCCATTCACTTGAGGGGAGCTGCCAAGTCAAAGAACACCCTACACATCATCACGTAAGTGATCACTCCACCATTAGTGAGACCTTTTTTACGAGGAGCCTTCATAGAGAAAAACTCGTAGGAAAAAGAAAGTTTTGACTATGAAAGTTTTTTATATGAGAAATTTTTCAAAAGAAAGTTTTTCACTTGTTTGTGTAGTATGAGAAAAACAGAATGAGAAAATATGAAAAAAATGGGAGAGAAGAGGAGGGTGGTGGTGGTGGTAAGATGGACGGTGGTGATGATGGTGAGTGGTGAGCAATGTTGTGAGAGGCGTACGCCTCAGTACTTGAAGCGTACACCTCACAGGCGAGGTGCATGCTCAAGGTACTGAGGCGCACACTCAGTACCTGAAGCATGAAATTGCTTTGAATACATAATTATCTAAAATAATTTCAAATATAACACTGTTTGGATTGCCCTTTCAGCTAAATTAAATGTTTGATGCAAGCTTCAATAGCATTAATAGCTCCCGATTAATTGCGTGGTGGTAAACCACTAAAAATCTTGCATTAGTATAACTAACTTAAATTTACGTATACCTGTATATAAGTAAGAGATGTGCGCAAAAGTGCATTGCTGAAAAACTATAGTTTCATGGTAGTTCTATTGCATGTATGCATTTGATATGTCCAAGAAAAAAATATTTATATGCATCACTAAGAATAATTTTTTTGTTTAGGCCGTTTTTGATGGAAAAAAATGTAAGGTTATAATTTAAAAAATTGGGAGCTATTTATTTTTCAAGTCCTTCAAAAACCTTATATTTACTAAATCAACCATCAAACAAACTCATATATGATAACAAACTCATATATGTATATTTATATTAAAAAACCATTTACCAGTGCTGTTTTATTAATATTATATATTTTATTATTTTGATCATGAAGCTTACTCTTCAACGCCTCGCTTCATAACATGCTCAATGCCTCGCTTCGCCTCATCGCGTTTAACAACCTTGGTGGTGAGATTGGTGGTTGGGGGGTGTAAAAATAAATTTTCTCTTGGTAGAAAACATTCTTCCAACCCCCACGAAGGAATGTTTCTTATCAAAAAAGTACTTTTTAGAAAAAACTCTCTTAGCAAAAAAGTCGCTCTCGTCCGTATGGATTTTCCATTTTGTATCACTTTTCCTACATCTTCCTGACAAGTCCATCTACTGTGATCAATTACGTATAAAAACATTGGATTAGCTAACAAATCTACATTGAGAATTGCCATCCAACTCTAATCGGAATCTGAATCCAAATCTAGTTAAGAAAGATCCAAGTAACAGATTGAGTCACGCCTAAATTGAAGATCACTAGCCCCACCGAGGTAGGCCAAGCCACCACAGAGAAAAGAGAGAAAGGGGGCACGCCAGCCAAATGAAATCAACAGAGTTGATCACCACGCTCACCAAAAAGCCCCCAAATCTTTCAAAACCATAGTTCGTAATATGTGAAATCACAAAAAGCCTCTAAATAGTGAATATATGAACAAACGAATATAGACGGATTTGTTTAACTTGGATTTAATTTTATAAAATGAGGACAAAACAAGTAGATATAAAATTTTTACTTGAAACCCAAGTTAGCACGTAGAACTATGAGATTCAAATTCAAGGCTCAAATGTGATCTAAACATGAGAACAGATAAAATTGTGTCTACAAAGAGTACCAGACCCACAGGTGACCCACGGCCCGGCATCAGCCCAGGGCTTTTTGGCCGTTGGCGAGCGGACCAGGCGGCCGCATGGCTTCATGGTGGCACACATTTAGAAACACTACCAGCATCACATGTGAGCCTTAAAAACATGTCAGGACAGTGACCAAAAGTACAACAGGCAGAACCAGCATGGCTAGGTCTCTCTGTTCCCCGGGTTGGGCGTATCAAGGAGATAGGAGCATACTAGATGATCTACTTCCATGGACTGAGATCCATGTAATCCCCATCACCATCATGAGTCTGTTAGCACCAAACTCGCCGGTCAAGTGAGTCATAGGCAGTCCATAGCCCAGTGCCCTGGTTTCCCACACCTATAACAGTTGCCTGGCTTATTCTTCATAGGACTAGCAACAGGCATCACGTCGTCTTTAAAATTGAGCTTACAGACAGCCGTATGATGAGGACCCTCACTTTGCTGTCCGCGGCTAGCTCGGGTGTTTGGTTGACGATCATTACTCGGCGGCACGCGCATTGATCCATTTACATCTGAACCATGTATCAGCCCAATCTTACCATTATCATTCTGACCTTCATTCCCAAATTCCAAAGCAATAGCAATTCCAATCCTTCTCTGGGAGCCAGATGAACCTACTTGTTTGCTAGATTCTCTAGGAGGCTTGGATCTTTCTTGGTCCTTGGTTGGATCATCAACTGACTGGGAGAAATTGAATGCACCTTGGCCCTGTATGGATTGATTAAAGAAGAGTTTACAAGTCATATCACTAATCAGTGTGTATGAATAGCAGTGAACTGTGAATAATACTGGAACCTACTTGTTTGCTAGATTCTCTAGGAAGCTTGGATCTTTCTTGGTCTTTGGTTAGATCATCAACTGGCTGGGAGAAATTGCATGCACCTTGGCCCTGTATGGATTGATTAAAGAAGAGTTTACAAGTCATATCTCTAATCAGTGTGTATAAGTAGCAGTGAACTATGAATAATACTGGAAACTGCAAAATGCAACTTTCCTTTTGACACCAAACATTGCTAACTATAACAAATAACCTTGAGACAGTATCACTATAAATAACAAAGATAACAAGGCAAAATAGAAACTCAAAGAGGAAAACAGCTTTTATGCGACTAAGCAATGCACCTATTAATCAAACCACTGTATTCCATTTTCTCTGAACATATAAAACAACAAAGCTCACTAGAAGAATCCCACTCTCAAGAGACAAACCGTATTTGCAATATGAGCAGGCACATTCATCAGAGCATACATGAATCCCATCAAGAGAAGGGAACGGTTGTCACCAACATTAAAAATATAAGATGGAATTTGAGGTGCTTGACAATCCCGTTTTGAGTTGATTCACGTTCAGAGTTGTTAGGATTTCACAACTATGCGTGCGCCCTGCGCGTGTGCATGTTCCAGACATTTTCATTCACTCTGACATGCATTTACATGCACACACTTACTACCACTAATTATCATCATGCATATTCATTGTGTCTATTGTGCTGTCCTAAAATTTTATTGAATATTTTAGTAAAATATGGAGGGTTCTACCTATTCGGATATCGGTTTACACTAATCAATTTCAATTATTTAACGAGATATCACTACAAGAAAATAGGTGATTAGCGACGGAATTTACCGACGGAATAATGCCGTCGCTACTTAGCGACGGATTAACGAGAGAAATATATATGTCGCTATAATCACTAAAATTTACGAAAGTAGCGATGGAATGTATCCCCTCGCAGAATCCGTCGCTAAGTAGCGACGTATTTGCGACGAACAAATTTCCGTCGCTATGTTGCGGCGGAATGGGCGACAGAATATATTCCGTCGCTATGTTCGTAAATTTCGTGTACGACGGAGTAGCGATGGAAATAATCCGTCGCTAATTATCGATAAACCTATTCTCAAACCTCTTTTCCTTTTCTTCTTTCCCTGCTCCCGCCGTTCGCCTGGAGAAAGGTACGTCGGCTCCCGACGTTCGCCCGAAAAAAGGCACGGGGGTTAACCCCCTGCCTTTCCAGCACAGGGGTTAACCCCAGTGCCGGAAAGTTACAGGGGTCGACCCCCTGCCTGTTCCGGCAGGGGGTTAACCCCTTGCCGGAAAGGCAAGGCGTTAACCCCCGTTCCGGCAAGGGGTTGGAAAGGCAGGGTGTTAACCCCTTGCCGAAAAGGCAGGGGGTTAACCGCCTGCCGGAACAGGCAGGGGATCGACCCTGACCCCCTGTCGAAAAGGCAGAGGGTTAACCCCCTATGTTCCGGAAGGGGGTCGACCCCCTGTTGTTCCGGCGGGGGGTCGACTCCCTTGCTGAAACGCAGGGGTCAACCCCCTGCGGTTTTCGTCAGGGTGTCGACCCCCTGCGGTTTCGGTAGGTCATTGGGTACTGGGCTTCTCAAGGCCTATGCAAAATGTTTTATTTTGCCTCGTTTTTTTTTTTTTTTTGTGACTTCATTTTAAAACATTGTTTTTTTTCAGATTTCTCAACGGAACCCGCTTGTACTCAGCCACCCATGGTAAGTAAATGAAAAAAACAATGCAAATCAGGTAAATACTCGTGGTGAGTAAGTGATGCAAGCGTATCACGTGTTATTTAATTTATTAGATGTAACACTTTATTTTTCACATATTCACTTAGTTGATATTTAGGGTTGCTTTATTGGAGTTCGGAGATCATGCTAAGCATGATTTTAATGTATGAATATGAAAGTGTTCTTATTTTTGGAGTACGGAGTCCATGCTAAGCATGATAGTAGTTAGTGGAATATTGAAGTGTGTTTGCTGCAGGTACATGTTTGTCATTTGTTTGATATGAATGATTACGATGTATTGCAATGTTTGATGTAATTGTATTCATGCTTGCATGTAGTTACTTTCAATTTAATGTGTTTTTCATGTGAAATTGTATAATAAAAGCATGTTTCAAATGATTGTATCGTGTCATTAATAGTTTGCACATGAAAATATTAAGTTATCAATGCATGCATCATAATTCTTGTTATTGTATGACATCATATATTGCATGATAAATTTGATATTTTCTTCATCATAGCATTCTGATGGTTCTCTTTTAATTCGTTAGGTTATTATTCGTAACATCATAAGAAAATGACTGCAAACCGTGAATGGATGTACCGTAGGATAGTGGACAATGAGTTATCGCATGAATATATGGATGGTGTTGAAAGTTTTATTGAATTTGCAACGGCAAGTGTCAGTACAGTGGATCCCACAGGTCGGATTAGGTGTCCATGCAAGATTTGTAAGAATAATCGATTTGTAGAACCTCATGGCGTTAGACATCACCTATACAGGAAGGGTTTTGTGAGTGATTATCAGAATTGGACGTTTCATGGAGAAGAATTTAGAAACAATTTTGATGCACGGGTGAATGTGGTGCACAATAATCCATATATGAATTTGATATTTGATGCCGCAGGAACAGAACTGGGTTCTGCAATGAGTTCTAGTGATGTAAGAAATGCCGTAGATGAAGAATCACCAAACGATGCAGCTAGTAGATTTTATGATTTACTTAGAGATGCTGATGAGCCACTTTGGAACGGTTACGAGAGTCACACTATCTTGTCTGCAGTTCTTCAACTAATGAATTTGAAGTCCGAGTATAATTTGAGTCAATCATGTTTTGATCGTTTGTGTATGATTGTGAAGAGTATGTTGCCCAAAGATGAGAAATTGTCACAAAATTTCTATCGTGCGAAAGTTATGGTCAACACTATAGGTATGAAGTACAAAAAGATTATTTTTTTTTTCAAATCACTGCATGTTGTATTTCAAGGAGCAGAAAAACAACATATCATGCCCGTCATGTGGGCATCATCAGTTCAAGCCAAAGACAAGAGGCAATGGTAGCACGAGATCAAAGAAAGTTTCATACAAGTCGCTCTGCTACTTTCCTATCACTCCTAGATTGCAGCGATTGTATATGTCTTCAAGGACAGCTAAACACATGAGATGACATGCAAATAAAGTTCGACACGATGAAAACAAGATCACGAATCCTGTTGACGCTGAAACTTGGAAGCACTTTGATTATACTCATCAAAACTTCGCAATGGAAGTGCGAAATGTTAGACTCGGTCTATGTACAGATAGATTTAATCCATTTGAGGGTAGATCAATTCCATACTCATGTTGGCCAGTATTTGTAACTTCATACAACCTTCCACCAAGCTTGTGTATGAAACGTCCAAATCTTTTTTTGTCTCTTTAATCCCTGGTTCGACCTCACCTGGTAAAAATCTTGATGTATATTTAAGGCCATTGATTGATGAACTAAAAGTATTGTGGGATGACGGTGTTACCACGTATGATGCCCACAAAAAACAAAATTTCAACATGAAGGTTGTTGTTCTATGGACAATCAGTGACTTCCCTGCATATGGTATGCTATCTGGTTGAAGCACACATGGGAGGTTGGCATGTCTGTACTGCATGGAGGATTCCAAAGCTTTTAGATTGATGCATGGAAGGAAGCCTTGCTGGTTTGAGTGTCATCGTCGATTTCTACCCAGCGACCATATGTTCCGACGACAAAAGAATGTGTTTAAAGCAGGCACAACTGAAATGGAAGGTTCATCCACAAGATTGTCTGGCATAGAGATTCTAAGAAGATTGCGATACTTTCCAGATGTATTAACAGATGCCCGCAGTCTTACACCCTTTCGTGGATTTGGGAAGGATCACAATTGGATGAAAAAAATCTATTTTTTGGGAACTACCGTATTGGCCGACCCTATTGATACGACATAATTTGGATGTGATGCATGTGGAGAAAAATGTGTTTGATAATGTGTTAAATACAGTAATGAATGTTAAAGGAAAAATGAAGGATAATCCGAAGGCCTGTATGGATTTAAAAGTAATATGTAAAAGACCAGAATTGGAACTCAAAGAGTATAATGGCAAAGTACTGAAACCAAAGGCAAAGTACGTGCTTGGACCTGATCAAATAAAACATGTATGTCAATGGTTGAGACAATTGAGATTTCCAGATGGATATGTCTCTAACATTGCTCGGGCTGTGAAGATTGACGATGGACAATTATATGCGTTGAAGAGCCATGATTGTCATATCTTTATGCAACGATTGATACCTCTAGCATTCCATGATATGTTAGACAAACCTATATGAGGGGTATTGTCTGAGTTGAGTAGATTTTTCAGAACATTATGTGCATCGGAGGTCGTAGTATCAGATGTAAAGAATCTCGAAGACTCTGTCATCACCATTGTTTGTCTGCTAGAAAAAATATTTCCGCCAACATTTTTCGATGTTATAGAACATTTGATCATACATTTGTTATATGAATTACGGGTTGGTGGCCCTGTGCAATATCGATGGATGTACCCATTTGAAAGGTATATGTTTTTTTATATTTGTCTCTTTAATGACAGATATTTAAAGTTTGAAATATATATTTTTGCTAGATGCATGTTCGACCTCAAAAAAAACGTTCGTAATAAAGCAAGAGTAGAAGACTCTATTTGTGAGGCGTACACTTTAGAAGAGATTTCAAATTTCTCATCTATGTACTTCGAACCTCATATTCCAACATGTTACACATGCCCGCCCCATAACGATGATGGAGAACAAGTAACTATAGTTGACAAGTTGTCGATATTTCAACCACTTGGGCATGCATTTGGTAGTTGCCGATCAAGGCTCTTGACAGATCGAGAGCAAGACGCAACACACATCTATATTCTTTTTAATTGCTCAGCGATAGACCCATACATCAAGTAAGTATATGTAGACGCAACACAATTATAAATCCTTTTATGTTCTATACGTGGATACATGACTCGGTAATATAAGTATTTGTAGTTTGCAGACGATTTGATCTGGAGTTGCAAAGAGAAGTTTCACATCTCACTGATGCAAAAGTACAAAAAGAACGTGAAACTAAGTTTGTGGAGTGATTGAAACAGTTGGTAAAGAAGCTAACATAAATTTTGTACTTGTAAACAACACTAAGTTACTTAATTGGTCGTGATCACAATCATTGTTTATGTCTGTGCGTAGGTCCGCCATGGTGATGTTAAAGATCAAGGAATATGTGATTTAGAAAATGGTCCGACCAAAGTTGTGCAATGCTACAACGGGTACATCGTAAATGATTATTGATTCTATACAAAAGATTACGGTATAAACAAATCAACGATGAATAGTGGCGTGTGTGTCAAAGGTAGCAGCTACGGTGAAAATGAACATGATTACTAGAGTGTTATAGAAAAAATAATAGAGTTGACTTACTTAGGCATAAATAACAGGGTAACTTTATTCAAGTGTCATTGGTTTGATCCAACTACAACAAGACTCGACAAAGCTTCAGGCATTGTGGAGGTGAATCATAAATCCAAGTTTGGAACATATGAACTATTCATATTAGTCTCGCAAGCTCAACAAGTTTATTATACTTCATATTCGAGTATAAAAAAGTTAGATAAAAATGAATGGTGGGCAGTTTGCAAGGTGAAGTCCAAACTATATCCTGAGTATGATCAGTTACAGGAAGACAAGTTAGCTGAAAACATTGATTACTATCAATTAGATGATATCTATGACTTCGCTTGTGGTCACGATGTTGCACATGATATGCATGTCATATCTCTATTGGCCGATGAAACATTCATAGAAGAATGTAATCCAAATGATATACCAAGTGTATGGGTAAACAATGAAGAAGAAGAAGAAGAAGAAAGTCAAACAAGTGACGAGGAAAAATTCTCAAGCTAGTGAGCAAAATCTTGTAATACAAACCTCTATTTAAATGCATTGCAATACTTAATGTGAATGATTTAAATTATTTGAATGTATTGTAATACTTGATGCGAATGAATGAGTTGTATTGCAATACTTGATGTGAATGATTTGAATGTATTGTAATACTTGATACGAATGATTTGAATGCATTGTAATACTTGATATGAATGATTTGAATTATTTGAATATATTGTAATACTTGATGCGAATGAATGAGTTCTATTACAATATTTGATGTGAATGATTTGAATTATTTGAATGTATTGTAATACTTGATATGAATGATTTGAATGCATTACAATACTTGATGTGAATGATTTGAATTATTTGAATGTATTGTAATACTTGATACGAATGATTTAATGCATTGCAATACTTGATGTGAATGATTTGAATTATTTGAATGCATTGTAATACTTGATGCGAATGAATGAGTTGTATTGCAATACTTGATGTGAATGATTTGAATTATTTAAATGTATTGTAATACTTGATACAAATGATTTGAATGAATTGCAATACTTAATGTGAATGATTTGAATTATTTTAATGCATTACAATACTTGATGTGAATGATTTAAATTATTTGAATGCATTATAATACTTGATGCGAATGATTTGAATGCATTGCAATGCTTGATGTGAATGATTTGAATGTATTGCAATACCTGATATGAATGATTTGAATGTATTGTAATACTTGTTGCGAATCATTTGAATGTATTGCAATACTTGATGCAAATGATTTAAATTATTGTAATACTTGATGCGAATGACTTGAATGTATTGTAATACTTGATGCGAATTATTTGAATGTATTGTATGACATATGTTATTTGTTAGAATATGGTTCATGGAGGTTACAGTGGTTGTTCATCCAGTAGTAGCCAGACCCAGCCTTCATCTTCACAGACTCCTGTGATAGGTATATCATTTAACTAATTGGATGCTTGATTAGTTCAAATGCGCATTCTGAGAATTTCTAACGTATTTTTTTACAGATGATGTTTCGCCTGTACACGACCCACCTACACCAGTTGAACACACAAGTCAGGAGCCAACACAGGAAGCAGGGTCTTCTCAGTCTGGCACAAGAAGACTCATTCGAATAGTGTATATCGATAATCGACCGTAAGTATTTCGTTTTCAATTATTGCATATCTTATAAATATTTTATATTGATATTTACTGTGTACCAATTCATGTGCAACACGAGGTTTGAGCCACAAGAAGTAGTACGCGTAGGGGTGACAATCGTGTCAGGTTGGCGGGTCAGCATACCTCAACCTGAAACTGACTCGTTTATTAAACGGGTCGGCTGTGGCAAACACGAACCCGACCCGTTTAATAAACGGGTAACCCGACACGACCCGCCAACCCATTTAATAAATGGGTTGGGTCGGGTAAACGGGTTCTCAGGTTTGCGGGTTGGGTTGACGGGTTATCGGGTCGGGTTGGCGGGTCAACGGGTTGGCAGGTTGACGGGTCGGGTTGACGGGTTGGCAGACGGGTTTGCGGGTTGGCGGGTTGACCCACCCGCCTAACCCGTTTATTAAACGGGTTGGCGGGTTAGCATACCCGCAACCCGAACCCGACCTGTTTAATAAACGAGTTACGCGGGTCGACCCGTTTATTAAACGGGTTGGCTTAAGCCCAACCCGAACCCGCCTAAGAGGCGGGTTGGCAGGTTGAGTTGGCGGGTCGTGTCAGGTTTTGCCACCCCTAAGTACGCGAGATTAGGAATTCACTTCTTCAACATCTACCAGGACCGGTTGCTCAATGGAAAGAGTATCCAAAGGAGGTGTTAGACAGATTGTGGTCCAAACAATTCACTTCTTCACAATTGTTTCTCATAATTAATGTGTTTCATATTTATTTTTTTTAGTCATGTCTGCTAACTTTCTGAAAATATTTGTAGGCTTCAAATCGCTTCGCAACTACAGTGAAAGAAAATGATGCAAGGAAGGTGTGGCAAAAGGTGGCTGCCAATCGTTTTGCAGACATGCTGCACAATAAGAAGACTGCAGCAAAAAAAACATTTGATAGAATAGATGATGGAAGGGCCATGGCCCTATTACTATCAGAAGAGATTATTGAGATGGAATGTGCGATAAGTGGGCGAAAGATGCATTTCAAAATCGCTCTGCGAATGCTGCACAAAATCGAGCGAAAATGCCCGAAGCCCATCTACACACAGGTCGATATAAGACATTTGGGAGCCACCTGAAGAAAATGGTAACTCATCAATATATAATATTAATTTTATAAGTATTGTTGCAAACTTATTAACTAAATCTTTTATCATTTAACTTCGTAGGAAGCAGAAAAAGGAGGCATTGTACCATATAAGGGTGTGTTTGTTGAAACACATAAACGGAAGACCACGGGAGACTTCGTATCAGAGAAGGCGATAACAACAACGGTATCTATTTATTCTATTAATAATCATTGCAATATGCAAGTTATCATAATGTTATCGTTAGTTATTAATGCATACTTTAAACATTATTTTGTAGGAGGCATATGAGCAACAGATGGTAGAGCGATATGGCGATGACGCTACTCAGCATCCATTATTTGATCCTGCAACAAGGGTGACTGTAGCAGGTGAACCCAAAAAAGGGCGCGTGTTCGGGTTTGGGAGTAATATGAACACTTCACCTGTTATTGCTTCTTTCAGTTACGGCTCACGGACTTCTTCCGCCGACATAAGCTCCAAGCAGCAGGTTATTCTTTCCGGTGAAGATGTACGCTAGATCGTTAAGGACACACTGCGTGACTACTTTCATAAAACCGTCGTCGACGTTCTCAGAGATGAGTTCAACAGTTTTTTGCTGAACAGGGGATCTTCGATTGCAGGTCCCTCTCAGGTATAATCACATATTCAGTTTTTTGACCGCCTTAGAACATATATGAGCATAATTGAATCACATATATAACTTTTTGTCTGCCTTAGAGCACATATGAGCAAGATAGAATCACATATAGAGTTTTTTGTTTGCCTTAGAGCACAGATGAGCATGCTATAATCACATATAAAGTTTTTTGCCTGCCTTAGAGCACATATGAGCATGATAGAATCACATATAAAGTTTTTTTGACTACCTTAGAACACATATGAGCATGTTATAATCACATATTCAGTTTTTTGACTGCCTTAGAACACATATGAGCATGTTATAATCACATATTCAGTTTTTTGACTACCTTAAAACACATATGAGCATGTTATAATCACATATTCAGTTTTTTGACTACCTTAAAACACATATGAGCATGCCAAAATCACATATAGAGTTTTTTTACTGCCTTAGAACATATATCATTCATGATAGAATCACATATAAAGTTTTTTTCTTTGCCTGCCTTAAAGCACATATGAGCATGATAGAATCACATATAGAGTTTTTTTGACTGTCTTAGAACACATATGAGCATTCTATAATCACATACTCAATTTTTTGACTGCCTTAGCACACATATGAGCATGATCAAATCACTTATATAGCTTTTTGCCTGCCTTAGAGCACATATGAGCATGGTAGAATCATATATAGAGTTTTTCTAGCTGCCTTAGAACATATATGAGCATGATATAATCGCATATAAAGTTTTTTTACTGCCTTAAAACACATATCATTCATGATAGAATCACATATAGAATTTTTTGTCTGCCTTAGAGCACATATGAGCATGATAGAATCACATATAAAGTTTTTTTACTGCCTTAGAACACATATGAGCACATGATAGAATCACATATAGTGTATAATTTATTTCATTATATTTTGTTTATCAATACTGACTTTATTTTCTTGTGTAGGCTGCTAGCGATAATCAGCGTAGTAGAGCTGAAAGGACAGATCAAGGCAATGAACAAGAAGACGCACAAAATCTTGGCGATGATTAGATAACTGTGTTGAAGAAGTTCTATTTTTTTTTTCGAAATTGTAATTGTTGAATTGCAAATAATTAAACTTGTTACTTTTAAGGTGGAATGATTAATTGTTGTAGATTCCTTTTATATGAAATTTTATGTGTACTTTATTTTTTATTTACAGAAAATATAAATTGCACAGGAAATATAAATTGTACCGTTCTCGATATTTAATTTTCAAATATTTTTTTTTTTATTTTTTTTTCGTGTTTGCGATGGATTAACGACGGATTTTCCGTCACTATACATATAAATCTAGCGACGGCTTAGCGAGGGATGTAAATCCGTCGCCAAGCCGAGGTTGTCGTTTAGTACCGACGGAATACGTCGTTCGTTATTCTGTCGCAATTCGCGACGGAACTAGCGACGAATTTATTTCGTCGCCAGTTAGCGTCAAAAACTTCGCGACATAAGCTTTCTGTCGCCTCGTCCTCGCTAATCCGTCGCTAAGTCGGCTAGCGAGGGAATGTGGTTGTCGCTAATCCACTGCTTTGTTGTGGTGTATTCTTATTTACGACAAATTATTATTAATTAGCATATTTATTTGAGATTTATGATGTTTTGTACGAGGTATTTGGATTCATTGGATCTTATGCTATCCAGATTTGGATCTCTAAATGATTCGGGTCAACCCAAATGGTCTTGGGTATTGTTTAGACCCATATTGAGGTTTAAACCGAATATAAAAGAATTTTGGATCCATCCAATACCCAAATGGGTCAGCTAAGGATTTGTATCCACAAGAGACACAAATGGATCTTCTAAAAGTAAACAAGATTTTGGATCTATTTGAGACCCAAATGGATCACACTAATACTAAATGATGATTTGGATCTATTGACACTAAATAGATCTCACAAAATTTAAATGAAGATTTGGATCCACTTGAAATCCAAATGGATCTCAATAAGGTAAAAATGTTTTGGATTCTTTCGAAATTCAAAAGAATCATATTAAATATAATATATATATATAATGAGTTGGATTTGATAAGACCCAAACGAGTCTCAACAAATCCAAAACTAAAGCCCAAACCCTCATGGTTTTCACCCTTTGTTTTACAACCCATGATTTTCACCCTTTGTTTTAGAACCTATGGGTTTTTCACCCCTTGTTCTCCCTTTCTCATGCCTATAAAATGGCTTTCACTCTCTCTCTCTTTCTCTCTTTTTTTCATATCTCACTCTCTCAAAGCAGTTCACAGTGGCTACCCTCACCCGGTTCTCTTCTAGTGAGCAAAAGTCACTCACAAGTCAAACCCCCATGAGTTTTACTCTTTACTCTTTTTTCTCTCTCTATGTGCGAAGGGTCAACCCTCCCTGCCATGGAGTCAACTCTTCTACTGCCGCCTCTCGATGTGTGTCTTGTTGCTCTGTCATCGCTATCATCGAACCTGCTCAAGTTTTCATACTTGACATGAAATCCAAGGCGCACGAGCTTGCTCCGCTACATTCGCATCGTCGACAAACATACACTAGCCTCACACATTTTGCGATAGGGTAAAATTTTACACTAACTTTGATATTTGTGTAATTCTAATACATGTTAGTTTAATGAATATTGTTTACATATAATTACGCATGTTTATGATGTTTGCATATAATTATAATTACGTATGTTTATATATGAGGTTTAAGAATGTCTAAATGAAAATGCTAGTACTTTAAAAAATGTATATATGACTTAAATTTTGTATGCATGACTCAAGTTACTAGGATCGAGTTTTAGATATTCGTATTATGAAATATGCATATACATGATTGGATTCGTGTACGTATGATTTGAATTTACTTGTTTTGTATACACATACTTCAAGATTCAACATCATAAAATGATGTGAAGTCATGTGATAAGATGTTTCTTAATGATTGAAATGCCACATGACGTGAACTTACACATGATAAATGTTTAAGCTCAAGATTGAGCTACGGTTTATGAAACCTTGTTGGTTATACTAAATGCAAGATGGTATAACATGAAATATCATATAATGCGATGCATGTTTTATACATGCTTGTACCCAAATTGATAGCTATACCTTATGAGTGGTCGACTGTGTTTTTTGTATGTATGATAATTCGCTAAATAAATAATTCATTGAGGAATTGTTTTCAAGAAAACGAACACCTGAGGTTTTAAATATCCAAGAGCGAATAGTCCAATCAGGACGAGTCAGTAAAGATGTATAGGTCCAACACCAATAGTTCGGCAAAGACGAGTTTATGAAGGTTTACTGGTATAATAGTACAACATAACAATATAGCAATCTCATTTTGACTCCTTTTTATTACATTATAATGATTTGAAAAGTATCTCATCTGAATTTTTAGAGTTCAGAAACTTAATTCTACCAAGAGACCAGGATCTCGAGAAGGTTAGTGATCATAAGACATTAACAAAACCAGGAAACTAAAAAAAAAAACAGTAAATAAGTAGAAGGGTAATGGAAATATACCTTAGTGATAGGGCATATGAAGACACGGCGACCTACATTTGGGCCTTCCCTGGCGACGAACAGTTTAGCCTTTCCAGCTCCACATTCACACATCGGATACCGACTAATATCGGGCAAATTAGAAGTGGATGGTGACGACGAGTCACACCACTCAAAGAATCTGCATTTCATACCAAGCTGTTCCCAACCAAGCAATTAGAACAGAAATGGATGAAAAACACAACCAGGTGTTTGGATACATAGTGGAATTGCACCACTGGGAATTGTGGATCCTTTATCTCCTATTCGGATAAAGGAGGAGCCGCAACTCCATCCAAAGACCATTAACCCTTTGAAGACATGAACTTTACAGATATAAATCCCATATAATCCAAAAAAAAAATACATATCCAACGACTATATCCGGATCCAATTAGTTCATATGGAGCTGATTCGACCCATACCTAGCAACGATTATTCAAGTCCAAATCTGAAGCCGATTATACAACACCCAACTAGATTGTATTTGGTTGTATACGTGCATCAGAATTGAAGCCAAATTGAGATTTGCGTCCAGAGTTGAAAGGATATATTTTTTTTCCTGGAATTTGAACCCAAGACCCCTCGGTCATGATAAACCTAACCAATTTAGGGATGGCAGTGGACGGGGGGCAAGGGAGGGGGACAAGGTCTCTACCCTAGCCCCGTCTCAAAATCCTGACCTCTATCCTCACCTCCATTCCAGCACGTGTTTTGATTTTAACCTTTATCTCCACTTTCATCCCCGTTTCATGTCCTCCATCCACAGTTCAAACGGGGGCGGGGCAGGGCCCAGTTTTCACTAGGTCCACTGCCATCCCTAAAGAAGAATCGAGGATGGGGTGGGGGCGGGACAAGATAGGGATTGGAGATGGGACAGGGCGGGAAAAAGCATAAGTCAATCCCCACCTCTATCCCTGCACGGGTTTTGATTTTAACCTCCCTCTAGGGGTGGCAAAACCTGACACGACCCGCCAACCCACCTCTTAGGCAGGTTCGGGTTTGGCAAAAACGAACCCGTTTAATAAACGGGTCAACCCACCTAACCCATTTATTAAATGGGTCAGGTTCGTGTTAGGAGTATGCCAACCCGGCTGACCCATTTAATAAACGGGTTAGGCGGGCGGGTCAACCCGCCAACCCATTTATTAAACGGGTTGAGGGGTCGTGTCGGGTTACCCATTTAATCAACAGGTCGGGTCTGTGTTTGCCACAGCCGACCTGTTTAATAAACAGGTCAGGTTCAGGTTGAGGTATGCTGACCCACCAACCCGCCGGGTCGACCCGCCAACCCAACCCGATTGCCACCCCTACCTCCATCCCTGATCCAAACGGGGCGAAGCAGGCGGGGGCCTCTTTTTCCCCGGGTCCACTGCCATCCCTAATAACCATCCAGCCATCTCATTCAAACCTAATGGAAAAGGTAACCAAAGTAAGAGTTAGTGCATGAGAAACGATGAGCAAAACATGAAGTGAGAAAAGAGTGTAAAAAAATAATAATTTATTAATGCGAGAAAGAGAGCAAAAAGGGTAAAATAGGTAATCTTCAAATTGGCACCTCGTTTTTTTTAAGCATAATCCGACACCTACGTTTTTTAAAAGGAAAGATTTCATTTAGGGGATAACGTTTTACCCATTATTCTAAAAACAGCCCCACATTTCTAAATTTCCTGATATGCGCTTCAGATTTTCCGGAAACTGCCAAATAATGCCCTACTGTGAAGTTTAACATATCAGAATATTCAGAAACATCAGTTTAGGCGATAGACATTAACCAGAGGTCGATTTAGCAGTTTACACGAACTTGTGACCCATATCAAGAAAAGCCCATTTTTTTAATTAGGGGCAAAAAGTTGACATGAAATTTGAAAATTTCAAATATGACCTTTGAGAATTTATCTAAAGTGGATGTCTTTTCTATAAGTTGAACGTGACATGGGGATGATGATGATGATCTAAGATTAATACATCTCAAGAATTTATCAATCACCTTTTTCCTCTTATCCTCTAAAGTTAGATCTTTCTTTTCTATAAGTTGAATCCAATTTGTTCTGCTACGGGGACAATGATTCTCTAAAATCAATACATTCTAAGGACAAATCTAAGAACAATAAAATAGAAGACAATGAAGCCCACCTAATCCAAGTAAGTGTATGATGTATGTAGCCTAGGTAGGGATGGCAGTGGACCCGGGGAAAGCGGGGTCCTGCCTCGCCCCGTTTGGACCGGGGATGAAGGGTATGAAACGGGGATGGAGGCCGGGACGAAGGTTAAAATTCATCCCCGCCTGGGGGTGGAGGTGCACTTTTCCCCGCCACGATCCCCGCCTCATCCACTTTTCCCCGCAATATCCCCGCCCCGACCACATTTCCCCGCAATATCCCCAACCGTTTGAACCGGGGATGAAGGACATGAAACGGGGATGAAGGCGGGGGTTGAGGATAAAATCCATCTCTGCCGGGGATGGAGGTGGGGGTGGAGGATAAAATCTTGAGGCGGGGCGGGGGTGGAGACCTTGTCCCCCGCTCCGCCCCCACTGCCACTGCCATCCCTAAGCCTAGGGTCATTTTTTTTTATTTAGCAAAAAACGTTTAAAATTTGTTTTGTTTAGTCTGTTGTAATTACTGGTTATATTTTATTTTATATGAGGGCAAAATAGTAATTTTAACAAAAGTTGGTCCCTAACAAGCTACTCGACCTCAGAGAGAGAGAGCTCACCTCAGTAACGGGGCACCTGTAGAACTTCCTCCCGGGGTTTCTGTCCGTCTGGGAAGTCAGAACCAAACACGGGCCGCCGCCACAGGGGCACTGTTTCTCCGGAACCGAGGTGTCGCCGTTCACAGGATCGGGCGTTCTAGGGCTCTGCCTCGCCCTCTTCGGGCACTCCCGAGACCAATGCCCCGGCATCCCGCACTTGAAGCACACGCCGTCCCTCGGCGTATCCATTTCAAAACCCTGAGATCAGCGAGAAAGAAGAGATGATAAGAGGACGCATTACTCTCTCTCTCTCTCTCTCTCTCTCTCTATATATATATATATATATATATATATATATATATATATATATATATTGGGTATAGTACATATGTAATCCTTGTAGGATCTGGGTATGGTTCCGGTCCAGACGAGACGTCGAGATTCTCCTTTAAATGCGCACACGAAAAGGTTTTCCTTGGTGCAGAAGCAAACCGAAAGGCCTCGGCTGAATCGTTTCCTTCGTGCAAAAAGCGTCGATCGGTTTGCTTCTGCACGAATGAAAACCTTTTCCAGTGCGCATAAATGCATGGGAATGGAAAGGGCTACGGACAGCAATAAGGAGAATCTCGACGTCTCGTCTGGACTCTGGACCGGAACCATACTCAGATCCTACAAGGATTACATGCACTATACCCAAATATATATATATATATATATATATATATATATATATATATATAGAGAGAGAGAGAGAGAGAGAGAGAGAGAGAGTAATGCGTTCATTTTTTTTTATATTTAAAGAGTAATGGGTTGATGCTAAATCTTGTGTTAAATGGGTTTTTCGAGCTTTTTTTCATTTTTTTTTTAAATTCTGACTGTACATATGTGATCTATGTACTTGATTTTAGAGGGATCAGCTGTTGAAACGTTTGATTCCAACACATGGGTGAGGTTTTGTAAAGTTCTAAAAATCAACCTCTAAAATCTTTGTAAATTTTTGAAGTTTCAAACATCAATTTTTCATCAAAAACACATGATCCAAGTATAGATTCTTAGTAAATGGACCATGCCCAACACATTTATAGGACCGAAAACCGCCTTAAAGCATCAGAGAAGCTGAAAACCCTATTTAGCACGTGGTTTAACACCAAATGGGTTTAGCACGGACCCATTTTCGTATAGAGTAATACCCAAAAATATTATATATATAAAGCAATTCTCGTATATATGCATTTCATCTTTTTTACATTGAAAATTTGTGGATCTCAGTAGAAAGGGTCGGGTTTGGGTTTGGGTTTGGTATGAAAAATCACAAATCATACCCGGATCATACAAGGTAAAATCATATTTTGTTATCAATTTTATATTAAAAATTTACGGGTCTTAATTGAAACTCGTGTCGGGTCCGAGTCTGGTATAAAATTTCACAAACTATGCCCGAGACCATGTATTAATCAGACCTTCTTGTGTCTTAATTGGGTCATATTATTTATCAACGTACCCGGACTCTATAAGTTTCGGTTTGGGTCGGTCTGAGTAAAGCAGGCCCATTGACACTCCTAATTCTGGATGAACTAATATTTGGTCATGTCTAATTACACATTGCGTGTTTGCTAGAGATTCCATTTGGATGGTGCCTGTGCAACCTGAAAATACAATATTTTGATTTGTAATACATGTTATAATCACATTATTCAAACCTAGTTTTCTACATCAAACCATTTAAATTACATTGTTAAAGTTTGATCCATAATATTGGTAATATAAAAAAAATGAGAGCAAATGATCTTACTGTCCTTTAAAAATAGCATGTTCTTCAAAATGCTTCACAATTTGCTCAAATCTTCTCAATGTCTAAAATTTAGATTTTCAATTTTTAAGACATTTTTGCCTTTTTCACAAATACTACATTTTGCAAATCATTTTTGTGAATGTCCAAAAAATACTTAAAAAATCATGTTTAAGAACATTATCAAATGTGAAGTATTTAGTTAAAGTACTTTACAAATGTGCAAACCTTGTTTTATTAAAATCGCATAAGGAGCACAAGAAGAGGACATTTACAAATGTGCGAAGATATCCATGTGAAGTTAAAGACATTCGCAAATGTGAAAGTATTTAGTTAGAACGGTGTTGCAAATCATATTTGTGAATGTCCTCAAAACGTGCAAACTTACCTTAACTAAATACTCACACATTTGCAAATATCATGGCATGTGAATTCATACATTTGTGAATGTCCTTAAACATGATTTTTTTTAATAAAAAAGGTTTGCATATTTATGAGACATTGGCAAAAATGACTAAAAAGAGTTGAGAATCAAAACTTTTAACATTAAATATTTGGGCAAATTGTGAGGCATTTTGAACAATACACCATTTTACAAAAATAATATGGCCATTTTTTTTTTAAAAAATGACATCCTTTAATAGATGTAACCGGCAAATAGTCGCTGCTATCAAGTACCAACAAAACCTCAAAAAATTTAATTTGATTTTTCAATTTAAACTTATTTGACCATATTCTAAACATGTAATACTTTTTTTTTCAAAAAATTTATAATAAAATTATGAGTACGTATGGGTGCCTAGACTCGACGGTCAACTCATGGGATTTAGAATCTCACAGGTTGCCGTGATTTCAAATCAGAATTATTTGAAATCACAGGTTGCCTGAAATCTCACGTTCGGTTGAAAGGTTTCCCTGAGAAAATGATCCAACCGAACGTCCCCTGTAAATAATTCAATTGTGAAATCTCGCGGGAAATTCGCCACCGGATAATTGTACGTTGGTCAATAACCTTTCCGAAGAGAAAGATGCGACTAGAATTTTCCTCAAGGCGAAAAGATCAAAAGGGAGATTCTTTCTTATCTTTATATATATATATATATATATATATATATATATATATATATTTTTATTTATTTATTTATTTATTTATTTATTTTAAAAGTTAAAACTTGATATGATAGCTTACTGATTGAAAAGGTGAACAGCACAGTGGTACCCTATTGCGTAGCTTTCGCCCTTAGGTGTCAAATGAAGTGAGATTTTTATTCAAAATAATAATATTTTGTACCGATCAACTTGCTTGCTATTTCAAACTTATACTTTTTTGAAGAATTTTAAATTTTCCATATAGTTTAAAATGACAATTTCAAAATCTTTTCATTTTTGAAAATGTCATGTCCTTATCCTATGTTGACGCAATAGAAACAGTGTTGGCAGTATCTATTTACGGGATAACATTTGCACCTTCGTGAGCAAGGATGCCCTGGATGGAACTGGGAATTCAGAGAGAGAGAGAGAGTGGACTCGACCCGGACCAAACCTCATAGGATCCAGATATGGTGACAAATAAGGAGACCCAATTAAGATTGGACCCAAAGGTCAGATTAATATATAGACCCAAGTATAGTTTCTGAAATTTTATACCTGACCCGATTAAGACCCGCAAATTTTCAATGTAAAAATGATAAAAGAATATGGTTTTACCAGGTATGGTCCGAGTTTGGTTCATATAGTTCTTATCGAGTCCGGGCATGGTTTTCTTATAGTAGACTCGAGTCCTAACCTCATATCCAAAAATCTGGTTCAAGTCTGGTTCTATCTGGGTCCGAACCAAACCCTATCGCTTGACAACCTGAGAGAGGTTGTTTTTGACTAAATCTGACCTCATGAATATGCTCAACATAGTCAAAACAGTAGGAATGTCCTTTGGATCATAGGTTTTTGTAGTAAAAATAATTTTTTTTTGAAGTTTGAAAATCTGATATACTGTAGGCTGTTGAAAATTGGAAAATTTATATTTATTCATTATTCATATTACATATATTATGATATAAATTGGGGATGTAACACAAACTGTGCGTGTGAGCGCACATAGATGGAAGGAGGGAGAATAAATTATTCAAATTGAGAATGCAACAGAGTGTGTGTAGGGGTGAGCAACCGGCCAGCCCGGCACACTAATGGACTGGACCGATTCAGTCAAAGCCTGGTTCATCAATTGATGGGTCAGGCCAAAAGCCAAGTTTGAGTCAGCCCGTTGACAAAGGCTCAGGCTGTGGGCTGGGCTGGTTCTCGGACCACCTGGCCCATTGCCTACCTCTATGTGTATTTAGGATGAAGAACCCTCATTGAGAACAGGGTCACTTAATGGGCTCACCTCTCTGCAAGGTAAAACTTCGGGTGAGGACACAACTACTTAGCCTTAAGTGCCCGAACTGTGATAAAGCAAACCATGTACCAGCGAAGCCTTCAGCTTGACACAGGACCCTACTGACCGTATGGGTAACGACTGCACATTGGACCCGCGATATTCCTCCATACACACCCGAACAGCCGAATGAGCGCCAACGCGGCCCTCATTCGGACCCCGAACACGCGGCCCTGTTCCGGGGGGAACACACAACCTGCTCTCGAATACATGTGCTACCACAAAAATGTAACTGCCATCCTTTTGTTGTTTTAAACTTTTTCAAGTTTGGAAGAGAAAAACTCTCATAGGAAAATAAAGTTTTGCTTAGAGTTTTTTATGTGACTTTTTCCAAAAGAAAGTTTTCCACTTGTTTGTGCAGAATGAGAAAAAAAACAGAGTAAAAAAATATGAAAAAACAAGAGAGGAGGAGGAGGGTGGTGGGTGGTGGTGAGATGAATGGTGGTGGTGACCGTGAGATTGGGTAAGATGAGTAGCAGGGAGTGTAAAAATAAATTTTCTCTTGGTAAAAAATATCTTGCACCCTCCCCCACAGAGGAATGTTTCTTTTCAAAAAGTGTCCTTTTTAGAAAAACTCTCAGCTAAAAAAATCTCTCTTTTGAAAAGGTCAAAAACTTTGTAAAATGAAAACAGATTTTTCTATTTTGCATCACTTTCCTGCATCTTTCTCACTTCCAAACGTGCCCGTTTGAGAGTATTTTTTTTTTCTATAGGCAAGTTGAGGTTTGGTGGACTGCTGCCTGTTTATTGCTTAACTAGTCAAGATCGTGTCATTAAAGTATACCCACGAATTCCTCTTGTGGTTGCCAATCAGGGGGGTGATCCTTTCAGGATTTTCTCATCCCTGCCTTGGGAATTTTAGCTAGAAGTCTTGACAAAAAATTAGCCTGTTTGTGTACACAAATTTTGGCTATACAAAAATTATACAAAATTTGTTTGGCATTAATCTTTCGCTCCTTCAAACTTCAAGTTCTTTCTTTATCTCATTCACTATGTCAGCCCTGTTACCGGATATGATCACCACCTTAGATTTCCGATCAAGCTTCTGAAGAATTTGTTTACATGCACACCATTCCCGTTCCATCATGAATTCTGATTCAATGAAGTACCTCTTGTGATCTCTGATCGTGTATCCTATGTTTCATCTCTGGTGAAAGCATGCATGGATGTTGATCATTAACCAACCTTCATTCGAAGGTTCTCATAAGTTCATCATCCTCCATTTCCTTGCCACCGTTATCTTCATTCCACAGGATGTTTAGAACATGTTCCCTAATGGAGCAGACCACCTATTGCAATGCCTGTCTAGAATTATACGGGTGGTCATTGAAAGTTTGATGGTTACTAATGAACCATGTCTTCCAGATCACTACTTGAAATGAGACCATCCAGCTTTTCTGAATATTCTTTGAGGCGAAATGCACGAAAAGTCCAATTGAGGAGAGCACCATTGAGATTATCTTTGGCCTTCCATCCCCTGCCAAAGAAACTAGCTACTGTTCGCCAAACTTTTGTACCCATTTGCATTGCAGGAACAGATGAGTTGCAGTTTCCTAATCGTCCTTTTTTTGAATTTATAACCCGAAGAAATCACACTTGCACAAAGACCTGGTCGCACTGGTGCAGACTGCCATACCTACGGTCGTCGTGCCGACAGCCGTAAAACTCTGAGGATGGGACCTAATAGTTCTTGAAAAATTACACCTGCTTGACAATTGAAAACTGAGGCTTCTTGACCATATCGAGGTATCTAGAACCTCACACACTTTAGAAGAATACATGATGGTTAGAGTATTTGGAGGAAGAGTGTTTAGGTAGGGGTGTCAACGGGTCGGGTTTACCCGAACCAAACCCTATAGAGTTCGGGTATGGGGATAAATAAGAAGACCCGATTAAGACCTGGGTCCAGACCCAAAGGTTCGATTAATACATGGATCCGGGTATAGTTTGTGAAATTTTACACCAGACCCGAGTTTCGATTAAGACCCACAATTTTCAAATGTAAAAATGAAAACATATTATTTTACTAGATACGGTCTAGGTCTGGTTCATGTAGTTCTTAGTGGGTCAGAGTATGTTTTTCCTTATAGTAGACCCAATTAGACCCGGGTCCGGTCTCGATACTATACCATAAAATCGGGTTCAAGTCTGGTTCTACTTGGGTCTGAACCAAACCCGACCTGTAACAACCCAAAATTTAACCTGAATTTTCAAGGCATTTTTTTTTATAACAGCAAAAATATTAAGTTCATTCTAGGTTAAGCATCTCGGGCACGTCACAGGGTAACCAAAGCAAAACAATCTATTTCATTCTAATGAAATTTAATAATAATCCAAATGTTAGGACAATATAATAACAAAAATAAAATTAACTAATCTACCTCTAAATGTCTCGAGAATATAAAGAATTCATGTATCATGAGCCGTACATTATCCCGCAACCGCTTTGGTTTCTCTATTCTTCACTTGAAAATAGTAAGTCTGAGCAATAAGATTACTATACATGTCCATAAGTTTAATATAATAGACAAATATGATATTATGAGTTTTCAACTATTGAACTATAACATATCATGATATTATCAATTGAAAATTTCATAAAAACAACCACGCCTATATCTTAATTAACAACATGTCACAACAAATAATCATTGTCACAATTTATTTTTATTATATAAATAAACATTGTTTATTATAAGCATATTTATGTGCAAATTTTCAAGAACCTTAATTTAAGTTTCATTTTAAGTATCCTATGGGTACTGGCAGGCCAAAACAACCATAACAGAAGAGAACATTCGAGAGTTTATTATGCAATGTATTTTATTAACCCAAATGTCTAACCGAAACTGAAATCTTAAAGAGAACGGTTTAATAACCGAGATAACCTCTCGAAGACCAAAGCAACAAGATGCATCCTAAACTTTTGAAGAAGAACTTGGATCTATCACCTGTGACAAATTGGTAGTCTAGATCCCTTAACTCCGAGAACTGAAGACCAACAAGTCATTGCCGCTCGAAGCTAAATAACACATTTTTTGAGTTGTATACCACCTACCCTCTCCAAGGTAATCCCGAGTATGAGTGAGTTAATTATCTTATAGATTTTGTTCCCTCACTTCTTAGGAATTCTAAATGACTTGAACCTAGTATTCCAATGTTACAAATACACACATAAGAAACAAATCACACCAGAGTAATAATATGTTTTCAATTAATCTCACCTTAAATAGGTAGATTTCCAAATACCAATTTATTCATACAATCCCACTCAGTGTGCTCCGATACCTTTAAACCTTCGAGTATGAAAGCCCCCGTACCTTTAAACCAGTCAGGCAAAAAAAATTTAGGTTTATGAGTTTTTATATTTTGATTTATAAAGCTTTATGTGTATGTGTAATACTTTGAAACCTTTTATATGTGAAACTCTGGTTCGACAACTCATGTGCCTTTCATAACCCATTACTACACATTACATCTAATTTAAATATAAGACTATAACACATGCATATGTAGCATCATAACAGTTTACTTGAACCGCAGGCCCAAATCTGAGCTCAATTTAAGAAAAATTGCAGGTGAATCACATTCAATACTCATTAAGCATCACTGCCATTGCACTCCTTAAAAGAAATACATACATAGTTAACACATGTTTCTATGCATTTGAATTAAGTGCACTTTAAATCAGTTTCTAGGTGACTGAAGTCAGTACACTTATAGTCACTTAAAATTAATTTTAGTATGCATAAGAAGTACTGAACTTTAATGCTCATGGTTGCAGCCAAAAGAATTAGAGCAACATTGATTCATATCTTATGCATCTAGCTTGATTAGCCTACCAAGAAACCAATAATTATTGCAATTACCAGTGGACATTCAAAACTCACAATGGTTGGATAAAATTCAACGCATGTCAACAAAATACATGTTACCAGATTGTATTGACATGAATCAACATGTATTTATAGATAAAAATATAAAGAAAAAGGATGGAACGGAATTATTTTTGCTACTTAAATTCAGCACACTAGCCCAAGTTAATTTAATGAGAGTTCATATATACATAAATGGACCCGTAATTCATTTGCAGACTTGACAAAAACAATTGATTTCATAGATGATAAATCAAACTCACACTCAAATTTGAAAGTGCAACCGATGTTGGTTACCCAACAGAATTTATCACATTCTAAACATTTGATTTCAATATCTATTTTGATTTTTCCAGTTAGTTGACATGAGATATCTATGTTGTTGCTAAGTGAGATTTTAAACTATATTATTATTTAGTTGTATCAAGAAAAAGAAAACTTGAAGGAAAATTCTTAAACCAACCAGGCCACTATATAAATAATTTTCGATTTGAATCATGTAGCAGACTCTATCCCAAGCCAGTACATAGATCAGTAAAAAATTTCTGTAAAGCTATTACAGAATATCTTCAAGCCAAATACGAAAATTGAACACTCTCTTATAAGCCAAGTCTGATGATCTGAATATTTCTTCATTGAACATACTATCAAACCTATTTAAAGAAATTTATGCAGGTCAGAAATTTGATTGTATTTTTATAAGATTAACACACTGAATCAAATGTCTAAACATATCCCTCAATTTTTTTTTCTTTTCAATGTCGTACATACATCATAGGCATATTTTTATTTCGCTTACTGCAATAATATTTTCATGACCAGAGCATGCAGATCAGGAATTCTAAAGTTCACTGTAAAGGCTAAAGTACGTAGTTCTAGTGTTCTAATATATATTGATATTAAACCAGCAGATTACGAGCTGGAATAATTTGCAGAATACTTTTCTGATCTAAACACGCATAACAGGATGATTTTTATGACCCATCCAGCACTCCAAAAATACACAGATCAAACATTAAATCTATATTCCAAAGCTAAATCTACAGACTATTTTTCTGATATAAGCAGGTATATCGAAAAAAAAATTTATTTTATCTTACAAAACATTCAAAAAAAAAAAAAAGAATAAACTCAGAACACGCAGATGATGTATTGGGATTAGTCTAGCATAGGACATCTGTATTAAATGTAAAAACACAGACCCCTTTCAGAACTATGAAATGGTTAATTTGTTTATCAAGTGTTCGTAACATATAGAATAGTGTTTTGTTCATCTATTTCATGCTTTCTGTATTTCCCTTAAAAAAATTGAGTAACTGATTATGCATGTACCAATTTTGGTACTGAATAATCAAAACACTAAAAAAAAGCATACCCAATATCAAAGTACGCAGTCTACTAAGCTTTATATTTTTTTCTCTCCATATATATATTGAAATTTTATAGCACAATAACCCTGAACATCAAAGCAAAATGCAACATAGAATCCTACCTCTGATAAACACAGTAAATCGAACAACACTCTCAGATTTTTTCTTCTTCTACAGTGATTGTTTTATGCCCTTGCTGCAAAGCTCTGTGTGACTCCATTTTTTTCTTTTCTTGAACATTGAAAGAGAGAGAGACAAAGATAATGAGATAGCGAGAGGGAGAGGAAGAGGGATCTCAAAGGTGGCGTGAGAGAGAGGAGTGGGGAAGAAAAATAGAAAAGAGGGAGATCGTGGGGGTCGGTTCCCCCCCCCCCCCTTCTCCCTTTTCTGCGCTTTCATGTATTCGCTCTGATAAAAACTCATAAGATTAGGTGTTGAAAAACAAATTTTTAAGCATATATGAATGTTTTTACATAATCTGACATTTTGAAAATTTTAAGCCGCATGTGAAGAAAAAAATTGAAACTAATCTAGAAAGAGGGGTTATTTATGTCATTTCGAAGAAAAGATAGTATATGAATACTAGAGTTTGTTTTTGCTACTTTATTTTTGAAAAACTAAGCAAATAAAAAATATAAAAAAATAAGAGTTTCAAAAGGAAAAGAGTATATGTTTAGTTGTTTGATATCTTGGTTGTTCTTTAGCAACTGAGTTGAGGCACAAGCTGAGCCTGGTGCCCTAAAGTCATCTGGTTTGGGAGCCACCGGCCCAAAAGCCCATTACATGAACATAATGCCATAAGTCATAAGCTTGGGTATATCAGTAATGGATCAAGGAAGTCGAGAACCTGCTCGCATACTAAAAACCTTCGGTTATATCGCAAAATGTCTGAAAAAAAGAAAAACCTGTATTAACTTTACCACCTCTTGGAATCCTTTTAAGAGCCAGAATTTAAAAAAAAATTGAAAGGGTTCTTGACCTTCAAACTCGAGTAGTAGTCTACCAATAGGCAGCTGTCATTAGACACAGTCCTCAAAAATTAGTTTGCATTCAGAATTCGCTAATAGATTAATTCACTCGTCGTTTCCTAGTGTTCTATCCAAACGGCTAGCTCTGAAGGCTGATCATTTTCATTGTTATTACGTGTCTATCTATAGTCCTATGTGCTTCAACTCTCAGAGCTCGGAGAGTTGAATTACTTCGTTAAATCTAGCATTGTCTGCATGTGTCTGTGTTTGAGACCCCTTGCACTCCAGTATAGACCTGGTGGTATTCCAGTCTCCTAAAACCATCTACAGGGCTTCTCGTGGGTGTTGAACCAAAGTTTGCCACAAGGTTTCCCTCTGGTGAGCAAAATTCTGGCCATATAACCCTGTTACCATAACAACTCCCTCCTTGATAACATCTACCAAAATTGTCATGAGTTGCTCTGTGGCCAACACCACTTGTACCTTCACAGCCTTTGAATTCCACATACATATTCGACTCCTTTTTGCAACTTCAGAGTTCCCCATGATTTCATACATTGGCAATACTCTTTTTATAATCAAAACCATACTCTCCAGAGCTTTTGCTTAAAAAAAAAATGCAATATCAACTCTGTGTTGACTCAAAGTCTCTCTGATAATCTTTCAAGTCCATTTCCTTCCCAAACCCCTAATGTTCTATGCCATCATTTTCATTTGGAAGAGTTGGTGTTGAAGGGTTTATTTCTCTAGGGAGGGATTGTGTTCTTCTCATCTCCTCCTCCTCCTGAGGTTCCATCAGTAGCCGATACACCTGCTGTACCCCTGGGGAAGCAGGAGTTGAGGCTCAGCCAAGTAGGTGGTTTCTACATGGAGAGTCCCTTGCCTACGTTTTTTTTTTTTTTAAATTTGGTGACACCTGGCCTCTAGAACCATTCTATCCATCTCCTCTCGACAGTTTGAGAGTTTTACTCATGAATTTTCCTGGCAAAAGTGTTTTTGGTGCAGGTGATTTTTTCATAAACAAAACAATAAAAAAAAAGAGGAAGAAGTTTAAGATAAGAATAGTTAAGATAAGAATAGTTAGAGATGGAAAAAAACAAGCGATCTTTTTCTGTTATGAAGTTAAAAACAAGGACAGATGGAACAAAAGAACGCTAGAGGAAGGGCTTTTGGTGCAGGTGATTTTTTCATAAACAAAACAATAAAAAAAAAAGAGGAAGAAGTTTAAGATAAGAATAGTTAGAGATGGAAAAAAACAAGCGATCTTTTTCTGTTATGAAGTTAAAAACAAGGACAGATGGAACAAAAGAACGCTAGAGGAAGGGCTTGAACCTTCGACCTTATGGTTAACAGCCATACGCTCTAACCAACTGAGCTACTCCAGCTGACGGGTTAATCTGGGTGAATTTAGTTTATACGTCATTTTAAACGTGTCAACCTCGTTGGATTTACATTTGGATATGGCTTTTGGATTAAAGGCTACATATTACAGGATTCGAATTTATCCAACCTGGGCTGGATGTAAGCACCGAAGACCTAATCCAACGTAAGGTGAGATCATTCGAATCACGTTAGGCTTCGGCAACTGCAAGGAATTTTATGAATAGATGAGCTTGAAAATAAGGTAAGATTAGGGATGGCAGTGGGGCGGGGCGGGGGACAAGGTTTCCACCCCCGCCCCACCTCAAAATTTTATCCTCCACCCCCTCCCCGCCTCCGCGGCGGGGATGGATTTTATCCTCCACCCCCGCCTTCATCCCCGTTTCATGTCCTCCACCCCCGCCCCGTCCCCGTCCCCGTCCCCGTCCCCGCCCCGTTCCCGTCCCCATCCCCGCCCCGCCCCCGCCCCATCCCCGTCCCCGTCCCCGTTTGTCAAATTGCATCCCTACTTAGAAATCATTCACGTTAATATTTCAGTTAATGATAAATGAATTCATCCACATGGAAAACAGGATCTCCCCGCCTTCATAGCCCAGACAAAAATTAGATTTTACTTGTGCCTAGTAAACTAATACATAACATCCATGGATCATGTTCTACAAGATATTGAATGAACTCAGTTCCTCATCCTCCAATTTTTTTTGAACTGGAGAATATTATTTAATAATTAGAAAAATGAATATGCAAATAAGTTGATCTGAAATGTTAAAAAAAATTAAGCCAAATCAAACAACTACTATAAATGAAAAAATTAACCTATTGAAACCTGCTTTATAATCACAGAAAAATGTGTCCACTATATGAGAAGATTTGACAGCACAAGCAAAACCACAGAGTGCAACACAAATTTAAAACATGAAGGTCCATAAAAAAAGCAGGATGAAAATATTGCCCTTATGCTTCTTCAGAATGTCAAGCAAAACCCTAGTCCAGTAGCCACGATAACTTAGATTACCAAGATCGGAGAGTGGTCTCTCAGGTGTCCCAACCTTACCTTCTTTTTTTGATAGTTCATACGCTGACAAACAAACAATGCATCAGCCATGTCAAAAGTTGTTTTTAAGATCTCAGAAGATGTCAAACAATGCATCAGCCATGGAAGGAGGGAGAGATCGTGTCGGCCAACGGTGGTCGGTGTCGGCAAACGGTGGTCGGCGTCGGCCAACGGTGGTCGGCGACGACCAACGGTGGTCGGCGACGGCCCAGCTCCAATGATAATGCGGATGGGGAAGGGGAAGAGGCGACGGCCCGGCTCGGCGGCTCCAGGGTTAGGAAATTAGGGAAGGGAGTTAGGGTTAGTAAACATGTAGAAAAATATAAAAGGTTGGGTGCGGGGATGGGGCGGGGCGGGGCCGGGATGGGATGGGTCGGGGGCGGGGCGGGGATGGGGCGGGGCGGGGTGGGACGGGGGAACGTGCCAGTCCATCCCCGCCTCCACCCCCGGACGGGGATGGATTTTAACCTTCGTCCCCGCCTCCATCCCCGTTTCATACCCTCCATCCCCGGTCCAAACGGGGCGAGGCGGGGCGGGGCCCCGCTTTCCCCCGGTCCACTGCCATCCCTAGGTAAGATTGAGTGCAATTTACAAATTGAGTTGGGAATGAATAGGAAACCGGTTTCCATGGAACACGAATCAGGTGATACGCCAAAACACAAAGGAAACATGTTTTGATATATCACTTGATCTGTTATTCTCTCTCTCTCTCTCATAGTAGACCTACAGGAAGTCATTCTCCCATGACACTTATGAGTAGGGCTGCAAAGGGATCGGATATGGTTGGATATACGATCTGAGTATAACATATTTTTTCGGATATGGATCCTTTAAGTACAAACTAAATGTGAATTCGGATCGGATTCAGATCTGTTCAATCAGATCACTTTCAGATTCTGATCAGCATTATAAGTCTGATCTGGAGTTGATCCGAATCAAAATCTGACCCAAATGCATTATTTTTGCATGTAAAATAGCTTGTTTTGTTGTATTTTTTTTTCTGGATCCAATAATACAGCGTGCATTTCTGATTAGGATTCAATATAACCTCCTCGGATGTAGATCCGGATTTGGATCTTCAGTATGCATTTTGGATTCAGATTCGGATCTGACATGATCCAGACCAAATCTGACCCGTTTTCATCCCATACTTGTGAGTGAAAGTGAAAGTGAAAGTGCTTCCATATGGGCAGGGCTGCACAAGGAGCCAAGCTAGCTCGAGCTTGGCTCGATTAAATCTGACCCGGACTCTTCCAAGTAAATAAACGAGTCAAGCTTGATCAGGTGTTTGAGCTTGATTAAACTTGATTAGCCCGATGAAGCTCGATTAATGGAGTCATATGGAGACTATTTTTAGGGTATGTACTATTTTTGTTGGTTAAAAATCATAAAACCTGCCTTTAGCCAAGTGGGTTCGGGGTTCAAATCCCGCCCTCTACTCATAAATTTCTTTTTTTTAATGTAATTTAATGCGGCTTGAGCCGAGCCAAGGCAGGCTCAAGCTTGAACTCGAGCCGAGTTAATACACAACTTTTCAAGCTCGGCTCGTGTGCACCCCTACCTATGGGGGGTGTAACACCAGTTTTTTCATAAGAAACAGAAGACTTTGCATGGAATCAGTGGGCCCCGCCACTTCTTTCTCACGAGATTACTCGTGAGAAAGAGGCCCTCTTTCTTATAAAAGACGGCCTCTTTTTACAAGAAAAAGGCTGAATCAAACGCCCCCTACTTTTCAAACTCGATCCTGAGGCAGTCATTATCAGGGATTAGCAAGAATCATAAAAGCACATTTTTTGGTGATTCACGGAAAAGATTTGGGGACGCTAAGAGGATGTTTGGAAGCATGGAAATGTAGTTCTCTGAAACGCATTTTTACTCGTGTACTCCGGGAAATGATGAAATAATTATCTCATTGTGAGTTTTGCTCTGGATTATCTTTTCTTGATTGGAAACTATTATCAGATCTCTACTGCATTTGCTACAACTCTCTGTCACGGCTGACATCCTTGAAGCTCTGTTTTGTCAATGGAAGCCAGCATCGACTTGAAACAGCAACAATGGCAACAAATTTTTGCTCGGAAATTGAGAGCGTTCATTAGCAAGAATAATACATTTTTACACAGAACACAAACTTTTATTGTTCATAAAGAGTAAAAAAGAAACGATATATATATATATATATATATATATATATATATATATATATATATATATATATATATATATAGAGAGAGAGAGAGAGAGAGAGAGAGAGAGAGAGAGAGAGAGAGAGAGAGAGAGACGAAAGTAATTCAACATTACCACTCATGAAGATCAACAAAATGTTGAACCCATGAACTGAACAAGAACAAAAGCCAAAACAAATAAAGAAAGCACAAGAGAAAGAACATTAGACAGATAAAATGGGCTCACGCCATAGCCGCTTAACCAGATTGTGACAAAAGATAGGTAGCATCAGTAGGAGGGAGTGGAAGATCACTAAGATGCATACGCAAGATCGCATAAACATCTACCAAAATTTTATGCACCAGGTTTTGAATGTTAACTCGAATATGACGAAAATGAGCATCGTTTCGCGCCATCCAAACAAACCACCAAGAGGTAAGCAACCACGTCCGCCAGATGAACCTCCACCTCTTGCTGCGCCTAATACAAACCGGCCCCAAGATCAGATCTAGCGCAAATGACTCCTCCTTAACAAATACTTCCGGATGCCTCCAGGTCCTACTAAAGATTTCCATAAATATTGGGCAAGACCAGAAAAAGTGAAACGTCGATTCTTCTGCAGCTTGACAAAGCACGCACCCGGAGAGAGAGAGAGAGAGAGAGAGAGAGAGAGAGAGAGAGAGAGAGAGAGAGAGAGAGAGAGAGAGAGAGAGAGAGAGAGTCACTAGAATATGAGAACTAATGTGTCTACCGCTATTTTCATGGAATTTTTGTTCTTTTCTCTTGAATCTAACCGTACAGATATGCTCTACATTCTTGGTTTTAGGTTTTATAAGAACTTGCTATTGAATCATCCAATTTTGATGCATAAAAGAATTTTTTTTAAGGCATCGAAATCAATGGTTCATAATCTTCATAAATATTCAAGCATTCAAAAATTGCATTTTTTCGTCGAAAATACATGATCCAATGGTTGATTCCTAGCAAATTCACCATACCAAGCACATTCACATGGTTAGATTTGCCAAAAAAGTGTTGAAAATGCCCATATTCCTACTTCTCATATTCTAGTGGCGTTTGTTTCAATTTAAAACTGATCACCAAGCCCGTGGTTACATTTTCTAGTTTATAGTACCTATAGTATTATATATTCCTATAAGGTAACCATTCAACACCAGATTTCCTCTTTTATGTTTCTTACACATGGATGGTGCTAGGAACCAGGAAATATGATTTTTCACCTGTAAGCCAAGATAGCACGAATTATATGGCAGATAGGACTGTACAAGGTATGGTGCAACATAGCAGCTGAAGCTAATGTCCGCACTAACTTTTGATAGTAATAACAGAACCAAATCACATTACTATAGCTTGGTAACCTTCTCCTTCCTCTTTCCTCGCAGTGTAGACCGCCCCAATGACAAAAACTATAGCTACACATACAAATAATAGCATTGCTGCAAAAGTTGACAACTCATGTGTTGGCTGGACGATCTTATTTCCCTACAACCACAAACAAAAAGAAAAGAACAAGTATTTTCATCACTAGCATGAGCACACCAATCTTTAGAAAAAAAAAGTGTATGATGATTAACAGTGAAACAGCAGGTGTCCTCACATATTCCCTTTACAACGTAATTGAAGTATAAGCTAGAACATGCCATGCTAGGGCTTTATTTGTTTCACCCATTTCACACATGAAAATGGGTGGTTTAAGTATGACCCCCCCTCATTTTCATATGCAGGTGAAACAAACATGTCTTCATTTTCCTGTGGGGCCCACAGTCAACAAGGGTTTCTTTTCAATTTTCATGATGATTGTACATTTTAATACGGAAATTCATTCCCCCCCCCCCCCCCCCCCGGAATAGAGATGTCCTTCCCATGATGGGATGCCTTTCCCATGGTAGTGCATCCTTATTGGTAGGAATGAAACAAACTAAGCTAAGTATTCATCTCTTTTGATTCTTTTAACCGAAGAACTCATGCAAAATCACTTCTTGTAGTGACTGGTAAGCTCACGCCATCTCGGCAGTCATTTGTGTGATGGCTACAGAGATCCTAGATATGGTTAGAATATGATTGAAGCCGGAGCTTCTGAGGATGATTTTGATCCTAACATGTCTAGGATCTACTTGGGTTGTTGGGAATTCATTTATTGGAATGCTGAAGCATGAGGAAGAGAGGCCTTACAACATAGTGTGCAGTAGTATTTGTTGGATTGGCCACGAGAATGTAGAATAGGGCCATGACTCCAGTGTGAATTTCAGAACTGCTGTAGTTGGACTCCAGTGTCAAGGTCTCGCCATCCCAAACTTTGACAGATCCTGGTTGAGGATAGCAAGTGGTCATCCCGACAATGTAGCCAGCTTCATTCCCAGCTTCTTTTCCATGTCCATACATTGGTAGCGAAGTGCATATGATTCTGCCATCCTGCAACTCATTATATCACATAGTTGACAAATGTTAATGATAAAATCATTATAAACTTCCCGAAATAATGTTCTTGAATTGGTGTACTAAATCCTGCTACCGAGAAATCATGAAAGAATATTCCAGTAACTTGAAATTTATTTTTGAAAAGAGTCTAGTGTTGGTTGCTGTATTAGCACACCACAAGCCAGTGCAATACATAGTTGACAAATGTTAATGACAAAATCAACATAGACTTCCTGAAATGATATTCTTGATGACATGGTTATTGGTGTACTAAATCCTGCTACAGGGAATTCATGAAAGAATCCAGTAAATTGAAAATTATATTTTGAAAGTAGTTTAGCGTTGGTTTCTGTATTTGCATAAACCAGTGCAATACAAACAGTTTCTCACCTTGTCTTCTTTCGTATAAAACAGAGAGGCTAAAAAAATAGTCACGAAAACTTTTTGGGCACTTTATTGACAAATTGTAGACAGAAAATATTCACAAATTCACGGTGATGAAAGAGAACATAATTTCAAGATCTGTAAAATGAAATATGACTCCAACTTTTTTGCAAAACTTAAAAGCACTTTTATACAATCATTGTTTTATTTTATAGATGTTCGATGAAGAGTTGCTTGGCAAAAGCCATGTAGTAAAAAGACTTCCAATAATAACTGCTACAAGCCACACCATATTTATTAGACATGAAGCTATAATGACTGAATGTTCATATTACAAAGGGTTTCTGGTAAAAGTCACATGGAAAGAGAAAAAGGAAAAAGAAAAGGTAAAAGATTCTAATTCTCTTCAATACTGTGAGTTACTCCCCTCTCTAATATTGTTAGTTATTGCCAGCCACTTTTCTCAGTTAATCGACCTTCCAGTTATTGATATTTCGGTCTTTGATCTTTTATTTTCTAATACGATTATTATTGCTGTGCATGTGCTCTGTTGAATAATCAATAAGAATAATTTTGGATTCCCTCAAAATTTTATTTGCAGCTTTAAGGGCATGTGATTCCTGAACAAGAAATCTAAATTTACAAAATCGTGAAACCCGTGTGTGGTTTCCAACAGGTACATAGGCTATGATATTGAAAGCATGTTCTTGCAATTACCATGTGGATTTCAAGATTGATAGCACTTTGATAAACAGAGCACAGGAATCAACAATGATGGTGGTCATCATCTGCTTACATTTTATTCACATGCTTATCTTGAGGTTGACTTACATTTGGGAACTGGAAGATTTCTTTCTACCAAGTTTAATGCATTAGACAGTGCAGTGGCTATTCTATTTTTATATTGTAATTTGCATGGTATGAGATTGCCTAAACATTATGTCATTAATTTCAAAAGTATTTTGATTACTGATTGTAGTTGTACTAACTCCGCCTGTGTAGTTATACACTGCCGGTCCCAAGCCCGGATAAAGGAGGAGGGTTGCGGTAGGCCTGTGACAGCCAGCATAAAAACTTTGTCATATCCTATGAAAATGAACCAATATGAGAATTTCGTTGGGGCGTTCCCTACTGAGCGACGCGTTGTACTCTCTAGGCCCGGAGGCAGTGATAAATGTGCAAGGGTTGCTAGGTCGTCGCCCAGAAGCGACGCGTCACACCGGCGCCCGGGTGTGGTGTCAAATAGGCAAGGGTTCCCTCACTTTGTTGGACGGGTGGGGGTAAAGAAGTTAGTCCAAGACCATAAAATTAGGTTAGCCACTTGGAACATAGGGTCTTTAACTGGTAAGTTGGTAGAGTTAGTAGATGTTATGTGTAGGAGAAAGATTGATATTTTATGTCTTCAAGAGACCAAATGGGTAGGTGAGAAAGCTAAAGTGATAGAACATTGGGGATATAAGATTTGGTATACAGGAATAAATAGGAATAGGAATGGAGTAGGGATTGTTATGAGTCGTCAGTTTATAGATAATGTAGTTGAGGTCCGTAGGAAGGGTGATAGAATTTTACTTATTAAATTAGTATTAGGTACGGATATTATTAATATTATTAGTGTTTATGCACCTCAAGTAGGTTTAGATGATTCCATTAAGCATCAATTTTGGGAAGATTTAGATGGAGTAGTACAAGAGACATCTTATGGAGAAAAGCTTTTCATCGGCGGTGACCTTAATGGACATGTAGGCATTAGTAGGGATGGATTTGAGAATATCCATGGAGGCTATGGTATAGGAGAAAGAAATGAAAGTGGAGAAAGGATTTTAGATTTTTGTTTGTCCTATGATATGATCTTAGCAAACACTTGGTTTAGGAAGAGGGAGTCTCACCTAGTAACATTTAAAAGTGGGGTTAATACGAGTCAGATAGATTTGTTCCTACTTAGAAAGAGAGATAGGGGTTGTTGCATCGATTGTAAGGTTATACCAGGAGAAAGTGTAGCTACACAACATAGAGTCTTAATTTTAGATCTTAGAATTAGACAATGCCGCAAAAGAGATAGACATAGGATAGATCCTAGAATTAAGTGGTGGGCACTGAAAGGAGCTAAACAAGGAATGTTTGTAGAGCAGGTAGTTAAGGAAGTTGATTGGTGTCTCGAGGAGGATTCAAAATCAATGTGGAATAAGATAGCGGGTGGTATGAGAAAAGTAGCTAAGGAGGTATTGGGTGAGTCTAAAGGCGGTGCACCACTAGGTAAGGATACATCATGGTGGAACGAGGATGTCAAATTAGCTATTAAGGTTAAAAGAGAGTGTTATAGAAATCTAAGTAAGAGTCGTGATAATGAGAATTTGGAGAAGTATATGATAGCAAAGAAGGAAGCTAAAAAAGTTGTTCGAAACGCGAGGGCTAAGGTATATAAGGAGGTTTATGACAAGTTGGATACCAAAGAAGGCGAGAAGGATATTTATAGGCTTGCAAAGATGAGAGATAGGAAATCGAAGGATTTGGGTATGGTTAGATGTATCAAAGATGAAACGCAAAGGGTTTTAGTCAAAGATGAGGAGATTAAGGAGAGATGGAAAGATTATTTTGATAAGCTATTTAATGATAGTCATGCTCAAGATCTTGGAGACTTCTCCATTCCTTTTCATGAGATAAATCGTGACTTCATGCGCAAGATTCAAAAGAAAGAAATTGCAGAGGCTTTGAAGAAAATGAAATCAAGAAGGGCAGTTGGCCCAGATGGTATACCTATCGAGGCTTGGAAATGCTTGGGAGAGAAAGGTTTAGAATGGTTGACAAATCTTTTTAACTTGATTTGGCGAACAAATAAGATGCCTAATGAGTGGAGGAAGAGTACTTTGGTGCCTTTATATAAGAATAAAAGTGATATACAAGATTGCACAAACTATCGTGGTATAAAACTCATGAGTCATACTATGAAACTTTGGGAGAGGGTGATTGAGTCTAGGTTGAGGAAGGTTGTCATGGTATCGGAGAATCAATTTGGTTTTATGCCTGGAAGATCAACTATGGAAGCTATACATCTTCTTAGACAACTTATTGAAAGATATAGAGAGAGGAACAAAGATTTGCATATGGTTTTTATTGATTTAGAGAAGGCATACGATAGAGTACCTAGGGACGTTCTCTGGTGGACAATGATGAAGAAAGGTGTTTCTCTCAAGTACATTAGTATAATTAAAGATATGTATGAAGGAGTAGTAACCAATGTCCGCACTTGTGGAGGGGTGACAACCAATTTTCCGATAACGATTGGGTTACATCAAGGATCTGCTTTAAGCCCTTTCCTATTTGCGATAGTGATGGATGAGCTTACGAGATCAATTCAAGAAAATGTACCGTGGTGTATGTTGTTTGCTGATGATATTGTTTTGATTGATGAGTCTAGAGCTGGGGTTAATGCTAAGTTAGAATTATGGAGACAGACATTGGAAGCTAGAGGTTTTAAGTTGAGTAAGAGTAAGACTGAATATATGGAATGTCGGTTTAGTAAGCAACGAAGTAATGAGAGTGTAGTGAAGCTTGGTGAGCAAGATATACCGGTGAATGATTATTTCAAATATTTGGGATCCATCATTCAAAAGTATGGAGAAATTGATGGAGATGTAAATCATAGGATAAAGGTTGGGTGGATGAAATGGAAAAGTGCTACTGGAGTGTTGTGCGATCGTAGAATGCCATTGCGGTTGAAGGGAAAGTTTTATAGGACGACTATTAGACCCGCTTTACTATATGGTACGGAATGTTGGGCTGCCAAGAGACATCATATTCAAAAAATGAGTGTAGCTGAGATGCGGATGCTTAGATGGATGTGTGGAAATACAATAAAAGATAAGATTCGGAACGAAGAGATACGTAAGAAGGTAGGTGTTGCACCCATTGAAAATAAGATGCGAGAGAATCGTTTACGGTGGTTTGGACATATTCGGCGAAGGCCTAATGATGCTCCAGTTAGAAGGTTGGAGAAATGGGAAAATATATTAGTTAAAAGAGGTCGGGGTAGGCCTAGGAAGACTTGGATGGAGATGATAGGAAAGGATATGAATGCTTTGAACCTCACCAAGGACATGGCGTTGGATAGAAATGATTGGAGGAAAAGGATTCATGTGGAAGACCCAAAATGAATTTCTTTTTTGGTTCATATCGCTGACCCCAATTGTTTTGGGATGAAGGCGTAGTTGTTGTTGTTGTTGTATTGTAGTTGTACTAAAAAATCATGATCCTGACGTGAATGCAAAAATGACTTGAAAAAAATGCTTCCTAAATATATTAAAATTCTACGCAAAGAGCATGAGTCGCATTACAAAGATCTGTAAGGTATTTGAAGTTCACAGTTGATTCTGTTATAGTGTTATTCACTATGTGCATGCACACATGCACACAGGCAGAGAACATGCTTCCAAAAATATGCAGAGTTTTCAAATTTCTGGGGTTGATTTAAACGACAACAATGTCTTATGCAAACAGTAGGAGAAATGGTTGAACATCCTACCTGACCATAAAGAGTAGCACCAATCCCACCAGTATGCTGGTGTGCAACACCATAAATGACATCTCCGCCATGCGGTATTACCATGGTTGCTCTTTTGCTATCTATGCAATCATTAACCGTGCCTTCTTTTCCACACGGTTCAACACTGTATTCCACCTGCAACCAGTTGAAAACTAAATGAAACAATTTAGATTAGAACATAGTGTGGGCTTATTTTATCACCGACCATCATTTCTCTCAAGAAGAGAGCACTGGAAGACACCCTAGTTCTTCCTTCCTACTGAAATTTTCTAATTGGTTACAATGCTGTTAGAATCATTCTCTCAACACACAGCTAGGAGTCCTTTTCATTTCCTCCAGTCAATCAGTGACAAAGTAAACATAATTATTTCAAAATTGGATCTAAATTGGAGTGACCTGCATGTACACAAAGAAAACAGACATTTGTACAATTAAGTTTAACCTTACAAGATTGGAGATGCGAGAGAAAAATTATGACTCATATCACTAAAGACATCCAAGGACTTAGGTATACTGCAGTCTCAAGCAAGCCTGTGTGGCACTTGCTTCCGCAGAAATTGATTCAATCCTACTCACACATAGAATTGGTTACGCAAATCCTAAAGCTAACTTCATGCTTAAATGCCTTAAAACTGCCTTGCATCACATGACCTGTGGATCTAAAAAGACTTGGCTCTGTTTGGGAGCCGGAGTTGGGGAGAAGATAAGAGGGGGTGACGGGAGTGGAGAAGAAAATGGGAGACGAGGCTGCAGTTGCCGAGGATGAAAATGGGCCATCTCCACTCCCAACACCACTCTCTTATCCCAAAACAGAGTTCCCCAGCACCTGTGGTAGTAGGTGGTATTTATTAAATCCTCGGCTCCAAACAGAGCCTAAAGATTTTGGACCCTACCCCAAGTCCCACCCCGATGGTCACCTGAGTTGCGTCATATTTCCTTCTATTTCTAACCTAAATATATCCAGCATATAGGAATGTGAATACTGAAAACATCTATATGGAATGCATAACCTTGAAACTGTGAAACCTGCATATAATGTAGAATAACATAAAAACAGCAAATTGGCACCAATTTACAGGAAGCAGTTCAGGTTGATTTCACACACACAAAAAAAAACTCTTGTAAAATTGAACTTCAGTAATTCTCAACCCAGAAGAGAAAAAAAAAACATGAGAAAAGAGAAAAGAATGACCAACTTCAACCAGTCTGGACATCAACAAAACGTGATTTGGCCAAATATCCGCCCAAAAAAGGAAAAAAAAAGAAAAGAAGTATAATATGTACCTGGCAACCGATGAAATCATGATGATCTGTTCTATTGACTACTATCATTCCACTATCAGTAACATCAAATATATAAATCTTAGCAGGGACAATGCCCTCATCCCACTCCACCCATTTCACAGTATATCTCAAGTACAGTCCCCTCTTAACTATCTCAAAGCCTTTTCTCAACCTGCATTGTGTCTCATCATAGCAGCAATATAGGCCACCCACGTAATCCTTCATCAATGGCCTCCCATACTCATCCTTGGTCACATTATATAGACCACACCTGCACTCTGTACACCCCAACCGGTTCACCACTCCTCTCGTATCGATGGCGTGCACATTCAACAGCCATTTCTCCTCATACCCATCAGGAATTTCAGCTGGATTTCCAACTTCAATGCCGTAAGGATCCGGCACGTAAGTTTCGGTCCGGCGAGTCTCTGATCCAAGGCCAAAGTACTGATCAAGAACATGATTATGACAAACTCCACTGTTCCTGACTGGTATAACTTTAGACCAGTTGCCAGAAGACCCCACAGGCTCATAATATCTCAACACAACCCAGTGATGGAGGTAAGTCTCATGGAGAGGGACTGAATTGCCTGCTTCATCAACTACTTCAGCATTGAACTCTTTGATGGCAATGTGGCCTCTCGGGAAGTCGATATCGAAGTAGAACTTGTTCTGTACTGATCCAGGGCCATGAGAGAACTTAGGTGACAAGAAGACTGCAGACTTCCAATTGGTTTCATGATCTCCTGGTGGGTGTGGAGTTATTGTAAGAGCTTGTGAGGCATGAATGGATGCAACAATCAACAAGGATAATAACAGTAACAACCAATTGGAACCCATCAACACCCTTGATCTTGAGCTGCAATAAAAATATATCAAAACTAAGATCAGAAACAGATACCATGGTTCTCTCCAATGTAACAAACTTTGACATGGGTAAAATCTCGCAATAATTTGAAAACGTTTGTTTTTTCCAGAAAATCTCAAGAAAATACCCAAATAAATGTAGAAAAAACAAAACGTGTTTTTATTGTTGTGACAAAATCGTGATATTAAAAAAGGAGATATTTCAAATTTCCGTGTTTTTCATCATAATATCGGCATTTGGAAACCTTGTGAAAATCACGATATTTATCGGCGATATGTAGTTAGACTCTCTCACTCACTCACCCAGCGAAGGACAAAGGGAACAGTGATGAAACGGATCGGATTTCAGGATGTGACCAGAACAGCCCTTCAATTAGGGGTGGGCAACGGATGGCCCAATGGGCCAAGCCGACCCGGCCTGACATGGGCTGGGTTTGGGTCAAGGTTTTTGGCCCGGGCCCATTAGCAACCAGGCCAAAACCCCGCCTGATATATATGTGGGTTGGCTCACGGCTATCGGGCTGACATGACGAGACTGAGATATTTATTAATTTTTGATAATATAAAAATTTTAAAAAATTAATTAATTGCATAGTAACTTGGTAACTATTATTTACTTAATTAGTTACATTAATTTTATAAAAAAACTAAAAGGATAATTAGTTGGGTACATGAAAACTTGTTAATTATTTATTATTTACTTACTAATTAATTGAGTTTGGGTCAGGTATTATTTACCTACTAATTAATTGAGTTTGGGTCGGGTTCGGCCCACTTTACATTGACCCAATGAACCAATAGGTCGAGTCATGGGATGTTATTCAAACCTGATCCCGTTAAGAACAGCATCAAAATCCAGCCAGTTAGTAAATGGGCAGAGCCATCTCGGGGCCTGGCCGCACTTAAAGCCTGACAAGCCAAGCTCTAAACGGGCCTGAGCCAGGTCGGCCCAGCCCGATGCCCACCCCTACCTTCAATTGGTAGTGTTCGGACCTGGTCCTGGTCAAAGATCGTGTAGACCAATGGGTAAGATTTGTCTATAGATCCGTGTGAAACCCATAATGGATTAGATAGGAAATTTATATCCAAAGATAAAATGGATTGGAACTAAATCAAGGAAACCAGTATCTGAATTGGCCATGTCCTATTTGAAACCAGACACGTCATTTTTTTTATGACAAAGAACCCTTGCCGAGAACCGGACTACTTAATGGACCTGACTCCAGTGAGGCAAACCCTGGGTAGAGCCCACAACTACCTTGCCTTAGGCCACCCGTCTTTGAAAGCTATAGACACGTCCCTGCACCATCGGGTTCGATCCTTCGCCTTCATCTCAATGCCTTGACAACCACCCCGTTAGCCACACAGGCGACCCTTCCGTGGTAGATAGACAGTCATTTTCAATCACTCTCTTACTATAAATTAGATTGTCGGCCACAAACTAACCTATTCAATCTAATAGCCCAGCTACCAAACCTTTTCACTGGATCCGGATCCAAACAGAGTCTGCAGTTTGTGATCCGGAAAACAAAACAAAGAATATCACCAACTGGGGGGCTCAGCGTGGTTGGTAGGAGCCGTCAGTGAACGTCTCCTTGTTGTGGGACGTTGCAGGTTCAAAACCCAGTGGTACAGTTCTGGTGGGGTCTGTCTAACCCCAGCTTGCCTTTCAAAGAAAAAAAATTATCAAGATTTTTCAGCTAGAAATCAGTAAAAATGAAAATCTCATCCGATGATGGATCGATCAATTATCAACCCATGGTGAGATTTTTGTGCTCTTTTTTCCTCCAGAAAAAAAAGAAAGGAAAACAAGGAAAGTTTTTTTTTTAAGTAATTCACGGTTAAAAACCAAGCGAAATGACGAAAACAGTCTCCATCATTCTCTTCGATCACCAGGGAAATCCCTGAAAACAACAGAAATTAGAAAACCAGTAGGGGTAATCCGGTCAATAAAAAATCATCGGAACGAGCACGAGATCGCTCCCTCTGAAGTGAGGAAGTCCCAAATCTCAACTCGAATTCCCCAAGGGCTCAAATATTTTCCTAATTGACCAAACTAACCACGACGTTTTTTTTCCTTCCTCAATGAAAATAAACGTAACAGGAGAGAAAAGCCAATGGTATTATTATACGCAATCTTCAGGTAACCCAGAGGCCAAAATTGTCATATTCCATCCCCCGACGTCACCGGGGTAGCCGCTTCTTCTTTTTTCCGGCGTCCGCGGTGGGACGAAAACAGGGATAATCCGAATAATAAAATAACCCAAAAAGGAGAAAATCGGAGAAAAAAGTGAAAGAAATCTTATCGATCGCCATGATAAAAGCAAAAAAGAGAAGAACTATCCACAATTAAGAAAAACCAACAAGAAAATCGAGAATTTAATCGGAAAATCGACTTTAAAATCTATCGAAGAAGCGTACCTTGTTCGATTGCCTGGAGGAGAAGAAGAATTGAGAAGAGAAAAAATTAATCGAATTTTCTCCCTTTAGTTTTCAGCCTCCTCGAGTTCGAGAGAGTCTCGGAACATTGGGTGTCGTTGATGATTTATTAGGTGGTACTTGGATCAGATTTTTTGGGCATGGTATTAGGTCTGGATCCGGGTCTAATCGAATCCACTATAAGAAAAACATACTTTGACCCGATAAGAACTACATGAAACACACCCGGACCATACCCTGTAAAACCATTTTTTTATGGTTTTTACATTGAAAAAATGCAGGTCTTAATCAAAACTCGGGTCGGGTCCAAGTCTGGTATAAAATTTCACAAACTATACCCGGGTCCATGCATTAATAGGACCTTCAGGTCCAGACCTAGGTCTTAATCGGATCTTCTTATTTATCATAATACCGGACCCTATAAGGTTTAGTTCTGGTCGGGTGCGAGTAAACTAGGTCCGTTGCCCCGTGATTCTTACATCCTCTTTTCATCCCTCACTTTCTTTCAAAATACGATCATGTCCTTAGAAACAGTCTTTGTCCCTGTTGAGCCCCATGTTTGATTGCGTAGAGCAGACAGAACTTTGTAGAACAGTCTTGTTTGGACAGTGCTGGCTGGGTGTAGAGGCGTCTAGACAAGTCGAGTTTTTATCCCAAAAGTTTCACTGTTTTTTTTTTAATTTGTCTCAAGCGTTCCAGATACCACTGCTCCAGGGAGAAGGGTGGAACCAATGTTGTAAGTATCCTTATCGGCCCCATGTCGTTTTGGCCAATGAATCGACCCGATATCGATACTCAAGTGAATCGTTTTGAATCGACTAAAAAATAATTAAAAATATTACATGTCAATCAGAATGTGGCACGTGTTAAAACCATTAAAATAATATCAAAAAATAAATTTAAGTATTTTTATATTTATTAAAAAATAGCCTATTCAGGAGTGAAGCGTATCGATTTTCTGCCGATAACCGATACAGGCACATACGCGCACCGATACTGACAACATTGGGTGGAACACTGCTAGATACTTAAAAGGTCCACTAAAAGCATTGTAGAAACCGCATTTATATGATCAAATTTACAGAAAATTCATAAGGCACAGATGAGACCTCAATTCAAAGTGTTTTAAGTAGGGATGACAGTGGGCCGGGCCGATGCGGGGCACAAATTTCTACTTTCGCCTCGTCTCAAAATTTTACCCTCCATCCCCGCACGGGTTTTGATTTTAACCTTCATATGTCCTCTATCCCCAGTTTAAACGGGGAAATGCGGGGCGGGGCGGGGCTCACTACTCCCGATCCATTGCCATCCCTAGTTTTAAGTGTTTTGGCTGGAAAACAAGACCATTCACTCATGTCTTGGCTCATGTTTGAACTAGTAAAATAGGCTCGGCAAAGTCCAACACAACCAACTAATGTTAACTCGTCTCATCTCGTAATACATATATTTTATATCATTGAGTGAAGATGAATGAAGTGTTTGGCTTGCAAGCGATAAGTTTAGAGTTCAAATCTTCAAACAATTATTTATTTTGTAAATGAGCCAGTTAGAGCTTGGCTTAGCAGGTTTAGTGCCCAAATTTTATTATTTTTAACTCTGAAAAAATATAATTTTATTGTAAATGAGTTAGCTCATGCTCGACTCTTTTAGCTTGAGCTTTTCATGAGCTCAAGCTTGGCTCAGTTAAATACAAACACTCTATGTTCAATTAGTTTAGCTTATTTACCAGCTCTAATTGTAATGGATGGGATGCCTAATTTGCTATCTTTATGTTTCAAAATTTTCTTGTACCTTAAAAAGATAAAAACAAAAAATTCATGTACTATTTTTCAAATTTCAACAATTAAAAAATGACAAATACCCGCCTAACTTATTCAAAATTTGAAATGATTCCTCCACTAAATTTCAACAATTAAAAAATGACAAATACCCGCTTAACTTATTCAAAATTTGAAATGATTCCTCCACTAAATTTGGCAGTACTTGATACAAGAGGCTTGGCTTGTTGCTTGCTGGTTGGAATTGGCTAAATCTGAGTGTCTTCAGACCTGGATCCAACGAGGAGGTGTGCCACGTAGATATTGGGTCCAAATGAATCTGTTTTTACGGTAAGAACAGATCCAAGTTTGAGTTTGGATTGCAAGAATTAAGTCAAGTAAAATAAAATCTTCATTTGGTTCTAAGTCAAACTCCATCTGGGAAACTTGAGTTTGGTTTATGAACTTTTAAGGTAGACCCAACTACCCAAGTTCATATGCTCCCAACTTGATTAACAATTCAGCCTTTAACTTAAAAAATGTCTAAACCATAGTTACTAGGAAATGAAATGGATACGAGAAGCGATGCGGGAAGTGGAAGTTGGAAAGTGAGATATAGTTATGAAGGGATTATGCAAGTGCACAAAAAATGAAAAGAAAACACAAAGAAATATGAAGCACAAAGAGAAGTAAATAACAAATGACATGAACACAAACACAAACACAAACACAAACACAAAACGATATAAAACCAACATGCAAGCATGTTATATAAAAATATAATTTTTGTAATATGAAAAACATAGGAAGTAACAAGAAGTGAGAGAAAACCGCTAAGTGAAAGGAATCGATTTGGAATACGAAAATAAAGCAAGCTTATCACTAAAGAGAATCAAATTTTCCATATTTTAGAAGCAGGTTTCCGAAAACTTTTTCTCCTTTTCAAAAAAGTGAGGAGTTTTCTGCTTTTGAAGCAAGCTTTCAAGGAAGTCAGTTTTTCCATGCAACAAGAAGTTTTTGTTAACTATGGTCAAAACCGCAGGCAGGTTATATGTTCCTCTCAGGTACAGTGTGTGTTCCTGGGTCCTCACTAAGCACCGCGTGACGCTCAGTGGAGTGTACAGGGGAATCATATACCGTTGTACATCATGCAGGCTGATGTACGGCTTCCCGGTAGCGCCACATGGCGCTCAATAGGGACCCCGAAACATGCATTGTAGCCAGGGGCGTAGCTAGGATTCATGTTAGGGGGGGCAAACAGGGGTGTAGGAAAAAAAATTATTTGTGCCATAGTCGGGGGTTCGGGGGCAGCGCCCCCGAAAATTTTTTTTTGAGATAAAATAAAAAATGGCTACAATTATTAATAAAAATCTATTTCATATGGACAAATCAAACTATTTGCTGCAGTCAGGGCTGGGCTACAAAAATGGATAAAAATCTATTTCATATGGAATCGGGGCTGGGTAAGGACTGGGCTTTTAAAAAAAAAAAAAATTAACTGTTTCGGGAGTCAGGACTGGGCTACAGCCCAGTTCTGCCCCCCCTAGCTACGCCCCTGACTGTAGCTACAGTGTGTGTTTCGGGGGTGCTCACACAACACCCTCTCGTCCAAACCTGTATTATACAGTTTGAGTGCAAGATTTGAGATGCCCACGTGTCAGCATCTTGACATCATTTTCCAATGGTTAGGATGCACGGATGATTAAAGCTATCATTTCTTAAATGACATGATTTGGCTTGCGGCATAACGTGAGCACTTATCGAAGAAAAAGAATGTGAGTTCTTGATTGCTGCTCTGACCTGAAACACAATCGTCAATTCTATATCTGCATCCCAAATACCATTGATGGGTTCTACTCCTACATGGGTCTCACATTTTTTTCAGAGCGTTGATACCTTGATTGAACGACATCTAAGGTTTTAAAATGAACAACTGAAAAAATAGTTCTTTCATGGTATTTAGGATGTCATTCATTGCATGGATGAATGACACAGGAGCAAGCACTGACCTGATATGCACTCAAAGAAAACAAAGTTGGGCGTGTCCAAATGTTGTTGGCAATTCATTTAAACTTTGGACTTTGGAGTGCATTGGTGTTACTCTGCAATAGAACAGAGGAAAGAACCACCGAGGTGGTATCCCATGTGGTAAGCAAGGTCCTTTGTTAAGCTGAACGCCCATGATTGAATCCCTCAGCCATATGGGGTGGTTGTTGCTATGGTAGGGTCCACCTAACCCTAGCTTGCCTTTCAAAAAGAGAGAGAGAGAGAGCCGAAAGTAATTCAACATTACCACTCATGAAGATCAACAAAATGTTGAACCCATGAACTAGACAAGAACAAAAGCCAAAACAAATAAAGAAAGCACAAGAGAAAAGAACATTAGACAGATAAAATGGGCTCACGCCATAGCCGCGTGCCCAGATTGTGACAAAGGATAGGTAGCATCAGCAGGAGGGAGTGGAAGATCACTAAGATGCATACGCAAGATCGCATAAACATCTACCAAAATTTTATGCACCAGGTTTTGAATGTTAACTCGAATATGACGAAAATGAGCATCGTTACGCGCCATCCAAACAAACCACCAAGAGGTAAGCAACCACGTCTGCCAGATGAACCTCCACCTCTTGCTGCGCCTAATACAAACCGGCCCCAAGATCAGATCTTGCGCAAAGGACTCCTCCTTAACAAATACTTCCGGATGCCTCCAGGTCATACTAAAGATTTCCATAAATATTGGGCAAGACCAGAACAAGTGAAACGTAGATTCTTCTGCAGCTTGACAAAGCACGCACCAACTCGGGAGTTGAATGCCCCACTTCTTTAAATTACTGTGGGTCTGGATCCTATCGTGCAAAATTAACCAAGCCAGGACTCGCAAACGGAGGGAAGGACCCTTCGCCCAAAGCACATCCTCGGGCAACCAATCAGCCCCTGGCGGTAGCAACGATCTATAGACTTTTTTGGTGAGAAACTCTCCGCTTGGTGCCAACGCCCACTGCAACCACTGACCAAAATTTCCGAAGACCTCAAAATGGTCTCTAAAGCAGGCTAAAGCCCTCAACCACGATTTACGCAAGTGCGAGAGCGCCAAACCTCGGGTTCCCAGACGAACCAGAATAAGAGTTGAATCCCCATATTTAGCAAGAAGAAAACTAGCACAAGGGTTATCCGGTTGGTGGGCCAACCAACATTGCTCGGTGACAAGAACAATGCTTTGCAGTCTGGGCACCGGGATGCCTAAACCACCCATATGCCAAGGTAGAACCACCGAACGCCAACCAATCAAGTGACGCTTACCTGTGAGTTTACACCCAGACCAAAGAAAGCCTGCCAGCAAGCGTGTCAGTTGCTTCTCTACTCCCACAGGCATCACAAACAGAGACATGAAAAATTCTGGAATAGTTGAAAGAACATGTCTGACTAAGGTTAGACGTCCAGCGCTAGAGCGATAAGACGACTGCCACGAAAGCAATTTGCGCTTCACTTTTTGAAGCGTCGGAGCCCAAGCCGCTGAAGATAGAGGCTTCACTTGTAACGGCAAGCCAAGGTACATAATAGGCAAGTCAGAAGTAGTGCAATTAAAAATTCTCTTTCCAGCTGCAAGCATATTGGCATTAACATTGAACATGGTAATAGAGCATTTGGTCTCATTTAGAGAAAGCCCAGACATGGAGAGAAAGAACTGAATGATAAGCTTGAACCTGAGCATCTGTTGAACATTTGCACGACCAAAAATGATCATATCATCAGCATAAGTAAGAATATGACCCGGGAAGTCGGAAACCTGCAAAGGATCAATGAAACCCGATACAACAGCCCGCTTAAGCAAGACCACAAGACCCTCAGCAACTGCATTGAACAACAAAGGTGATAGGGGGCACCCTTACCGTAAACCCTGCCCTAGCTTGAACCGGTCTCCTCTAATACCATTGATATTTAACATGGCCTGGGCATTTGAGACCAGCTCTCTCACCCAACCAGAAAAACGACGACCAATACCGAAATTTGCTAACATTTGAAATAAGAATGGCCAATGCACAGAGTCAAAAGCTTTATGAAAGTCTAATTTAAGGACAAAGTAAGGTTGACCACTATGCTGCAAGGAATGGACCACCTCGAACGCCATGATGAACGAGTGCTGGACCCTCTTATTACGGATAAAGGCAAACTGAGAGTCTGAAAAAATCTGGTTAGCCACCAATTTCAACCTATTCGCCAAAACTTTGGCAAACATCCGATAGAGAGCACTCATAACTAAGATAGGTCGGAATCGAGAAATATCATTGGCCTCATCATCTTTCGGAATGAGCGAAATAATAGCAACATGCAAATGATAAGGCAGTCTGGAGTTACGATGAAACTCATTGAACATACTCACCACGTCTGATTTAACACAGTCCCAAAAGATTCTAAAAAAGTTGACATGAAACCCGTCAATGCCAGGCGCTTTCCAACCCGACAGATCCTTAATGGCCGAAAAAATCTCATCTTCAGAGAACCTTCTTTGCATATATCTGGCTTGCTCAAGCTGAATTGAGCCAACTAGGAAATTACTAAAGACACCCTCCACAGTTAACGAAGCAGAATATAAGTCCTTAAAGTATAGCGAGACTGCCAGATTAACGTGCTGATTGAGATAAGAAACACCCTCAATGGAGATAGAAGGAACAACCTTCCTCCTATGACGATGGGAAGCATATGAGTGAAAAAATTTAGTGTTGCCATCACCAGCCGCAAGCCATTTCAACCTAGACCTTTGCTTCCAACGAATTTCCTCTTTGATCCTCCAGTTTTTCAAGAGCATGGTTAATTCTAAGGACCTGGCCTGAAGATTGAGAAGTTGCAAATCAGAAAGAGAGTCAGGAGAAGACATAGACTGATACAACTCAGAAATCTCTTGATCCCATGCGGCTATTTGCTGAAATTTCTCCACCTTACGACTATGAAGTCAAGCTTTGATATCCTTAGCTAGACGACAAAGCTTATTTTGAACACGTAGCGAGGCCCAATGCACATCAACAGTTTTGTTCCAAGAATTAGTAACAACCGTGAGAAAATCTGGCTCCTGAAGCCACCATTCTTCAAACGCAAAGCTCCTAGTGGGTTGAAAGCCATCTCCCCAATGAGTGATGATCTGCCCATGATCCGAGATAGAGGGAGCAAACAACACACACTTAACGTCGGGAATGAGGTCCAATAAATTAGGTGTGACAAAGACCCTATCAAGGACCCTACAGCACGGACGGGACCGCATATTCGACCAAAAGAAGCGCGCCCCGGTTAAAGGAATAAGGTAGAGAAAATGACAGTGAACAAAGTCTTGAAACCTCGCATAGAGGGATTGGGAATTACGAGGTTATTAGAGTCATGGATAGATAACAAACAATTGAAATCCCCCATAAGAAGGTGACAATCCGCGCTGGAAACGACAACCCTATCCAAATCATCCCAAAAAGCGGGCCTCATGGCTGCGAGATTAGAACCATAAACAACAGAAACCACTACTCTTCTATCAACTGCCTGCAAATTGAAAGCAACAGACAAAGAGAAAAGACCCACATCCAGCTGTGATAAATTTAAAGACTGCTTTCTCAAGATAAGGATACCGCCTGCATGATTTACCGCTGGCTTATAGAAATAGTCAGCTCCCTGCCAGATGCTAGAAACGACCACGAGCGAGATGACCTCCATTTTAGTTTCACATAAAGCAAGAAGGTCGGGCTTTTGCTCCCTAACCCAATTAGCCAGAAACAGGCGTTTAGTGGGACAATTTAAGCCCCTAACATTCCAACAAACAGTCTTCATGGAACAAAATATGGAAAAACCCGTGGTTGGTGGCACCGAGATGACCTTCTTGGGGACCTAGCATCGGTAGCCAAAACAATTAACGAAGGCCTCCTTTTTCGCTGACCACCAGCACTGACAGACGACCTCAAGTGACCATCGAAAATGCCCAACTGCTCGCAATCTGCTCCACCAGAGTTGCAGAGAGAGTCCCCAATAATCGCAGAAATATCTGAAATCGTAGAATCCATATCAACAGCTATCGCTTGCAGCTGTGAAGATGAGAGAGAGATATCCAGCAACTTAGCTGCATCGACAACTGTGACACCCAGGGGTTGTGGACTAGGATGCTACTGACCCTGTGCTGGACTAATGAAGGAGATCGCGTCTGGCGGAATACCAAAAGATTTGGTAGAAGAAAAAACCTCAGAGACATAATACGATACAGGGAAAGGACGAGGAACCGAGGAGCCAAGCACCATGCATCTGATTGCCATGTTGGTTCTAACATTAAACGCAATAAGATTGATAACCAGATAGTCATAGCGTCTGGAGGGAAAAATAATAAGGGACGATAGCAAATTCGTCCTTTGTCCATCACGCGCAAGCCTGAGAGAGAGAGAGACTATGTCATAATATAGGTTTAGACAAGGCACGTGATGCGAGTATGACTTGTAAGTTGAAAAATTTATGTGGAAAGAAATGAAAAATAAACATTGTTTCACATAAGGGTCTCTCTGGCATAATAAATATCCGTTCAAGGTGGGAGGTCTTGCTAACAATCAATCCTTGGTCTAAAAATGAAATAAACAAGTGGACAAAATATAATATGACAACAACATATTTTAAAAAATTGACTCAAAATCACACTTCTTGCAAAAGCTATGACAATGATCTATGCATTGCAAAAAACTCAATTTAGATAAAATCAATAAAACAATTACAAAATTTTTTGTCAAAATAAACTATGTTGTTGGATCAACTTCTAGATCTTTGAGGGGTCAAATTAGACAACCTGAATTATTAACCCCAATATGAATGCTAATCATGATGCTAAAGAACTTTATGACAAATAAATGGCAAGTTGATCCCACAGGCTATGACATGTATGATTAAAAGGGTTAGACTTTAAAATAGAAAAACATGTCTTTTTAAGATATAGTAACTCCCACTATGGCTATCAATGTCTTAATCCCAAGACTAGCAAAATCGTTGTTTCTTGAAATGTTATATTTGATAAAAATCAAATTTTCTTTCATAGTCGTCACCTACCTTTTCTTCTCCGATAAATTTCTTTCCTACCTTATCTGGTATTCTTAATCATGAAATAACTGTTCCAGCTCCCTAGATGAACCTGACTTATCCTCCCTAATGTCACCTGCTCAACCATCCTTATCTCATGACACTTTCAATAAAGCCCACCCTGTTCTTATACCTAAATCTAGTCCCATGTGTACTATCGACCGTATACCTAACCTTGTTGTCTCAACACCTTCTGTTGACCCTGATCATGTAACCGCTCCTTTGCAAACCCATTAGATGATCACTAGGTCACAAGATGAAACTAGCATTCCCAAGATATACCTGTCTACTTGACATCCTTTACCTATAGAATTAGTGGCTCAGTTGTCTCACGACCTAGAGACCAAAAACCTTTCATCAAGCAAATAAAGACCATCACTATTGTGCTGCTATGACAAAAGAATTTGATGCATTGCTCTAAAATTAAACCTAGACTCTTGAACCTTCCTCTCTTAACCAACATGTTATCGGTTGTAAATAGACCTTCAAATTTAAAAGAAGGGCAAATGATTCTCTAGAACATTATAAAACTTGACTCATGGCCAAAGGATATGATATGTATTGACTACTTTGAAACCTTTAGTCTTGTAGCTAAACCAACCACCATCCACACAGTTTTGTGCCTAGCAATTACTTATCAATGATTCATCAAACAACTAGATGTCCAAAATGCATATCTTCATGAAATCATATAGATGTAACAACCTTCAAGATTTCAAGATTCTCGGTTTCCACATCATGTTTGCCGACTTCATAAGTCCCTGTATGGGCTCAAACAAAATAGGATTTGATGACATTGTGGGTCTTCTCACTTGAGCGGATATGGTGGGTGCCAAACCGTGCTCCACTCCGTTATCCTCTTTTTGTTGCTGATCTACTGGATCTAGACTTGCCTTTCATGATCTGACTCTATATAAAAGCATAGTTGACACTCTTCAGTATCTCACCCTCTCTCGGACAGACTTATCTTATGCAGTAAGTAAAGTTTGCCAATTTATAGCGCGACCAAGTGTGAGTCATTGGAATGTTGTCAAGTGTGTCCTCCATTATATATTAAAGGCACCATTGATTACACTACAAGAAAAATGCAGATTAGTGGCAGATGCTATCCGCCATCAATTCATCTTTAATCCGTCGCTAACGTGTTTAGCGACAGATTAGCAATGGATTAATGACAAAAATCAGTCATCGCATAATCCTGGTCACTAAAATACGTCAGAATTTATCTGTCGTCAATTCGTCGCTAATTAGCGATGGATTAGCGACAGATAATGTCTCTCGCTAATTCATCGCTAAATAAGGACTGATTTGGTTTTGCAAAAGAATGTATTTCGTCGCTAATTCGTCACTAAAATTTAATGATGAATATGTATCCGTCGTTAATGTTTGTCGCCAATTGAGCGAGGAATTAGTGACGGATTAAATTTCATCGCAAAACATCGACTGATTTAAATTGGCGATAAATATTAGCGACGGATAATATCTGTCGCTAATTCATCACAAATAAAAAAAATTCTTTTTTAAATATGAATATCAAAAAAAAAAAATGGTTATACAATTTATAAAACCTGTGTATAAAAAACAAAGTACACATAAAAAATACATATATAAAGCAGGTGAAATAAATTTAACACAAGTTATAAGTTACAGTACATACCTTGCCAAGTTCTAATTAGTTACAAGTATGTGAAACAAATTAAATAGATGAATCTAATCCTCGCCAAAATTCGTGGCATTATCCTCTTCATTGTCTCGATCTGCCCCTCCATCCATGCCTCCATCAGCTCCTCTACGCTGATGATCTCCAGCATCCTACAAGAGAACATGAATGTTAGTATTGATAAACAAAATATAATAAAATAAACTATATGCAATGCACCTAGTCTAATGCAATCAAAGTAAGTGGCTGAATGACACATAGACTAACAATAAAGTGAAGGAAAAAAACAGAATTCAGATATGTGTTCTAAGACTGACAAAAAAAATTCATAATGATTCAATCATGCAGATATGTGTTCTAAGGTTGTCAAAAAAATGTCACAGTGATTCACACATGCATATAATATTTATAAGGCTGTCAAATAATGTGTTATGTATCACAATCATGCATATATGTGTTATAAGGCAGTCAAAAAACTTTCATAGTGATGAAATCATGCTTATATGTGTTCTAAAGTTGTCAAAAAACTTTCATAGTGATGAAATCATGCTTATATGTGTTCTAAAGTTGTCAAAAAACTTTCATAGTGATTTAATCATGCATATATGTGTTTTAAGGCAGTAAAAAAATTTCAAAGTGATTCAATCATGCGTATATGTGTTCTAAGGCAGTAAAACAATTTCATAGTGATGAAATCATGCTTATATGTGTTCTAAGGTTGTCAAAAAACTTTCATAGTGATTCAATCATGCATATATGTGTTCTAAGATTGTCAACAAACTTTCATATTGATTCAATCATGCATATATGTGTTATAAGGCAGACAAAAAACTTTCATATATGCTAATATCATGCTCATATATGTTCTAAGGTTGTCAAAAAACTTTCATAGTGATTCAATCATGCTCATATGTATTCTAAGGCAGTCAAAAAACTTTCATAGTTATTCAATTATGCATATATGTGTTTTAAGGTTGTTAAAAAACTTTAATATTGATTCAATCATGCATATATGTGTTATAAGGCAGTCAAAAAACTTTCATATATGCTAATATCATGCTCATATGTGTTCTAAAGTTGTCATAGTGATGAAAGAATGTTTGTATGTGTTCTAAGGTTGTCAAAAAACTTTGATAGTGATTCAATCATGCAAATATGTGTTATAAGGCAGTCAAAAAAATTTATAGTAATGAAATCATGCTTATATGTGTTCAATCATGCATATACTAGCTTGAAATCTAATGACATGAAACAAATTACATGAATCTTTATATTTGATGGGCACCGAAGCTCATGTTGAATTCAGACGAAGTTTTCCTGTCCCAAAAAAAGTTACACAACTCATTATGGATAAGGTTGAGAATGACTTCATGTAAAAAGTTACACATTTTGTCATCAAGACGCTGACAGACACCATCCCAAGACATAGCAGGGTCAATTGAACGATGGGAGTTGATGCTGGCGAGAGAACTCTGAGAGCCCTGGCTGCAGGAGGCAACGACTGGTGTGGTGTTCATGTTACTCCCAAACCCGAACACATTACCCTTTTTGGGTTCACCGGTTGTAGTCACCCATGCTACATGATCAAAAGTCGGATGCTGAGTGGAGTCATCGCCATATCGCTCTACCATCTGCTGCTCGTATGACTCCTACAAAGTAATGATTACAATATGAATTAAGAATTAAGAATTAAAATGTTTATGATAATGTAATTCATAGTAACTTGTATATTACAATATTTATTAATACAATAAATATATACCGATGTTGCTCTCGCCTTCTCTGATACAAACTCTCCTGTGCTCTTACGTTTATGTGTTTCAACAAACACATCCTTGTAAGGCACAATGCCTCCTTTTTTGCTTTCTGTAAGGTTAAATGATAAAAAAATCAATTAAAAGCATACAGAAATACTTATAAATTTGACAATATATATTGATGAGTTGTCATTTTTTTCTTGTGGCTCTTAAAAGTCCTAGAGCCACCCATGTGTAGATAGGCATTGGGCATCTTCGCTCGGTTTTGTGCAGCTTTTGCTGAGCGGTTTTGAAATTCACTTCTCGCCCACTTGTCGCACATTCCCTCCCAATAATCTCTTCTGATAATAGAAGAGTCATGGCCCTTCCACTGCAGTGGATCATCTATCCCACCAGCTGCTTTTATTGCTGCAGTCTTCATATTATGCAGCATGTCGGCAAATCGATTGACAGCCACCTTCTGCTACACTACTGTCACGTCCTTCTTCTCGTTCGCAGTCGCGAAGCGATGCAAAGCTTACAAATACTTTCAAAAATTTAAAACATATGACTACAACAAAAAATTAAATATGAAACACATTAGTTATGATAAACGATTGCATACCATGAATGAGGATAATAATCTATCCAACACCTTCTTCGAGTACTCTTTCCATTGAGCGACCGGTCCTGGAAGATGATACAGTAGTGACTTCCTAATTTCTCATACTATTTCTTGTGGCTCGAACCTCACGTTGCACATGAATTGATACATATTAATAATCGACTATCGATATAAACTATTTATAAGATAAGTATTGGATAAGTGACAATGAAATAGTACGGTCGACTATCAATATACACTATTTAAATGAGTCATCGTGTGTCAGACAGAGAAGACCCTGTATCCAGTGTTGTCTCGTGACGTGTATGAATAGATGGTATAGGTGGGTCATGTGTAGGCGAAACATCACCTATAGAAATTTGAGTTAGAAATTCACATAATGCACATTTAAACTAATCAAGTGTACAATTAGTTAAATCTAAGCAGCCTGTGAAGATGAAGGGGCTGAGACTGGCTACCACTAGGTGCTCGACCATTGTGACTTTCACGAACCATATTCTAACAAATAAAAATTTTATTTGGATCAATTACACAACTCTATATCTTCATGGATACATAATCAACTCTATATCGATATACAACTCTATATCAAACATTGTAATATATTCAAATCATTGCAATACATTCAAATCATTCACATCAAATTATTGCAATACATTGCAAATCATTCACATCAAACATTGCAATATATTCAAATTATTCACATCAAATATCGCAATACATTCAAATTATTCAAATTATTGCAATATATTTAAATCATTTACATCAAATATAAGGTATGTATTACAAAATGTATTTCACTAGCTCGAGTATGCTTCATCATCACTTGTTTGACTTTCATATTCTTCTTCTTCCTCCTCCCCTCTTCGTCCTCTTCTTCTTCATTGAACGCTCATCCACTTAGTATATCATTTGGATCACATTCTTCATTACGTGTGCCATCAGACAATGAAGATGTGACATGCAGACCATGTGTGACATCGTAACCATAAGAGAAGTCATACATATCATTTGATTGATAGTAATTACACTCTTCAATAATCTTGCCTTCTTGTAACTGATCATACTCGGGGTATAGTTTAAACTTCATCTTACAAACCGCACACCATTCATTTCTATCTGACTTCCTTGTATTCGGATATGAAGTATAGTAAACTTGTTGAGCTTGCGATGCTAATATGAATGGTTTATATGTTCCAAAACTTGATTTATGATTCACCTCCACAATGCTTGAGGCTTTGTCAACTCTTGTTGCTGTGGGATCAAACCAATGACACTTGAATAAAGTTACTCTGTTATTTATGCCTAAGTAAGTCAACTCTATTATTTCTTCTATAACATCGTAGTAGTCAAGTTCATTTTCATCGTAACTGTTACCCTTGATATACACACTACTATTCATCATTGACTTGTTTACACCGTAGTCTTTTGTATAAAATCGATAATCATTTACGATGTATCCATTGTAATATTGCACAACTTTGGTCAGACCATTTTATAAATCACATATTCTTTGGTCGTTAACATCACCATGACAGACCTACAAGCATAAACAATGACTGTAAACACGACCAATTAAGTAACATATTATTATTTACATGGAAAGAATGCATGTCATCATCCTTACCAACTCTTTCAACCATGCCATAAAATTATTTTCACATTCTTTTTGTAATTCTGAATCAGTGAGATGGGGAAGTTCTCTTCGCAACACCAGATCAAATCGTTTGTACTTAACAAATAATTATATTACTGAACCATGTACGTAGAGAACTTAGTGTAACATATTATGTATACTTACTCGATGTAAGGGTCGATCTCTAAGCAATTAAAAGGGATATAGATTTGTGTTGCATCTTGCTCTTGATCTTCCAAGAGTTTTGACCGGCAACTGCCAAAGGCATTCCCAAGCGGTTTAAATATCGATAGCTTGTAAGCCACAATAACTTGTTCTCCATCATCATTATGAGGTGGGCAAGTATAACGTGTTGGAATGTGAGGCTCAAAGTATATAAATGAGAAATTTGAAATCTCTTCTAAAGTGTATGCTTCACAAATTGAACCCTCCACTCTTGCTTTATTCCAAACCTTTTTTTTTGAGGTCAAACATGAATCTGTCAACACTATATATCTCTTAATACAATAAATTTCCAATAGCATTAGAGAAAAAAATATAAAAAAAAATTACCTTTCAAATGGGTACATCCACCGATATTACACAAGACCACCAACCTTAAGTTCATATGACAAGTGTATGATCACATGTTCCATAACGTCAAAAAATGCTGGAGGAAATATCTTCTCTAGCTGACAAATAGTAGTAGCGACAAAATTCTCCAGATTCTTTACCTCAATTACTACAACTTCTGATGCACACAATGTTTTAAAAAATTGACTCAACTCGGATAATACCCCCTATATAGGTTTGTCTAACATATCATGAAATGCCAGAGGGGTTCATATGCCTTCTTTGAACGCATTTCTTTATTGTCGGAAGGGATGGTCGCTGGGTAGAAATCGATAGTGACAACCAAACCAACACGGCTTTCTTCTATGCATCAATCTAAAAAATTTTGTATCCTCCATGCAGTACAAACATGCCAACCTCCCATGTGTGCTCCAACCAGATAACATATCATATGCAGAGAAGTCACTAATTGTCCATAGAACAACAACCTTCATATTAAAGTTTTATTTTTTGTGGGCATCATACGTGAGAACACTGTCATCCCACAGTATTTTAAGTTCATCAATCAATGACTTTAAATATACATCAAGATTTTGGTTCGGAGACGTCAGGCCAGGGATCAATAGAGACAAGAAAAGATTTTGATGCTTCATACACAAGCTTAGAGGAAGGTTGTATGGGGTGACAAATACTGACCTACACGAGTATGAGGTTGATCTGCCCCCAAATGGATTAAATCTATATGTACATAAACTGAGTCTAACATTTCTTGCGTCCATTACGAAGGTCTCATGAGTACGATCAAAGTGCTTCCAAGTTTTCGCGTGAACAAGAACTGTGATCTTGTCTTCATCATGTTGAACTTTATTTACATGTCATATCATGTGTGTAGCTATCTTCGAAGACATATACAATCGTTGCAATCTAGGGGTGAGTGGGAAGTAGCAGAACGACTTGTATGACACTTCTTTTGACCTCGTGTTACCATTGCCCTTTGTCTTTAGCTTGAATCGAGGTTGCCCACATGACAGACATGATCTGCTATTTTCTTAATTTTTGAAATACAACATGCAGTGATTTGGACAAGCATCTATCTTTTGATACCACATACCTAAAGCGTTGACTATAACCTTCGCGCGATAGAAATTTTATGGCAATTTCTCATCTTTAGGCAATATACTCTTCACAATAGAGCACAGACGATCAAAACATGATTGACTCAAATTATACTCGGACTTCAAATTCATTAGTTGAAGAACTGCAGACAAGATAGTGTGACTCTCGCAACCATTCCAAAGTGGCTCATCAGCATCTCTAAGTAAATCATAAAATCTACTAGCTGCATCGTTTGTTGCTTCTTCCTCTACCCCAGTTGGTACATCACTAGGACCCATAGCGTAACCCAATTTTGGTTCTGCGACATCAAATATCAAATCCATATATGGATTATCATGCACCATATCCACTCGTGTGTCAAAATTATTCTAAAATTCTTCACCATGAAGCATTCAATTCTGACAATCACTCATAAAACCCTTCCTGTATAGGTGATGTCTAACGCCATGAGGTTCTGCAAATCAATTGTTCTTACACATCGTGCAGGGACACTTGATCCGATCTGTGGGATCCACTGTACTGACACTTGCTATTGCAAATTCAATAAAACTGTCAACACCATCTATATATTCAAGCGATACCTCATTGTCAACTATCCTATGGTACATCCATTCACGGTTTGCAGTCATTTTATCCTATGATGTTACAGATATTATCCTAACCAGTTAAAAGAGAATCATAAGAATGCTATGATAAAAAAAATATCAAATTTATCATGCATTCATGGTAGATGTAATGATTTGATATATATATCACACACACACACATATATATATATATGATGTCATTCAATCACAAGAACAATGATGCATGCATTGATAACTTAATATTTTCATGTGCAAAACCATTCATTTAAAGCATGTTTGAAGCATTGATAACTTATCATTCATTTTCATGTGCAAACTCATTCATAACATGATACATTCATTTGAAGCATATTTTTATGATATAACTTCATATGAACGGCATAATCAAATTGAAAATAACTGCATGCAAGCATGGATACAGTTACATCAAACATTGCAATACATTCAAATCAATCATATCAAAACAATATCAAATATGTATATGCAACAAACACACTCCAATATCCCGCTAACTACTACCATGACTAGCATGGAATCTAAACTCCAAAAATAAGAGCACTTCTATTTTCATACATTAAAATCATGCTCAGCATGATCTCCAAACTCCATCAAAGCAGTCCTAGATATCCACAACTAAGTGAGTGTGTGAACAGAAAATTATTGCATCTAAAAAATTAAATAACCTGTGATGCGCTTACATCACTTACTCACCACGGGTATTTACCTGATTTGTATGCTATTGTCTTTGCATTTTTTATTTCTTTTTGCATTTCATTTTTAGCCGCATGCGATGCTTAGCACTAAGTATCGTGCAATTAGCTCAGCTACGCACCTGCAAAGCACAATTATATACAACCAATAAAAAATGAGGGGGGGGGGCAAAAGGCCCTTGTGGCTCTTGAAAAGGAGAAGGCAGGGGTCGATGGCCCCTGCCAGACCAAGACAAACAAGGGGGGGGGGGGGGGAGAGGGGGGGAGGGGGGGCGCAGGGGCCAAAAACCTCTGTTGGACCAAGACGAGAAAAAAGGGTGGGGGCGGAGGGGCCAAAGGCCCCTGCGACTCTTGAAAAGGAGGAGGCAGGGGCCGATGGCCCCTGCCTGACCAAGACAAAAAAAAAGAATAAGAAAGAGACAACACAGGGGGAGAGAAGGATCACCTGAGGGAGAGGGAGTGCAGACGGTAGATGAGAGGGAGCGCGAACGGGGGGCTCCGGCGAGGAGAGGGAGCGCAGACGGGGGGATCCAATGAGTAGAGGGAGCATGGACGGGGGGCTCCGACGACTCAGAACGCTCGAGAGGGAGAAAAACCAAGAGGGAGGAGGGGAGGTGACCGAACGGGGTCGGTCGCCCAGCGAGGAGGCAATGATGGAGCTGCCGGAAAAGGGACGGTGGTGGTCGGACAGGAAGATCGACGAAGACGGGAGGGTTAGGGTTCGATTTAGGGGAAATCAGAGAGAGAAGAGAGAGAATGTCATGGCTTAGACGGGCTTATATCGAAAAATAGCGACGGATTAGCGACAAAAATATTATGTCTCAAACTTTGTCGCTAAGTAGCGACTTCCTTAGCAACGGGAAACTTATGTCGGTAACCCGTCACTATGTTGCGACGGAGTTTGACATAGAACTTTTTGGTCGCTAATTAGCGATGAAGTATGAGACAGAATGTTTTCGTCGCTAAATCCGCAACAAATTTCAATTTTAGCAACGATTACTTTTCTCTCGCTAAGCCGTCACAACTTTGCGACGGAAATAATCCGTCTCCAATTTATGTCGCTAATTAACATTTTTCTTGTAGTGTTATGACTTCTTTCTCACGATCTTTCTCTCTGAGCCTACTCAGATTGGGATGGTTGCCTTGATGATAGAAAGTTCATGGGGGGATATGCCATATATCTTGACCCCAACTTGCTACCTTATAGCTCTAAAAAGAAACACACTATGGATCGCTCTAGTATGTAAGCAAAGTATCAGGTCATTGCTAACAGTGCAATTGAATTAATATGGGTATAGTATCTTCTACGGGAACTTGGAGTCTAATGCACATCCATCTCAATTATCTTGTGTGACAATGTTAGTGCTACCTACATGGATGCCCATTCTGTTTTTCACCAACGTGCATATGTTGAGATCAATGTTCATTTCATTAGAGATAGAGTCCAGCAGCTTATCGTTCATCATATTCCATCTCACCAGCAAATTGTGGATATTCTTACCAAACCATTACCAATTCAACAATTTGGAGCCCTGCGTTTCAAACTCAATGTTTTACATGCCTCGTTGAGTTTGCGGGGGATGTTAGAGCTATGGGTATCAGATCTGACCCACACGAAAATAATTCAAATGCCAAAAGCTATCCTGATTACGAGTGCAGCAAGAATCAAAAAACAAATAAGGCAAAAATAGAGTCAAGGATGCAACTTACCTTATCTCCTATCAATAACAAATGTAAAGACATAACTGATTATCTTGAGATATCCTTAGGATCTCCTAAAATCTTTAACTTCTTCATATAGTCTTTCCTCACACACACATTGACAGTTGAGTGTGTGAGACCTAAACTGGTGGATGTAAGTGTATTCACCAAATCATGTTATCTATTACGTGATATTTTTCTTTGCTATCTTTACTTTTCCACTTATTGTGTGAGGCTCACAACTTTTATAACATACCCAATAAAATAAGATTTTTTAAAATCTTTTTTACATTGAAAAACTACGGATCTCAGTCAAAACTCGGGTCGGGTATGAAAATTCATAAGCTACGCCTGGCTCCATATATTAATTAGACCCTTTGAATCTGACTCGGGTTTGATACGGGTCAAACTTGACCCATTGACAGCCTAATGAAGATGGGGGATGACATAGAGGATGAGTGGAACCTAACTCTCCTTGAGGGATGCCCACTTCACCGGGGAACTTGGTCATAAAAAAAATATGAATTCCAATATTATCTTCTATGAACAAACACATATATTAAAATAAAATAAAAAATCTTAATTCTAAGCATGGATGCCATGTCCAACAAAATTGCTATCAACGAATCCCTGGTGCATGGTTGGTTGAGATCTTTTAAGGGTGCCATGCACCTCTGTGTATCCCTATATAAAGACAGACTGCTTGGTCGGGTTCCTCACATCCCTTATTGTGATCTCGTTGTGAAAATATGGGTACCAAAGCCTTATTCTCTTTGCTGCTGTCGTTGTTGCTTATCGTGAGCTATTCGAGGGAGTCACAAGCAAAACAAGGTGACAACCTGTACCAGTGCCTGTTCTCCTGCACAGAGAAGTGTGAAACCTGTTTGCACCCTTGCTACGGGGATAAGGACCAGGATACGTGCTTCAGTGCTTGTGAGAAGGCACGTGAAGCCTGTGACATTGTGTGTGAAAGAAATGGAGCATAACATAATGTGCCCTTTTCCCATTTTTATTTAGAGGTAGTAGGCTAAAGGGACACTACTAAGTCTGCTAGGTACCATCATATATGTAGTTTACTAATAATAATAAGAGTGGAACTGCCCTAATGCTTCAGCCAGAATACGGGTATCGTGTTTTAGACATGATTGACTTTGTGCTAGAATTTCATAATGGAGAAAAAAAATGCTTCAGGTTATAATATCCGGTGAGAGTATTTCTGTTTCTGCAATATAAGAAAGATTAAACGACTCCAAATTCCATGTTTCAAAACGGTACCAACTGTTGGATCCTTTTTTAGATCATGCAGTTTCACAATCAACATCATGATATAAAACATGATATAAATCAAGATATGCAGCAGAATTCCAATCATGATTAACAGTAAATCAAAACAGAAACAGGGAGCAAGCATGTCGGTTTCCGCATAACACCAAAATCCAGACCACAGCAAATAGACAAACAGTTGCATAGAAAACAATGAAAGCATGTTAATACTGTGTAAAAGGCTAAGGCGTACAAAAGTACTCCCCTTAGAGAAGATTCACTCACACATACAATGCAAACAGAGTCCGACGTCCTTCCCCCAGGATACAATAGCCTCGACAATCAGAACCGGTGCACTCTGACAGATCGTCCTTCGAAAATAACCTCTTCGAACCGATGTTGCATAAAACCCCTTCGGGGGAAACTCAAGAGAGAGAGAGAGAGAGAGAGAGAGAGAGAGAGCAACAGGGAAAGAGAAAACACATAGCCTCTCTTCAGAATGTTGTGCGTCTAGAATCTTCGTAATCCCAGCCCTAACCACGCTTTTATAACCCACGAACGGTTACAAAACGTGGATGGAGCCCGTTACGGAATCCGAGGCACCGAGATCCGTTATGGACTTCGAAGAGTCGATATTCGTTACGGAATCCGAAGAGACAAGACTTTTAACAAACACGGACTACGAGGAGAAGGTACTTTGGCCTTGATTGGATATGGCCCTAAAGGGCCAATTATTCGAACCCGAGCCTGAGCCCGGCTCGTGACACGGTGGGTGGGCGTGCTCGTGTGTGTGGTAGTCATCCCAACCTCTTGTTCTTAAGAACAAGTGTGAGAGTTTACATGTAGGTTTTAAAGCCTGCAACAAACTCAAACACCGTCAATATGGGACTATTCCACGTCATCAAGTCCAACCTTTTCTAACAGCCCGCGTTTTCCTTCATTTGAATTTTCTCTCACCTCCACTTCTAACACCCAACACCAACTAGATCATAGTTCAGATTTCTGAACTTAGGAACTCGATAGGTAAGCCCCAAGGGGGGTTGGCGTAGTGGGGTGGGGCCTTGGTTGCTAGACTGGCGTCAAGGTTCGATTCTTATGGGCATCACCCCTCTGCGCAAGCCAATGCATAGCATAGGCCTTGGGGCAGGGTTTATAGCCTCGGAGTTTTACGCTGCCGGCACGACGACCGGAGGTATGACAGGCTGAGCCAGTGCGACCAGGTCTTCAAGCAGGGCACAATTTCTTCGGGTTATAAATTCAAAAAAAGAACCCGATAGGTATGGCTGGTAAAAGAGTTGAACTAGCCAAACATGACATGTTCAGGCTTGGATCGTTTACCAGCTGTCCAAGCTCGACTCAGCTTGTGCTCGCTCATGTTTGGCCGAGTTGAGCTTGAGCTCGGTTCGTGCCTGAATGAGATGAGCTGAACACAAGCTTGCTTGTGTAAAACAATTCATACTAATTGTTACATAAAAATATGTATAATGTTAATATATTATACTTAAAATTATATGTATTTTATACATTACAAATAATAGTTCATATTTTTTATATATATATTTTTCATGCATCTTTTTCTTTATATTTATATTCTATGCATTCTTCTCTTTATATATTACACATAAAATATGTACATATTTTATCTATACGAGCTCGCTCAAGTGCTTGACTCATTTAAGTTGAACAAGCTGCTCGCTCGTGGCTCAGCTCACTAGCTATATGAACCGATCACGAAGGAGTTCATGACGAGCCGAACCGAGCTGCTGCTCAGTTCGTTTACCAGCCCTACGACAGGTTCCTGATATCCAACCTGGGAATTCGATGGTCTTAGAAAATCCAACTCCAATGGAACTCCCAAGTCAAAGTATAGAAATGGCACCTCAGGCTCTTAGTTAAGCCTTTACATCAGCTGGTTCACTCTAAAACAAAGTTTATGAGAGGGCATCATCTCAGAGCTGCCTTGGATTCCGTTCATCCATTTGATGAGCGACAGCCAGAACACGATCTTGTTTCTTTTTTGTTTCAGCCGTTCATGTTTTGCACTGTTGGTATTGTTAATCTAAAACTTGAATGGCTCTCAAAAAAATTGTGGGACCCATCTAAGAAATAACATATCCAACCATGGTGTTCTGGCTGCCATTCATCAAATAGATGAACAACATCCAAGGCAGTTATGACTGCATACCGTCAGAGCTGCCTCTGAACTGAACTGCTCTCCCAGTTGAAAGCTGTCTATATATTATGTTTTTGAAACATCAGAATGGTCAATGGTGTTTAAAAACCCGAATGAGCTTAACTGGATCATGGCCGATTGAAATCCAAATCCAAATCCAAATTCTAAGCAATAGTTCAAACAGGGAACTGGAGCCAAATATGACCTAATCACAAGTTCAACATGGGCTCAGTCCAATTAAACATTTACATCTTATTAGGATATCCATATATGCATATAAGGTATTGGGTTGCGATCGAGGGTTGGACCAAACCCAATGGTGGCACATCAGGTGCAATCACATTGCACACTTTAATGTGCCGCTGCATCTGATCAATGGAGGGCAGATCAGGTGCAGCGGCACACTGAAACTGTACATTGTGATGCCCTCAAACCCAATCCTTTTGCACCCCTAGTTACTGTCATATTGTTTATGACATTATATTCCATCACCACCTTACATCTCACTTGATGGAGGTCTGTGTGTGCGCCCCACTCACATATCAAACGGTTCTCAAGTGAGATATGTTGTGGGGAATGACTAAACTACAAGTGCATGGAGAGAATAGACATGATCATATTGTTACTTGTATATTGAAATGATTTCAAAAAATACCGATATATGAGTTTCTAATATATATTGATGAGATTTTTAAAAGAATTGGTACAAGTTATTCAAAAGTTGATATGAAGTATATATTTTATAAAGATACTTATAAAATAAAAATAGTTAAACATAATATGTAAATCAATCATTATTATATAATAATTTTTCATAAATTATAATATTTAAAACTCTTAACAAAAATAGTGTCTTTATAAAATCAAATTGTTGAACCCTCCGGGTCTGACTTGGATTCTATTTGAACCTTCTTATTTATCACCAAACCCTAACCCTATAGGGTTTGGTACGAGTCAGCTCCGGGTCAAACCCGACCCATTGACACCCCTAGTTTCTATGTAAGATGGTGCAAGTTTCTCAAATAATTGAGATGGGTTTCTTAAAGACTTAATACTTGTGCTTATGGCTTCACAGTCGAGTTTCATACAAGTACTTGGTACTGGTATGCCTGATACATGATATGCTAAGGTGTATCGAGTACCAATGCAACTATAATCCTTTCACACTTTTCTCGTCGGGGATGCAACATATCATGAGTTTTCAAGAACTCATGCCCTTTAAGGTAGAGGATATTTCATTCAATGGGCCTGAAACAAAAAAGGTTCTAATAGGCATAATGCACACATATCATGCAAGTTCATCATCATCATGATCATCAAGCCTTATCCCAATCACATGGGATCAGCTTTGTGAGTGATGTTTCTACATCCTGTTTATTTAGAGCTAAAACTTTAGTGACTGATCATAATCTTTCATGTCACCTCTAACTCTCTCCTTTCAAGTTTTCATTTGTCTTCCTCTTTTCCTAACTCCTACTTGTACCATATCAACCATTCTCACAAGCCCTGTGAGAGGTGATCATATATTTATTCCATGCAAGATCATCTAGTATATTTATGCCTGCATGCCAGAAGAAAATGAACAGGGTATGGTGCAATAGCAAATCAAATGAATTCCAATCATATCTTAGATGAACAAACGCATAAAGGAAAAATAAAAACTTCTCAATCCATAGATGTCATGTCCAACAAAATTCCTGTAAACGAATTCCTCGTGCATGATATGGTTAAGTTGGTTGACATATCTTTTTGGGGTACCATGCATTTGACATGTTAACTGTTTATTCCTATATAATAGCAGCTTGGCCGGGGTTCCTCACATCCCTTATTGTGATCTTGTTGCCAAATTATGGGTACCAAAAGTGTGAATTCTCTTTGCTGCTGTCATTGTTGGTCATCTTGAGCAGAAAATGATGGCGACCTCTGCAAGTGCCTGGGCTCGTGCTCAGACCAGACTCGAGTCTGTGCGGACAAATGCTGTGGGGATAAGTGCTTCAGTGACACTCTGTGTGAGGGAAATGAAGCATAACATGATGTGCTTTCTTCTTTTTTATTTAGAGGTAGTAGTCTAAAGGGATACTGCTAGTCTGCCACCATTATATGTGTATTTTATTTACAATAATAAGAGTGAAACTGCCCTAAGGCTTTAGCCACAGTAAGGGTACCAGGTTTTAGACATGATTGACTATGATTGACTTTGTGCTGGAATTTCATAATGGAGAAAACAAATAGACTTTCAATTATTTTATCTGGTGAAAGTATTTCTGTTACTGCGATACAAGAAAGACTAAATGACTCCCAGAACCATTAATACAGAGCCTTGGATACTGTTCATCCATTTGATGAAGGACAGACAGAACACCTTCTTGTTTCTTTTTGTTTCAGCTGTTCATTTTTGCGCCGTTCGAATGGCTCTCAAAAACTTTGTGGGACCCATTTAAGAAACAACCTATCAATCCATGGTCTTCTGACTGCCATTCATCAAATAGATGAACGGCATCCAAGGCAGTTCTGACAGTGTATCTTCAGAGTTGTCTCTGACCTGATGTGCACTCAAAGTTTATGAAGCTAATTCAGGTTTTTAAACACTACCGACCATTCTGATGCTTCAAAAGCATAGTGTATGGACAGCCGTAACTGTTACGGGTGCACATCATCTTCTTTAAAAAGAAAAAACTGTTGGGGGTGCACACAGTTCAAATCACAACTGGATCGTGGCCAATTGAAATCCAAATCCAAATTCTAATTAGAAATCGATCGAGATATGACCCAATCACATCAAGTTGAATACAGATGCAATCCAATTAAACATTTATGTCTTATTAGAAGATCCATATATATATCCATGTAAATAAGGAGTTGGGGTTGTGATCATGGGTCGCGCGACCAAACCCAATCCTTTTGCACCTCTAGTTACTGTCATATTGTATATGACATTATATTCCATCACCACCTTATTGTGTGTGGGCCCGACTCACATATCTAACGGTTCCAAAGTGAGATATGTGGTGGGAAATGAATATAACCTACGATCAGTTATATACAATGAATATAATCTAGATCCTTATCATTGACACATTTTAGATGGATGGCTCTCTTACAAATTACATTCGGTAGGTGTGTGGGTATGGAGGAATAGACATGGTGATATTGTATGAACCAAGTTTTTATAAATTTATATCGTCTCTCTCTCTTATATATATATATATATATATATATATATATATATATATATATATATATATATATATATATATGAAGAATTGGTTCTTCCTACAGTCCATATGGTGTGGACAGTGTTGATTTTCAATGTTCTAAGTTATGTTTTACAAATCAAACATCGCCACCATGTTTAACATATTTTATTTGCTAGGAATTAACTAATGTAAAGTGCTTTTTGATAAAAAAATATGATTTTATGAGTTTTAAAATTTTAAAAATTTTGAATCATTGATTTTTGAAACCTTGTAAAAACCTGCTAATGTCATTTCGGATGACCAAATACAAATTATCTAGATCACATCCGTAAGGTTAAATTAGTAATAAAAGAGCCAAAAATCAAAACAATCGAAAAATCAAAACCGTCCGCTCCCTCCAACCCGGGTAGGAGACACCTATTGCTCATATATATATATATATATATATATATATATATATATATATATATATATATATATATATATATATATATGAGTAATGCTGCTCACTTTCTCATTCTGCCCCCTCAAAATCTCATTTTTTCTCACATCTAATATCATAGATATGATCTATAGGTTTTGTTTAGTGGGAACGGACTTTTGGATTCCAACCTGTATACAGGTTTTTTTTAGTGATCTAAAATCAATGGCTATGAAGCACCAATTTTTTTTTGGTTCATAGAAATATATATTTTTTGTTGAAGAAACATGATCTCAGAGTTGATTTTCACTAAATCGAGCATGCTAAACATATCACAGTTCAGATCTATCATAAAATACTTCAAAACCATGGGGCAAAATGGGGCAGAACAAGAAATGATGCCTAATATGTTCAATTCTCTCTCTCTCTCTCTCTCTCTCTCTCTCTCTCTCTCTCTCTCCCTCCGTTCTCGTGTCCTGGCTTGGTTAATTTTGCAGGATAGGAACAAGACCCACAATAATTTAAAGAAGTGGGGCATTCAGCTCCCAAGTTGAAGTGTACTTTGTCAAGCTGCGAAAGAATCTATGTTTCACTTGTTTTGGTCTTGCCCAATATTTGTGGAACTCTTCAACAAGACCTGGAGGCATCTAGAAGTATTTGTTAAGGAGTCCTTTGCACTAGATCTGATCTTGGGCCCAGTTTGTATTAGGCGTATCACGAGGTAGAGGTTGATCTGGCAGACGTGGTTGCTTACCTCTTGGTGGTTTGTTTGGATGGCGCAAAACGATGCTCATTTTCATCAAATTTCGGTTAACATTCATAACCTGATGCATAAAATCTTGGTAGATGTTTATGCAATCCTGCGTATGCATCTTAGTGATCTTTCGCTCCCTCCTACTGACACTCCCTCTCTTTTGCCGCCCTCTGGGCCAGCGGTTCCGGCATGAGTCCATTTTGTTTGTTCTTTTTCTCTTATGCTTACTTTATTTGTTTTGGCTTTTGCTCTTGTTCAGTTCATGGGTTCAACATTTTTTTGATCTTCGTGAGTGGTGGTAATGTTGAATTTCTTTCAGCTCTCTCTCTCTCTCTCTTATATATATATATATATATATATATATATATATATATATATATATATATAGGTGCTTAATGATATGTGCTTAATGGGTTTTTCTGTTTTTTCTGGTATTTTTTTGCAATTCTGACCCCATAAATGTGTTGGGCATGGTCTATTTACAAGGAACCCACACCAGGATCATGTGTTTTCGATGAAAAAAATAATATTTGAAGCCTAAAAAATTTACAAAGATTTTATACCCTTGATTTTTCTAATCTTATAAAAACCCACCCATGTGTAGGAATCTAACACTTATAAAATCAAGTATTGTCAGAATTTAAATATATATATATATATATATATATATATATATATATATATATATATATATATATATATATATATATATATATATATATATATATATATATATATATATATAACTGACGCCATAATAATCAATTGTTACGGAAAGTGGATGACAGCCTTAATCTTGTCATACACTTACCATGAGCCAAGCATAGGCTGATCTATATAAATTCTCTCCGGACCTTCAGCATCACCATCAAGATCAGACTTGTCATCATCAACACCACCACCATCATCATCGTCACCATAATCATCCTCATGGAGAGACATGCAACTGGAAGGTGGCCAGTCACCTGCTTGGTGGTGGCAGAGCTGCTGCTGCTGCTCTCTAGCGCACCCACACAGGCCTCTAAGTTGGGGTTCGAGTACGCCAACTGCCTCAGTGATTGCGGCCAGAACCTGATCACATGCCTTGTGCCCTGCCCTTGGCAGGGAATTAGGGCCCTCTCTTGCATGGACGACTGCGAAAATGTCAAGCTCAAGTGCCTCACCGCCTGCGCCAACAGGCCCTAGCTTCCCTCCTCCCCAACATGGGGAAGCCTCACAAATGCCTCTGTTACTTCCCAAAATAAGCTTGTAGTTAGCCCAGTCTTTCCTGTGTTTCAGGAAAAAAGAAAAGAAAAGAAAAATCTCAGTAATAAAGCTGGTCACTTTCACTAAGGTTTTATATTTGTCATGTGAATGTGTGATTACAAAATTTCGCATTTCAAAAGACAAATTAGAAATTTGTGGGTCGGGAAATGTAGCACGGCCGGCCTGTGTATACCAATTCATTTCAAGAAAAACAGATGAAATGAATAACGGATGATGGGAAATGATACGAAAAAGGAGGCTGGATACACTCTTGATGTACATCGATCCAATATCCAAAAGCAAAACCTAACCTTTGGATCATGATTAGCATGATTTATTTATATTTTGCAGAATTTTAAATAATTTTCATATTATATATATTTTATACTTTTGTATAACCAATAAATTTTCTGTGATTTTCCAGAAAAACTAGATTTTTCAAAATGCTGCAGTATTTTGCCTCACCAATATTTTTCAGAGGTGATGCGTGAATATGGTTTAAGGCAGGTTTAATTGATGGCTTGTTTAGGATTGGACAAAATGAAAAAAAAAGACAGATCAGAACACTGGTTTTCCTCATTCCATGACAATTGTACCAAGTTCAACATTTGTTTGGACGGTGCTTGGATGTTGCGTTCCAAATATTCGTTGTTTGATGACGATATGCAGACAACTTGAACAATCATAATTCATAGATAATGCATCAGATTACTTTTTTTGGATCTTATGACATGATCCACCCAACCATACAGAGTGTTTTAACATGTTTATTATGGATTTTAACTTCGGATATAGATATGGAATTAGATCTAAAAAGTAAAAATGTTTAAAATTTGGGTAATTTTAAAAAAAATAAGAATTGATATTTTTTTATATATAAATTCTTTAACCAGTGTCATATTAAATCTAACTATGAAAATAAATCCAAGAATATATCATCACAAATTAGATTTTAATATGTCATATTCGAGGTAAAATACACAAAATTCGTGCCCAGTTGAAAATAAAAGGACAAGATATCATCACAAATACCTCCAAGAAGATCATCATTTTGACAAACTTTGGCAAATAAAAAAAAAGCATCAGAACCTCAAACACTGTAAAATCGCCGAAAGCAACATAGGCAAAAGAACCATAACCTAAACAAAAGATGAAAAAATATGACAAAAAAAAAGAAGGAAGCATGAATTCCCTATGAGACATCTAAACCAAAACGATCATAGAATGACCTCTGAAACCCTAAAAATTATATGCAAACACGAATTCCCTATGCATTAGAGATCAAACACGCTGGCAACAAAGCCACATCAAATGGTTCCAATGGAAAAAAGAAGAAGAAATTATTCAATTGTAACGACCCGATCCGAGGCCTTTCGAGCCCGGGTTCATGGACGTTAGTTCCCCGAGGGAAATTACTCAATAATCTCAAAAGCAACTCCAAACCATGCTAATTTTTTTTTAATAATTAAAGGTCTATACATCCAATTTTTTTCCAATAATCATCCAAATGCATAAACAGAATAAAAGAGTAGAGGCAAATTGTACTTTGATGTGGATGATGTGGCAGAGTCGTACTAAGTCCTATGAGTGACAGCATCAGTCCCTGAACCTACAGTTGCAACCAAAAGAAGGGGGTGAGTCTACAACCCAGTAAGATTCTATTTACAAAGTGACACGACCGTTGCAACTGTAGTGAGATCTAAGCTCCTAGCCTTAGTTTAGTTTTCTACTTTACACATATGTTATTTATGAGTTTTACCCCCCCCCCCCTTTTACCGTATTTCTAACATCATTATCAGATACTTCTATTCTATTCGGCTATTTCAGATATAGTCTTATATGGCGTAGCAAACCATGTAGACAACTCAGAGTCTACGATATTGGCCCGACATATGAACCAGTCGCAACAACGAGGTTCAAACCGGCCCAGACTACGAACACAAGTACTGAAGCAGCTCACCGGTTGCAAGCCGGGAGCGAAAGGACTCAAACGATAGCTAGCCGAAGAGCCAGAGTGGCTATACCTACCCCCAAGGTGTCTCAAGGAGCTATACCTACCTCCAAGGTGTCTCAAGAAGCTATACCTGCTCCCAAGGTGTCTCAAAGAGCTATACTTGCCCCCAAGGTTTTGTGGTTCATACTACATCCTACATGTCTAGTGGGCAATGTTTTAACCCCTAAGGGTCATCGAGAAATGTCTGAGATATTTCCAGGCTACTTACGAAGTACACACCTCAACATTGCCCCAAACAATGCCTCCTAGTAGAGTTCCTATCATACACTGGGTGGTCATCATATAAACAACTTTTAATCAACATTCACATCTTGAAGTCAGTGCTTTATACAATCCTCAATGTTCACATCTTTGAACTGTTAAAGATGGTAACCCACAACAGATTAATTCATGACACTTACAATGCCTCTCCCAAGGCATAAACATGACATTTTCCAAGGTAATACCTATCTTGAGACTTTGGAACTCTACCCTCAATTTTCACGTAACACATCAATCTCATACATGCAATCATGTCATGTTATATTTATTTTATAACTTGGAAAATATGCATGATCAGGTTTAAGCATCACACTTGAATTTTATAGATTCCTAAGTATGCAAAACAGTGTCTATTCACAATAACAGGACTAGCATACGTGAAGCATCATAAAAACGAATGTCTAAACTAGCTAGCATGTGTTTTAATTAACTAAGGAGGAATTTGCAAATGTTCACTTACTTAGAATGCTTAAATTCTAAATTCTTAGTTTTATGCAATCTTTGATCTGAAATCAATAAATATCTCGTATCATTATTAAAATTACTAAAACACCCCTAGACTTAACTGTGAAACTCTAACTTTATTTTTTCAGAGTTTGTCTTCACATGCTCTACTAATAGATTCTACTCAAGTAGTAGATTCCACGAATTCAAGAATCACATGAATCTGACTTTGGGGCACTTAGTTATGCCTTGTATACTTTATAGGCATATCAAGGGAAAAATAGTCTTTTTACTTTTTCAGCCATTAACAATGACATTTATGTCATCTTTACCTCATGTTACTTTAAGATCCGCATCCATAATAAAAATTGGACCACTTAAGTCCTCAACTCAACTCTGATTTAGATCCTGGATTCGGTATTCTTGATTCAAACCCGCTTGAAATGGTTTGTCTGGATCTAAATCGGGTCGTCTAATCGGATCTGACTTGAGTTTTGGGTCCAGTCTGGGATCCAAACCTAAATCCAATTTGTAATGAAAAAATCGAGTCTTCGCTACTTTGATTTTTCCCCTGCACGTGCACATGTATCTTTATATACCTCACATGTCTGATCTGTCTCCGTCTAGACTGAGTCGGTTTGACCCATATTAGGCCCGCCTTTGATCTAGACCGAATTGATCCCCCATTACAAACCCGACTCTGTCTGCTTACTAATTCGGACTCGACTTGGTCCGAATAGACCGAGACTGTCTCTCACGGTATGTAGACCAGACTCGGTTCGTTAAGACCGAGTCGGTCGATTAGAGTACTCAGACCTTGGCTCAGTTAGAGTTGATCTAGCTTGATTTGCGTCATGCCCAAACCGATCAATATGGTTGACTTTGTATTAATTCTGCAACAGTCCTCACAACACCATTGTTGTCGAACTGTTGCAGCTTCTGCTGATGGGCCAGTGCCTGTGGCGATGAGGGCAGCGGTCGGACCTCCTGCCTCCTCGCGACAGCCGGTCCTCCCCTCCTTGTTTCTGTCACTAGCGAGAGACAACAACAGAGAGGAAACCCCTCTTTCGCTCTCCTTTTTCTATTGCAAGGCAGGGACAGAGTTCTCCCTGTCCCTGTTTTATTGCAGCTCGCCGGCAACCGTGAGGTTGTCAATGACCTCTATATTTTTAAAAAAGCAACACGAGGGAGAGGGCTTACCGGACGGCGACCGACGACTGCAACACCTCTCTCTCTCTCTCTCTCTCTCTCTCTCTCTCTCTCTCTCTCTCTCTCTCTCTCTCTCTCTGGTGTTCGAGTAGGGAAAGGGGAGGCCCCCCATGGCTTTTATAGCCATGGGGTGTCGTTTCCCCCTCCTCTCGAATTAAATGGGTGTAGCCCCCTTCCTCTCCCACGATCTGATTTGTGGGAGAGGAAGGGGCGTCGTTTTCCCCTCCTTCCGTAACCCCCCCACGACGGGGGGAGCGTTACATCAATCTTTCATGCTTAATCTAGCCCTAAGCAAAGCATCTGAAACGAATCCAAAAACAAAAAATCCAAGCACACTTGAAAAACCGGTTTCGAGAAACCCTTAATCACCTTTTGCAATCCACGTGTTGTCAGGGGCTTTCACAATAAGGAGATCGTTCAGCAAATTGACCTTTTCAACGGTCATCCTCAAACCTTTCGCAGATCAAAGAAATAAGGAGGAACCAAAGTGATTGACAACAGGGCATCCAAGAACAATGATAGACGAGGGAAGAATCCAATGACGAATGACTGAAATTGGCAAAAAAACTGTGGAAATGAACAAAATTTAGGGCAAGAAATGGGGGGGAAGGGGTTTGATCATGATGAGGAGGAAGGATGAGACAAATCTCGCTGTCGGCCTTGCCTTCGCCCCTCCGTCGGCCTCTCTGCTGCCACTCTGGCCACTGCATAGGAGAGAGAGAGAGAGAGAGAGAGAGAGAGAGAGAGAGAGAGAGAGAGAGAGAGAGAGAGAGAGAGAGAGTCGGGTTCCCCTGTCGAGGTGTCTTTTTTTTTAATTTGTTTCCCCCATCCTTGTTATTTTCGTAATAGGAGAGTGAAACGAAAATAACACCCTTTTTTGGATGTGGTGAACGACATTCTGTGCATTCGCCACATTCAACGTTTGTTAGAATACCCATCTTTTTTGTCTTTTTCGTTCCGCGCAACACGCAGAATGAACCATCAAACGCACCCATGTTTGGAAGTGAGAAAGATGTAGGAAAAGTAAAGATAGAAAAGAAAATAGTAAAACTTTTCCACTGTTCCAATCAAGAGAGAATTTTTCTTTAAAAGATTTTTTCTAAAAAGTATACTTTTTTATAGGAAAATATTCCTCCAAAAGGGGTAAAGGAATGTTTTATACCAAGAGAATATGGTGATTTACACTCAAGACCACCCATCTCATGATATCTTATCACCACCACCACCCACCATCTCACTATCACCACCACCACCATTACAATTCCTTCCAAACAATCATGATGATTTTGTTTCAAGATTGAGTATTTGGATTGAGGGGAGGGTCGTGAGGAGAAGAAGGGGTGATGCACAACAAAGGCGATGGTGTTGGGCCTCTTCTTGGATGTGCAAAGGGTGAGGTAGATGCAGAGGACCTTTAGAAATGGGAAGTGGTCGAGCAGAGTACAATGACTCCTCTTCATCCCACGCCACTGCCACCGCCTCCCCCTCCCCCTCCTCCTCTCTCTCTCATTTTAATAACATTTTTTCATTTTATTTTTCTCATGCACACAAACAAGTGAAAAAACTTCATTTAAAAAAATTTATCATATCAAAACTTCTCATAGAAAAAAAAATCTTTTCCTAAGAGAATTTTTATTACTTTCAAAAGTGCCTAAAGAGTGATAACGCTGTGAATTTTTATTACTTTCAAAAGTACTATAACTTCAGAGTGAGGATCAGGTTAGGGGTACCCTGATGGAGGCTTAATTTAACTTCTGGCACTTGACTTAGGATCAGGCTAGAGTCCTGGATCCCAATACCACTTGACTGCCTGTGGTGGAAAGGGATGACTACATCCTGCGGAGATTTTCTCAGCAAGGGAAAATCTCTCAATAAATTAAAAGATTTTTTTCAAGGGTTTTACCAACCGGAGGCCAGCCAATGTGCAGCCAGTCTCCCTTTGATTATAAAAAAAAAACAAACTAAAATAAAAAAAAATAGTGAAAGTATTGCATTGATAAACATTGATAAAACATTAAAATTATCACCGATGTTTGTGACTATCACTACGACTACTACATGTCTTTATAAGAGCTCAATTTTGGATCAGCTCCTAGCTCGTAGAACCCGATCTTTTTGTGAATTGGTTTGGGCCAGGGACCCAATTCTTCCAATTGGACCCTGGCTGGCCTCAAGCAACATAAGGCCCAGACTAGGTGTTGGCAAATAGTTGTATAAACAAGTTGAATGTGGGCTGTATATAATTCAGTGCAATATAATTGAATTTGGAGGCGGATTCAGGCTGTCTCTACCAAATCTGATTTGATCAGGGTATATACCCTAATTGGATCTACATTTACATATAATCGGGTAGGAACTAAAAACTTTGAAGTCACACGAAAATGATAGAAGATAGCACAAAGCATACACATGATTTTACGTGGTTCGGTCAACGTGACCTGCATCTATGAGTTCTCTCTCTAAACAATTTTAGAGAAATGTTTCCTTGCATTATATATTAGTTACATCAATGAGAGTTCTTGGTGGACAAAGTTTATCCTAAGAACATACAATCTAGTTTATGATTCCATTTGGATTACATTGAAGAGATTGAAATTGAATTGGAGTCTCTTTTGATGGTTTCAACAAATGATGTCACATGATTTCTTGAGACTGTGTATTGTTGGAGATGAGCTTTACCAAGATAAACAATTATATTGCACCGAATTAGCATGGTGTAATTAGCATGGTGTAGAATGGGGTTTAGCATGGTGTCATTGTATATCTTCTTTCAACAAAAAAGAAGAGATGTCTTTGTATCTCTGATGATACTTCCGATTCTCTACACCATGATTGTTGTAACCACAGTTACCAATTAGCTATCAGAAGCTTGTCAGAATGAAAATTTTGAACTATTGCATATGGACATGATAAAAACAGTTTTGGCAGATTTAATTGTTAAATTATTTATTTTTTATTAAATTCGTTATAGAGATTTTTTATATTTATTTGCATTAATATTTGCCCAACCCTGATTCAATCTTCAACAATCTCATACTTGGCACAACTTTAATGGAGAGAGAGAGAGAGCCGAACGAAACATCAACGTTACTAAGACAAAGGATCAACAAACGTTGAACCCACCAGCAAACAAATAGCAGACCCAAACCAAGGGCCAAAAACACGAAAGCAAACAGTAAAACATAAGGACAGAAGTCAAAAAAAAAAACAAAAATCCGATAAATTCAGCCAGGGTTAGGAGGAAGAGACGGCGGCTGAAGGTGGTGGAGACTAGGGCAGGAGAGGCGTAAAATGGTGTACACATCAGCCAAGATGCAATGCCCGAGCTTATTGAAAGCAGCGGGAGTTTGACCAACGAACTCTAGATAGAAATTAGTAGCCAAATGCAAAGAAAGAAAATGAGGAAGACAATGTATAAAGAGATTGGTTAGTAATGATTTTGTTTTTGGGATAATCCAACCTAAACACCCTCTCATACAGCATTGGCTGAGCTCCAGTTGGTAAAACCCTTGATGTCCCCCTGCTCAACCGAGCGTACACCCGACTTGTACCTTGCCGCAAGAGATGCCACCGGTGGGTTTCACGTCTCGTCAACATGGTGACATTTACAAGTCCCCTACCAGATGAGCAGAGCCCATCAATTGATTACCAACTTCTTTAAAAAGCACTTATAGTTAACAATTTTGTGTGTGTGAGAGAGACCCTGTGCCGGGGGGGTGTCTGGATCAAACCCCGTTAGTCCACAAGTGTGTCATAGCTTTCAGAGGTAGGCCACGTAAGGCAAGATGTGCATGGCGCCACTCTAGTTTTTAATGAGAGAAAAAGAATGTTTCATTGCCATTGACATGGTGAGTAATATATATCTTTGACATGTCAATTACTACGGCGTTTGTTAAGAGAATGACAACATATGATAATTATTTCAGTCAGTGGATGGGAAGGCATAACTCCAGGCACTTGAAGTTACCCTCCTCGCAGTCAAGGAGGTAGGACGGCGCCTGTGGCCCCATCAAAGAGCCCGGAAACATGCACGAGAACACCTCCTGCGCACAGTTACCCAAGCACACTTGGTACGGCTCATCTCCTATTATTCCCTCCGATGACAGCACCGCTACTGGCACCAGCACCACCACCACAGCCACTTGCAATAGCCACCCTTCTGCTCTCAGTTGTCCTCCCATAATTAGGACAATATGGTGACCAATATAAATAAAGATGATGGTATGGGTGTTTGTATGTTCTTGACAAGGGTGTGGTTGCAGCTTTATATGGATGCTGATGAGCAAAGATTCATGCCAAATGAATGAGATACTTGATATATGCAGACACGACACAATTGTTAGTTGTTTATTTAATGGGATGAATGGGCCTACTAGCCCTAAAATTAGGACTGTCAAATCAATCGGATGTTATCTGATATCTCACCAAATTTGCCGTTTAGTTTCCTTTGGTACACCAAAACCATGTCCGATTATAATCAGATGCGGATATGGTTTTAATTTTTTGCTATATAATCCGACAAATATCTGAATTTGATGGATATCTGAATTCATTTACATGTAGCAGATCTGGTATGAGCTTCTCACCATATGAATCCGAATTCAAATCTGATTAATAACCTACATCTGATCATTAGGATATGGTGAATCCGACCCGTTTACTCCCTACCAAAAATAGGAAAACAAAACAGATCATCTTTCAAGAAATTTTCACGAATATCCAAAGAGATAATTTACATACAGGCGCCAACATATGGCAAATTCACATTTAGCCACGTTAGGTTTCAAATAGTTGAGATAGGTATCTAACTTATCAACATAATTGCAAATTCATAGCCCTTTGCATTGAATATGCTAGTTCTAAATTGGTTGTTTTCTTAAATCAGAAGTATCTAACTTATCAACATAATTGCAAATTCTTGGCCCTTTGGGGATGTCGTAGTACCATGAGGAGTTCTTGGGGTTGGAAAGGGTTGCTTTGGGGGTGAAAATGTATTGAAGACTGGATGGGTTGAAGAATTGGCAACGGGTTCAAGGGTTGTTTATGGACTGATAAGTGGGGTAGGGAGTGTTTAATAAAAGTGGTTGATTCAACTTAGAGTTAATATGACTGTCTATGAGGCTGTAAGTTGGTACAATTATAACCTTGTAGCAGATGGGTTGTTTCCCAACTGGGTGTTTGAAGTAGATCTTGCTGTTCTGAAAGGATCAAATATTCTTGTGTGTCAAGGGGAGGAAACTCAAAGCATTACTAAGAGTTATGGAAACTGGTTAAAACTAGATATAATGTTCAGAAATGGCGTCAGTTTATTTGGTCTAAGCAACATTTACCGCGTATAGGTTGAACTCTTTTTCTGGGGTTCGAATCCAGGCTTCCTACCCTTGACAGAGTTCAAAGAGTGGGTATCCCTGTGGTTAATTGCTGCTTTATGTGTAAAGCTGATCTTGAAAGCAGTCAGCATTTATTCGTTGATTGCCTAATTGTGAAAAGCATTTGGAAATTTATCATTGCTATCTTTTGTAAGAATTATAGTCTAAATCAAAGCTTGGTTATTGAACTCCAGAGGTGGTTTAGAGTCGGATTTCAGCAGAAATGGCGTCTAAGATGCTGGAGAGTTTTTTCATATAGCGGTTTGGAAAATATGGGTATGGAGGAATCAAATAGATCTTGATAATATTGAGTTGTCACATACCCAAATTAAACAAGATATTTGGAGATCCAGCTCTGAGAATGTTTTTAAGATTAATTGGAATGAAAGTGATAAAAGAGCAGTAAGATGTTGGTGTAAGAATGGAGTAATTACCATGCCTTGACTTGCATCAGATGTAGGTCAGTTGGACATCCAGTTGGCCGCTACTTTTAGACAGAATTCTTGGCTGATTTTTTATGCTTGCAGGTCAGTTCTTGAGAGCGGGGGCGTTTAGAAGAATGGAAGTCATATTATTTACAGAAACATAGATTTCTAATGAAATTTTGGAAATTGATGACTTGGAATTTCAAATCATAAAGGTGAGAGCTTCCAACAGTAATTGGGTAGGGTGGATGAAGCAGGTTGCTGCATGAAACAGGAATATTAGGCAGTCTTTGACACTGGTCAAGTTGTTTTTGTCAAGGTGTATGTTCAGTTCATTGTGTTTCAACCAGCATGGAGCATGTTCATTGGAAGGACAAGTCCCCTGACTGGTCGATGTATATCAGGTAGTCAGCAGTTGGGATCCGTTTTTCTCAGTGTGATAATTAGAAAAAAGAAAATGCCTTTACAAAAAAACTGAGCTGGCAGGTGCGGCCCTCAGCTTTTGGCACCCGCTCTCCCTTCGCATCATTTTAGAGTCACCTACCTCCATGTGAAAACCCATTTCTATCCATCTTCCAACTTAGCAATAACATGGGTTCCAAGAATGGTAAAGGGCGTTCCCATCCTCACCATGGTGAGGAAGTCCAGTCCTTACCAAGCAAATGGCATGGCAAAAAAAGGGATGAAATGCTGAAGTGGCAGGTGTAGGCCACACCTATTTTTCTTCACTTCCACTTTTTGCCTGCATTTTTTGTTACACCACCCCATTTTAAGCTATGCATTTTAAAATGTATACTAAGGGAGAAGCAAAGATTAAAAAGAACAAGCAATATAAGAGTTGAATGGAATGCAAATAAAAACTAAAATAAAAGTGATTATTCTTAAATTTTATGATCTTTTAGTGTTAGAATTAAATCTTTATAAAAGAATTACATGGAAGTGAGAGAAAAGCATGATAGCAAACACATAAAAAACATAAAAAGTAGAGCAAGAACATATAAGAAGAATAGATGAAGGAAGTGTGTAAAAAGCATAGGAAAAGTGTGAGATAATTGAGATTCTCATCAAGTTTCATATGCAAGGAGTATTGTGCTTCTAAAGCGAGTTCTTGAGAAGCGAGCTTCCTACGTATCTAAAAAGTTTTTGGTAACTTTGGTTCCTATAGTCGAAAAGCCATATAGTTTTTGGATCTCTTGTGCTTCCCCCAACTCACAATCCCCTTCCCCTATTTGGTCCAGTTGGTGCAAGACTTAGCGGGTCTTCTTGGACTGCAGGGGGCAATCATCCACCTCTAGTGACCTCTCTTAGTCCTATTAAAAAGACCAAGTTTTCTCCACAACTAGCTGCTGCTACTTGCTGACAGACCCAGGAGCAGCTTCTATGAGACCTAACCTATTTGGGCTTGTGGCCCTTCTCCTAGAGTGAAGGTGTTTGCTTGGTTGGTCATCTTGGACCGTGGGATCACCCAAATAACCTTAAACAAATGAGGTATACAACTACCAAGTTGTGTGCTCTGCTATGCAAAGAAAGAGTCGACCTTTCACATATTTTGGCAATGCCCATTTGTTCAACGTCTTCTTGTTGAAGCCTGGTTTGTGCCTACCCCATTGGTTTGTGAAGATTCTTGGGATAGATCTCTTCTTATGGGAATGTCTATGATTCCATCAAGTGATTGTTGGCAATTTATTTGGCATGGTTGGTATCATGATATGCATGGAAAGCAATCTATGCATATCGTCATCTTATCCCTCACTCCAGGTTGTTATGTTACCTTCTGAAAACAAGATAGAAGGTTACGTTCATTATGTTTTTTTAACCTTTTTACCTTTGCTGTAATTTTATCCTCATCCCCATCATCAAGGGATTCACAAAGTACTCATTTGAAATGACGGAAATATAATTCTTCTCTCATACAAGACATTTTATGGTGTCAAAGTTGACTCTGATCCATTGGGCAATTCAATTCAAGTCTTCACTGTAACTCTTTTTTTTTTTACCTTGAATATTGTAGGTGTTGTTGTCTACAACATTGCTTTTCTTTGATATCTTTGTCTGTCGTGGTGGACGTTTGTTGTACCTATGTTGTCGCAGCTTCAACTTATTGTCCTTTTCAATGGCCAACAGCAATACTAAGATCCCAAATAGCAATGGTGACTCGTCTTCAGCCACTCCGTATATGCTGCACCGTTCGGATAATCCAGGTACTATTCTGGTGACCACACCACTAACCGGAGATAATTATTCAACATAGAAAAGAGTGATAAAAATGACTCTCAACGCCAAAAATAAGCAAGGGTTCGTCGATGGATCGTTGTAGCATCCACCACCAACATTCAATAACTTGCAGATCTGGAACTGCTGCAATGACATAGCGCTTTTCTGGATTTTCAATGCCTTGTCTAAGGAAATAGCAAACAATGATATATACGCTAACACCACACATGACATGCGGGTCGATCTTGAAGATTTTTTTCTTAAGAAAATGTTGCATGCATTTATCAACTCAAGAAATTGATTTATGATTTTCGTCAAGATTAATTACCCTTAGCCACATATTTTACCACTCTTAAGACTCTATGGGAAGAGCTTGGATCGTATGTCATGACCAACCAATGCTCATATAGTGCGTTCAAAGAGTTAAATGGTTATCATCAATAAGAAAAAGTACATTGATTCCTCATAGGTCTCAATGAAACATCTTGACCATCACACCCTTACCCAATATAAGCAAGGTTTATTCAATGGTGCTCCAAGAAGAGACCCAACATCTCTTGATGCCTTCCAACAATACTGTCACTGAAGCATCAACCTTCACGACTAAGATAAATGTGGGAATGCAGTCAAAAACAGGGTTCAATCATACCATGGGAAAGGGGCATGTCCAGCCCATGTGTGATCATTGTGGTTTGTTAGGACAAGTGAAGGCCAAATGCTATTCATTGCAAGGCTACCCTCATCATCCAAAATATGCACCACAACTAACGTCAAATCAAGGGAGTTCTGCTGCTAATATGATATCTAATATGAAACCTACCACTACTCTTGGAGACTATCATCTCGCAACTAACAGAGGATCAACTCAAGCAGCTTGCTTTGCTGATCAATGTGGATGCTAAACCAGCCTTGACAAATTTTGCAGGTAACATGTCAAACAACACCCTCTCCCATTTCATGAACTCTTGGATTGTTGACACTAGGGCATCAAACCACATGACCCATTGTTTAGACTTGTTGTTTGACAATGGTCAAGACGTCTTAGTTACCCCATAGGAAAAATCCAAATATCTCTGGAGATTATTCTCAATGGTGTTCTTTATGTCTCATATTTTCAATATAATTTATTATCTATTGGAAAAATAACCCAAATCTTAAACTATGCTGCAATTTTCTTCTCCAAAATCTGTGTTTTTCAAGACCTTTCCACAAAGAAGATGATTGGAGTAGGTAGGCTTCGTGATGGGTCACAGCCACACCATCGAGCCCTTCATGTCGCACATCACCATCCTCATCCCCAAATTTGGCATATGTGACTTGGTCATCTGTCCCCTGAGCATACTCTTTCTATTGCGAAAGAACTTGGTAATGATTTGTCATTTTAATAAATTGTGTGATGCTTGCCATCATGCAAAGCAAATTTGTTTGCCATTTTCTGAGTAGTAGTAGGAGCTATGAACCTTTTGGGTTGATTCATTGTGATATTTTGGGTAGTTATGTTACTGCATCTCATATTGTTGCACGTTACTTCTTAACTCTCGTTGACGATTTTTCACGGTGCACGTGGGTATACCTGATGAGATACAAAATATAAAACATTTTACTTCTTAATCAAGTTTTGTGCTATGGTCCAAACTCAATTTAAGAGCCAATTTCAACGTGTTTGCATTGATAATGGTGTTGAATTTATGGTTCATAACACTCAAATTTTTTCATCAAAATGGAATTGAACACCAACGAACTTGTGTTAGAACACCCTAACAGAAAGCTAGAGTCAAGCCCAAACATCGGCATCTTCTTGAAGTTGCTCCTGCACTACAATTTCAAGCTCACTTGCCATTTTTTTTTGGTGAATGCATTCTCATAGCCACATACCTCATTAATCGAATACCCACACCAATTTTATAAAATAAGAGCTCCTATAAGGTTCCTTTTCAAACTAAACCAAAGTGTCATCATCTTCGTGTGTTTGGTTGCCTAAGTTATGCTCATGACCAAACTGCCAAACAAAATAAGTTTTTTTTAGATCCAAAAAATGTGTGTTTGTTGGGTACTCAATTGATCAAAGGGCATATCGTCTCTACGATCTTGAAACTCATTCAATTTTTACAAGTCGAGACATCATTTTTCATGAAGATCATTTTCCTTTCCAAGAACAACGTGCTAGTCTCGATACAAGCGTTGTCCCTCAACCCATAGTCGGTGAATGTTATACTAAACCAAATGACATTCAACCAATTCCATATGAACCTGATAACCTAGAACACTCCCATGCCATGTTCCCAAAACCATCTCTCATCCTCTTCACTGATCCACCAGAACCCACAACAAACCCACTTACCTAACAGACTGTGTGTTCTTTGGAATCAACTACGCCCACACAAGCCTTATCGTATGCTACCAATCAACTGGCTTCAAGTACATCTTATCCCATTTCCAATTTTCTACCTATTTCTCACTTCTCTCTTTCACATGTTGCTTTTTTTATCTATTGTTTTACTTGGCATTGAACCATGCAACTTCAATGAGGTGGTTAAGCATTCTCATTAGTAGTGATTCCATGTCTACTGAGCTCACAACTTTGGAAGAGAACAATACCTGGACCATAGTCCCTTTACCTCCTAGTAAATGACCCATAGGTTGCAAATGAGTCTATAAAGTTAAACATTAGGCAGATTAATCTATTGAACAATATAAAGCTTGCTTAGTGCAAAGGATTATACATAGATAGAAGGTTTTAATTATCATGACACCTTTGCCCTGGTGGCCAAACTTACCACTATGAGGTGCTTATTGGCTCTTGTGTCTATCTACAACTGGGTACTCTACCAGTTAGACATCAACAATGTATTTCTCCATAAAGATCTCTATGAAGAGGTCTATATGCAGTTGCCACAGGGACTACAATGCAAAGGGAAGTATCAAGTATGTTGATTGAATAAATCATTATATGGCCTCAAACAATCTCCCAGAAATTGGTTCAACAAACTAATCTCAACTCTCAAGGATATAGATTTTATTCAGTCCTCAGAGAATTACACACTTTTCACTCGAAGGATTGGATCCATGTTCATAGTTATCTTGGTTTACATTGATGACATCATCATTATAGGCAACGATGTCTAAGGCATTTCCTCTACCAAAGTGTATCCAGATTCAAGATTTCACTTAAAAGAATTGGGGCACTTAAAATATTTTGTGGGTGTTGAGGTAGAAAGATCTCCTTCAGGGATTTTTTTTTTTAATTCAACAAAAGTATAACACGATATATTAAACAATGCTAGTCCTCTTAGAGCTAAACCTGCAGAGTTCCCCATGGATCAAAAATTATGAGTCACATCGAACGAAAGAGATTTCTTTGATGAACCTATAAGTTATCAATGTCTTATAGGTTGCCTCATTTATCTAACAGTGGCATAACCAGATATTATTTACTTGGTTCACATCCTATGTCAATTCATGCAAGAACCTCAGGTACCACATTATGATACAACCATATGGGTCTTACGTCCCTTAAAATCATTGACAGGCAAAGGGATTTGGTTATTGACCAATAGTGAACTCCAACTCAATGCATATTGTAACTTAGATTGGGACATTTGTCCAATGACTCGGCGCTCCGTTACTGAATACATTACTCTTTTGGGACAAAGTCTAATATTTTGGAAGAAAAAGAAACAGTATTGTCTTACGCTTAACCGCTGAAGCAAAATATTGTTCCATGACAACAATTACTTGTGAATTAATATGGTTACGATCCCTTCTGGGTGATCTTGGATATGTTTAGCATCAACCCATGAAGTTGTATTGTGGTAATTAGACTACCATTCACATTGCAGTTAATTCAGTGTGCCATGAGCGTACCAAGCACATCGAATTGGACTATCACCTTGTTCAAAAAAAAGTTCAAGCAAGCATCATATCCACCAATCATGTTCCTACTCGCCTACAATTAGCTATCTTCACTAAAGCATTATGGAGAGATCAGTTTCAATTTCTCACCAGCAAGTTGAGCATTATGGACCTACACCCACCAACTTGAGGGGGAGTATCACGATATGCTTGGAAAGCAATTCATGCATATCATCATCATATCCCTCACTCCAAGTTGTTATATTAGGTTGTTACGTTACCTTCTAAAAACAAGATAGAGAAAGCAATCCATGCATATTGTCATCTTATCCATCACTCTAGGTTGTTGCATTAGGTTGTTATGTTACCTTCTAAAAACAAGATAGAAGGTTACATTTTTTACGTTTGTTGTAACATTTTTACCTTTGCTGTAATTTTATCCTCATCCCTATCATCAAGGGATTCACATATGTATTTTAGAAAGTGCTCATTTGAAATGAAGGAAATATACTTATGTCTCCTACAAGACTCCTTAGTTGGATTATCACCACTTGGTGGGCCATGTGGAGGGAGAGAAATGCTAGGGTATTTAAGGATAAGTGATCAAATGTCGACATTGGTCATAGGCATATCCTCTATGATATCATTTCTATTGTTGGGCATAAATGGGGGTTCCATTCATTGGATTGGTTGGCTCCTCTATTAAAATATAACTCATTTATGTTCAACTCTCTGCGGGTCGATTTGTCTTCGACCCACACAAATGTGTAAGCTTTATGCTGAGAGTAATTGAATTGTGTTTCTTTCTCTCTCAAAAAAAAGAAGCCATGGGTGTTTTCTTAAAAAAAACATGGATGCTTATAGCTTCATGTGACAATTTGATGCATCATTAAATTAATTTAACAAAGTTGGTGATTTGAATAAGTGGATCCTTAGATGATCTCTTGCAAAAATGAGTGCAATAAAATATTTGCAAGTTAATTGCCTAGTGTTATGAAATGCTTGGTTGAAGACTACGAGAATCTAGAGATGACAAAATAGTGAGGAAACAATGTGAAGCCACTTCTGTAATTGGTGCCCTTATTATGAAATTATAGTCTCTCATATAGGTTGCAACAATAAACAAAATAAAGTTGGCCTTAAAGTGTGGATTCATTAAATAATTAGAGTTTGACATATAGTTGCTTGAAGCCATTGAAAAGAAATTAATGACAAATGACACATGTTTTGAGGCCTAATCACTTGACACCCCCAGAGTTTTGGTCCACATGAGTATGCGGTTCTTAAAATGATTTTATTTAATAAGTTTCAATTTTTTTATTATTCTAATCATTATGTTATGGCAAGTAGGGGATTCATTCTTGCATAACTTTAATCATAGTGTACTTGACTTCAATCTTACTATTAAATTCAACCCTATTCTCTCTAAAAAAAATCAAGTTCAACCTACAAATGAAGGAGTCTCAAGATCATTATCACATTTAATTGCTAATAATTTATTACTTAAGACTATCTTTAACAGTATGATTGTTTTTCATTTATTACATGGAGAAACCTCACCATGGGATTAGAGTCCTAGTCATGCTGGTCTTGGCTTGCTTTACCTACATTCACCATCTTGACAATATAAAACTCCATGAGCATTCTTCCTCCTTAAGGGAATGTTTGTTATAATTGCACTTATGAGTAAAGCATTTTGTGTGAAATACTCTCAATGGTGTGACCCTGTTTTTATATAAAAGGATGGGTTTCATATGAAAAATGTGAACCTTATTAAAGAAAAGACTCCTCTCATATCAACAACCAACCATGTTAGCTTACTTAAGGTAGTTCCAAAGAAGTTAAGACTCCTTGGAGATTCAGGAAACTAATCCCATGAAGGAAACTGACCTCAGTTCCATGATCCTCAAGATAGCCAGTTTGGAAGGGTTTTCAATGAGAATCCTCATGAGACGTCTAAGGTGGAGTTGCTTATTCATCAAGATGAATTTAGAAGAGTTATTAAGGAAAGGCTCAAGCCTAAAGAAGTGAGAATTTTCTATGTACAAAAAGAGAACTTAATTATCTTCAATTCTATTGTAATCAATCAACCTCCTTGAGACCTCTCTCATGTTGCATGAGAAAGAGAGAGGACTAAAACGGTGGAATTTGGTCTTATTCTCTCTCGAGATCTGAATGAGGCTCAAATTCATCATCTTATTCTCTTATTCTCTTATTCTTCGCTGATCTGGTTACCATGACCAAAATTCATCATCTTATTCTCTCTCGAGAGGCTCAAATATCAAAAAGTGATGAGAATAAATCGGAATAGTTTCATTAAGCAAATTTGGTCTAGAAAAATCAGAATTATCTTAATAACTATTATGGTAACTTCAAAGGTGGTAGAGGGGGTTGGTTTAGAGGATGTGATCGTGGATGGTTCTTTGTACACCCCCTTATGGAAATCAATTTGGGAGATCAACATGTGACTTTGGAGGTTCAAGTTCTTCTCAGGTGGTTGTGTCAGTATTATGACAAGGTAGGTCACACCACCAAGTTATGTTATCTGATAGCAGGAGAAAATCAATCATTCCTCCTTATGCCTATCACACATCACCAGTTGTCACTGGTGATGACCCTTGGTATCCTGATTTAATGAATGGACTTTACTCTATGATTTTTGTAGTAGTATGCCTATTTATTTTGTCAATAAGATTGCTTTTGTTGGTAAAAAAAATGATTTTGATAAATAGCATGGGTCATGTTAGTTTAAAAATAGTTTAGAAAGTTATTCAACATTTTTCTTTGCCCTATGAAAGTAATTTGTTGCTTGTGTGTGAAGCCTGTCAAATAGGAAAGCATCATAGATTGTCTTTCTACAGAATTTCATATAGTATGCTTGAGCCTCAAGAAATTATTTTCTTTTATGTGTGAGGACCAACCCTTATTATTGGTACTGATGGTTCTAAATACTATGTGGTGTGTGTTGATGCATGTTCTAAATATTCCTGGATTTATTTGATGACTAACAAATTTAATATGTCAAGTATATTTGAGAGATTTAAGGTGCTTGTTAAAAATATTATTGGGAAGAAAATCAAATATCTCCATATTGATGGTAGAGGAGAGTATAGAGCCTTAGATCCCTTCTTGAAAGTAGTTGGGATTGAAAACATATATTCTTGTCTTCATAGTCCTCAATAAAATAGGCTTTTAAAACGCAAACATAGATATATTGTTGACTTGGGTCTAACTCTTAGCTCATGCTGGGATGCCTCAAAAATACTAGACTTGTGCTTTTTCATGGTTGCCTATTTGATTAATTGATTTTCTTCTCATTTTTTGAAAAATAAAAGTCCTTTAGAAGTTCTCTTAAAAAATTCCTTGATTACACTAATACATGCACCCACACCTACCGACTAACGTATTTGGGCTTCTATTGGGTGGCATGGCATACATGTGATTTTCTATTATACTTTGGATATTTTGTTTGTACTTGGGGTTGAGATGGGATGAAGGTAATTACCACGTGTATGGGGCTAGTTAGGAGGGGTGTGAAGTATATAAGGTCTAGCCCAAAGCCTCTTGGTTCATTATCATCTTCAATGTACTTGAGTTTGCTTCTAAGGTAATCTTATGAGAGGTTCATTTGTGAATGCTTTTGAGGAGTTTTTCATATTCTAAAGTGTTAGGCTTGAGTGATTAGATCATCTAACTACTTGAGATTCACCATAACAACCAAAACAACTCATCCACACCTTCACTAACAAAACCCAAACTAATTCTCAATCAAGCCTCTCTCTCTCTCTCTCTCTTTCAAATTAGATGAACTCTTCCTTCCTCTCTTATTTTCCCTCTTCCATCTCTCATGTCCCTACCTATCTTACATTTATTATCTACATCTTGGGCATTATAAGGAGGATTCATAACATTTGGTATCAGAACAACCACAGTCCAAGTGACGCCATTAACTAAAGAGGATCACATTCAGTAGATCAAAAAAAGGTGATCCTCCATCAAGAACACTAAGAAGTTGTTCAGATTCAAGTTCACATAGAAAATTGTTGTAAGAGGATCAAAATTAGGTGAGTTGTGGTTCAAACTCATCTCTGGTAAAGAACTTTGAAGATCCATATTGATTCTTGGTTGACCTTTAGTGAACAATTTCATACACTATTGAGCTCTCAAGCTTGGATCTCTTGAATGAATTATTGAGAAATTTTTAAAAATTGCAAATCATCATACTTTGGGTCCAAGATATGTTAATCAACATCATATGGGGGATTAAAATCATGCTAGTATAATGGATATATCATATTTATGTAAAAGTTGGCTGAGTTTCTTGAATTCAAGCATGTTCATGCATGGCCACCGTTGAAGTGTGTTTCTAGTGGGACGATGATTTTTCAAGCATTTGCATGAGATCATATTTAAGTTGATCTTTGGATTTCATAATGTTGAAGTGTTGTTAAAGATTGGTTGATTGGAGTTGAGTTTACAAAAAATTAAAATTCTATATGAATTTGGGTGCTTGATTGGGTTGACTCATGTCACTAGAGCCACGTTAGAGACCCTAATATAGATGCCAATTTTTTGAGAATTATTGCAAAATTGTGTTGAGTTAGCTTTGGGTTAGATATATTTGAATTAGCAATGGATTTGAAGTTGAATGATGCAAAAATTTTGATTGTTGAGTGCCTGCATGAATTTTGTGTTAAATCTTGATGGAATTCATTAAAACAATGTCTTGTTAGAGTTCTCAAGATTTTGATCTTGACACTTGAGAATTGCTTAGTTGAATAATTTGTTATTGTTCCGATTATTTTTATGCTATTTGGTGATTTTGGAGTGTGAAGAGGTGTTGACAGTCTTGGAGCTGAGATTTGGATCTCATTTGGAGATTGTGACCAAGATCTTGTCTTTTCTGATAACCAATTCTGTTCATACCAACCTATTACAAAACTCAAAAAATTGTCCAGATTTAAAAAGACACAAAAACCAAAACACCTAGAATTTGACCCTCAACATTTCACTGTAACTTTCTGCATGTGTCATATATTGACCCCCCAATTTTCAAAAATTTTGAAAGACTGTATAGTGAGATAAAAATTACGATGTGCAACATGTTTTTCTAAATTGTGTATTACCAAAATTTTGTACAACCCAGAAAATTGGTCATGTTCCAAAAATCATCTCTCTCAGCGCACTTGGACTTTGACTCTAAAATTTTTACTGTCATTTCATCCATGTGTCAAATTGATACTATCCAATTTTCATAATTTTTAGGCACTGGTGCGCTTAGATAAAAAGTATGTGGTTAAACCAGTTTTACCAAGACTATAAAACCTGGACCATTACAACCGACGAAATTGGGTCATGTTCAAAAAAACATAACTCCCAAAACTTTTGGAGTGTAATCCTGTATTTTTTTCTATAGACCCATCCACGTGTCAACCAAATACTATTCAATTTTTATAACTTTTAGTTTCTTGTGGTCTGAGTTAAAAAATCTGCACCATAACCTATTTTCTCTTAATTGTCACCAACTGAACTTGAACCATTCTGATGTTACCCCTATTAGCCCGACTTAGACCTAACCAACTGAGTTCAAAATTTGAATATAGACCCTCAAGATCCCCTACTTGAAGAACAAATCATGTCTTGGCCTAAAATTAATCAATACAGAATCCAATTACCCATTACAAGTTCCAACAAAGCTAGTTACAGAAAAAATATTGACTAATTTTTCAGAGTGAAGTGAGATTTCTAGAAGATAGAAGCCATGAAGAGTGATGAGATCAGTAGAAGATGTGTATGATGATTGTGATCAATGGGTGTAAGAGGTAATAACGGTAACAGTAAAACATCTATTGATCCAAATCCAGATATGCATGCCACGGTTCAAGATAACATCTGTCATAAACAGAATCTCGGTGAAAACAAATCTTCCCTAGCTAGCGATAAGCAGAACTCATGTAATATCGTTGAGAGCGATAAACATTATAACCGAGATACATGGAAAAGGCTATGTGTGATGTAACAGGCATAAATAATAATAATGGGAGAGAAATATAAGATTTCTCGTGGACGTAGGCACTTACAGGCCGAACCACGTAAAACTTCCCTGTGTGTCTTTCTTCTTATGGTATCAAAGTCTGTCTGCCACTAGTGTCGATCTGATCCCTCCATGGCTACTAGCAGTTCAGCTACTTCATCAAAACTCCCCTACCCCGCAACTCTCAGTGTTGCTAATTTTGTATCCATCAAGTTGTCCCACAACAACTACCTTATGTGGAAAACACAACTGATGGGTCTTATCGAATCTCAAGACCTTCAAGGCTTTATTGACGAGGATATAACAATAGGTGCGGCGGCTACAACCAGTTCTCATCACGAGGCTGGGGTTTTTCTCAAGTTAGCAATCAATCTTCTTGACAACAACAACAATCGAGAAACCCTAATAATCAGCATGACAAACAACAGGGCAATAAAGATAAAGGGGTAATTTGTCAGATATGCAACTAGCTGAATCATTCGGCAATCAAATTCTATCACAGGTTTAATCAAACGTATCAGGCTTCAGACATACTGCAAGCCCTTGCCGCAATGGCTATTGCAGATCATCAAGATGAATCTTGGTTCTCAGATATGGAAGCTAGTGCCCATATCACTGCTAATCCAGGTAATCTCTCTCACATTCATTCATACCAAGGTTCTGAAAAAATCATGATTGGAGATGACAATAAGATTAAAATTACTCATATTGGAACAACCACTCTTAAAACCGACAAAGCTGATCTTACTCTTGATAATGTTTTAGTTTTGCCTCAAATAAAAAAGAATCTTATTTTTGTAAGTCAGTTATCTTTTGACCGTGACTTAATGTTTGAATTCTATGCTACTCATTTCGTCGTAAAGGACAGAAAAACTCTAAAGATGCTAGTGTGGGGTCATAGAGATGGAGATCTCTATGTTTTGAAGCAAGGAAATAAAGAGGTGGTCTTCTTGAATAGGCAACGTGTGGATGATCTTGACACTTGGCATCAACGTCTCAGACATCCCAACATGGAGATAGTCTAATTTTTATATAAGAATAATTTTATTTCCAGCTCTAGAAATAAAAGTCCAGGAATTTGTTCTAGTTGTGCTATCGCCAAATCATGCAAACTTCTTTTTGAGGATTCCTTTTCTCATTGTGATGATCTTTTTCAATGGGTCCACTGTGATTTATGGGGCCCCGCTCCTGTGGTATATGTCCAAGGTTTAAAATACTATATGGCTATTGTTGATGATTGTTCTCGTTAAACTTGGATATATCCCTTGAAAGCAAAGTCTGATTTTTTCAATCAGTTTCAAGAATTTTACAAAATGGTTGCCACACAATTCCAAAGAAATATTAAAAATTTTCAATCAGACAGAGGGGGAGAATTTGTTGTCAACATTTTTTGAAGAACCATGGAATTCATCATAACATGTCATGTCCTCACACACCAGAGCAAAATGCTAGGGTCGAGAGAAAATATAGGTATATAGTTAAACTTGGTTTAAGTATGATGTTTTATGTTGTTGTTCCTTTAAAATTTTGGGTGGAGGCTTTTCTCATTGCTTCATGGTTGATTAACAGGTTGCCCACCGAGGTACTCAGAATGCTTTCTCCTTATGAATTTTTTTTTTCTATACCACCTGATTATGCTTATATGAGGGTTTTTGGATCTAGGTGTTATCCTCACCTACAAGATTATGCAAAAAATAAATTTGACCCTCAAGCTTTTCCGTGCATTTTTTTGGGCTATAGTGATATCTACAAGAGATATAGGTGTTTACACCCGGCTACTGGACGAGTCTACATAAGCAGGCATGTCATTTTTTATGAATCCAATTTGCCTTTTCAACCAGATCCACATGAGAACAACCATGTCAACATTCAACCAAAACTCTGCTATTTTACTGAATGGATATATCAAGAAGATCATGATGCTAAACCAGATACGCAAATTACTCTTGACACTCGCAACATTAGTAGTGAAGAACATCTTGTGCCCATCTCAGCCTCATATGATCATGGACCAACCGAAGACCATGGTAGCCACATTGAAAACAATACCTCCACCATTGTTCCTTTTCCTCCGCAACCTGAGAACATTCATGCCATGACTACTAGAGTCAAGGATGGCATCATCAAACCTAATCCCAAGTACTTCTTGGCCTCTTTGAATATACCTCCTGAACCCAAAAATATCAAAGTTGCCTTACAAAGTCCCCAATGGTGAAGGAGGAAATGTGTGTCTTACAAACCACACATACATGGGACTTAGTCCCTAGAGAACCACACATGAATGTGGTGAGTTGTAAATGGGTGTTTAAAACCAAGTTAAAAGCCGATGGCACTCTTGAGTGTCTCAAAGCTTGCCTTGTTGCAAAATGATACACCCAACTCCCTGGAGTTGATTATCTTGAAACCTTTTTTCCTGTTATAAAGCTTACCACTATACGAATTGTCATCTCTCTTGCTCTCTCGCGAGGATGAAAAATTTGATAGTTGGATATCAAAAATGCCTTCTTACATAGTTGTTTAGATGAACCTGCGTACATGGAGCAACCTCATGGTTTTACTGATTCCACCAAACTAGACCATGTTTGTCGGCTCAGTCGAGCTCTATACGGACTCAAACAGTCTTCGAGAAAATGGTTTGACAGATTCAGCTCTTTTCTTTTACAACTTGGTTTTTTCTGTAGTGTGGCAGATTCCTCTCTTTTCATATGCCATACCAATGTCAGGACTATTTATCTCCTTCTTTATGTTGATGACATAATCATCATCGGCAGTAGCTCCCAATACCTTCAAACTCTTATCTCTCGACTAAGCACAGAGTTCACCATGAAAGACGTTGGGCCTTTGTGTCATTTTCTGGGCGTACAGGTTCAATCATTTTCTGGAGGGCTATTTCTTAATCAGGCACGTTATGCAAGAGAGATACTCGATCGAACTCACATGGCCGACTGCTGCCCAATCTCCACACTAATGGTCACACGGCCCAACCCACCATCTGATGATCCTCCCTATGATGACGTTCGACACTATTAAAGTATTGTCGGGAGTCTACAATACCTTAGCTTAACCCAGCCGGATTTATCTTATAGTGTCAACTATATTTGCCCGTTCATGCATGCTCCCACACACTATCATTTTCAGCTTATTAAAAGAATTCTTTGGTATATCAAAGGGACATTACACTATAGGATTCGTCTTTTATCTCACAACCCCACTGTCCTCTATGGGTTTTTCGATGCTGATTAGGTTGGATGCCCTTTCACACGAAAATCAACTACCAGTTATTGCCTTTACCTTGGCGGCAATTGCATTTCATGGAGCTCAAAACGACAACCCACAGTGGCCCGATCCAGTTCTGAAACCGAATATCAGGTTCTTGCATCAACTTCGGCAGAAATTACATGGGTCACATTCTTGCTTCGTGATCTTGGCGTATATATTCCTCAAGCTCCTGTCATCTTCTGCGATAATTTTTCTGCACTATACATGACCGTGAATCCAGTTTTTCACAATCGGAGCAAACACATTGAAGTTGATTACCACTTCGTCCGCGAGAAAGTTGCTCAAGGTCAACTAGAAACTTGCTTCATTTCTTCTGCTGATCAGGTTGCTGACATATTCACCAAGCCCCTCACAAAGGCTTCCTTTCATCCTTTACGCATCAAGCTCGGCCTCTCCATTCTTCCACCGCCTTGCTTGACGGGGGGTAATAACTGTAACAGTAAAACAGCTGCTGATCCAAATCCAGATATGCATGCCACGGTTCAAGATAACATCTGTCACAAACAGAATCTCGGTGAAAACAAATCTTCCCTAGCTAGCGATAAGCATTGTAGCCGAGATACATGGAAAAGGCTATATATGATGTAACGGGCATAAGTAATAATAATGGGAGAGAAAATGTAAGATTTCTCGTGGACGTGGGCACTTACGGGCCGAACCACGTAAAACTTCCCTGTGTGTCTTTCTTCTTAAGAGGAACTCACCCTCGACTGAGGTGAATGCAATAATTCAAAAGATTCGAGCAGCAACTAGCTAGAAAAACATACCTGAAGGTCTTGGACAGCCTAAGTCATCTCAAAGAGACCATAGAGAAAATACATTGGTCTCTATGTGGCATTTTAGATTTTGGAATTCATGTCCCTTCTCTATGAAGATAGACTTCACTTGAAGGAGGATTTAGAAAATTATGATATAAGTTGTTTAGCAAAAGAAACTGAATATGAATGCTTGGACAGAAAATTGCTACGTGCAAAATTACAACAGTTTTTGGAAGAAAAGACTGATGAGAATGGAGCGACAAACTACACGTTAATGCCAGCAGATCTTGCATCCTTGTTTGCACAGCCATGCGAGGAAATCGATCAGACTGTATTGAAGGTTGATCTTTGTTCATTCTTCTCATATCAATATGAGGGAAAGGATGAATCAGAAGATAGTTCAGATATAGATATTACACGAGATGAACATATCAACACAAGCTAAAGGGTCAGCAAGTGCAGAAATTGATTGTACACAAGAACTTTACACAACAGCACAAACTAGAGGTTCAGTATCTAGCAAAATGAAGGACCAACTGCTCGTAAATGCAAGCTTACGATCCCAAAGATGGTCTGTGATCAGGTGCAGCAGTACACTAAAAGTGTGCGATCAGATTGCACGCACCTGATCCACCCTCGCCAGGGGTGGGACTAGAATCCGAGACCTCTTTTGTAAGAGTGAAAGTTTTACTTTGGATTTCACATGAACCACACAATTTCCCGAGTTAGCGTCAACCTAAACTGAGAAGCAAATGTGGTGATATTGAATCCTTATTTCCTTTTTTGTGAGAACGGAGCCCACTCGGTCGCCCGAATTGTAAACTACGGGCAACATTGACTCGCCCTACAGCCATGCCCTACTCTGGAGACCCCTTTGGTATTCGACCACGAGACATCCAGGGCCTCCGAGCTCTTGTGGCCACCCGCTGGCCAGAAGGACCACAACCGTGGGGGGTAGGAATTTGACTCTCCCATTAGGTTTGTCCTATGAGGTTATTTCTTCTCCAAAGAGGTCTTATGAGATTCTGAATAGGTCATTAAAATCACAGCGAAATGGCTCCCACAAAGTTGAAATTATTATCTTTTTGATCGGTAGTTCTTTTTAAGTCATGGGGACATCTTGAAAGTAACTTTTTTTTCCTTGAAGCCAAAAGAAAAGAAATGAAAGCAACTATAGTTGGTATCTTGTGATTGGCCACACTAATTAGCCAAAGTGTGTGGAGCTTCATGTCCCAACATAGGGTACACTTCAGTTCCGCTCATCCCTAGGGGTGTCAACAGGTGGGGTTTACCCGGATCCAACCCAAACGAAACCCTATAGGTAGGGGTGTCCACGGGTCGGGTTTGGTTCGGACTTGGGTGGAACCATACTTGGATCAGATTTACAAGTATGGTATTGGGTCCTGACCCGGGTCTAATCAGGTCCATAATTATAAAAAAAAAAAATCATACCCGGACCCGATAATAACTACATGAACCAAACCTGAATCATACCTGGTAAAATCATATTTTTTATCATTTTTACATTGAAAATTTATGGGTCTCAATCAGAACTCAGGTTGGGTCCAAGTCTGATATAAAATTTCACAAACATATACCCGGGTCCATGTATTAATCGGACCTTCGGGTCCGAACCCAGGTCTTAATCGTGTCTTCTTATTTATCACCATACCCGGACCCTAATAGGGTTTGGTTCAGGTCGGGTCTGGGTAGACCAGGATTGTTAACACCCCTACCTATAGGGGTTGGGTCCAAACTAGGCCCGGGTCTGGGTAGACCAGGACCGTTAACACCCCTACCTATAGGGGTTGGGTCCAAACTAGGCCCATTGATACCCCTACCTATAGGGTCTGGGTATGGTGATAAATAATAAGACCCCATTAAGACCCGGGTTTGGACCCAAAGGTCCGATTAATACATGAACCAGGGTATAGTTTGTGAAATTTTAAACTAGACCCGGACCCAACCCAAGTTCAGATTAAGACCCGCAAATTTTCAATGTAAAAATGATTTAAAAAAAATATGGTTTTACCGGCTCTGGCTCATGTAGTTCTTATCGGATCCGAGTGTGGTTTTTCTTATAGTTTACCCGATTAAACCCGGGTCCAGACCTGATACCATACCCAAAAACTGGGTCCAAGTCTGGTACCACCTGGGTCTGAAGCAAAACCCGTTGACACCCCTATGCCATCCCTATCTACATATCCCATCTTGAGATATCACTTAAAGTTCTTTGATCCAATCCGACCTCATAGATTTATAGGGCTCATTAAGTGAATATCAACACTTGAATCGCTAAAATCTGACCTTTATAGGATTTTATGACAATTCAAAAATGAACCACTATAAACTTGCCAAATTTTGTTTATTTAAAATATCATCTTTTGTCGAAAAAATACAACCCAAATGTCGATTCATCTATGTGGTGAGATTTTATCAAAACAACTTGCATGAATGTATGATGAGGGGAGATGACATACACAGGGGATGAGCGTTATCGAGCTAACATAGGTGAGACCCTAAATTCAAGGCTCAAAAAGTAAGCAGGAAATCTCTCTACTATTGATGGCCAAGGCACCTGGATGGCAAATTCTAAAGCTTGATTCCTATCAAATTGGCTATGCTGAATATATGGCTGCTGGAAACGAGGATGGGGATGTGTATAAACGAGCTAACGACTAGGGCTGTCAACGGGTTGGGCACCCGACCCATTAGGATACACCCCAATCCGCCCATATAACAAATGGCCGGGTTTAAGTTTTGCCAGGTCACGAAAATAGAATCCCAAACCCAAACCTGCATAATTTAAGAAATTTACTTTCATTGAAAAAAATACTCAGGTTGGGTTGGGTAACAAACCTACCCGTCAAAAATCATAACCCAAACCTGTCTCACATATTGCTTGGATCAGGATCAGGTCATCACTTTTCATGCCTGTACTCGGGTTAGGTTGGGTACCTCATACAAACCCAACCCATTGACAGCTCTCTCTATATCTGCGCGTGCGTGTAAGCAGAAAGGCCACCCCGTGAAGATAATGTTGTGAAGGACATCTCCTTGCTATTGGCGGCAAAAATGCAACTTGTTAGGGTCTAGTCTCTCTCTCTCTCTCTCTCTCTCTCTATATATATATATATATATATATGCACGTGCGTGTAAGCAGAAAGGCCACCCGGTGAAGATAGGGGTGGCAAAATCTGACACGACCTGCCAACCCACTTCTTAGGCGGGTTTGGCTTAAACGGGTTTGTGTGGTAAACGGGTCGACCCACCTAACCCGTTTATTAAATAGATACAGTTCGTGTTAGGGGTATGCCAACCCGGCTGACCCGTCTAATAAACGGGTTAAGGGGGCGGGTCAACCCGTTTACCAGAACCCGACCTGCCAACTCGTTTACCCGACCCCGACCCGCCAACCAGCCCGCTAACACGAACCCGACCCGCCAACCCACCTGTTTACCCAACCCGACCCGTTTACTAAACAGGTTAACTGTGTCGTGTCGGGTTACCCATTTAATAAATGGGTCAGGTTCGTGTTTGCCACAGCTGACCCGTTTAATAAATGGGTCGGGTTCGTGTTGAGCTATGCTGACCCGCCGACACAACCCGCCAACCAGACACGATTGTCACCTCTAAGTGAAGATAATGTTGTGAAGGACATCTCCCTGCTATTGGCGGCAAAAATGCAACTTGTTAGGGTCTAGTCTCTCTCTCTTTATATATATATATATATATGCGCGTGCCTGTAAAGCATAAAGGCACCCCCTGAAGATAATGTTGTGAAGGACATCTGAGGCAAAATGCAACTTGTTAGGTCTAGTCAATTCTCTCTCTCTCTCTTTATATATATATATATATATATATATATATATATATATATATATATATATATATACGCATGCGTCTAAGCAGAAAGGCCACACCGTGAAGATAATGTTACGAAGGACATTACCTGCTATCAGGCAAAAATGCAACTTGTTAGGTCTAGTCAATTTCTCTCTCTCTTTCTATATATATATATATATATATATATATATATATATATATATATATATATATATATATATATATATATATATATGCACGTGCGTGTAAACAGAAAGGTGTTGTGAAGGACATCTCCCTGCTATTGATGGCAAAAATGCAGCTTGTTACTCTCTCTCTCTCTCTTTCTCTCTCTCACTCTCTCTCTCTCTCTGGTTTCAGCCAAAAAGGGGCCACGTAACAGTTTCGTACTGGCATTCTCTATCAAAGCAATTGTTTATATCATCTAAAGGCATCTTCATTTCTTGCACAAACATGCATCCCCATGAAAGCCATAAGGCCAGAGGAAAGAGAGAAAAGAAGTCTCTCAAGCTAAGATGGTCATTTGTCAAATGAGGGCAATCCCTCAAGCTAGGTCATGGCTTCATCTTTGCCAATATATTCCCATAAATGATAACTAGGAATCCACAGCTCAAATCAAGCGGCCTATCTTTGTGGAACATAGTCCACAAGGTTTTTTTTTTTTTTACGACAGACAAATCCTTGCCGAAGTAAAGGCTGGTAAAAACCAAATCTCAAACACTAGTAACACAATTTTACGTGGTTCGACCTGACCTGATATTGGTCTATGTCCACGGAAGGCTATCACTATTTCCACTTGGTCACAGAGCGATAATGTGAGAATTTTATTATTACTTGATTTTTCATTTACACGTTTTTGAGAGAACATATCAAACTTACTCAAGTTATCAAGTTTTTCTTTCAACAACTTGGTTTTACAATAGAAAGCATTTAGGCAAGTTTCTTAAACACGTTGCCTTGTCCCTTCGTGATTTTAGGACTTAAAAAATTCTTAATTTATTTGTCGGCCAAACAACTCTCTCTCTCTCTCTCTCTCTCTCTCTCTCTATATATATATATATATATATATATATAGTTGAATTAATCCTCCTCCAATCATTCATTGCATGATTGTATATGTTTTTGATGGGATGTGGGTATTATTGTGCATGTTGAACCCAATAATAATCAATCAATCAATCATGATTCTTAACCTACCTTCAACTTTGTAACTTTGATGAGTGGCCCCTATCAAATGATAAGACCCCTTTTTATATAGTCAAGCTGGGTTTAGGCAGACCCCACTAGTTCTATAATCATAGATGAAACATTTCTTGTGAAATGTTCAACACAGAAGTAACACATCCTATGTAGTATAACCTATAGCTCTAAACATGATAAGTGTCATGTCTTTTTTTTTTTAAGAAAACGCATCAAGTTTACCTTGGATTCCGTTCATTCATTTGATTAAAGGCAGCTAAAGCACCATCGATGAATAGGCTATTTCAATAGATGGGTCCCATTAATTTTTTTAGAGCCATTCAGATAAGTGACATCTACAGTGCAAAAAATGATTTGGCTGTGATTCACCATATGAATCGACATCCAGGATATGTTTGGTTTCATCACATGAGATTCACTTTCTAATATACTGTAGAAAGTAATTCTTATTCAAACAGTACCTCAAAAGCAATCAACCATAAAATAAAAAATTAACACAAAACCCCAAAAACAAACCTCATCAAAAGTGAGTTGGTACAACCCAAAAGTGAGATTTATAAATTTAATATCATTTGTTTAAAATTCACTTTCTCTATGAAATTTTGAAATCTCATAAGATTTTAAAAGTGAATCTCTTTTAAACAATATTTTCACTTTTAAAAACACAATCAAAGGGCTCAAAATTAGAGCTGGCTTGGAAATGACACCAAGGGGTAACAACCTTTTTTAAGGCTGAAGAAAAATACTGAACTTGAGACCCTTGGTTATGCAACAGGTGTCACATCTTTGATTGGTGCACACTTTAAAATAACCTAAAATCTTCCTTAATCTCTTCATCAAGGTCATGGAAAAGTTGACAGATGGGACACCCCTATTTATTTTCTTTTTTCTTGTGAGGAACGTCTTACTCTTTTATATTAAACTTTCAAATGTGCTCAATGGTAACATATGGAAAACGTGCCTATCAGGTAGGGCAGCCATGTTCTTCATAGACACAGCATTTCTCCTATTTCACTGGTAATGCTGATAAGGATCTTTTTGGACTCGAATCTTTCACTCACTCTCAACGTATAAGAGGCGCTATCAATGTTAAACTCATAGTCAAGCCAACTCATATGTTCAAGTGACCATGTCAAATCACAACCAAACTCAAGTTATCCTCTATCTCATACCCTTTTGTCATACCACTACAAGAAACATGTGGATTAGCGACGACCTAAATCCGTCGCTAATCCGTCGTTAATCCATCGCTAAACAGCTTAGCGACGGATTAACAACGGATATCTTTCATTACAAATTTTTTGACGCTAACTCGCGACGAAATATATATGTCGCCCATTCCATCGTTAAGTAGCGACGGACTGTATTTGTCGTCAGTTCCATCGCTAAGTTGCGACGGAATAATGAATGCTAACATCCGTCGCAAGGCCGTCGTTACTATACGGCGACTTTGGTTTGGCAACGGATTTATAGTCATCGTTAATCCGTCACTACATTTAACGCTAGTATTAATTAGCGACGGAATAATGAATGCTAACATCCGTCGCAAGGCCGTCGTTACTATACGACGACTTTGGTTTGGCAACGGATTTATAGTCATCGTTAATCTGTCACTACATTTAACGCTAGTATTAATTAGCGACGGATATATCTGCAGCTAATCTGTCGCAAACAAGGGAAAAATTAAAAAAAATATTTGAAAATTAAATATCGAGAAAAAATTTCTCGTGATACAATTTATATTTTCTGTGAATAAAAAATAAAGTACACATTAAAATACATATAAAAGGAAACTAAAACAATTAATCGATCCACTTTAAAATTCGCAAGTTCTAATTATTTACAATTCAACATTTACATTTTTGAAACAAAAAAAAGGTAGAACAAATTCAACACATGAATCTAATCATCACCAAGATTTTGTGCATCCTCTTGTTCATTGTCTTGATTTGTCCCTTCAGCTCCACTACGCTGATTATCGCCAGCAACCTACACAAGAAAAGAAAGGTCAGTATTGATAAACAAAATATATTGAAATAAATTATACTCTATATGTGATTTTATCATCCTCATATGTGTACTAAGGTAGTAAAAAAACTGTATATGTGATTCTATCATGCTCATATGTGTTCTTAAGGCAGTAAAAAAAACTTATATGTGATTCAATCATGCTCATATGTGCTCTAAGGCAGTCAAAAAACTGTATATGTGGTTCTATCATGCTCATATGTGTTCTAAGGCAGGCAAAAAATTGTATATGTGATTATATCATGCTTATATGTGCTCTAAGGTAGTCAAAAAAATGGTATATGTGATTCTATCATGCTAATATGTGTTTTAAGGTATTCAAAAAACTGTATATGTGATTTTATCATGCTCATATGTGCTCTAAGGCAGTCAAAAAAATGTATATGTGATTCTATCATGCTCATATGTGTTATAAGGCAGGCAAAAAAATGTATATGTGATTCTACCATGCTCATATGTGTTCTAAGGCAGTTAAAAAACTTTATATGTGATTCAATAGTGCTCATATGTATTCTAAAGGCAGTAAAAAAATGTTTTTTGTGATTCTATCATGCTCATATATATTCAAAGGCAGTAAAAAAAACTGTATATATGATTCTATCATGCTCATATGTGTTCTAAGGCAGTAAAAAAACTGTATATGTAATTCTATCATGCTCATATGTGTTCAAAGGTAGTAAAAATATTATACTGAAATATTATATAAAAGATCAGTATTAATAAACAAAATATACTGAAATAAATTATATCCAATGCACCTAAGTTAAGGCAATCAAAGTTATATGAAATCTAACGACATGCAATATATCACATGAAACTTTCATACCTGAGAGGCACCTGCAATCGAAGTTTCCTTGTTCTGCAAAAAATTGTTGAACTCATCTCAGAGAACGTCGGCAATTGTTTCATGGAAGTAGTCATGCATTGTGTCCTTAACGATCTGGCATACATTATCACCGAAAAAATAGGATGCTTGGAGCTCATGTCGACGGAAGAAGTCTGTGAGCTATGATTGGAGGAAGCAATGATTGGTGAGGTGTTCATGTTACTCCCAAACCCGAACACACGACCCTTTTTGGGTTCACCTGCTGCAGTCACCCATGCTGCAGAATCAAATGATGGATGCTAAGTAGAGTCATCGTCATATCGCTCTATCATATGTTGTTCATATGCCTCCTATAAAATAATGTTTACAGTATGCATTAATAATTAAGAATTACAATGTTTATGATAACTTGTATAATACAATGATTATTAATACAATAAATACATATCGTTGTCGTTCTCGCCTTCTCTGATACGAACTCTCACGTGGCCTTACGTTTATGTGTTTCAACAAACACATTCTTGTATGGCACAATGTCTCCTTTTTCTGCTTCCAGCGAAGTTAAATGATAAAAGATTTAGTTAACATGTTTGCAACAATACTTATACAATTGATAATATATATTGATGAGTTACCATTTTCTTCAGGTGGCTCCCAAAATTCCTAAATCCACCTGTGTGTAGATGGGCTTCGAGCATTTTTGCTCGATTTTGTGCAGCCTTCGTTGAGCGGTTTCGAAATGCATCCCCCGCCCACTTGTCGCACATTCCCTACCAATAATCTCTCCTGACAGTAATTGAGTCATGGCCCTTCCACTGTAGTGGATCATCTATTTCGTCAGAAACTTTTTTTGTTGCAGTCTTCATATTGTGCAGCATGTCTGCATATCGATTGGCAGCCACCTTCTGCCACACCTTCCTTGCATCGTTTTCCTCCATCGTAGTCGCGAAGCAATTCGAGGCCTATATATATTTTCAGAAAGTTAGTAGACATGACTATAATAAAAAAATTAAATATGAAACACATTAACTATGACAAAAAACTGTATACCATGAATGAGGACCACAATCTGTCTATCACCTCTTTTGGATACTCTTTCCATTAAGCGATCGGTCCTAGTAGATGTTGAAGTAGTGAATTCCTAATATCGTGTACTACTTCTTGTGGCTCAAACCTCATGTTGCACATGAATTGGTACACAGTAAATATCAATATATAATATTTATAAGATATGCAATAAGTGAAAACGAAATACTTACGGTCGATTATCGATATACACTATTCGAATGAGTTTTCTTGTGCCACACTAAGAAGATTATGCATCCTGTGTTGGCTTCTGACTTGTATGATCAACTGGTGTAGGTGGGTCATATATAGGCGAAACATCATCTGTAAAAAAATACGTTAGAAATTCTCATAATGCACATTTCAACTAATCAAGCATCCAATTAGTTAAATGATATACCTATCAAAGAAGCCTGTGAAGATGAAGGTTGAGTCTAGCTACTACTGGATGAACGATCACTGTAAGCTCCACGAACCATATTCTAACAAATAAAAAATGTCATGCAATACATTCAAATTGTTTCAAATCATTCACATCAATGTAATACATTTCAATATATTCAAATAATTCAAATCAAGTATTGCAATACATTCAAATCATTGGAATACTTGCAAATCATTCACATCATTGCAATACATTCAAATCATTCACATCAAGTATTGCAATATATTCAAATCATTCACATCAAATATTACAATACATTCAAATAAAAATAGTAGATCACATTTCTTGTTTTTTTTGTTTTCTCTCTGATCTCCTCTATTTCATTCTTGTTTTTCTATTTTGATTCATTGTAATTTTCTGTTTTGCATTCTATTGATTTCTTGTTTTTTTATTCATTGATTTGATTTTCTGTTTGTTTTATTTCAGCAATTGCTTGTTTCGATTTTCATTTTCATCGTAACATCATAGATACAGTCGATTTTCATTTTTATTTCATGTTACTGATTTTCTTTTTTTTTCGTTTTCATTTTCTGTTACTGATCTTCTTTTTTATTTGTATGAAATTCAATGATCGATGATGTGATTTTCAGATCGATCGTTTAAATTCTAATTTGTCGTAATTCTGGAATAAATCGTTTGATTTGTGATTGATGATCAGACTTCTAATTACATCTAACTTCTAACTAACTAATTACAAACTAATTAACACTGCTAATTATCTTACTTAACTAACAACTAATTAATAGTCAATTAACTAATATTTAACAGTAGAGTAAACAAATTATGAAAACAAAACAGGAAATTAGTAATTCAAAAATTAAAAGACAAGAAAATATAAAAAATGTAATGAAAAGCAAGAAATTCAGAATGTAAAAGAAAACAGGAAATTAATAAAAAAAAAAATAGGAAATCAAGGAGTTGAAAAACAGTAATTCAAAGCATGAAAGAAAGCATGAAAAGTGTTAAAAACAAAACTGAAAAATTGAATGTAAAAGAAAGACAAAACAAGAGATAACTTTGTAAAACAAGAAATAAAGGATTTGAAGAAAACGGGAAATGAAAGGAAAACCGAAAAACAGGAAATGAAATACAATGAAACAAATAGGAAATCTATTTTAAAAAAACTGGAAAATGAAATAAAGGAAAAACATGAAATGACTTTCTAAGAAAAAAATAGGAAATGAATTTAAAAAAATAAGAAATACTGAAATGCAATTCTAAAAAATATAGAAATCAATAGGAAGTAAATGCAATGAAGGGAAAATAGTAAATGCAACAAACAGGAAATTAAAACTTCAGAAAACAAGACACACGATGAATAAAAAAACAGGAAAAGAAGAAATGAAATCGCAAGCATAAAAAAAACAGGAAATACAATGCTAAAAAAAAATAGAAAATTTAAGAATAAGAAAAACAGGAACTCTGGAAGTGATTCAAAACAAAAAATTATGATCAAAACAAATAGAAAATTAAATTGATAAATGAAAAGCAAGAGGGTTCAAGCAACTTCATAGTGAATCGTGATTGGCAATCACGATTCTGCTATTTATACAAATAGTTCCTCAGAAATTATCAGCGGTGACCTGGAACAGAACTACAATTCACCAGAGAAATGACAATGAATCAGAGACCTCTGATAGCTGCCAAAAATTTTAGCGGAAAAAAAAACATTCACCGGATAATATTTTGGTCGATCCAAAAGATCAATACTTCTTTTAGAAGCATTTGTTCATCGATTCAGATAATTGATGTACACAAGTATCTGACAGTTCACCTTTACAGTAGATCCAGATCAAACCACGCACATTGCTCAAAAATTATTTCAAAAAAAAATCACTGACAATTTATGAATCACTATCATTCAGAAAAAATCTCACAGAGCTTCTGTCGATCTCTAGAACTCCTTCGATCAGCAATCCAATGTTGTCACATTGAAGTTCAAAACATTTTAAACCAATAGTCCCTTGAATATACTCGATCCAGACAGTTGATCGATGATCGATTTAGTTTTTTTTCTTAAAACAATGAGGCAGGGGGTCGTCCGCCCCCCTACCAAAAAACACAAAATGTGGCAGGGGGTCGCCCCCTGCCAGAAAATACAAACGAGGCAAGGGGGGTGACCTCCTGCCAGAAAAAATAAAAGGGGCAGGCGCCCCTTTTATCGGAAAAAAAATAAAGAGGGATTTACCTGGGAGACGCCTGGCAGCGGGCGGGGGCGGCGAACCGAGGGACGATGGACTGGGCGTGGACCGGGGAGCGACGGGCGCCGGGCCGGAGAGTGCGTCGGGCGGCGAAGGATTGCGTCGGGAGGAGGAGGAGTGTGTCAGGCGGGCGGGAGAGATGAAACAGAAAAGAGGAAAAAGGGCTCTGATTAGGGATTTACGGGAAAATTAGCGACGGATTTGCCGACGACCTAATTCCGTCGCAAAGTCATCGTAAATTGAGATGACCAGTTAGCGACAAAATATTTTTGTTGCTAACGTTGTCGCTAATTAGCGACAGAAAATTGTCTGTTGCCAAATCTGTTGCTAACTGTCACGTGTGTTGCGACAAAGACCTGTTGTCGCTAACTCGCGACGGAAGTTTTCCATCGCTAGTTCCGTAAATATTACAAATCTTAGCGACGAATTATTTTCTCTCGTTAATCCGCCGCAACTTTGCGACGGAAAAAATCCATCGCAAATATCCGTCGCTAATTGGCAATTTTCTTATAGTGTACTGCTCGTGGAATCTTATTGTTGCAAGTTGTTATGAACAAATCTAACCATATAGATGTGATCTACATTGTCTTTTCTGTGATGATCTGCATTTAAATCTTCAAAATCTAATATACGTGTAAGATTTTTCAATGATTCAAAAATCAATGATTGTAAAAATACTAAAATTTTATTAATTAAAAAATCATATTCTCACGTTAAAAAGATTCATCCAATCAAATTGATCATGTTGAATCTATCTTCGTGATCAGATTTGATCAAAACAACTTGCAACAATGAGATCCCAAGAATGAATCTAAGAAAGAGTATGAGTTAGGCGATGATTGGATCGTATCCCCATAGTTATGACTTCATTCCTCAGGCCTATTGAAGTTGAGCCACACGTATTGAAGGTAAGAAAGAAAAAAACATAGTTACTTGGAAACAAAATGGATGTGAGAAGCAGTACATAAGGCAGAAGCGGGGAAGCAAGTGTTAACAAGTATTACGAAGCAAAAAGCGAGAAACGACTTTGTAAGCACATGAAAAATAAAAAGAGAACACATAGAAAGTTGAGGGTGGTGTGTGTTCTCCCCGAAACACAAATTCGCGTGTTCCTTTGTGTACGAAGAAATATCTTGGGACCCGTGATAATTCATATGCCAATGTTGCCCACGATGATTTTATAATAAAATAACATATAAAAAATATAGATATGCTTTTGATGGAAATGTCCTCCGATAAGATAGATATGCGTTGGATGAAAATGTCCTCCCGCTCCCCGTAAATAGATTTACACGTTTCGCCTTTGTTTTTAGCTTGTGTTACAGTGCATGGCCGCCTTCTCGTTCCTGTCTGATGAGTTGTGGAGCTTAATTCAAAGTTTTCGCCCTTGCACGAAGAGGGAGCCCAAAAGATTTTTTTTTGGGGCTTATGTTTGAGACTCGATTTCTTATGGATCAGACCCAACTTGTTTAGGTTTAGGGTTGTCACTCTTGCCTTGTATAAATTCTTTCTTTTCTTTCTCTCTTGTAACTATTGAAAAAAGCAATAAGATTTCTCTTTGAGCTGACATGGTTTTTTTTATTCTCTCTCTGTTGAAAAAAGCGATTTACAGTATAAAGCAAATCAGAGAGTAGCGATTTACAGTAGAAATCAAATCAGAGAGTAACGATTTACAGTAAAAAACAGATAAGAGAGTAGCGATTTACAGTAGAAATCAGATAAGAGAGTAGCGATTTACAGTAGAAATCAGATAAGAGAGTAGCGATTTACAATAGAAATCAAATCAAAGAGTAGCGATTTACAGTAGAAATCAAATTAAAAAATAGAGATTTACAGTAGAAATCAAATCAGAGAGTAGCAATTTACAGTAAAAATCAAATCAGAGAATAGCGATTTACAGTAAAAATCTGATTTGTACTATAAATCGCTATTCTCTGATTTGATTTCTATTGTAAATCGTTACTCGCTGATTTGATTTTTACTGTAAATCGCTACTCTCTGATCTGATTTCTACTGTAAATCGATACTTACTTATCTAATTTCTACTGTAAATCGCTACTATCTGATTTGATTTCTATTGTAAATTGCTACTCGTTTATCTGATTTTTACTGTAAATCACTACTCTCTGATTTTATTTCTACTGTAAATCATTACTCTTTGATCTGATTTTTATTGTAAATTGCTACTCTCTGATTTGATTTATACTGTAAATTGCTACTCTCTTATCTGATTTCTACTGTAAATCGTTACTCTCTTATCTGATTTCTATTGTAAATCGTTACTCTCTGTTTTGATTTCTACTGTAAATCGTTACTCTCTTATCTGATTTCTATTATAAATCGCTACTCTACTCAGTTTGACGTTGCCATCATTATCTCTGCTGTAAATCGTTATTTTTTGTCTACTCAGTTCGACGTTTGCACCCTTGTATCATGATGAACAATAGACAGAATGCTAATTTTTCTGGTAGTTCAATTATTTTTCACGAACAGACGACGACAAAGAGTGCTCCGACGATAATAGACGACGATGACGGCAAATGGTGCTCTGGCAATAGCAAACGACGACAAAGGGTGTTCCGACAACAGCAGACGACAACAAAGGGTGCTCCGATGACAGCAGACAACGGCAAAGGGTGCATCATCAATCGAAGCTCCTGTTACTGCAGATGGTGCATCGCCAAAGGGTGATCCAGAACGTTTAGTGCAACATATTGCGAGGAGCTCTTGTTAAAGCAGAGGAGTTTACTCCTTAGGGCAAAAACGATGATGATTTTAACCCTTTCTAGCGGGAGGATATTTTTGTCTTTTACTCGAAACATCATTTTATGACGCTAATGGCGGGAAAGGGTACTTAAGTCTTTGCAAATGCACCATACTCCGATGCTAAGTGATGCTGACACACACAGGAAAATGAGCCCCATGTGTTTACATACGTGGCACTCATTCAGACCCGAGAACACGCACCTGCGTGTTTCGAGGGGAAACATATAACATGCTTCGCGTAGAAAGCTATATAAAGTGCAGCCGGAAGCAAAGCTTATTTTAAAAATTATTAGTTTTTAATATGAAAAACAAATGAAATGTAGGGAAAATGAGTCAAAAGTGACAATAAACGAGAGGAAAAGATTAAGAAAGCAAAAAAGAGCCTATTTGAAAAACAAGAAAGAAGTGAGCTTCCCGCTAAAAGGAAATGAGTTTCTCGTATTTGGAAAGCGAGTTTCCCAAAGTTTTTCCCCTTTTTGGAGAAACTAGGACTTTCTCGCTTCCCAAATAAGCTTTTAAAAAAGCTAGTTTTTGCTTATAGCAAGATGCTTCCAGTAACTATGAAATAAACAAGACCACGCAGGTGGTATCCCATGTGGTAAGCGGGGCCCTGTGCCAAGCTGAGGGCCCAGGTTCAAATCCCTCTGACACATGGGGCTACTGATAGGGGTCTGCCTAATCCCAGCTTGCCTATAAAAAATAAAAAAAAACTATGACACAAACAAAGCAACACAGAAACACAAATTTCATGGTGGCAGAGAGTATGATGCCGGTGCTTTATAATTTATACGCAAAAGCAAAGGTGCACGCTTAAACAGAAGATGGTTCTTTGTGTCAAGTGTGAGGAGACAAACAGTGACTACTCCTTTAGGTGGGTGTCCCCTCCCTCGGTGCAGGAGTGCTTCTCGTTTGTCTGTTTTCATTCACGGAAGACAAGTGGGCACAGACACCAGCTTAGGCCACAAAGATGGTCGATTCATATCCGTTTCTATGGTACCTGTCCTCATCCACACGCATGATGCGTGTGACTCGTCCTCAAAGTGTCCCAAATCTGATTGGATTCTTGTTCTTGGCCACACACCATGAAAATTTTTATGTTGTCACTTGATCTTTAAATTATATATATATATATATATATATATATATATATATATATATATATATATATATATATATATATATATATATATATATATATATATATATATATATATATATATATATATATAAAGTCTTTGGTGCGGATGTGCACAGTATCAATGAATTGAAACTCAGTTTCCAGCTGTTTTGACTCAATCTGACAATGACCCTGACCCTGACCCTGACCCTGACCCTGACCCTGACCCTGACCCTGCTCAACATGGTTAATTTGTTAGAGATCAAACCTTTCATGTTTTTTTCTACAAAAATACCTCTTTTAAATTATAAAAATATTTGTGCATTTATGGCTGTTGATTTTTGAATCACCAAAAAAAACCTGTACACACATGAGATTTCAATAATTTAAAAGTTGACCAGACCATATAAATCTTATTTATAAGGTTAGATTCACTTAAAAGGACAATACAATGTTGATTGTTTCTCATTGATATATTATGTCAGATACTTATCTCACATATATATATATAGGAAAGTTCTAAATGAAATGTGCTAATTGGTTTTTCCTGCTATTTTGGTTTTTTTTTTTTTTGCAGTTTCGACCCCATAAATGTGTTGGACATGGTCGATCTATAAGAAATCCACACCTTCATCAGGTATATTGATGAAAAAAAAAATTTGGAGGCTCAAATTTTTACAGACCGTTGATTTTTTTAGCGTTATAACAACCCACCCATGTGTCAGAATTGAACACTTCGATGGCTGATTCTTATAAAATCAAGTATACAGATCACATATACAAAATGCATCATTTATAGAATATATTTACAGAATCCATACAAAATACCACTTACAGTTTATTTACTGAATCTATGCGACTCGAATTCATTCACAGTTCAAATTCATACTAAACATCCAAATTTTAAACTCATATCTTAATTTACAATGAATCTTATCCAACATTGAATTCATACAAATTTAAAATTATAGTATTAGGTTGGCAATTCAAACTAAACTATTTAGAATTGTCCACAACTCAGCTATTGAGACCTTGTCAGCAGGCACATGACTATCCAATGTCACCTCAACCTTCGCAATTTTTATAACCTTCCTACAATGATTCATTTTCTTTCTTAATTTGCCTTTTTTTGTTAGTGTGGTTTTTATCCTGACTTCTCTTTGTTCAGCATTATTTAAATCAACATGGCCTACACATGTTTTTTTTATTTTTTTGGATAGGCTAAATGGCCCACACATCTTGAGGATGTAGCCACAACTGAGTTGTCCATTGCTAAGCCTTAGTTGGTCATAGGAGCTGTCCTCTCATATTTGCCAAGGACATGTTTGGTTTGTACTTTTATAGCTAAAAGACTGCATGTAAGAAATAATGTAGCCGGATCACATCTATTTACAGTCGATTTCAGCATTCATTGTCTCAAGGGACACGTTCAGTTTGCTCTTGTATACTCACAGTCACGCTAAAAGAAACAAATGCAAGATGAATTCACACTTAACCTCAAGACCCTTGAGAAATCTGACTGGATTGAAGAGGACCAATACAGCCAATAAATTCAAATAAATTTTCTGCAGTTAGTTTATTGCTTCTAACAACCCTTTTATCATCATTTTCATCAAGTCTTATCTCAACTACATGGGATCGGCCTTGCCAGTCTTATTTCTTCATTCTTGTCTATCTACATCTAAAACTTCGATCACTTTACAATATTCCATGTCACCACTAACTGCTTCCTTCCAAGTCTTTAGTGCCTTATTATAAGTTATTTTACTTGTACCATGTCAACCTATCTTACCGGCACCTTAAGAGGTTTTTGTGCAACATATTCAAACCATCTTAAATGGCCTTAGCTTATTTTATCTTTTATTGATCTAACTCTTAAGTTACTTATGATATATTCATTTCTAATTTTATTTTATTTTTATAAACCCTGCTATCAATTTTAACATACCAAACTCTACAACTCTTTCTTATGCAATTAATGGCATCTATTGTCTTAATCTTACTATCAATGAAATATTTTTGGATGACAACAATTGAATAATTGACCATGAAAGTATGGCGATCATTTCCAATCACAGATTTGTCACTGTAGAAAATGTTGCAACATCAACTTGCAATCACAGCAAGGTTTGCTCCCCAAAACCTGTGCACACTTTCAGCAACTCAAGTGAAAAAGACTACCAGCCTTTTGCTCAACACTGGATCCCAATCGGGTGGGCCTAAAAGGCTGTGCATCAGGCAACAGACACAACCCCGTGAGTAGGACATCTAGGACGACATCTAGGACGCTCTTTACTGCTCTTTTCATGTGGTTAGGGATTGAAACGGGTCGGGTTTGGGATCTCGAAATGCATTGGAAAGTCAATCGTTAAGATCCAGGACTGCCAAATTTTGAAAATTTCCTCTTCCTGGATCCGACCCATTTGCAACCCCCTACCTGTGGTTCTATAACGAATTCCACAGATTCCCAAACTACCCTCCTCTCCCTCACTATTTATTTGATGCCACCTTTAGCAACCGGGTGAGACCAGAATGTTTAGATTGCAGACCAAAAACACCAACATGAGATATTCCATCAGGTTTCTTTTTTCTTATCCTGCATTGTGTTTTATGATCTTCCATTTGTTTGCAAATGTGAAATTGTGAACATTGTGTGGAGATTGATATTTGGTATTGCTTTCTCTTTTCCATAATTTCTCTAAACTCTGTTTTTCTTGTTGGGGACTGACTTATGTAAGATTCTTAAGGTCGACCTATAAGGTGGATCTAAGATTCAATAGTCAAGATGATGAAGCTGGCCTTCGGCTCATAGAGGAGCTGACCACAAATGCGGACAAAGTCCAGCAACAGGTTCTTATGGAGATAATAACAAGAAACTCAGAGACAGAGTACCTGCAGAGGTTTCTGTCAAAGGAGTGTAGTATAGACCACTTTAAGCAGAAGGTCCCCATTGTGAATTATGAAGAAATCAAGCCTTACATTGACAGAATTGCAAATGGGGAGCCTTCTCATTTGATTTCTTCTGAACCCATTTCTGAACTCCTCACAAGGTACGGTATCATCGGTTTTCGACGTCAATTTTGAGTTTTCTTATGTTGGTAAATACTGATATTTGAACTTTGTTGCATCTGAATTTAGCTCCGGAACATCTGGTGGACGGCCAAAGATGATGCCATCAACTGCCGAAGACTTGGAGAGGAAAACCTTTTTGTATGATCTGCTTGTGCCAGTGATGAACCGGTAGGCATCTCTCTCTCTCTCTCTCTCTCTCTCTCTCTATCTGTATTTTGTGTCTATTTTTTGGCTTATGTGTTCTTTGTCTTGTTTGTCGGTTTCAACGGAATGTTGATATCTCTCTCTCTCTCTCTCTCTCTCTCTCTCTCTTGAGCCGATTCTGATATTGAATTTCTTTGTTTCAGGTACATTTCTGGACTAGACCAAGGAAAAGGCATGTACTTCTTGTTCATCAAACTAGAAACCAAAACTCGCTCTGGTTTAATGGCTAGGCCAGTTCTAACAAGCTATTACAAGAGCAAGAATTTTAGGAATAGGCCCTTTAACAAGTGTAATGTGTATACAAGCCCAGATGAGACTATCTTATGCACTGATAACAGGCAGAGTATGTACTGTCAATTGCTTTGCGGGTTGAGGCAGAGAGATCAAGTTCTTCGAGTCGGTGCCGTGTTCGCATCGGCATTCCTGCGTGCAATCAAATTTTTGGAGGATAATTGGCAAGAGATGTGCCTGAACATAAGAACAGGGAGTCTTAGTGACTGGATCACAGATGCTGGATGCCGAGAATCAGTTGCATGCATCCTTGAACGACCTAATCCAGAACTTGCAAACCTGATTCAAGCTGAATGCAGCAACAAATCTTGGGAAGGAATAATCAAGAGAATTTGGCCTAGAACAAAGTATGTCGACGTCATCGTTACAGGATCCATGGCTCAGTATATACCAACTTTAGACTTTTATGGTGGGGGACTACCACTGGTTTCAACAATGTATGCATCTTCTGAATGCTACTTTGGTCTCAACCTTAAACCTCTGAGCAAGCCATCGGACGTTTGTTATACTCTGCTTCCAAATATGGCGTACTTTGAGTTTCTCCCTGTGACAAAAGGCCATGAAAATGAAATTGGTAGTCTTCCTTGCAATGGCATCACTGGCAACAATCGCCAGAAAACTGACCAATATCCTAAAAAGGAGGAAGAAGAAGCAGCAGTTGCTCTAGTTGATGTACAAATTGGACATTACTATGAACTCATTGTCACCACATTTACAGGTAATCATTTCCCTGCATCTATAGGCTCCCCCAGTGTGGTCTTCCAAAATTGGATCATTCATCACCTTTTAATTTTTAAAATGATTTATTGTAATCACAGAACTTGCTAGTTATCGGAATTATATCAAATCATGTAGATTAACTTCAAATTTGTATGGGTTTTCGCCATAAATACATCAGAATTGATCAAATTTAAGTGAAATAGATTTTTTTTTACATGAACAGCAGCTTAAATCATCTGTCACTGTACTGGTTCAGGCCTATACAGGTACAAAGTCGGAGACATCCTCATGGTGACCGGATTCCACAACAAAGCTCCCCAATTCAAATTCGTCCACCGGCGCAACGTCGTGCTGAGCATAGACACTGACAAAACGAGCGAAGAAGACCTCCTCTCCGCCGTAACTCGCGCAAAGCAGCTCCTGGAGCCTCTGGGATGCATGCTGGCCGAGTACACGAGCTGCGCCGACGCGTCGACTATTCCGGGCCACTATGTTCTGTTCTGGGAGATCAAGAACAGGGGCTGCAGCAACACTGTGTCAAGTGAGCTGGTTTCCTCTGTGATGGAGGAGTGCTGCTCTGTGATTGAGGACTCCCTTGACTATGTGTACAAGAGGTGCAGGGTGAGAGAGAAATCCATTGGGCCATTGGAGATCAGGGTGGTGGAGCACGGTTCCTTTGATTCTCTGATGGATTTTTGTGTCTCTCAGGGGTCCTCTGTGAACCAGTACAAGACACCAAGGTGCATCAACTCCAAAGAGGCACTGAAACTGCTCAACTCCAGAGTTGTGGGGAGGTTCCTCAGCCATAAACCGCCGGTTCTGCCCACCGCCCACCAACCATCTTGACGGGGATCTCCGTTCTCCGGCGGACGGAATGATTTTCCGTCGTTGGAGTCGCGGCCTCCGGCCTTGCTTTTATTCCATCAGAGTGGATCCCATCTTGTGTTGTATCGTTTCCCGTATGAGCACGTGTGTATGGAAAGGTACCTCTTAGGTTTTTCAATGTTGGAAGCTTTTCAAGATCGAATCTCTCTCTCTCCTTCCAATCACCACTCGACACGTGGTGACCACCCAAGAAAAAGAACGTGCGGAAATCTTCTTGTCACGTGGATTGTGAACCGGATCTGGGTTCGGCCAAGGGTTGACCGAGTCATTTTTGGCTCGCATCATCGTAGGTTGAGTGGTAGAGAACCCCTTAGTTGGAACTCATGAGGGGAGGTTATTTTAACCAAATTTGACAGTGTATTTAGCATGCTAAAAATAATAGGAATCCATCTTTCGATCATAGTTTTTTGACATAAATATATATTTATTTGAGGTTTGAAAATTTGAATATTGTAGGCAGATCATATACATCAGAAAAACATGAGTCACTTTCTACTAAATTTAATATGTATATCAGATCTGGAGGGTCACATGTAGGGGTGTCAACAGGTCGTGTTTGGTTCGGACCCAGGTATAACCAGACCTGGTTCTGATTTTCGAGTATAGTATCGGATTCGCACCCAGATCTAATCAGACCCACCTTAAGAGAAATCATACCCGAACCCGCTAAGAACTACATGAACCAGACCCGGGCCATACCCGGTAAAACAATATTTTTTTATCATTTTTACATTGAAAATTTGCTGGTCTTAATCAAAACTCAGGTTGGGCCCGAGTCTAAATTTCACAAATTATACCCGAGTCCATGTATTAATTGGACCTTTGGATTCTTTCCAAAGGATCTTAATCGGGTCTTTTTATTTATCACCATACCCGGACCCTATAGGGTTTGGTACGGGTTGGATCCGAGTAAACCCAACCTGTTGATACCCCTAGTCACGTGCAAAAAAGATGAAAAAAAATAAAAATATTACTTTTTCTCCATTAGGGGGTTCCTTACCCACGACGTTAGCAAACATTACCCCTATATCTTATATGCTTATATATACTGTCAATATTTTTTTGAGAAACTAGATTTTTCAAAACTAGATTCACTTAGGATTGATCTTGTGACCAACAATCACAGCTTATACTTTCTCAGCTGTGGTTGTTCATCATCACCACCTGCACAACTATCGCAAATTAAGGATAAGCAGTGCCCACATGGGCTCCACTCATCCCTTTATGAGACCAGCCGAACACGAGCTGGCTCATGTAAAAACATTTCATGTTATTTATATATAGTATTTATATTTTTATATATATTTTATGCATTCCTCCTTTTATATATTGCACAAAATATATATTATCCATATATATATATATATATATATATATATATATATATATATATATATATATATATTATTTATACGAGCATTATTATTGAGCTGAGCCGAGCTGAACACCTTGTGTTCGAGCTTGACTCGTTTAAGCTAAACGAGATGCTCGTGGCTCGGCTCGTGAACTATACAAACCGTTCACTAACCAGTTTGTGACAAGCTGAACCGAGCCGAGTCATGAGCTGCTAGGTTCGTTTACCAGCCCTACCTGCAGCACATGAGAGACCTTTGGCAAATTAAGGATGAGCAGTGCCCACAAGGGCTCCACTCATCTAGTAGGTGCAAATTGTGAATGTCACCAACATAACAAGTTCAAAACCCATCGGATTTTGGTGAGAGAGCTTGGAGCACTCTTTGATGGGCAGGGAGACCTCAAGGGTTTTACCAACTGGAGGGCCTACTAATGTGCGGTTGGTGATAAGGGGTTTTTCCCGGGCCTTAGCCTAGCCGAGAAAAAAAATAGAGAATTGGGGCATATTTTGTCTTGTGGGACCCGTTCAAGTCACAGCCACATACTGCACTTACCTATCCATGGACCCCCATTTCAGTGTTTATGGATCCAATGGTTGCAGGTGAGATGAAAGATCTAACCAATGGTTCTGATATCTGAGGTATATCGTAGGTGTCTATACATCATTTTCCACAAGATAAATACTAAAGAGAATCAATGACTCATTTAATTGTTGATGGGTTGGACCCATATCATGTCCAAGACATGTTGGATCTGGCCCGTTTTGTGAGTTGATATGTGCCAATCATTCCATGTGGGTTGCGACGCACACCAGGTAGCTGGTGCATGTTGGTCCCCAGTGATGGTGCAGGATTGGGTCCAACAAAATTTGGACCTCATTTGCACGTCCTACACCAACATAATGCTTACTCTGTAGGGCCATACTGGTTCCTGTATCTACATCCAGTGTTCATACTGGATCTGGCTAGGGGTGGCAATCGTGTCGGGTTGGCGGGTCAGCATACCTCAACCCGAACCCGACCCATTTATTAAATGGGTCGGCTGTGGCAAACACGAACCCGGCCCGTTTAATAAACGGGTAACCCGACACGACCCGCCAACCCATTTAATAAATGGGTTGGGTCGGGTAAACAGGTTCTCAGGTTCGCGGGTCAGGTTGACGGGTCGGGTTGACCCACCCGCCTAACCCGTTTATTAAACGGGTCAGACGGGTTGGCATACCCCTAACACGAACCCGACCCATTTAATAAACGGGTTAGGTGGGTCGACCCGTTTATTAAACGGGTTCATTTTTTCCAAACCCGAACCCGCCTAAGAGGCGGGTTGGCAGGTCCTGTCAGGTTTTGCCACCCCTAGATCTGGCTCCAACCATTTGTAAGTATATAACAATTAAGCTACAAAAAAAGGACGTGCTCAATGAGATGGTTTTGACTGCCTGAGGCAAAGGGTGCAACACTGTCGGGACAGAGTCATCCTAAGTATGGCAGGCTTAGCCAGCGCCACTAGGTCTCTGATCTTGAGGGTAGTTTCTCCATTCTTCATTGAAAAAAAAAATGTGCTCAATGAGATGGTTTTGAAGTCATGGCCTGAATCAGTATATACCAGATTTTTTCATCAGTATGGTGCAAAGATTTCTACTAGAACTTAGACCAGTTACAGACCAATTAGTTCTGGTCCAACCCCGTTTATGTCCCTGCACACAATAGAACAGATTCGACAGTGAATGGCTTTGAGCAACCATGATAGTTCAAAACATCTGGACTTGAATATAGTTCAAGGAGAAACCATGGTCATGGTTCGGACTTCGGACAACCTGAATCCGAGTCGAGAGGTGCCACATTGACTGTAGCCTTGTTTTGGTATCCGCGGTGTAAAACTCCTGGGGTACCCCAAAAGGAAAGTCACCCCCAAGTATTGAAGTCGCGATATCCTTCAGCAATGCCTTAAGCCATCCCACCTAGCCAGGTGTGAGGAGCCCTTGTGGGCAACTCCTGCAGTTATCAACCAACAGGTTGTAGTCTTATCGGGCTTCTCTCATTGCAATCACTGGCAACTAAACCACACAGGCAGATCGTGTAATAGTTGCATAGGACTGATATTTGTAGGTAACGATGGGAAACAAGCTGGTGCCGCTCATGGCTCAGCTCATGTTCAGTTAGTAAAGAGCTCGTTTGAACTTGTAAAATAGGCTTGCATGCCGAACATGTCGTAGCTCAGATAAGGTCGTTAAGCAATATGAATATTATGATATAACGTACAACAAATGATTGAATTATTTGGTTTTGCAAGCAATAGGCTTAGAGATAAAATTACTGCTTCCAGCTCTGAAACACTGTAATTTTTTATAATCCCATTACTTTCAGCTCCCAAACAGTTTTTCTTTTTCTTTTTCTTTTGTAAAAAAAAAACATCTCAAGCTCAGCTTGTTTAGCTCCAAGATCATTATGTGCTCAAATTCGGCTCAGTTTGCCACAGTAATGAGCCAAGCTTGACCACTTCAAGCTTTCTCCTTTACCAGCCCTATTTGTGGCGAGGCATACAATTTGTAGCTAATGTGTGTGTGTGTGTGTGTGTGTATGTGTGTGTGTGTGTGTGTGTTGAGAAGGCTGCTTTTGGACTTCCACAAATCTACTAGATATGGGATTGGATTAAACAAGTAGTTGATGACTCAATCAACAGAAAATCAGTTGCAAATGAACTTGGTTATTACGTTACAGGATCATCACCTAGAGATCTTCAACTAAAATCATGTACTTGCTAATTGCAGCAAGGAAAATAAAATCAATTTAAATGAGTCAATAAAGGTGAAATTTTATTATCTTAGCATGAAGCCACATACTGAGTCAATACTGAACCAGTCAATACTGAACATAAGATTTGTTCTTAACCACAGCCTGAATGTTATTATTAAAGCAAGAAAGTTGTTTCCTCTTCAAAACCCATTCTTCCACCACACTAGACTAGAAAAAAAGGAGTCACACAAGGCCTTGAGCAAGACAAAATCAATGCTGGCAGCAAGTGATACTGCTCAACTTGACTGCTGACTCTTCTCAGTACCTGACTCAATACTTGGATCACTCTTTTTCTCAATAGTTGGGGTGACAGTATTGACAGAAGCTGCTGCTTCTAGTGCCTTGTAAAACTCTTCTGGAAGTGGAACAGGACGATGATGTGGTACATGGCTGGGAATAGGTCTATCATCCTCGACAATTTTGCACTCGTAATCTTCAGGGACACCCCAGGGATCCCATTCTGCAACCAAACCATGAAGAAGAAACTGTGAGCACCAAATCCTCAAGAAGTCCACAGATAGCTCTCAGATAAAAAAAAAATCTCCTAGATCATGGATTTGAATTGCTGCCAAGCTTGCCTATCCAACTATGGTACCTGGAACACTCCATTTTGCCCTCTGTACCCGTGTTGACACGCGTGTCCCCGTGTCGACACGCCATTTTACCCTCCGTACATACAAGTTTGTATTCAATTAATAATTTATAATTATATTTTCAGTTTATAATTTTAGATTTTCAGTATATAATATATATTTTAGATATAGCATAGATATATATAGATTATATTCAGTTTATTTTGAATTTATTTTTATTTATGTGATATTTAATATATATACATATATATATAGCTGTGTCCCCGTACCCATATTTTTTGGAATTGTCGTGTCATACCCGCACCCGTACCCAGGTGACATAGCTATCCAATAAAAAAAAGAGAGTGTGTGTGTGTGTGTGTGTGTGTGTGTGTGTGTGTGTGTGTGTGTGTGTGTGAGAGAGAGAGAGAGAGAGACGGCCACAATCATGTATGTAGAACAATTCAGATTAAGAAGTCTGATTTTTGCAGACATGAACATATACATAGCATCCAAACAAGGTAAGAAGACTCAAATACAGAATTCCAATCAACTTATTCCTTGGAACAAAATTCATCTGCAGCATGGTGTGATCGAAGCAAGCAATTGATCTTGCAAATGATTTTGAATGAGATAAAGAGGAAAGCAAAGGGGAAAATAGCTTGTTTGCAGGAAATGAACATCTCCTAAACTAATGAAACACGGACGGTAAACAGGTTAAATACAAAGGAGGGAGTGGAGAGTCTTGAGGAGTGGACATCAATTAAAAATTAAAGTTATGCCCAACCAAGCACGAAAGCTTATGGAGTCACTCGTGCATAAGTTCCCAACCAGCTAAGGACGTTCAGAAGTTCCATAACATTTGGACCTGTCAAAGCCATAATCTCCTCAGTGCATGCAAATGGCATTCCAAACTGGTGGATGAATCTTGTCACGTAGCCATTTATCTCATTTGCTGCTCATAATGAACTGCCATCCCCCCACCCTCCATGTCTGATATGTCCAACTAGAGTAAAGCCACAATCATTCAGGAGTTTTTGGATGTCATTCAATATAGTTTACAACAATGATGACAATAACGGCACTCACCAATATTCAGGTTTTTTATGAAGCACAATGCTCAAAGTATGCTGCTTTCTTAAGAGAATGATTTGTGATTAACTTGGTATGATCTCATGATTGACACCCAAAGACAAAACTGTTTCTCCATTCAACATCTTCTGAGATTTTCCAAATGTTCACAAGCCCTTGGTGGGTTTTTTTAGTGGCTTCAATTTACCTTACTATTTTTGTTTTTATAACAGTTCCTGCAAATGTTTCTATATATTTCTAACAAATTGTTTTTTACATCTGGTAAAAAAAAGATATAAAAGACACTGACGGCCTCCTTCCCACCCATAACCAATAGTGTACGTTAAGGAAACTAGAATTAAATGAAGGGAAGACCAATGCACATTGCATAAAAGGGAATAACCCCATAAAGAACTACACCGAAAGGGACAATCTATGTATAAAAATCATTATGCATCATTTCCTCATATAGGTACTATTACTGATAATCCAAGAGGCGTTTTTGTTCTTGTAGCAACAGCAAAGCACAAACAGAGTACACCATCCCCAATAAAAAAGAAAATCAAACATTGGAGGACCATAGCAATTCACGAGCAACCACTCTTGTATTCTATTCTAATAATGGAAAAATTACTTAATATAATAAGTGACACATGACCAATGTGAACCACCAATACCAGGATGACTCTCAACCACCTCATCTATCAAATGACAATCAGCAAGGCCAAAAAAACAACAGAATGAGAATACAAGACATAATCATACAACATACTAAACACAGTGAAGAAAAAATGTCACTATGAACTGAAATATTTTCATGCCAATGTAAGGCTCCATTTGGAAACTGGCAGTCCGAGGCAGTTTATGCATTTGAGAAGGTGGCAAGGTGGTAGTACCAAAACCACTCATTAGTACAAATACAAAGAGAGGACCTCACTTCCCAACTCAAATGCAACTCCCATCCCAGCTACCAGTTTCCAAACATCCACCACAAAGGCAGTTTGACCAAGTTTTTACCAAATACATTAACTCTCATCCCAGCTACCAGTTTCCAAACATAGCCTAAAATTCATGCTTAAATCCAATTTGGTCATCACAAAGAATTAAGAAAGCAATTGCGCCAAGTCTGCTCATTGACAGGCTAAGCATCAAAAACATCTCCAATGATTGTTGGATCATCCACAACAATAAACTAAAAACCATGGTAGAATATGAGTTAACAGAAGGCAATAGAAGCATAAAATGGCGGTATTATGAAGAGAAAATAATCACTTTTGTAGAACCAGATCACTAAAACTTCAGGCCAACAACACAATGTCCATCTGTATTTACCTCATGTACAGAAAGAATAATGTTGGGAGGGACTGAGTATCCTACAAGATGTTCCATTAGAGCCTTTTCATTAGGATCAACTTTAAGAGAGAGAGAGTTCATATCCATCTGTTATGGCAGAAAACACTGGTTTGTTGCCATACGCAACCAAGAATGTGTAGTAGTCATTTTTGAGCAAATAATAGTATAATACCAATCACATATAGTTAACCAAGTAACTTTCTGGCAGATCCCTTAGAATGCCAGTTCCTTTTATGTCCTATAAATCCAATAAATTTGGTTGATATTTTATTGACTCAACAAGAAATATTTTCTTTTCTTAAAAAAGAGGGATTTTCACATAATTCTTCAATCTAAAATCATGTTATCACCTGAGTTTTATAGAGGATGGACAGATGAATGAACTGACAGGAAGCTCATGTCAGAGTTGGTGTTATAGCTTAATCCAGGGTACTTATCCATAGTAAAGAATATACCCAAGTCAGTACTAATAGAGAAGCTTCTTTGATTAAGTTAAATATGTGATATCTAACCCTTGTTTATTTGGACTTCAAGTATGCATCAACTCAGAACCAGTGTCACTGAGATCACCAATATTTTGAAATTATCGTGATATTATTGGCAATTTCAGGTCAGCCAATAATACAGGCAAAATATCGCAATGTTTTCAAAATATCGCCAGAAATAAAAATATCATGATATTTTTTTTAAAAACTTATTTTTATATATTTTAAGCCAAAATTTTTTATTTCTGTTGTATTTAAAGACTTTTCAGACTTATTTCCTTATATTTTTCCAAGAAAATTATACAAAAGACATTATTTTTTTATATTTCAAAATTTTTTAAAACCCCGAGATTTTTTCAAGATTCATTGGAGAAAAATCACTTATTCTAAATCCCTTCGAGAAAACCCTTGGCAAGAAATCATCTTGAATGATACAGATGACTATGCTCAGGACAAAAAACATATACTCACAAAATAAACATGCTCGACATGACATGGCAGTTTTGCAAAACTGGGACACAAGGATATACCACCATGTATCGATTTACTATTCGCATGTAGAAACATCATTTCAGTTGTATACACTCACTTATCAGTTATCACACAATACTCCATTAGCTTGTCTCCAATGCATCCAACCAACACAAACATACTAATGATATCTTTCACAAACCTACCAATCTTATTGAATTACTGATGTGAACCTCATGTTGGGTCTGCCTCAAGAGAGGGTTGTATATGGCTATGGGAGTGAATGGGATTCACACATCAAATAAAAGGGGTCCATAGTGGGTCTTTGGGTTCATATTAGGTTTGGATATGTATAGATGTATTTCGGGTTCATTGACTAGCTTCTCTTGTAAGGTTCTAAAGGCTATATAAGCCATATGTATCTTGTAATTCACTCATTCATTTAATAAGAATTCTCTCTTCTTAGTCTCTTTTGAGAATTGGCCCTAGAGATAGAGATTTGCAAGCCCTCACCCTCCTTGAATTGAGAGAAGATCGATACGTGTATGGAGTGGCACCCGAACTCGTATCAATTACAAAGCCTAGGCATCAAAAAATTTTCCATTTTTTATGTTGTAAGATCTTCCATCTTAACTAGCATCTTCCTCCAACCTTCTTAAATCTTTTCTTCCTAAATATTCCTCCAAAGTTCTAGTTTCTTCTGTATATATTTTATATCTTGGCTAACAAGTACTGCATCAATTGTAAACAACATACACCAAGGGACATCATCTTGAATAAAAGATGTCATTGCATTTAGTGACTAATGCAAATAAATATGGGTTTAACGCTAATCCTTGATGTATTCCATCCTTTCTTGCAGACATACTTGTCTCTCCATATGTAGCCTTTGCAACTGTTTTAGGCACACTAATTTGAATTTTTTGAAGAAGTGTAATATGATTGTATAGCATGCATTACTATCTTTGGTGCTACCCTATCTCAAGTGTATATAAGATTATTTATAAAAGGCACTTTTGTATTTTTTTCAGTAGGTTAGAGGTCAACTAATTTTGTCCTCTAATGTAACAAAGGGGATCGTCTCCTATATGTTGTATCTCTTTTGCTTTTCCATTCTAATTTTCATCTCTCTTGAGACTCCACCCTTTGTGCCTTCTCTTTCCTTGAATATGGTATCAGAATCATATTCAAGCTCTTAAAGGATTGTGAGAGTGGAGATTGGAGGTAGAAGACTTCATTCTGGTCATTGATAGCCTGCCTCGAAGAGCATACTGTTGACATCAACTTTGGTCGCACGAGAGGCAGATTCATCCCCATCTGAGGTAATATTCAAATTGATCATGATTTTAGGAGTTGAACCAATCAGCAATCATGTTATTTGACGGATATTTGAAATTTCTATGATTTTTTCAAGATTTTCTGAAAATCACACCTAATAGGTTTCAGATTTGGGGATTTTGCTCATTTTGATCAAATCAATGGTTTTGAATCTCTCCAAAAGGGTGTAATCAAGTCATTTTTGTATTAGTAAGCTTTCAGAAGTGATTTGGTGGTCTGATGTGGTCATTTGGAGACTTATCGTGTTTTTGGCATCCCTATTGTGGCGGTAACAGTGTTTTTACTGTTACATCTTGGTTTGACTGTTGTAGTTGGGTTATTATTGCAGCAGATTGGTGTTAGAGGTGTTTGGTTGCCATATCATGTAGTCTTAGTTGGGTTTTGGACTGATTGAAGTGCTTTTGATATGTTTTTGGTATTAATGTTTACCTAGAGATAGTGTGCAAGGCTCTTGTGAATATAACTAATTGTGTTGAAATTCGTGTCAGTGTACTGTTGTACACACTATTTTGGATATTGGTTTGTTGTTATGGTTTTCTTATGCAGCAACATATTTTGCAGTTGGGGGTTGGTGTTAATATGGAGGATTCGATACAGATTGTTCTGTCAAGTTTGACGAAACAAATTTTGCCTATTGGGCTAAGTTTATGCAAACTGTTGTTAGAGGCTTTGGTTACATTGGGTACCTTGATGGTACTAAACTCAACCCCAAAAAGGCATATGCTAATTATGACATGGTAATTTTGGAATGGAGAGAGAGAGAGTGTGTGTCAAAGTAAAGTCCTGGTTATTGGGCTCAGTTGAGCAGAACATCGCTATGAACATTATAAAATTTGAGGCAGTTAAAGATGTATGGGCATATCTTAAGCAAGTGTATCAGCAATCCAACTGGGCAAGAAGATATCAACTTGAACCGGAATTGAAGAGCTTAAGACAAGACAATGAGTCAATTCAGGCTTTCTATACTCGGTTTCAGGAGCTATCAGATGCCCTTGCAAAGGGTTGCTTTGTCCACAGCTGAGGAAAAATATTGTGCTATGGCCCAAGTCACAACAGAGATTACATGGCTGAGATGGCTATTGCAGAACATGGGAGTTGCTATTGAGGGTGCTAATGTCTTGCATTGTGACAATCAGGGTGCTATTCAGATAGCTAAGAATCCAGAGTTTCATGAGAGGACTAAGCACACAGAGATAGATTGTCGCTTCACCCGACAAACCTACTTAGATGGAATCATTTCATTGGCATATTTTGGAACTGCAAATCAAGTAGCGGATTGTTTTACTAAGAGATTTCCTTTGAAAACATTCCAACCATTCCTCTTCAAACTTGGAATGATCACATTTTCATCATCTCAAGTTGTTTTGAGGAATGTAATTTATATATCACCATAGTCGTGTGCTACCATCTTGCTTGTATATATGTCTATCTTGGAGGGGTAATATTGTAACATAGCATTAGTGTATAGTCATTTTGTGTATCTTATATGTATTATTCATTCATTCTTTGAAGGGTTAACGAAGCTCTTTTGTTGCCTCCTCTTTTGTGCATCGTATTCTTCTTCTTCTTGACTTCTTTCATGGCTACCTGATACTCAATATTGGCAACACCACTACTCCCAAACAACAGAAGTGTTGGGGAAACCACAATGCACTACTCACGAATGGCAGAGGGTGCTGGGGGAACAGAAAATCACCTCAAATGCAAGACTCCCAACGGAGCCTAAACCACCAAAAGAATTACTCCACTCACATTCCAGCAACCAACGGTATCTCATTCTAAAACCACCCGTCAAAAAGAATGGACGAAAAGTACTAAATTAGCAAATTGAAAGTTCATCAAAAACATAAACCACCAATTCCTAAACGTCAATCCCATCAAGCTTAGATTATCTAACTCATCAATTAAAGAAAAAACCTCAAATGCACTCACGATTTACAATTTTCATTCACAGCCAACACATCTCAACTAAACAATCAAAAGGACCAAATCAACAAACAGGGCATCAGGAAATCACATGACCACCAATTCCCAAACGTTAAATCAGGCAAAAATCGAGTCAAAAACACGCAAACCACCAATCCAAAAACCTCAAAGTGACAATTTCACGAGAATGGTAATCCACAAACATTCAAATTAGGCGAATTAGGCCCCCCAAATCGAGCCCGTTAGAACTAAAACAACAAAAGAGAAGATGGGTAGGAGCCAAAACGAAAGAGGAACGAGAGAAAGAGGGATGGAACCGATCATCTTGGAGATGAGGGTGAGCTCGTCCTTGGCCTCCTCGATGAGCTCCTCGACCTGGCCGCAGCCGATGAGGCGCTCGATGGACTCCCAGTCCTCTTCCTCCTGGCACACCTTGAGGCGGTGGGAGGTGAAGCTCTCGACTGCCTTCCTGTAGCCTTCGTTCTCGGGGACGGCCTGGATCTCCTTGAGGGTCTTGTTGTAGAGGGAGATGAGCACCTCCCTCGCGTTCGGCACCACGTCCAGCCCCACGATCCCCGTCGTCTCCTTCACCTTCGCCATCAATGGCCGCGCGAACCTCCGCAGGAACATAGCTTCTCTCTCTCTCTCAGCGTGCTCTGTTAAGGCTTTGCTTGTTTTTCCTCTGCTTGTTTCTCCGAGCTTAAGCTCCTTCCATGCTATTAGTTATAGATCCCAGTTGAGTCATGCCAAGCCTCGGGGGATTGGTGGTGTGCTCATTGTTTTTATTTGAACTTTCACAAACGTTGTGATTGTTATAAGTGTGGCTTATCTTTTCTCTTTCGTCGGCACCCAGTCTGGAAGCGAAGACGATCTAACCCCTCATTCTCATTCATCGGGGATGAATCTAGTCTCTAAAGATTTTTCTGGGGTGGTGTGTCATCCGGCAAGTCGTAATCCTGAACGGTCTTTCCAAAAATTATCCTTTTCGCCATGGGTGCAGATTGACAATCTCCACAACCCGGCGATTTCATTCAATGCTGTCAAGATTGGGTCTATCTAGGTCTCGGTCCAACCACAGCACTTTGGGCTATCTTTTCCGTCTATTGCTCCAGCTATGTTAGACTCTTCGTCAGCTTTTGATGGCATCTCCAACCTTTGCAAGTTCTGCCAGGGTGGGCTCCAAAAAATTTGGGTCTGCCATCAATGTTTTCTCTCTTGGAGATTTGCCGCTCACTATTTGTAATGCACAGAGCTCGACGTCTGATTCTTTTTGCGCTAATTCTCGTGGAGGACTGATGGCGCGGTTGGGTAGGCATGCTCGTGGGAAGCAGAGAAAATTTTTGCCATCCTCGCCATCACGAGCTCTGTCTAGGGTGGGCCCACAAATATTTGACCATGATAGCAATGCTTTCTCTAATAGAGTTCAGTCGTCAGCTTTTTCTCAAGCTCGGGGCCTGGTATCTGCTTCTCTTTGTACCAATTGTCATTTCAGCTTGGAGGCGCGGTTGGGCAGGCTTGCGCGTGATGGACAAAGTATGAATCTGCTATCGTCCCTTATTATTTTTCCCTCCAGACGCTAGGTTATCAATCTTATTGTGTTTAGTGTTAGAACCGACATGGCAATCAGATACATGGTGCTTGGCTCCTCGGTTCCTCGTCCTTTCCCTATATCGCATTATGTCTCTGAGGATTTTTCTTCTACCAAATCTTTTGGTATTCCGCCAAACGTGGTCTCCTACATTAGTCCAGCACAGAGTCAGTAGCATCCTAGTCCACAATCCCTGAGTGTCACGGTTGTCGATGCAGCTAAGTTGCTGGATATCTCTCTCTCATCTTCACAGCTGCAAGCGATAGCTGTTGATATGGATTCTACGATTTCAGCTATTTCTGCGATTATTGGGGACTCTCTCTGCAACTCTGGTGGAGCAGATTGCGAACAGTTGGGCATTTTCGATGGTCACTTGAGGTCGTCTGTCAGTGCTGGTGGTCAGCGAAGAAGAAGGAGGCCTTCGTTAATTGTTTCGGCTACTGATGCTAGGTCCCCACGAAGGTCATCTCGGTGCCACCAACCACAGGTTTTTCCAGATTTTATTACACGAAGACTGTTTGCTGGAATGTTAGGGGCTTAAATTGTCCCACTAAACGCCTGTTTCTGGCTAATTGGGTTAGGGAGCAAAAGCCTGACCTTCTTGCTTTATGTGAAACTAAAATGGAGGTCATCTCGCTCGTGGTCGTTTCTAACATCTGGCAGGGAGCTGACTATTTCTATAAGCCAGCGGTAAATCATGCAGGAGGTATCCTTATCTTGGGAAAGCAGGCTTTAAATTTATCACAGCTGGATGTGGGTCTTTTCTCTTTGTCTGTTGCTTTCAATTTGCAGGCAGTTGATAGAAGAGTAGTGGTTTCTGTTGTTTATGGACCTAATCTCGCCACCATGAGGCCCGCTTTTTGGGATGATTTGGATAGGGTTGTCGTTTTTAGCGCGAATTGTCACTTTCTTATGGGGGATTTCAATTGTTTGTTATATATCCATGATTCTAATAACCTCGTAATTCCTAATCCCTCTATGCGAGGTTTCCAAGACTTTGTTCACCGTCATTTTCTCTACCCTATTCCTTTAACCGGGGAGCGCTTCTCTTGGTCGAATATGCGGTCTCGTCCGTGCTGTAGGGTCCTTGATAGGGTCTTTGTCACACCTAATTTATTGGACCTCATTCCAGACGTTAAGTGTATGTTGTTTGCTCCCTTTATCTCGGATCATGGGCAGATCATCACTCATTGGGGGGATGACTTTCAACCCACTAGGAGCTTTGCGTTTGAAGAATGGTGGCTTCAGGAGCCAGATTTTCTCACGGTTATTACTAATTCTTAGAACAAAACTGTTGATGAGTGTTGGGTCGCGCTACATGTTCAAAATAAGCTTTCTCGTCTAGCTAAGGATATCAAAGCATGACTTCATAGTCGTAAGGTGAAGAAATTTCAGCAAATAACCGCATGGGATCAAGAGATTTCTGAGTTGTATCAGTCTATGTCTTTTCCTGACTCTCTTTTTGATTTGCAACTTCTCAATCTTCAGACCAGGTCCTTAGAATTAACTATGCTCTTGAAAAACTGGAGGATCAAAGAGGAAATTCGTTGGAAGCAAACGTCTAGGGTGAAATGGCTTGCGGCTGGTGATGGCAACACTAAATTTTTTCACTCATATGCTTCTCATCGTCATAGGAGGAAGGTTGTTCCTTCTATCTCCATTGAGGGTGTTTCTTATCTCAATCAGCACGTTAATCTGACAGTCTCGCTATACTTTAAGGACTTATATTCTGCTTTGTTAACTGCAGAGGGTGTCTTTGGTAATATCCTAGTTGGCTCAATTCAGCCGGAGCAAGTCAGATCTATGCAAAGAAGGTTCTCTGAAGAAGAGATTTTTTCGGCCATTAAGGATCTGTCAGGTTGGAAAGCGCCTGGCATTGACGGGTTTCATGTCGACTTTTTTAGAATCTTTTGGGACTGTGTTAAATCAGACGTGGTGAGTATGTTTGATGAGTTTCTTCGTAACTCCAGACTGCCTTATCATTTGCATGTTGCTATTATTTCGCTCATTCCGAAAGATAATGAGGCCAATGATATTTCTCGATTCCGACCAATCTCAGTTATGAGTGCTCTCTATCGGATGTTTGCCAAAGTTTTGGCGAATAGGCTGAAATCGGTGGCTAACCAGATTTTTTCAGACTCTCAGTTCGCCTTTATCCGTAATAAGAGGGTTCAGCACTCGTTCATCATGGCGTCCGAGTGTCCATTCCTTGCAGCATAGCGGTCAACCTTACTTTGTCCTTAAATTAGACTTTCATAAAGCTTTTGACTCTGTGCATTGGCCATTCTTATTTCAAATGTTAGCAAATTTTGGTATTGGTCGTCGTTTTTCTGGTTGGGTGAGAGAGTTGGTCTCAAATGCCCAGGCCATGTTAAATATCAATGGTATTAGAGGAGACCGGTTCAAGCTAGGGCGGGGTTTGCGGCAAGGGTGCCCCCTATCACCTTTGTTGTTCAATGCAGTTGTTGAGGGTCTTGTGGTCTTGCTTAAGTGGGCTGTTGTATCAGGTTTCATTGATCCTTTGCAGGTTTTCGACGTTCCGAGTCATATTCTTACTTATGCTGATGATATGATCATTTTTGCTCGTGCAAATGTTCAACAAATGCTTAGGTTCAAGCTTATCATTCAGTTCTTTCTCTCCATGTCCGGGCTTTCTCTAAATGAGACCAAATGCTCTATTACCATGTTCAATGTTAATGCCAATATGCTTGCAGCTGGAAAGAGAATTTTTAATTGCACTACTTCTGACTTGCCTATTATGTACCTTGGCTTGTCGTTACAAGTGAAGCCCCTCTCTTCAGCGGCTTGCGCTCCGACACTTCAAAAAGTGAAGCGTAAATTGCTTTCGTGGCAGTCGTTTTATCTCTCTAGCGCTGGACGTCTAACCTTAGTCAGACATGTTCTTTCAACTATTCCAGAATTTTTCATGTCTCTGTTTGTGATGCCTATAGGAGTAGAGAAGCAGCTGACGCGCTTGCTGGCAGGCTTTCTATGGTCTGGGTGTAAACTCAAAGGTAAGCGTCACTTGATTGGTTGGCGTTCGGTGGTACTACCTCGGCGTATGGGTGGTTTAGGCATTCCGGTGCCAAGACTGCGAAGCATTGTTCTTGTCGCCAAGCAATGTTGGTTGGCCCACCAACCGGATAACCCTTGTGCTAGTTTTCTTCTTGCTAAATATGGGGATCCAACTCTTATTCTGGTTCGTCTGGAACCCGAGGTTTGGCGCTCTCGCACTTATGTAAATCGTGGTTGAGGGCTTTAGAGACCATTTTGAGGTCTTCGGAAATTTTGGTCAGTGGTTGCAGTGGGTGTTGGCACCAAGCGGAGAGTTTCTCACCAAAAAAGTCTGTAGATCGTTGCTACCATCAGGGGATGATTGGTTGCCCGAGGATGTGCTTTGGGCGAAGGGTCCTTCTCCCCGTTCTCGAGTCCTGACTTGGTTATTTTTGCACGATAGGATCCAGACCCACAGTAATTTAAAGAAGTGGGGCATTCAACTCCCGAGTTAGTGCGTGCTTTGTCAAGCTGCAGAAGAATCTACGTTTCACTTGTTCTGGTCTTGCCCAATATTTATGGAAATCTTTAGCAGGACCTGGAGGCATCCGGAAGTATTTGTTAAGGAGGAGTCCTTTGCGCTAGATCTGATCTTGGGGCCGGTTTGTATTAGGCGCAGGAAGAGGTGGAGGTTCATCTGGCGGACGTGGTTGCTTACTTCTTGGCGGTTTGTTTGGATGGCGCGAAACGATGCTCATTTTCGTCATATTCGAGTTAACATTCAAAACCTGGTGCATAAAATCTTGGTAGATGTTTATGCGATCTTGCGTATGCATCTTAGTGATCTTCCACTCCCTCCTGCTGATGCTACCTATCCTTTGTCGCAATCTGGGCAAGCGGCTCCGGCGTGAGCCCATTTTATCTGTCTAATGTTCTTTTCTCTTGTGCTTTCTTTATTTGTTTTGGCTTTTGTTCTTGTTTAGTTCATGGGTTCAACATTTTGTTGATCTTCATGAGTGGTAATGTTGAATTACTTTTGGCTCTCTCTCTCTCTCTCTCTCTCTCTCTCTCTCTCTCTCTCTCTCTCTGCAAAGTGTGCTGGAGGAGGCGTTTGCACTTTTGCCGTTTATGCTATGCACTCTCAGTAAGGCCCTATGTCTGAGGGACACGCCATTTTGGCCGTGTGTCGAATGATACGACACGAATCTCCATGTCCTTACGAACCAACTGACACGTATGAGTATTATTTTAATACTATAATTATAGAAAATATTGGCTGCACTAGACTATCGTCTAATGAGCTTTATTTTGCCAATTTGACCGCACAAACGCGTTGGTCATGGTCCATTTATAAAGAATATTACTGATAGGTGCTCCCGAAAGCTTTAAATTTTCTATTTTTTTGTTTTTTTTTCCTTGATGAGACCTTATAGATATGGTCTACAATCATTATTTAGTGGAAAATTCCAATCAAGTGGTTTTTAACTAAAAATATTGTTTTTTTAATAAAAAAAGTTATGCATTCCACACCATTGAATTTTATAGCCCTTAGAAGGTTTATATGAGACAATCTAACGATGTAAAACATATTTTTCACTAAACAAACCAATGTTGCCAGTATCAGTAGTAATTGGCCTCAATCGGTCATTTCCTATCATATATGCAGAAAATAGATATGATACTAACCTGAATTGACTATTTATTAATAAATGAAAAAATGCTTAAAAGTAACTTTTTTAATATTAGTTTAATAATTTTAATACATGTCACGTTTTGATTGACATGGAATATTTTTTATTTATTTTTTAGCTGGTTCAGAATGACTCACTTGAGAATCGGTATCAGTAATGCCCCAAGATTTTAACCCAAAAATATTTTTTTTTTTACTAGATGGCCTGCTTGAGCGTAAGTGTGAGTGTGTCTTAGCCTCCTAAGTACAAGATCCAGTTTGGAACCGCTAAAGACACATCTAACTTGACTACATTACATAAAGAAAATCCTTTGATAAACAACATAAACAACATAAACATCATTTTTTTTAATTAAAAATCTTGAGTGAGTTACAGGTCAATCGATTAACACAAGACTGAATCAAATAATAATAACATTCACCATTTAAATTAATTCAGTATTCAATAAATAACAATTCCATTAGAATAGTTAAAGTCCAAAATAAATGATAAATGTTCTCTAAAACACAATCTCGAAAGAAAAAAATAATTGGCTCTCGCCACCGCCCACAGCATCCTGCCATCGCTCTGACTTTTCAATCGGTACCTATAAGTTTTAAAAATTGAGGTCAGACTCATTGAGTCTTAGCATAACACAATATACATGTATAGAACCAAACATGCATTTATTTCACTTATTTATAATAATTAAGCAGTTATCTCATTACGAGCATGCTATCAATCACAAGTAAGAAGAACAATTCAACGCATGTGCATGCATCACATTTATAAATGAATACTTAATTAATGCATATACTTACTAGTATGAGTGGATCATCTCCTTTAGGCATGGGTAACTTTAATTTCTTTTATTTAGATTCTCTTATTTAAATGATTCATGCAATACTTAAATTATATACGCAATCTATAATTGTTTTGATATTCAATATATGTGGGTACTGACACAGATCAGGGGCAACGACTCAGGAGTATATTCAATCAATTTGTAGGTTATTAACCTGGCCTTGCACGCATCACCAGTTCTGGGTGAAGGATAAACTTTGTCAAGAGAGAGCTCTGAACACCTCTAACCTAATATATCAAAATTCGTTCAGTTGAAGTATACGTATACCACCCCGCAGTTGCAGTGGTAGCATTATCCCCTATCTTCATGGTGAGAGACAAACAACCTTCTGTGCTTTAAATAAATTTCTTCTAGAGCCAGAAGTACCACTTATCTTCTCATTGTAAGCCCAAAAGAATTAATGTATATGTAAATCTTTATTTAATTAATTCTCTCATCATACATAAACATAATTAAATATTTTCAAGGTTATCAGCCTTCAATTTGGGCACAAGAACGTATGATTTCAGTTAACCAATCACAAGGTTATATGTCTCCAATTTGGTGTAAGACCCACAAATTTTAAAAGAATATTTGAATAAAATATTAGCTTAAATACTTATGAATTTTTAATTAGTTCATGATTAATTATTATTTATATTTATCTACAGTTAATTGGTGAATTATGCCTTGTGAATATCAATTATTTCATAATTAATTATTATCTATAATTAATTGATAATTAATTGGTAAATAATGATTAATTCACATTGTAAACAATACTCTCTGCACATCGAGCTCCTTAATCCTCAACTGGTGATAGCTAAATCCGAGATCTATCTTCAAAAAAACTTTAGCATCTCTAAGTTGATCGAATAGATCATCAATGTGTGGGAGAGAATACTTATTCTTGATTGTCACTGGTTCAACAGCCTATAATTAATACATAATCGCATTTATCTATCATTCTTCTTAACAAATAAAACAGATGCACCTCATGGTGATACGTTAAGTCGAATAAACCCTTTATTTATTAGCTTTTGAAGTTGCATATTCAATTCTTTTAGTTATGTTGGTGCCATCGGATAAGGAGCTTTGGAAATCAAAGTTGTGCCAGACACTAATTATATGGCAAAGTCAATCTCCCGCGCAGGGAATAATTCAGGTAGCTCATCAGAAAACACCTCTTTGAACTTTCTCACAATGATCAAATCTTAGATAGGGGTTATATTGGGTTCTACTAAGGAAACACTAACCAGAAAGGCTTCACACCACTTCTCAACACAATGTTGAGCTTTTAATGCTGAAATCACCTTTTTGTTCTTTACTGACTTACTAGCCTTATACTCGAGGATAGGATGGTCAGGATGAATAAACTGTATTCATCTCTAATGGAAATACACACAAGTGTAGTACTTGTATAGCCAATTCATGCCTAAAATCATGCCATAGCCAATCATGTCTAAAACTATTAGGTTAGCAAAAAGATTTTATCGTGCAATAATGACCTCTGCCTTTGGTAAATAACTACAAGCGATAATCCTATCACTCAAAGGTGTAGCACTTTCCAATATATATACCTCAAGGTAATCGATAATAAACCTAATAAACTGACAAACTGAGAAAATACAAACGAATTTGTGGCTCCCGTATCAAACAACACTTTTGCATTATAACTCGCGATTGGAATAATACCTTCTATGATGTCAACGTCCTATTGCAACTTCTCTGTTGTCATAGCATAGATTTGTCTTTGGTGGTTGACCTCTAGGCGTCATGTTTTGCCCATTTTGTACTACTTTCTTAGGACATTCCCTGACAAAATATCCCATATGTTCGCAGTGTAGACAAGCTTCGGTGTCTCTGTAACATTTGCCCTAATGATGCCTCCCGCATGTTGGGTAACCCTCGGTTGGTGTCTCATTCTGTTGGACTCATGGCTTCTTAGTCGACAGTGTCTTATTATGACCTGCAAAGGACTTCTAAAGCTTATTTCTATAGCCCATCTTTTGAAATTTCCCGGGCTAAATCTTCATGTGAAACTCCTAGTCCTCCTACAACATGTAAACATTATCCAAGAATCTAAAGTAAATGTTTTGATTCAAGCTCAACTAAAAAACATAATTTCTACTTGTAATAGAGTAATCATCTCAATGGCCTGGTTCAGATTCTAGCGCCTACTCATCAGGACTCTAGTTTTTAATCCATCTTGTACATCATGGATGTATTTTTTGGCATGATCCTCGTCTGTGGTGTATGTGTGTGTGCAATACTTATCCAGATGTCTAAATTTGGTCATGTACTCTAAAACTCTCAAGCCACCCTACTTGAGATCCAAAGATTCTTACATTTTTTATCACTAGCAAAATGAGAAAAATAGGTGTCCAAAAACACATGTGTGAACTACGTCTGTCGTTGCTCTGACGTATACTGGACCTCTCGTACGGTCTCCCACTAGCGTTTATCATCTTCCTTCAGACAGTAAGTGCCAAATATTACTATGCGGTCCTCAGAGATCTCCAATATCTAGAAAATCTCTCTAACAACCCGGATCCATTCCTTTGTAGCATTAGGGTCCTCTTTTCCTATGAAGTACGAGAGATCCATCTCCATGAATCACTTGTAGCTCACTCTATAATTCCCAATATGATTCTCATTGTCATTGCCTCGGTTATTCGCGAAGTTCTGGCATGTCTCAATCAACGTATTGAGAGCTCCTAGTAGGAAGTCTCTTTATGTCATCCATCCCTTTGGCTAACGTACGACCATCTATTTTAAAAGAATTAGTGTAAGTTTCTAGGCATATTTTAAATTACATAACATGTGATGTTTCTATCACCATTTTTAGGTTCTTAATTGCACAAATTAGTTTTCAGCAAACATCATCACCATAATTGTATAAAGCAAATAAAATAAAACTTACTTAATGAGTAATGTTGGATTGTTGGGCATGCTATAAGTTAATATTGTCAACCTGCTCTAATACCAAAGTTGCAATACCCTAAAATTTTAACCCAAAAATATATTTTTTTTAAAAATTATAATATGTAATGATGCAATCAGCTTGCCAATGGCTACGCTCCAATAGTACCAAGTCTAGATAGCCCACCTGAAGACAAGTGGTTTTAGCCTACTAGTACTAGATCCAGTTTGAAACCACCAAAGACAAATCTAACTTGACTAAATTACATAAAGGAAATCTTTTAATAAACAACTGGAATATCATTTTTCTTTGATTGAAAATCTTGAGCAAGTTATAGGTCAGTCAATAAACACCAGACTTAATGAAATAATAATAGCATTCACCATTTAAATTAATCCAGTCCTCAAAAAACAATAATTTCATCATAGTAGTTCAAGTCCAAAATAAATGATAAATATTTTTCAAAACACAATCCTAGGAAAAGAAAATAATTGGCTCTCGACACAGCCCACAACATCCCACCATCGCTTTGAATTTTCAATCAATACATATATGTTTTAAAAATTGGAGTTAGACTCATTGCGTTCCAGTAGAAAATCACAATAACAAGTGTACATGTATATAACTAAACATATGTAAAAATATGCATTTATTTCACATATTTATAATAATTAAGCAATTATTTCATTACAAACATGTTATCAATCGCAAGTAACAAGAATAATTCAACCCATGTGCATATATCACATTTATGCATGGATATTTAATCAATGCATGTACTTACCAGTATAAGTGGATCATCTCATTCAAGCATAGGTGGCTTTAATTTTTTTATTTAGATTCTCTTATTTAAATGATGCATGTAGTTCTCAAACTATATGCACATGTTTTGATATTCAATATCTGTGGGTACTAACACAGATCAATTCCATATTAGAGGCAACGACTCAAGGATATGTTCAACCAATTTATAGCTTATTAACCATACCTTGCCCACATCACCAATTCTGGGTGAGGGACGAAATTTGTCGAGAGAAAGCTCACAGTACATTTAACCTAATATAATAGAATTCATTCAACTGAAGTACACACATACCACCTCGCAATTGCTGTGATATCATTAGCGCATATATCTGTGGTAGGGGAGAAGCAACCTTTCGTGTTTTAAATGATTTTTTTTACAGAGCCAGATGTATCACTTACCCTCTCATTGTAAGTTCAAGAGAATTAATGTACATGTCAATCTTTATTTAATTAATTCTCTTGTTATACATGCATAAACACAATTAAACATTTTCAAGGTTATCAGCCTCCAATTTGGGCATAAGCACGTACGATTTCAATTAACCAATCACAAGGTTATATACCTCTAATTTGAGTACAAGCATGCACGAATCCATATATTATCAATCTGCATGTCAAGCTATCATGCACAAGTATATCATAATATCATGCATAAGCATATCCTAATGTCATGCGTAAACATATCACATTATCATTAATGCATGATACAAAAATCATTCATCTTGAGCCATGTGTTACAATATCGTATCATGCATATAATTCATTTTAACCTTATTCAAACATTTACAATATATGAGTCAATACATGATCTCAGATAAAAACACAATCGTATACCCTCATTGGGTCCACACATTGTACTATAGCGATATATGCCCAATCTGATCATGTTTTGAGATCCATACTTGTCCATTTGTTCACTTTCTTAACTATGACATAAAAACAAGCTAGAGTTTCAATTCAGAACTGTATGGGCAGAATTTATCAGTCGATATAAATTATATCAAGCTCAAACTATAATGAATAAAAAAAATAAATTTTTTACAGTAAATGCATATATGTCTTAGCTATCTATAGCCTCAAACCAGAGTCAATTCTCATTTCGGATCAGGAGAAATAAATTTTTTATCAAAACTGGTTTTTGTTCCTTGAATAGACCTGTATTTTGTGGTTTTAATTCATAAAGAAAACATCATAAACATGCATTTTATAGTTTTAATTCAATTTAAATATGTCATACACTGCCTGTACACATTCTAGCATGTTGCAATCATACAGATCAATACTGCAATACGAATAACATGCAAAAATCGTTGCGATTTCATAAAAAAAAATAGGTTTTCTCTAAAAAGACATCCATATACCAAAATTGATTTTCACAATAAACATTTTGAATTTTAAGTTATGCATACACATGTAATAATAGATATAACATAAGTCTAAATCTCAACATATTTTTCATACATGATTGTCATGTTAAAACATGATTTCAAAATAGCATAACACGATTTTCTCAAAAAGACATTCAAAAACCCAAAACCAATTTTCGTATAATTAGGGCTTTTGAACATTAACTCAGACTTACACATCCAATATCAGATTTAATATGGATTTAATCAATTTCATACAGTTCATACACAAATATGAATTTACACCATCCAAAACAAATTTACGAAAAAGGTAGTTTAGATTCTCTAAAACTAATTTTCATAAAAAAACCTTTGGAGCATGGGTATCCTAGCATGATTTTGCTCCCCCATCATAACAGGTCCAGGTCCATAATTAGATCTTGATTCAACTCATTAACCCAATTGATGACCTAGTTAATGTAGTTTTTTTCCTAACCTCCTATCATCGTCCATATGTTAGTTGGCCACCTTTGATTCGTAAAACCCTAGAGATCTCTCCTGCACTGTGAGGGAGTACACTCAAATTCAACCTTTCCCCTTTTTTAAACTCATGGCATCCTGCCTACTTGGTAACATTTACAAGTTGATTCTACCAGATGAACCGAGTCCTGATGGGCAGCCTGGAAGCTATAGTTGAGAGTGAAACCTAGAGACAATTGATCATTTTTAGAGAAATTTCAACAAGGCACCTAAAGTTTGAGCATTAATAAAAAAGACACCCAAGTTTTGAAAAACTTTAAGAATGTGATCGTGATTAATTAAAAAGACCCTAGAATTTAATATTGTCGAGTTTGCTCTTAAATGTGATTTAAAATTACCATTTTGCCTTCACCTAAAAATGCACCTAAAAAAAGACAGGAGGTGTCTTTTAAGGGTTAACTAGTAAATTAACTCTCTTAATGTAAAAGCTTGATGCTTGCAACACGCACACACATGGATGCATGATTTATAGTGGTTTAGTTTAACGTGACTGACGTTCACTGTAGAACTTCTCTCTCTCTCTTTCTCTCTCTCTCTAGGCTTCACACACCTGAGAGGAGACCTCTGGCTTGTTTATATAGATTTTCAAGAGTTACAATGTGTAGAGAATTATCCAAATACAAGGAGTTCCATTGGCATAAAGGGTCCTTTTGATTACAAACAAGCTTGAATTTAGGAGTCTTCTTTACAGGTCCTTGCAGAGAATGAGTCCTTGATTTGAACAACTACTGATATAGGGGTCTTGAATGAATCTTTCTTCCTTATTGGACTCTACATCCATGCCAACGTGTAGATCCAATTGGGAGGAACCCAACTCAATGTCATTTGGGTTTAGACCCTTATCTAGATTTGTCTTCACACTTAACTCATCTTGAATTAGTTATAACCTAGGTTAAATGGATATATATATTTTTATTAACAGTGCATAAATTTAGTTTTTTTTTTAAATTTTATAAAACTTGTGTGTTTTTTATTAATGCCTAAATTTTAGATTCATTTTTTATAATTTTCTTATTTTTTAGCAAAAAAAAAAAGATAGCACGCTAGTATAGCTTGCATTTTCTTCTTTTATACAAGGTTTTAAGTTCTTATTGAGCCATAAATTTGGCATCATCTCCTTTCAGCCTTTTCTTCTACTTTGATGGGAAGAACGACCGCAATGTAACGATCCCAACGATTGCTCCAATTTTGATATAAGCTTCACATTCATCAATAGACACTGCCTCCTACACCGTTAACTTCTACGTACCAGAGAAGAAACAAAGGAGGCCACCAAATTCTAAAGAAGTATATATCATTTGGTGGTTGGTCGGCCATTACGCAGTAGTTAGGCAATTCGAAGGGTTCACTGACAACGAAGAGGTTCTCAATATGCACATGTAAATCCTCTTTAATATATCTATGCATATTGGTACTATGCACATACATGGTTAGTGTGCCCCTACCTCAAAAGTCAAAAAATCGAAGACAAAGACTAAAAATCAAAACTGTCAAGGTTCTTCTCCTTCTCTAGGTTGCATCATCACTAGAGGTTCAACCACGCCAGCTACAGACCTCCAAGTTCTTTCAATAGAGAGTCTTGAAGTGGGAGAATAAAAGAGAAAAGAGAGAGAGAACAAATAGGGAGAGCGAGAACTTGAAAAAAAAAGAGAAAACAAAACAGAAGGGGGGCGTGAAAGGGATCTTTTATAGACCTCTTGGGATTCACAATTCCAATGGTAAGTTCTTATGTTGCTAGATAGATTCTTAATTGGCTTAGGAAAGTTTAAACCTATTAGGTTTTTACCCTTAATTGTATTTTTTTTGTTTTATTTAATTTTTTTTAATTAATCTCATTAAAGGTAGGTAGGAAGAACGTCCCACCCCCTTGGGTTGTTATTTCTCATGTGGAATCTATATCATACGGAATCCCTTCCATGTGGGAGGGCCCACCTAAGGGGCGTCCCACCTTGGAGTCCAATTTTCTTAAAGGAAACTTCAAAAGTCCTAATACTCCTAATTACATGGTCTTCTTTTTAAAATAGGAAACTAACAAATTTTCTTTGATTTTAAATTAATATGGAATCCTAAATAAAAGCAAGAAGGTAGAAGATTTTAGCCAGGTAGGATGGGTCCACATAGGGAGGGTGTCCCGCCCTCTTGGGATCCTTCTTACTTAATTAATTTAATTTACTATTAATTTAAATCCAATTAGTTTTCTATTTGAATTTCAAATACAATTTAGATCCAATTAAGTTCACATTCTAATCCAAATCTAAATTACTCTTAAATCAAATCCAAATTTAAATCTCATATCCAAATTCATATTAAATTACATTCAAATTAAATTAAATTTTAAATACAAATTCACACTTAATTAAATTCAAATTCAAATTCAAATTCTCATAAGAGTTAAATTAATGTGTAATCCATATTCGAATTAACATTCACATTAAATTATAATTCAAATAAAAATTTTAATTAAATTAATCATGTAATTAAGACATATAATTCATCTTTATTGATTTAATAATTGCCAAAAACTGGGCAGATATTATAGTATCGACCGATTCACTTGAATCGTTGGCCAAACATTTCAACGATACAATTTTGACAACATTGAAACAAATGGAACGGATTGGGTGGTTTCTACTATAGAGTATGGTATCCGATATTTTTCATTTATTTAATGCTTTGCAATAACAATTCAATAAAAATGTATTTAAAACATAAATATATCACAAAAGAAATTTATTGATTAAAATATAAAAAAAAATCCATGCTCAATTTTTATTATCTAAGATAAATTATTGGTTCACTCAATTCTTCAACCATGTCCTTTATATTATAAGCTCAAGGCTATGCCATTCCATAAAAGTTACAAAATTTTAGCTCAAAAATATATATGCTCATAATGCATCAATAAACAGTCCAATGTTACACGATATAAAAATATATGATATCCCTTTTCCACCGAGTTCATTGTGATCTATAAGATATCATAATTGGCTACTTTTGCTAATGTATTACTTTATCAATGTGTATTTATTGGATGATAATATTTACATGCTGAACAATATTTACTTCATGTAAAACCTGCTCGGTTTATATCAGGAAATCATACGAGTTTTGTGATTGTGGATGTCTTTTTTTGTTAGAGAGAGAGCAAAAAGAAAAATTGTATTCAGAAAAAATAAGGTATGATAGTACAAGAAGATGAGGAGGAATCATCTTAGTCCATCAAGCAAACATGAACCTTAAGAAACATACAAACTAAAATGTAGAAGGTAAGAAAGACCCAGCCCGGGGGTGGGCCCATCCAAGAAATGTCTGAATCTGGCCAAGAAATCTTTGCTGAATATAAGATATCTGATTGAAGCCCACAAGGGCTCCACTCATCCAGTAGAGCCAACTTGTGAATGTCACCAAGTTGATGGGACGTCACAAGTTCAAAACCTGTGGGTGGCGTCCCTTGCCGCAAGGTCTAAACTGAGTGTACCCCCAGTGAGTGAGGGACCACAAGGGTTTAATCAACAGGAGGTCAGCCAATGTGTGATCTACGGGGGGGGGGGGGGGGTAGTGGTGCGCAAAAAGCACCACTAAATGTTCCCGACCTTTACTGGCGCTTTTGCCTATCACTAAAGGTTTTTTCTACAATGGGCGGACATGCGTTATAAGCATGTGTGTCTGACCGTTGTTTGATGGTTCAGTCATTCCATGAAACACCCACCTCTCTTTATATATATATTCTCAACAACATCAGCCATTTGGGGAACACATTGTGGTTAATTTCTCCCAATACCCTTTGTTGTTTGAGAGCAGTTGTATTGCCATGACACTGCTTAGAGATGGAGTTGGCAACTGGAATACTAGCCCCAAGGGGTTTGGTGTAGTGGGAGGGGGGCTTGGCCACTAGACAGGTGATCAAGGTTCCATTCCCATGGGCATCAGCCCTTTACATATAAGAAGGGGCCAGAGCATTATGAAAATTGCTCATGCCTAAGCAAGGCGACTTTCTAAGGACGAGGTATATCATGGGTTGACACCATTGGGAAAGCAACTGTAAGTATGGTAGGCATATCTAGCACGACTAAGTCTTTGATCCTTAAAGTGTTTTCCTGTTCCAGATGAAAAAAAACTCCAATACTACATTTGAGACTCACATAACCTTGTGCTTGTTGACACATAGCTTTTCCCCTATTTCAAATTCAAGGCCCCATGTGCACACCCCCTTCTGCAAGGCAAAGCAAGAGGCTCCACGGGGTGCCCATATAGTTTTATAATGCCAGACGAAGACGACCTTAGGTATGATAGGCTAAGACTAGTGTGACCTGCTCTCTAATGCCATATGGTGTTTTTTTCATGTAATAAACAGAAAAAAACAAAAAAGACAAAAAAACATTCAATACTACATTTCAACATCATTCACAAGATTATCTATCAACTCTTTTGGCAACACATAGTAACAGTATTGTCATCTCAATGCAAGGCGCCTAAAGAAAGCCAAGGGCCAAAGATGATACATTGCTACTTGTCTACAGTATTGAATCTCTCTCTCTCTCTCTCTCTCTCTCTCTCTCTCTCTTTCTCTCTATCTCTCTCTCTCTCTGTTTGGGAAGGCTTCCTACTTCATATCTTATTTTATTGAACAAAATTCCTGCTGGTGGTCAGTTTTACAAATAATTACTTCTTTTGTTGCCTACAATGGCTACCATTTCTGGTTAGAGACAATCATGGTTAGTCACCTGACATGAGAAGACTACAATTTAAAACCCAAGGGGGCATCTCTGCTGAGAGGCCAAAACTAGGTTTACTCCCTGGTGGGTTTGATTTTACCAACCAAAGGCCTGCCAATGTACACTGGATGGCAAAAGGTTTTTTTGTTCTCTTAACCCCAAAAGAAAATACTTTTTTTTACCAATGGGGTCTCCGCTTGTCTGGTAGGAGCAGTTAGTGCACGTCACCTTGTGTTGGGAAGTTGCTAAGTTTGAATCCCAATGGTATATGGTTGTATAACTGGCATCTGCCTAACCCCAACTTTCTCTGTCCAAAATAAAAAGAAAAGAAAATATTTTTCCTTGTTAGAAGTGCCTAGTGACCTTCTCAACAAGAGAAATGCTCACAATAATTTATCTTAATCAAAATCTCCAAAGTGGATCTACCTAACATGGGCTTGATGACCGAAAAGACAACCCCAAGTTTACAAGGGCATGTGCATTGCCACATGTCTAGTAATTAACCAGTTGTAGGCATGGAGATTCATGAATTACAAGGATTGCATAATTGTATCTATCAACCTAGTACGTTGCCACAGCTTTCATGGGGAAAAAAATCACTCAAAACTGCATAATGCAAATCTCACCAACATTATTGTACTCCCATTGCATGTAAGACTATTAGCCTAGTGAACTATGTCTAAAGTCATGCCTCAAAACAAAAATTCTTCAGAGTTTTACGCTGACATGGACAGAGAACATAAGTATGGCAGGTTGAGCCAGCGCGGCTTGGTATCTGAGCGATTTCTCTGAGTAAAAAAATATAAAAATAAAAATTTCTTTTTAATCCAAACAAACAAAGAAGCTGCCGAGAGTTTCTTGAGATTATATGGGCAACAGTTTTTTTTCCCTTTTCCTCCACCTCAATTATTGTTTTGGCACTAGTGACTGCTTGCATGAACTTTACAATTCTATACATGTCATCAATAAAGTTACCCCTAGATTGGTATCATGATTTTTTACTCTTTCCCTTCTTCTCCATCCATCTATGGTTCATTGAGTTACTGTTTTTACATTTTACAGAATATATCACCAACCAAATAGTAGTTGAGATGTTACCTAAGGCCCTCACTGCAAGCATCATAATTTGGTTTCAGTATCAAGGTAGCCAAATTTTGGAGTGGTTTGCTTGTAATGACATAAAAGATGCCAGATTATTTTCTGTCCAGCACTCTTGACTCAGTCCAACCAATAAAAACACCTGACACCTGAAAATAAAAGCAAAAACAGTATATCAGTACTGAAAATGATTCTGCAATAGCCTTAGGACACAGAAGTCACGATTGAATATGTAATAAGAAGAAAGAAGACAAATATCTATGCAGGAAACACACATGATGCTTGATCTTTCATTTTAATAATTTCTCAACTGTATCTTGAAAAAAAATTTTGAAAAGTTTGCATTGAAAGAAGAGAAATGATTGCATGGGCATTATCATCTCGTGCATTGATCTTGAGTTTTGACCAGCGAAGACTAGAAAAATGGATGGCACACAGAAACATGGCGGGGGCTCGCGTTCCATGCACATGCAAAATATACAATTCTGTGCTATTTTGCAAGGAGTTCTGGCTGCAGAGTACGTGATGCACATGCAGCGGGGGCGAGTCCATCCAAACTGTCGCCACGGGAAAGGACGGTCTAGATCTTTTGTGGGCCTCACTTTCATGTGACTTTTGAGATCTAAGGGTATGTTTGGTGATTCGTCTAAGATTAGACAGAACATAACACACTGAACGTATGTTTCGTCTGTTCTGTAATAATTGTACTAACGTTAGTTTCGACTAGACAATAAGTTGTGTTCCTTGTGGCCAAAGTTTGTTTTTTATGTTGTGCGGACCAATGTTCTCAGTATGGGCCTGAATTAGTTGAGCAAAAAATCGATACCATACTAACTTGAATCAGTTATTTTTTAATAAATGTAAAAAATTACTTAAAATTAATTTTTAATATTATTTTAATATTATTTCAGAATTGGTATAGGCATATTCACCTAAATTGTTATCCAAACGATTCACTTCATAATTGGTATAGGTTGATTCACCTGAATTGTTATCCAAACGATTCACTTCATAATTGGTATAGGCCGATTCACCTGAATCGTTAGCCAAACGTTTCAGAACCAATACTGGCAACATTGGTGTGGACAACTTGAACACATGGATAATGGGTCAGATAACTTCATTTTGGATCCTACGACTCAATTCACCCAAACCATATAAGTGTCGGATATAGATCTCATATTAGATCTAAAAACTAAAAAAACCCTCTAATCAATAAGCATAAATAAATGCAAAAACTATAAATAAATCATAAAACATTAAAATACAAAAAAATCATTTATAAATAAACTAAAAAAAATCAAATAAAAATCTCTAATCAATGGCAATCAAAGAAAAAACCTCTAATCAATAAAAATCAAAGAAAAAACCCTAATCAATGAAAATAAAAGGAAAACCCTAATTATTTAAAAAACCCTTAAGAAAATAAAAAAAAATCAAAGCCTTAATCAAAGAAAAAAAATCATAATCAATGACAATCAAAGAAAAGACCTCTAATCAATAAAAATCAAAGAAAAACTCTAATCAATAAAAATCAAAGAAAAAACTTTGATTATTTAAAAATATTAAGAAGATCATAGAAAAATCAAAAACCCTAATCAAAGAAAAAAAAAACTAAAAAGAAGAAGGGGAACAAAAAAGAAGGGGGAGAGATAGAAAGATAGAGAGGAACGAAGAAGGAGAAGAAAAGGAGAGAGAGAGAGGGTATGGGTTAGCTAGACCCCCTCCCTCCACCCGATATTTTTTTTAGTTTGTTCTCTACGTAATAGGGAGTGGAATGGTGAAATATCGTTCTAGAGATGTGGTGGATGCATGTTCTATGCATCAGCCACATCAAATGTTTAGCAGGAGCGGTCTGATTTGTGGTCGTGTCATTCCAAATAACGCTGCCAATGGCCTGCAAAACAACCCCTAATGGTACAAGTCTCAGGGAAATGTGTCACGTGAACTCAGTGCTCTTTCTTGAAGATTGATTGCTCACATGATAGGGATAGCCAATGTGCATGAGCCGGTTGGCTATGTAACGTAGTTAATCTCTACTGAGAGAGTAGTTGGTTTCTTACAGACCATATGCAAACACACCAGCAAGTTGGTTATTTCAAGAGAGAGAGAGAGAGTGTATCACAAGCTTACTTTTTCTAATAAGCCAGTGTAGCACGACGGTCCTTTCTTACCACCGCAAGCCTTTCTATTGCTCTGACATGGGCATAAAATGCATCGCAAACCCGCGATGAGCCAAGCTACCCAAGCTGGTCAGCCTAACAACCAAAGGCTGCATACCAACACATTTTTCATGTGCTGAATCATTTTCATTGGCCTTGCACACCACCTCGTGCATAGCTGCCTAGCGGAAACTGATCAAGCGCATTTTCAAATGCGCATTTCATGTAGTCCATGTCGCTTAGTGCATAGTCATCCCATACCAGCTATCACTTTCGAAAGAAGCAAAAACATTACCTTAGCCTTGCATGCCATGAAGCGTATTGCAGCTCCATGTGCACAACATAGCAAAACCTTGCCACTAAAAGAACAAGACCTTGTGGCCCTCAGTCTGAAGACCAGTTGATGATTGAACGTCATAGCAAAGAACACCACCTAGACTCATTCGCTGGTACCTAGGCATTCACTCGCCTAGCTCCGAGTCACCATACTCGGTTGGAATCACCTAATGTGATCCCTGAAAGAATTAGCCCTAACCCACACACACCCGTGCGTCCAACCGCTACGTGTGGGAACAATCTTGAAAGTCGAGAGGTCCTTATCCAAATCTTCAAAGGCAACATCCTCTGATCCACTGGCATTGCTTAACTGAACAATGCTCTACGTCTGTGTCGTCACACAATGATACACTAACGACGATGTTGATGCTTATCGCATGCCGTGCTACCATCGCACGGCACCGATCAAGCGAACACATACCGCACATTCAAACACTTGATGCATTTTCCACTCAGTAGAACTCCACACTGCACATGCCCCATTGTAACGACCCCAACTCATACCCTTTGAAAATGCGGAATATTTTTTTTTTATAACAGTGGAGAAAACTTCCTAGAGACCCGGGGTCCTTACAGTTCCAATTCCAACCGGATAGCCCAAACACTACAAACGAACTTGCAACCATCATCCATAAGAACCAAAAAAATTTCTTTATTTATGAATAAAAGTAAATTTCTGAGACCATGTTTTATTCGACTGAAAATAAAGCAGCAACTGAAAAAGCAAGAAGAATTGAAACAAAAGAAAGAGTCACTCTGTCCCCTGCTGAAGCTGTCAAGCCCAAGTATGACTCCCATCCATTCCCAGTAGTCAGTTCTACCTCACTGTTCACCATTTCCTGTGAAAAACCAACAAAGTAAGGTGTCAAAACCAAAATTCTGAGCACAACTACTTCTAAAGAAACCAGGTGAGACAAAGAACATGGATAAGATTTCATGTAATGATTTGAGTGAGTGCAGATATAACAATTTACAAAATTTAAATAACCACATGTGCAACCAGTTATATATGCTAAGCGGGAAGAAACAGTAACGCATGAGCATATACAAGAACTAAGTAACAAGATCTTTCAATCATGCTTTTTAAGAAGTAAATAACATATACCCATCATTCTATCATGATTTATAGAACAATTCAATTATGCATGATCTAGTACATAGCAGAAAATACATGATTATGTACAATGCATGATTCATTTTGTTATCTTTCATTTAAGTTTTCCTTTTCCATATGCATGCCATATTAAATGCACACAACTTTAAGTTCCTCTTTTTAATTTTCATCGCCCACAGATACACCAAATGAGTAAAATCCTCGAGGTCAAGTAGGTTCTCAGGGTAGCTTAGCACACAATTTGTATTTTATTACTAGGTTTCAACTTAGCCCTCGACCGAATCATCTTCGGAACATTAGACCTCCACATCTAATGTCGGGGACACAAGAGAAACCCCATGCCCACAAGTGTCACTTTTTTGATACTATAAACAATAGTTGTGTTAAAACACACCACTCCCAGGTAAAGTGGCGGACTCTCCCTAAAACCGTGGCCAGGAGAAAGAACTTCAATATCGAGTTCAGGGGACAAAATTATAGCACACAGAGTTTTTGTATCCTCACAGTCTCCCCAAGACCGGATCTCTAAGATTCTCATACTCCAAATAAGATATCTCAGAACATATATTACATTGTTCTTATCCATTATATTTTTATTTACGTCCATTCTTTAGGTTTGTAACACCATATGCAAAAGTAAAGTGAAAACCCGTATCCTCCCTTGCGGGGACCCTTACGGGACTCCAGACCGCTAGAACAGTGTAGTAGTGTGTCATACCAACTTATGTGGTTGAAGTGATGCAGTTAAAAACATATGTGAAAAGAACCAAACCCACGACTCTCCAGGCCGGTGACGGTCCATTTAGGTCATCGATGCATCATATAACAAAACAAAAATAGTGTTTTATTTATAACACTAGGCAAAAATGCCAAAAGCATATACACTCATGCAATCATAAACCCAAACATATGTATGTCATTACTCATTCATATGCATTTTCACTATGTGTGGTACCTACATCATATACGTGTATTAACCAATGCACATTTCTTTTGAATGTGAGTGTACATGTAAAACTTCACATATTCATTAAGCATACATGCTTAAGAAGAAAATAAGTAATCGAGTCATGCTCGCATTCATGATTGCCCAACCAGTATCATGAAATGCAAAAATAACATTTACCAATTACCGGGCAGAAGTGTAAGCTTTGCCATATGCTAGGGAAGTTAGTCGGGCTTACCAATCCCAGACCCGCCAACCTCCTAGCTAGAAATATAGTCAATTCAGTCCAGCCAGCACATATCAACCAATCACATTGAAAGGACATAGATTTTCAGGAAAGAAAATACAGTTTGCACAATTATCTTAATGCGCACAAGGATCGACCAACATGATCAGATCATTATCCAAAGCTCAGGGTTTCAACAAACATTTACATGGTGCTTATACACAAACCCCATGATAAATCTGTCCATCAAACCCAATTATGTATGCAATACAGAAACAGACCTGATAACTTTCATGCATGAGCATCACTATCAACCTATCATGAATGAACAAGATTAACATTATGAATACAATCAACCACTATGAACATAATTTAGCTTAATGCACGTGTCCCCACACGAATTCAAGTTGCGTATCTCACGATTTTAGCGTGAGTACAGCCCACGCACACACAGTTTTATAACAAAAGTTTCATTTTCTGCTCGGCACTAAAACAGCCCATGGAAGATGGGTACCCAACAAATATTTTCCCAGTAAAAATTTCAGTTGGAAACTATTCAGATTTCCCTTTTCTTAATTCTGGATAGAAAGGTCGATTCCCTTTTTCATTGTTCATTTGTACTATAGGTTTGCAAAAGCTAGTCATTCTTCACATGAAACTGATTCCAGATTCCTTTCTGGTTTAACTATGCCATTAAGACATTAGTTTAGTAATAATCAAGCACAGATAAAAAGAATAAAGAAAGCAAGAGCGTGAAAGGATAACATGATTTCTAGTTCAACTCAAGTGAAAACTTCATTCTGAAAGGTCACAGACTAACTATCACTCCAATGTGATTTCAGTACAAGAATACAAGGCAAAATACGCAGGCCAATATACACAGTTTTAAGTCTTAAACCGAACACACATTGAGTTGTGTAATGGCATTCCAACATAGGTTCACGTACACCCATTACTTGCTGAAACCACAATAAGCTTGAACCCCCATGACTATGGGTTTTATGCCCTGACGTAAATCCCTTCCAAGAATACGAATCCTAACCAAGAACCTGAATCCGACCCAGACATGATGCCCAAATTGAATCTATGAAATTTGTCTAAACACAAACTAAGATCTCAACAAAATGAGGTCCGTTCTTTTAGAATCGTTATAATACACTGAAGCTTTCTTTTCAAACAAAGGAAAGGAAAAGTAGGCTATCAAGAAAGGAAATAAATCAGGCCATGGGGGAATGATTCATGGTTCGCCCCTTTCCCAAGGTTCTTGAAAGGAAACAGCCCTCTAAGGGCGTTCCATAGATTCTCAACGCAAATCAGTATACAAAATCGAATCCATATTCGATTCCTCACACAATTTCAAGAGAAGCACCGTACATGTTTCTCGGTGACCTTTCCGGCGATCAGAGGCTGCCGTCGCTGCGAGAGAAGGGTCGGCTGAGCCTCGTCAGCACTGCCGTGTGGGGAGGATGCAAGCTGGTGTCACCCCTCTTCATTGTCGTGAAGGAGGGTGCTCGTTGTGGCCTTTGATGGCAGCCGGTAGCCGAAACTTGCAGACGATGGAGCCTCTTTCTCCGGCATGCGCACAATGACAGAGAGAGAGAAGGAAAGTAAGAGGAAAAAGATACCGAAGTGAAGGGGATGCTTTCCCCCCTTTAATGTGATGCTCCCCTTCTCTTCCTCCAGAAGAGTCGGAGGGGTCGGTTATGCCATGCATAACTCCCCCCTTCCTTTCTTGTGCTCAGCAAGAATCGTGCCCTAGGCACGATTCTTGTAATCGGGCCCTAGGCACAATTCTTGTAATCGGACCCCCCTTTATAATTGAACTCGGGTCCGGGTACGAGCCTGCGACCCGCGACGTTGGGTCCATTATTAAAATGGACCCGGGTCACCTGTGAAAGACGGATCCTCAGTTGGATCCAACTGTGGGTCCGACTCTATGTACCAAAATTTTCTTCTTCTTCTTATCTTATAATTAATATTAATTATCTTTTTAATTTAAAATTAATGTTATACGTATAATTTAACCCCCATTTGTGGGTTATTTATGGATTCGGGTAACGGGTTCGAACTCTGCGACTCGGGATCCAAATCTCAATTTGGATCCGGGCAGGTTATAAGAGTGGATTCGTTTGAAACTATTTATTGCTTTCCTTAATTTATTATGATTAGAATATATATATATATATATGGGTATATGGATCCGAAAGGTGGATCCCGGACCCATCTACGCACCATCTTAAATAGTTATTTCTCGAATTTTTTTAATTAATTAAAATTATTGCACTTATATATGCATATAAGATTAGACGAGGTAAATTTATTCGTGAAAATCCCTTTATGGGTCCCGGATCCGAAACTTGGATCCCAGGCCCAAATCACACTGTTATAAAATTTGTATTATAATATATTTAAATAAATGCCTAAAATTTGTGGTTATTACACCCATTCTGAAAGATTGGCCCAGGATATTCTCCCCCACCCAAAACCATTGTTGTCCTCAACAATGCTGGTGCATGTAAGAACACAATCTTCACTGATATGTTAGTTTTTCTTTGTACTTATCTTTGGTTTACTCTTTTTCTTCAGCCTACTCAACTTGTTCTGGATTACATTCACCATCATTGCAACCTTTAATACGCCAAGTCTCATCCCTTAACGGATCTCCGATCACTTAGACAACAGTCTTCTACATTATCAACATCGAGCATTCTCTGCTTGTGAGACCCTAGTGCAGTTTCAAACACAAACGGGTCATCCTCGCCCGCATGACAAACTTGTCGTCTTCATGCTCATAGTTGGGGTGCCTTCCAACCCCAACAAGGGCAAGCCCAAGCCCTTCGTGGTCCTCATAGATAAAGACGACCACCAATGCGTGCCACAGGGATATCAACTCCCTTAAGCACCAACTTTCAGTTTTTCAATGGTCCAAACTAATCCTTAAGTGGGGGATGCCTTCTTGCATATCACCTTAAAGTGGTCATTTAAAGTGTCTTCCTGAGTACTCGTCCTTACATGGACACCTTTGGCACAACGCTGAAACTCTCATTCTGAAGCCAACATGCTGTAACTCTTTCTTAGAGTCAACAAAACGTTTCCGCAAGAACCAATGAGCTACGAACAATAACTTTTTCTGCACACACCATTCATTGATGATCTGTCAACTCAAGGGACCAAAATAATGAACATTCTGCTCAACATGGGTACTCCGCTAACCCACAATCTTTAGAGAGTATCTACAAGTTTAATTGAGTCTCCCATACCAAAATGTGCAAATCCATCCAGCCGAATCTAACGTGCATTCTCTGCATGTATAAGGCAAACGTCACGCTCCACCAGTGAGCTTAATGCACAACTGATAGAAATCTTTTACTTATCTACGTTTTCTTAGCCAACTGAATAATAACCTTACACTTCTGCTTGTCATCGATAAGATGTCCCATACCATCCTCCAACATCTTGCTTTTGTGTTAGGTCAACCACACTTCAGTTGCAAAATTTGTGTAACCAAGATAAACTATCATTATCCTTTACAATGTCACACACAATAAAAAACAAGGTCTTTGTGAATCTTTCTGCTCTGATATCAATTTTTCACGAGCTTACTTTTTCCAATAAGCCAGTGCGGCGCGACGATCCTTCCTTACCGCTGCAAGCCTTTCTATCGCTCTGCCACGGGCATAGAATGCATCACAAACCTGCAATGCGCCAAGCTGCCCAGCCTAACGGCCAAAGGCCACATACTAACACATTTCCATGTGCTAAATCATTTTCATTGGCCCTGCACACCACCCCGTACGCAGCTGCCTAGCGGAAGTTGATCAAGCCTATTTTCAAATGCGCATTCCATGTAGTCCATGCCGCTTAGTGCATAGTCGTCCCATATAAGTTATCACTTCCGAAAGAGGCACAAACTTTGCCTTAACCTCGTGCCATTAAGCGTATTGCAGCTTCATGCACACAACATAGCAAAACCTCGCTACTGAAGGAATAAAACCTTGCAACCTTGAGTTTGAAGACCAACTAATGATTGAATACCATAACGAAGAGCACCACCCAGACTCATTCGCCGACGCCTAGGCATTCACTTGCCTAGCCTCGAGCCACCATATTCAGTTGAAATCACTTAATCTGATTTCTGGGAGAATTAACCCTAACCCACATGTACCTCCGTGCGTCTAACCACTACGCGTGAGAACAATCTTGCAAGCTGAGAGGTTCTTATCTAAATCTTCAAAGGCAATATCCTCTGATCCGTTGACATTGCTTAACCGAACAATGCTCCACGTCTGTGCCGCCACATAGTGATGCACTAATGACAATACTGATGTCTATTTCATGTCATTCTACCACCACACATCACCGATCAAGCAAACTCATACCGTGCGTTGCTACACTCGATGCATTTTTTCACTCAGCAGAGCTTCGCATTGCGCATGCCCCATTCTAAAAGATAGGCCCAAGACAGGGAGAGTGTGGTTGATTTCTTTATTTTTCAGCCTTAGTACTTGCATCACTAAATACATTAAGGGCCTGCTTGGAATCTTGGGGTTGGGATGGGCGTTTATGCACTCAAGACAAAATCTTGGTCAAATGCTCATAGGAGCTCTGTTTGGAATCTTGGTGCTAGAACAAGAGTTTATGCATTTGGGATAGAAAGTGAAGCCCTTTCTCCTTTGTATTTTGGTTTGAAATCTCAACGCAAAGACGGAGCATTTATGCATGTGGAATGAAAAGCGAAGCCCTTTCTCCTTTGTATACACTAAAGAATGGATTTGACTGCTACTCGCAAAGCAGCTGCCACTTCCTCAAACGCATAAACTCCATAAACGCTCATCCCAAACAGGCCCTAAACAAGAGCGAGAGAGAGAGTTTACTTTTCAGTCTTCTAATGACATGTCATACATTAGCCATAAGTAAAAGAGAGAGAGACGTCAACCTAGCTGGCCTGTAGCGATACAACCCCACAACTTTGAATACTCCCACCCCTGCCTCCTCTACAAGCCAGCTAGGTTGACGTTCCTCCTCCCTCTCTCTCTCAATATTTAATTTCCAGTTTTTTGTTTTTTTGTCTTTTTGTTTTTACCGTTGCCAAAGATGCCCAGGACAGGGAAGGGATGAACTTCCCCAAAACCAACCCCTCCAACTCTCCAAGTTGCAGGACAAGACAATGCTTTATAAATTGCTTTCCAGCTATAATCCTCCCCATTCCCCCCATTTCTTTACCAATACTATTCTGCCTCTTGCAATTCCAACTCCACCTCCCCCATCTAAAATCTCTATCTCTGACCATTTACTCATTTTCACTTTTTCTCTCAAAACTAAAGGATTGAATATCATGGTAGGCGTTAATCCCCCCATTTCCTTCTCAATTCCATGCTGCCGCCCACAATACCAACTCCATATCCCCATATAGAAAGCTCTCTCTCTCTCTCTCTCTGTCGTTTTTACCTTTTCTATCGAAACTAGAGGATAGAGTTTCATGGTTGGCGGTATTTAAATTGAACTACCTTTTTTTTACCCTTGGGACTGGGGACGGGAATTCGAAATCCCGATATCTGCATTGCTTCGGGGGGGCGGGGGGATTTCGCTATCGCCAGCATCGATTTTCCAATCGATGGGCATTTGGGGGTTTAATAATCTTGAGATCCTGAGGGAAGGATGCAAGTGGTGTGTGAGTTTGGTTGAGTTGTGATCGACAGAACAGAGTTCCCCAATCACGAATATTGGTGATTGAACCTATCGGCTGCATCGGATTTGCATTTCTAGTTTGAACCAAGCAGTTGCAAGGGTATGGAATTATGCTTGTTTTGAGATATCTTTTCATGAATAGTTTGGTGGGTCATGGTACATTATTCTTTTAAGGCAATCGCTCGTCTTCAATCACGGACTGAATTTCCGTGTTAGTTGACAGATTAATTGAATGGTTCGGAACTGTATGTAGTCTGCGATACTTGAATGTTTTGGCAGAAAAGTTTAGCTTTCTTTTCTTTTCTCGTTGGGGGAAATGGCACTTTTAACTGGTAATAGATTTTTTACAGTGCAATCTTGATGGGCAGTGATTTTCTAATTCCAATTCATTCTTTGTATTGATAGGATAGGATATGACCCATTTGTGCAATGAGTAAAAATTTGTTGATTTGCATTGAAGGGTCTGTCTAAATCCAATAATATTGCACATTTCCTATTTGTTTCGTGCAATTTCAAGAGTTAGTAAATTGAACTTTCATAGGAAAAAAATGAAAATACTTGTTGGGAACTCTTTGAAAGAGGAGGAATTTTGAGGATACTGTCTTGAAGACGAGGATTCTCTGTACTAATTTATGGTGCCATTTTCTTAAAGCTTTTTTATGGTATATTTGAAGAACATATTTGACTCTATCTTGATAGACGAATACTAAAGGTGAATGGACAACTTGAGATGGATGTTTGTGGTATTCTTTGTTGCCCTTAACTGTTATGACTTTCTTATTACCATGTTTCTGTTTCTTGTCTGTGGCATTTCAGGTTCAATATGTAGGATTACAAAGTCCAAGCATCCTGTTCTTCTGCACTGAAGTAGAGCCCATACCAAATGTCAAGGTCACTTGCAGCAATAATTGGAGGTGCTGCAGGGGCCGTGACATTGGTTGGGATAATTATCATAGTTATTTGGTTCTGCCTATTTCGCAACAGGAACATTTCAAGAGCTTCTGAAAGTGGTTCATCAGAGCCATCCGTTCAAGGTAGTAGGCATTAGCTGGCTCTGCTTTTCTATTAGAATTTCTTGCAATTGGAGACGTTCTGTGGCTTGATATGCAAAATTTTGTTCCTTTTAATTTAATTTTCAATTATTGAAATTGTTTCTTGTAGTTGGAAGAAGCACAAGTGATTTATCCTTGATAGGTGGCCCTCTACCATCTGCTTTGCGAGAAGCAAGGCGCTTTTCCTTGCAAGAACTGGAGTTAGCTACAAAGAATATCAATGAGATAAACCCTATAGGACAAGGAAGTTTTGGGCCTGTGTATAAAGGCTTACTTCAAGATGGGATGGTTGTGGCAATCAAAAGATGTCCTGGTCCTCCCAGGCAGGAATTTATTGAAGAGGTATGTAAAATCTGTAATTCATAATTGTGGGAATTTGTAAAGTACTTGATTGCCTTCTTTGGGAAACTCTCTACAATTAATAGTGAAGTTGTACAATAAACCTCATTGACTTGCAAATGTATGCCTCCATCAAAATTTTGGGCTTTTTCTATCTGAGTGGGATCCTTCCAGGTAGAATATACGTCAGTCTCTATGTCTGCATGATAGTTTTCCATGTTGAGTTTACCTGCATGCTTGCATCTAGAATACATTTTGTTTTATTTTTTGTCTAGGACCAAGCACTGTTTCTTACTGTTTCTTGCTTTTTCTTGGCATTTTCTTTTTTTCCCTTCTCTTCTCTTTTTAATTGTTCTTTGTTGTTGGGGGGACCTCTAATGGTTCACAGTTTCTTTTTGTGTTCTGCATGGCTAACCTGAGCTGACTGGAATTGGCGTTGTAGCCCCGGGATGTGAACACAAAGTTGGAGACAAAACCTCATGCTCTTTTTGCAGTTGGCATGGGAAGTCTGTTTGTTGAAGTGCGATGCTACAAATTGTAGAATTTGTTATTACGGAGATCTGTAAAATTACATCAGAAACTAACATAGTAGGTTTACTTTCAAAATCCATATGCTTCAAAAATGAGAAAACAGGTCGATCTAAATGCTTTGCGTTAACTTTCTTATTCTTGATGTTAAGGCTTGATTTTTTACTTCTCTGAGACATGAAATTGATTGCTCTCCATAAAGGATTGATGTAAGACATGCTACCATCACAATATGAACATGGGTGAACCTACATCTGGTAGTATAAATATTTGTCAACAAAGTTCTTTGCTATTTTGGAAACCACTTTGTTTTCCCATGTGCATATATGCTTTCATCTAATCTGAAGTATGTTGTACTTCTTACAGTTTATGTTATTGGATATTTCCAATATAAAGTTAAATCAAACTAGCTGTGCTAGGCATTGACCATTTGTGAATGGAATATTGTTCTTGATGTTAGTGGTTTATATAAAATTTTGAAGATGGTGTCAGTGCAAATAATTTTTAGATGTTTCTGGTGCATATCTTTATTTAAATCATGGGGTTTCATTTGTATTTATAGTTCCTTTTTTAGCAATTTTATGACGTGAACCTGTATATATGCACATTTCCTGTTTATGCAGGTCCTGTTCTTATCGGGTATCCAGCATCGGAACCTTGTGACTCTGCTGGGATACTGCCAGGAAAAAGACCAGCAAATGCTTATTTATGAGCATATTCCAAATGGCAGTGTCTCCAACCATATATATGGTATTGTCAGCTTCTCAGTCAACTACTATTAGTTTATAATTTTCCAAACCTAAGCTAATGTTTATGGAGGTTTTCTGTTTTCAATGTCAATAAAGCAGGTCAATATTCAACTAAGCTAGAGTTCAAGAATAGGCTTCTAATAGCCATCGGAGCAGCCAAAGGTGAATATTTATGGCATCAGTAAGCATTGAAAGCTTTCATTCTGTTGGTTTTTCATAGTTATACTTGGAGAGATTTTGGGTTCCATAGTTTCATAGTTTTTGGGTATCCCTTTATGATTTCTGAAGGTTTCTTAAAGTTTTCCTTATAAATTTAACTGATTTGCCTTTAATTTTGTGTGAGAAAACTGCCAGGGGCGTTATCTGATGATGCAGAATTCTGTTTTTTCTGATTTTGTAGGCTTGGCTCATTTGCATTCTCTGATTCCTCCTGTGTTGCATAAGGACTTCAAAACTGCAAATGTCCTTGTGGACGAAAACTTTATACCTAAGGTTGCCGATGCAGGTCTCAGAAATTTGCTTGAGAGAATCAGTGATACTGGTCCATCTTCTCAAATGATGGGTGCTGCTGTTTTCCTGGATCCAGAGTACTGTTTGTCCTCTTTTAAGTCTTATAGATAGACATTTTTTTACTTATAGAGAAAAAGTAAATTTTCATACTGGGAAGTTAAACATTTAAACCCTGTGGTCCTAAATGTGTTGTTTTCTGCTGTTATCATTTTTGTATCATTTTCTGCTTTTAGCTTCATGTCCTACTTATGTCTCTGTTATATGTGTTTCTGCAGGGTCAGGGATTTGGGTAGGTTCTCAGAAAAGAGTGATGTATACAGTTTTGGAGTTTTTCTACTGGAATTGGTGACTGGGCACTCAGCTGAGTCTGATCAAGACCTGATCGAATGGGTATGTACTTTCAATAGTTTAATGTTTCTTACAGGATGATATGAAACATTCTTTACCATGGCTATTTTGCCTCTTAAAATGCAGTTAATTAGTTAAACTTTGTTGCTACAAAACAAAACTACTAGTTTGAATGTAAAACGAACCTGTCCACTGGTTCTATTACTAGAAATCCTGCTCTAGAATTCTCATTATCTCCATTCTTCCCCCAACCGTTGCCTGTTGTGGGAAAGTTCTTTCTCCATAAGTTTGTGGCACCGTTTTGGAACTTGAACCTAGTAGAAGAAAAAACTTGATGCAATAGAATTGAAGTTGCAAATGTTTATATTGACATTCTTCCCATTCATCAATATTACATGCTGATGCTATATAGATAACAAAACCAAAAAATTGTATTTGTCTGTATGCATGTCATTTGATTTTTCCAACATTTCCCATAAAGTTAGCTGATGGGGGTCTTGAGATCCCTCTATATAGGTATTCTACCTTTTTCAACAACTTTGAGAAAACCATTTGCAGATAGCTGGTTGTTTATCTTCATCTAAGTTGTATTAGACTCCATGTCCTTAGTTATTACTTATTAGCAATAGAGATCACATCTACCTTTTGCTACACAGGATATAAACTCCTTTCAAGTTTCTTTCTGAATTTCGATTGAACGCTCTTAAGAAAAAACATCACAACTCTTGAGCAATCCAATAACTCAAAAAATGTCAGATGGGCAACCAAGTCCTGCAAGCTGTTGCTCAATTGTAAAGAATCCATCTCTGTGCAAGCCCCAGCAAATCTTTTATAGGTTTCATACTGTTGGGGAGGCAAAGCAGCCTGGAGCTTTATTCACACCTTCCTATTTCATAAAATTGTCAGTTGATGAATGAGGATTAGGAGTATTCTTGTTAATTTAGTGTTCTCTTTTTCTTAAGAACAGTGCTGAAAACCTATGTGGCATTTCCAAGGAACAAATAAGATATTTTTATTTTATATGGTATTTGTTATTTGTGACGTTCATTTACAAAAAGTTCTAGATACTTTAAATCCACTGCCATGGATACTGAATAACTTTTATAATCACTTCCGTGAAGGCACAAAGTCACCAAGATTTGGGTGACTTTGCTGGTATCATCGACGATAAATTAGGTGGCACTTTCACCATTGAGGGCATGAAAGAGTTCATGGGGCTAGTGGCTCGCTGCGTTCATTCATCTGGACAGAAGCGACCAATGATGAAGGTGGTTGTGTCAGAATTGGAACGGATTTATGAGAAGGAAATCAGCTTGACTACCATTGTAGTCGAAGGCACCCCCACCGTCACCCTCGCAAGCCAGTTATTTACAGCATAAGGATGAGTACATAAATTAGGTGACACCACCATTGTGGGGGCATGAAGAGTCCCTTCTTCTGGTGATTCAGTGTGTTCATGCACCTGTACAGAGATGGTAAATGATGAACTGTGTGGTGTCGGAATTGGAATGGATTCATGACAATGAAATCAGATTGACTACAAGCATAGGTGAAGGCACTCCCACCATCACCCTCACAAGCCAGTTACAACATAAAGGTGAGCTCATACTACATAACGCATTCTTTGTAACATTATCAAATGTACGAAGATCTGTTTGTATGTAATCTTTTCCAAAGCGCAGATATCAGTTGCTTGGCAAGTGTATAAAAAGAGCAGCTGTTTACTTCTGTTGATTGTTCTCTTTCTGTTCTTCTGTATGAAATCATGTATAACATTATTATTTTGTGGGAGTGCTTCTGTTGTCTTGGTTGTGTAGCGAGGAATGATTATATGAGGCTTCTGTCAAGAACATTTGTCTTTTTAATGTGGAGCTACAACTTCAGTTACTTTACAATCTTTTTATAGCATTACTTTTAATTTTTTTACTTGCATCATATCAACCTTTCTTACCAATGTTGATATAGAAAATAGTCCCTTTGTGTACATCGCGTTCTAGTTTGTGCACAGGTGACTGCTCAAGTGCAAATAGATCAGATATTGGCTGGTCATGGCTGATCTGAATCTGATTTCCAATTTTAAGCAGTAGGTCTGAACTTGAATCCATATCCAAAAGAGATCCTTTGAAGTAGAGTTAATTCCAAATGGATTGGATTTGATATCCATATTGTATATAGGTCCAATAATTAATAGTAATCCAAAGTCTAGCCACATTAGTTCGAATGGAATCTGTTTACACATTCAGTTCTTATTTCAAGATACATACCCAAAAAGATATGTCCAAACCAGGCTGAAGGTCTGACCAAATTCAATCAGTTTGCAACCCTGCCTATCACTAGGGCTGGTGAACGAGCTGAACGAGATGAGCTTGAAGTGTTCAAGCTTGGCTCATTCATGTGGTGAGCCAAGACGAGTTTGAGCTCATAATCAGACCTAGTTAAATAAGCAGAATTCAAGCTGGTTCTTTTATAAGAAAATACATATTTTAAAAATGAAATAAAGAGGATTACAAAAAGATACATGTAAAATATATATAACATATTTATTACTACTTAACAAGCTTATACCAGTCAAGCAGAGCCAAGTATCTTGCCGAGTTTATTTTAGGAACTCGAAAGAGCCCTTTACAAGCCGAACATGAGCCGAGCCAAGCCAAGCCACGAACAGCCGAGCTTGTTTGCCAGCCCTACCTATTACTATTAGTATATGAATATATAGCATGGTTGTATACCATATGGTATTAGAAAATTAAATTTTCTAGCATCAACTTGGTTATCCTTGTTCACTACTACCGTCAATGCCTCAGATGAGGGCCAAACACATCTAGTTTGGACTCTGGACCTGCATCCAACTATGATATGCCAATGCTTACCAAGTCTCATTGCTTATCTTTGATACGAGTGTACCTAACTCTTCTAGTAGAAAGTCATGGTTGCAGGCGATGTTATCAAAATGGATCTGAACCGGTTCCTTAAATACTAATGATACAGGCGCTGATTCGACCTTTCCAAACATCAGCTATTTTTTTGTTGAATCGGCTCCAATCGGGCTGTTTCTGACCTGAATCGATTCTTTACATATTTTCTAAAAATATATGTTTATGAAAAATAAAATTAAATAAAAATAATCTTTGAAATGGCCCGATTAAGGAGTGATCTGTTTCGATTCGATGGGGAAGATGATTTATTTGGTGAACCGATTTTATAACATTGGTTGCATGTATTGTTTACTCAACCAGCCGGTGTAGATGTAGATATCATGGTTTGTTTCATAAATTATTTGACCTTACTCAGATTTTGGACCGAGTTTAGATTTGCTCTATAAACACCCAAACTAAATAGAGGTCCAATTTGGAATCAAACTCTACCAACTTGATCTATTAGTTAATCAGTCAGATCCAGGTTGAGGGTTTTGTGATCTTTGGTTGTTCTGACTTTATTTGGATCCGACTCTCCCATGTATTTAGCTGTTCTAGATCCAATTGTTTGCAACCCTATATCTGGGCCAAGTACTAGCACCTCATAGTCAGGCTTGATCCAGATCCACCCAGTTCAATGCAAGTCGAACCCTTTTGACAGCCCTACTGTATCAAATACCAAACCATAAAACCATCGCTGTGGTAACCTATGTGGTCAGCAGGGTCCTGTATCAAGATGAATGCTCGAGATCGAATCCTGCTGGCGCACCGTCGCTGTCATTGCTTTATCACGGTTGAGGCACTTAAGGTGAGTGGTCATGTTCTCAATCCGGAATTTTACCTCGAGTTCGAATCCCAATAGTATCGTTGTATAACTGGTAGGGGTCTGCCTAAACCCAGTTTGCCTTTCAAAAAAAAAGTAGGCCCATTATTAAGTGACCCTGTTCTGGATGATGCTTTTCTTTCTCATAAAAAAAATCATCTCATAAAAGGCAACCGAGTCTCTATTGTCTCAACTGGTTCACCGATTCTGTCATTGTCTCAGCTTCAATCAACTCTTGGACAGCTCTAGCTCTCATATTTAGTTTTGTAGTTTCGTAATTATTTTAAAAAGGGAGGTCTCTCTTGGTAGGGTGCCAATGGGTCAGACCTTCACCAAACCAGGATCCGACAATGAGGTGCCGGTATCGAGACCAGACCCAGGTCTGTCAGGACGTACCAATAAGAAAAAAAAAACATATCTGGATACTATAAGGATTACGCAATCCAACCCAGCCCATGCCAGTAAAATACTATTTGTATAGATTTTACATGAAAAATGTTGGATCTTAATAGGAACTCAGTTGGGCCCCGTTATGGATTTCATAAACCATACGGGGCCCAGCATGCTAATTACCCTATGGATCCGACCTAAAATTTTAACCGGACCTCCTTCTTTATTACTAAAATCCGGATCCTATTGGATTTGATAACGATCGGGTATCGATTTATATCCGCCCCGTTGAATCTCTCGACCGTCAGCTATCTTCTCGCCCGCAAAATAATTCACTGACGTTCCCAAATTGGCCTTTCTCTCTCTCTCTCTCTTTTGGTGCTCTGCGACGATGTGTTGCAGAGCACCAGAAGAACGACGACCCCAAGAACCAGAAGAAGAAGAAGAAGAAGAGGAGGAGGAAGAAGAAACCCTCGTCGCGCTAAAACCTTAAAAAAGCCTAATTCTCTGCAAATGCGATCGCCGATCGTCTCCGGCCGCTGACGATGACTCTCCCACCGGAATCCCTCACCCGGGCGCCCCGCCGCCTCTCCACCCAATTCCAAACCCTAGATCTCTTCTGCAATGGCGTCGATCCCTCCGGTAAGTCCTCTCCTTCATCCTCCAGGTTCTCCCCCTCCTCCTTCCTGTACAACGCCAGGGTCGCCATCGCCCTGGCACCCTCCGGCCTATTCCTCCTCTCTCTCGGCAGCCTCCCCTCTGCTGTAACCCTAACCCTAGGACTCGTTGCCGCCTACTTCCTCGACTCCTTCAACCTCAAGCCCGCCGCCTTCTTCCTCGTCTGGTTCTCCCTCCTATCCTCCCAGATGGCGGTTCTCTTCTCCGGCGGGCTCACCGTCTTTCCGTCATGGCCCCTCTACCTCCTCTCCTTCTCCCTCTGCTCGCTCGCAGTCTTCCTGATCGGAGTCTGGGCCTCGCTTCAGTTCCGGTGGATGATCCTCGAGCACTCGTCGGTCGTCGCCGCGCTCGAGCGCCTGCTCTTCGCCTGCGCGCCAATCGCCGCCTCATCCGTCTGGACGTGGGCGGCCGTCGCCTCCGTTGGGATGAATCACGCCGCTTACTACCTTATGTGCTTCTCTTGCCTCTTCTACTGGCTTTTCTCCCTACCCCGCCGCTCGTCGTTCAGATCCCGGCCGGAGAGTCACTACCACGGGGGCGAGATCCCCGACGGCTCGCTCATCCTCGGGCTGATCGAGAGCTGCTTCCACACGCTCGTCTTGCTCTTTCTGCCAGGCCTCTTTCGGATCGGATCGCATCACTCCGTGGCGTTCTCTTCGGCTGCCTCCGTCTGCGATCTCCTTCTTCTGGTCTTCATCCCCTTTCTGTTCCAATTGTACGCCTCCATTAGAGGGGCATTGTGGTGGATCACCAAGCACGCACACCAGCTGCAGCTTATCCGAATTGCTCTTGGTGCCATTGGGCTCGTTGTGGTCGTCATCTGTTTGGAGATCAGGGTGGTCTTCCACTCGTTTGGGAGGTACTTGCACATGCCTCCACCGGCAAATTACCTTCTTGTGACGGTCGCCATGCTTGGTAGTGCTGCTGGGGCAGGTGCATTTGCCCTCGGGGTGATTGGAGACTCGGTCAGCTCCACAGCTTTCACCGTGCTCTTCGTCCTTGTTGGTGTGGCTGGTGCCATGGTGGTTGGATTCCCTCTTTTGGTATGAGCGAAAATTCTTTGGTATTTGATATTTTCTTAGAAATTATGCACCGTTCGAGTTGGTGGTGCTTATTTGCCGCCTTTTTTTAGATGGTTCTTTTCTTGATATATTACTTCTGTTGCTGTTGAATGTTTGTGAAGGTCTTCTCCTGTGAAGGACATGGATTTACTGTTGGGAAGCTTTTTCTCAATGTGTATCTAGCATAGTTTCAAATCTCATAGAAGAATGTGTTGTTTTGGCTGAAACTTTGCACTGAGAAGCTTTCTTTTGAATCTAACATTAAGAAACTTTAATTAAAAACCTGCTTATAATTTCTTTGAGGAGAAAGTGAAACCATTATGTTTTGAGAACTAAAACATGGAAGCCATGTCAGTGTGAGGGATCAGTAGTGAATATGATACTACTGTTATCATACCATCAATACAATCTTTACATCATTGCATCCGCTACAAATGGAACTCTGTGACTGAAGACATTTTGGGTGATAAATCTTCTGTGTTTCGCTGGTGTACTTTTATTTTAGGAACCTCCACACTTGCTATGTGAGATTGGAAGTTTTGGTTTGGCGTTTCAGTATTTTGCATCTCCAGAAGCATCATAAGCTATGTAACACAGACTCTTCTAACAGGGCACCGCACCCGCGTCACACCCGCACCCAGGCAGGTGCGACGCTTGGACACAACTTCCTCTATGTTAGGTGAAGTCAACCACACTGAGGTTCATTTCTATCCAAAAGTAGATTCAGTTAACCCTATTCAAGTCCATTTTTATCTATATTCTATATATAAATACATAAATGCATACACATACACATAGTGTTAACTTAAAACTGTTAAAAATTATATATATATACCCTCCCCGCACCTCCACACTCAAGTTTTTCTAAAGTGCCGCACCCGCACCCGCACCCGCACCCGCACCCGCACCCGCACCCGCACCCGCACCTATGTGACATAGATCATAAGAAACCGAAAGTATAGGTGGGAATAAAAAAAAGTGCATGCAGTCATGCAGGATTTTCCTGATTTAATTACTATTGGCATGTTTGTAGACATGGAATAATGGTACCAGCCTATGATGTTGGTTCATAGTAATATTGTGAAACCTTTTCAACTCTGACAGCATGTGAATAGAAATGGATGGTAGTGAGCTGAAAAAGAGTTCATACCTATATCAGGTCATCTTATCTCAATTGATTTGGTCCGTGGGACTAGCAGGTTTCGGAAAGTTGAAGGGTATATATTCCTTTTGCTGGTTCTCATCAAATAGAGCATCACTTTCTGAACATTTTGCAGCTCTATGGTACTTTTTGTTGGTTTGAGAGAAAAAAAATCCTGTCAGAGTTAAACTACCAGTTTATTATTTTATCCTTCATAGAAGCTCTTTCTTCCCATGAAAGTTATGACACAAACATCATTTTCGCCAATATCTCAAAGCAATGCTGTCACAAGATTTTCAGAAAGCCACTTTTCTCATTGAAAACTTGTCAAGGTTTAGGTAAGAACGAAAACAAAATTGCAATACACGAAATATAAATTTTAGTCATGGAACTATCAACGCTTAATATCATAGTAATATTTTGATAAGTTCAAAAATATTTTTAAATTACTGGGATAATCCCAGGATGTTATCATTTTGTAGAAATCAAGGTGAAAGTATTCTGATATTTTCAAAAAAATTAGACATACTTGTAATAATAGGGTTCTAGTGAAATCATCGGAAAACTTAAATTTAAATTCTAGATGTATGTGGGTGGAATCGTCCTTTCTCCCAGAGAGCGGATTCATTAGATCCAAGATGTTCAAATTTTTTTATTTTTCCATGTATTCAATTTTTTTATTTAATGCCACTGTTCGGTGTTGAGGAAATGCCATATTTTCATTGTGTTATCAATGTAGCTTTTGTACATATATTCCAGATTAGGGGTATTATTGTAAACTTGTATATACCCACTACTCCACTAGCATTTTCTTGTAGTGGGCTCTATGGGGGTCAACCCCCTTTTTCTTTTTATATGTCGTAACCTTCATTTGTTCTCTTAATGAAGTTCTCTCTTCATTTCTCTCCCTTGTTCCTTCTTTCTTCTTCCTCTTGTATATGGAAATTCCAATATGGTATCAGAGTCATAGGAGGAGATTGGAAAGAAGGGTTTGCCACTGAGGAGAGGCTCCATTCTTGTTGCTGTTGGACTGCACACATCCTGAGGTGCTGACATCAGCATCGGTTGTATGGCTGATCAGATTTTCTGAATCTAAGGTAGTAATCTGATAGCTCTTGATTTTAGAAGTCTTGGGAACCAAGAATCATCCTCATCGGCCAGGTATTGGATTTTTGGGTGATTTTTGAAATAGTTTCTGGTTGACGAGTTTTCTTGGACCAGTTTTGAGAAATCAGTTGATAGTGATCGTAGCGGTGGCGTTTGATCTTGTGAAATGGCTACTTTTGGGTCGTTTTTGGTAGTGAAGCATCTTGGAAGTGCTTTAATAAGCATCTATGGAGTGCTTTGTGAGTTTTGTTGAATCTTTGTGGAGTTCTATAGGGGCGGTAACTATTTTCTTGGGTATTCTAAGGGTATCAGCTGGTGTAGACTGCTCTTTTGTGTTGCTGCACTTGTGTTTGAGTGATTGGGGATTGTTTGGTGTGCATCTAATCACTTCTTGCTGGCTGGTTGTCACTCCCACCTGGATATCGTTTGATTTTCTTTTGCATATTGGCTTAGCTGCTTTGGTAGTAGTTGTATGGCAGCATTGTAGTTGGGGGTGTTTGTTGCTTATTGTTGAGCATAACACGTCACCTTGCTTGTGTTGTGCTATTTGGAGTGTGTGACACTTGTTTTTTTATTTTTTGCAGGGATATTAAGTGTTGTAGTTTGGGGGTTGGGTTGAAATGGAGAAAAGTGACACTATCCAGTTGACTTCAGTTAAGTTAGATGAAACCAACTACAAATTTTGGTCGGATTTTATGGTAACCATCATTGATGGCAAAGGACTAGGAGACTTTCTTGATGGGGTTTCAGTGAAGCCAAAACTTGAAGATGTGAACTATGAGAATGATGTCAAAGAATAAAGATTAACATTGCAAAGGTCAATGCATGGATTCTTGGCTCTGTAGAACCAAGAATTGCCATGAAGATCTCTAAGCTTGTTGAAGCTAAGGATGCTTGGGGCTATCTCAAGCAAGTGTGCATGCAGGAGAATGGGCAAGGCAATACCAGTTAATGCAGGAATTGAGAGTATTAAGACAGGGAGGCAAATCAGTTGAGGAGTATCATTATGAGATGCAACTGCTATGAGATTCGTTGGCCTTGATTGACAATAAAAAGAAGTGTGAAGCGTGAGAGAATTGCAAGACTTGTATGAAGGCAGAAATACAATCCAGAGAAATAGCAAGAGTGATTGGGTTTCTTATGGGATTGTGCTCTGAGTGTGATAATGTTAGAAGTGTTATTCATAGAACATGCCTTCCTCAAGTCACTCAGGATCTTTCTAAAATCATTGCTGAGGAGACTGAGTGATGCAGAGCAGGAACAGGCCGGACCTCTACCGAACTACCCAGGAGTGGCACGGTCTCCCGACACCAATGGGATAGACGATCAGACCCAGGTGATGGATCCGACCTCGAGCACGACACCACAACTCAGGGACGTCCCTCTGCAACCTATTCCAGGCGAGCGAAGGTCTGAAACATGCAAGCCAGCAGTGACCCAGCACATCAGTCAGTGGGCGTCTATTTCTTCTCGGTCCAGTATTGGACCCAAGATCCAGATCCATGGTGCAGCCTACAAATACCCGGCCTTAGGGTTACGTAGGGGAGAAGATTGATTATTCTTTTGGGAGTTGTTTTTTTCTTTCTGTCAACATTTGTTTCCTGCTGCAGCCGTTACTTCCTTTTCTCAATTTTTTTCTTCATTGTATTTCCTTTTAATAAGTGAATCAACGTAGACTGATTGGTATAGCGCCTTCATCTGATTTTCTGTTCCGTCATTATTTACCTCTGCCTGTTGGGCGCGTCTTGTGAGAGTGCACCTGACGACAACACCCAAGTGTGACAAGTTTACCGACCTCCGTTGCATCAAAGTGGTATCAGAGCACAACCCCTTCTCCTTGGCTTGCGACATGACGCAGGAAGCAAGGGTCGATCCTGTGAGCAGAAAAGAACGAGTGGGATCGAAGACCGGCAACGAGGATCCCATGATGCACATGATTGATATGATGGCGAAGATCCAAGAGAATATGTTGCGCGTAAGCAAGGATATGGCGGGGATGTCAAAACAGTTGGACGGAATAGAAAGGCGGATCGTGGCCCTTGAATCGTCGATGGAGGCGCACGCAGCGACCATGCTTAAAAAGAGTGCTGGATTGGGTGATGACGCCGCTGGTCTCACGGGTGCAATGGCGATCGAACCAGGCCAACCGAACTCCCACCTACTTACTGTGCAACCGGATTGCCTCGGGATGAGCCTGCACAGGGATGTCGGCCGCGCGACCCTCTAGCAGACGGTACCATTTCTGAACTTTGTCCCGATAGCCGGGATAAATAAGGCTTGTAGCACTTACCCACCGAAACATGGGGTTGTCGAGGGGTCTCCCATCGTCAAGCCGAGTGCGCAGTCTTGGCCTCAAGTCGCGGTAAAGGTTCCGCAGGCCAGAAATGGCCTGCGGGACCCAAACCCGACGTTGGGTCGAGCTGCATGCACTGCTCCAGTGGCGAGAGACGGGGCTGATTTTCCACCCCCCCTGGAACCCGCTCATGGAGGCTCGATCACAGTCTGTCAGCAAGCCGGGGGAGGTTGCCCCATATGGACCGGTCTTAACCCAACAGGGTCCAGCCCAGAGCAAGTTGTAGCAGGGTCCAGACCCGGGTCTCGAGGACCGCCCTTTGGGTCCCAAGGAGCGGGTCCGAGCCTTGAACCTCATCACCGAGCTTACCCAGTTGGGACCAATTCGCGGTTTATCCTGAATCTGGCCCAACCCAATATTTTTGACCCTAATGCGCGATCCAATATCGGCCCAGTCTTTCATCGGACCCGGACGGAGCTCCCGTTCTATTTTGAGCCGGGTTAAAACCAGACCCATCATGTTATGGATCAGGGATCGAGTTCCAGCCAGACCTTTGTTCCTCACAACTCGATCCATGATCCCACCTATCCAATTCTGGGTCCGATGAATAGTCTTGGTTTAGACCCGATCCAGATCCAATCGGGTGAAACATCCCATTACTTCCCACACCATACCCAGTACCCGTACCAAAACCCGAATCTAACCCACACTACAACCCCATTCCCGGCCCAAAACCCTGTCCCAAACCCGACCCAATACTTCTACCGCAACCCAACTCATAACCCAAACCCATCCTACCCCACTCCTACCAGCCCTGAACCGGTTATCCGACCAGTCCTTCCCCCGTTGATGGGACCTCCTTCTCTACTGGTGCCTCAACGCCGACAACAACTGGCTCCAACCCAAGTTTGGGCCAGACCGCGACAGCCTCCAGCAGCACCTATACAGATTTCACAGGGGCCGGCACGACCTGAGCATCGACCACATGGCAATGGAGTTCGTCAGCACCAACTACTAGCCGATCAGGACCGTGAAGATGATGACACCACCATGCTCGACGATGAGACGTTCTGGAACAAGTACCTTGCAGGAATGGTGGAACATCGTCAGCAGAGGATGCCAGAGCACCCCACCACCTATGGGGTGAAGCTGGACCTTTCGGAGTTCGCAAGACGATTTGACGCAGAGCAGTTCTTCGACTGGGCATACACCGTGCAGTTCTTCTTTGATTACCACTCAGTGGCTGAGCCCCGTCGAGTCTATCTAGCGTCCACTCGATTGAGGGGCCTAGCACAGACATGGTGGGTTGAACTACAACGATCAAAGGAGAGGCAAGGGCAAGAGCAAGAGCGTGTGCAGACATGGGAGGAGATGCAAGCCAAGTTCGTATCATCGGACCATACTGAGAGGACTTACAAGGAGTATCTTACTCTGCGTCAAGGCACCTGTACCGTGGTGTACACTGCCGAGTTTCACCTCCTATCCCTGCGAGTGCAGATTGAGGAGACCACCCGACAACAGGTCACGAGGTATATCTCTGGTCTTCGTCCTGTTATTTCTGACGACTTTAGTTGTGTTACAGTAAAGTCATTAGATCAGGCCAGCAGTTACGCCATGAATGAGGAGGAAAAACTGAAAAGGAGGTAGGAGTACAGGGTTTCCCGGAGTGATCAATCCAGTCGAGTTTCTCAACCAGGGGAGCGAGCTCCCTAAGGAAGGAAGACTCAAGGTTTACCCCAAGAGCATATCCCAATAAGCCGGACCAGCCTACCATACTCTATCCAAGTCCAAGCCTATTGAGTCTACCATCTGTTGCTTTAGATGTCAAGAGTTAGGACACGTGGCCTCAAAGTGTCCCACCGTGGCCAAGAATGCCCACTTCACCGAACCCGTGGCCGAAACAGAGTCAGCCAACGAGAGTGAGAGTGAGTCGCCTGTTGAGGGGGAGGATGAAGGGGAAGTCGTAGAGTTCGATGGTAACATCGAGAATTTACTATCCATTCGTCATGTCCTAACCGCATCCCGAGAGTCGGCCCCCGCAAAATGGTTGCGAAATAATATCTTTAGAACCAAGTGCAATTGTGAGGGCCATGTGTGTGATGTCATCATTGACACTGGAGCTTGTGAAAACATGGTTTCTGAAAATGTCGTGTCCACCCTCAATTTGAAAACGGAAAAACTGGCTCAACCATACAAGATGCGTGGTTCAAAAGGAGAAATAAAGTTCCCATCACCCAACGATGTCTAGTCAGATTCTCAATGAGAGAGCATTACCACGATGAAGTGTGGTGTGACGTGGCCCCAATGAGTGTCTGTTATATTATTTTGGGACGTCCCTAGCAGTTTGATCGTAAGACTATTCACGATGGTCGTAGGAACACATACTCATTTGTTTTCCAAGGGCATAAAGTAATCCTACTCCTATCAAGGAGACCGGTTTTCCCACTGTGGATAAGCCCGAGCGAGTTTCCCGGCTCGCAGGCCTATCCTACCAGACTTTCTTGAGTCACTGCAGGGAGGACGGTTATTGCTATGCCCTGGTGGCCAAATCGATTATGAGTATGTTACTGCCCGTTCCCGCGAAAATCGCGCCCCTTTTGGAGGAGTTTCGTGATGTCATGCCAGACGACCTTCCCGATGGTCTACCTTCGATAAGGGTGGTGCAACATGCCATCGATTTTGTTCCCGGGTCGAGTCTACCAAACCTACCTGCGTATCGCATGAACCCATCACAGCATGCTGAGTTGTTGAGACCAAGGTTTTAAAACCCGTGACTCAAAACTCGACTCGTTCTTTATTGACTCGTGACTCGGCGGGTCAACTCGGTGACTCGGACCGGGTTTTGTTAACTTTTCATTTTAAAAGAAAAACAATATATAATTTGTCTCAAACCATGTTTTTCAGTAAACATATAGTCTAAAGAGTTGACAGAATAAAAAATTGCAAGTTGTACAAACTTCTTCGTAACAAGGTCACATGGAAAGATCAAGTTACATGAAGAAGCTGATGAACCATAATACAACTACAGCAAAAGATAAATAGAAATAAAAAGGACATTAATGAATACCTATGTCACACGGACTCGGCTAAGGAGGTGCCGCACCCGAGTCGACACGCCCCGACACGGGTGCGGACTCGGGTGCGGCTTTGGACTCGGTCAACGAGTCCAGGCCGAGTCCATCCACATTTTGGACTCGGTCAACTTTGACCGAGTCCAAAAATGTCCCTAAAAAACCAATTTTTTATATTTTTTATTTAAAAATATATATATAAAAACTGTGACTGCTGTGCTGCAGTCACAGACTGTGACTGTGCACAGTCACACAGTCTGTGCAGTGTGCACAGTCTGTGACTGTGTGACTGTGCACAGTCGTACAGTCACAGTGCTGTGGATTGTCCACAGTCACACAGACTGTGCTGTGGCATTTTAAAAATAAATTAAAATTATATATATATATATATATATATATATATATATATATATATATATATATATTCTTTTGCCGAGTCCCCGTGTCCAAAAATTTTAAAATTGTGCCGCACCCGTGTCGCACCCGCACCCGCACCCATGTGACATAGATGAATACCTTAAATTCAAAGGTGATTAGCTTATTGAGCCAAAGCATGCTGCTCATATTTGACTCAGGTTTAGCTAGATGAATATTGATTGTCCCCAGCTAGAACCTCTAGGTTGGAAGAAATGGTTAGAAGAGGCAGGACAAAGGAGGGACCGAGCAATTTTCATTTGCATGTCTTTGGTATTCAATGAAGGCCCCATGTAACTGAGTCTAGAAACATACTTAAACTCAAGTTTCTAAATAGAATGGTTTAGGAATTTCAGCTAAACTTCTCCAGAAGACACCCTACCTTTTGTTAGCTTTCCTTTCTAGTGATCTCACCTCATTGAGAACAGCAACACATCATCTTGCATAAAAAGCCAGATTGAATTAGTTGCAACAAGGTAAAACAACAATAAGAGAATGAATCACCAGAAGAAATTCCAATTATGACCAAGGGAAATGCTGTCACATGGGTACATGTACAAGCATACTGTACAAGATCAGCACAACTGGTATGATATGGGTGTTTCTGTCAAAAAATAAGGATGCCAGGGTACAGATTGTTATGCACAGGTGTGGGTGCAGGTATATTTAAGATTGCAAAAAAAGAAATTCACAAGAATATGAAGATATAAAATTTCAAACTTTGTACAAGAATATATTTGTATATACAATGAAGGATATGATATGAGTGCATAAAGTGAGGTGTATTTAAGATTGCAAATAGAGAAATTCACAAGAATATGAAGATAAGCGAATACAGACTTTGTACAAAAATGTATTTTTATATACAATGAAGGATATGATATGTGTTCATAAAACAACACTCAAAGGCACCCAACACCAGAACATGAAGTACAACTGTACAAGCACCGATACGTGTATGCTTCACTTTTTTGTTAGATCTTTGAATCATTTTTTTTGCCAATATGTTTAATCAACACAGAAAGATTGATAGATTATTGTATCTTTGAACTGGTTTGTCTTGTAATTTATTATTTATTATTGAACTGTTATTTTGAAATACCCAAAAAATCAAATTTTAAATATCCCAGAACTCAGCCGAGTCAAGGTCGAGTCAAGGCAAACCGAGTTTACCCTATCGGGTTGACTCGTTGGAGGGCCGAGCCTAGCCGAGTCATCGAGTTGACTCAGCGAGTTTTAAAACCTTGGTTGAGACAGGTCCAAGAGTTATTGCAAAAGGGGTTCATTCGTGAGAGTGTTAGCCCTTGCGCAGTACCAACCCTGCTCACTCCTAAGAAAGATGAGTCCATGCGCATGTGTGTTGATAGTAGCGCAATCAACCGCATCACCGTCAAATACCGTTTCCCCATTCCCCGGTTGGATGACTTGTTTGATATGCTGGCTGGTGCCTCCATTTTTTCGAAAATCGATTTAAAAAGCGGGTACCACCAAATCCGTATCTGGGAAGGGGATCAGTGGAAAACGGCCTTCAAGACACGTGATGGGTTGTACGAGTGGTTAGTCATGTCCTTTGGGTTGTCGAATGCTCCAAGTACTTTTATGAACATGATGACCCAAGTGTTGCGTCCTTGTATCAGACGATTTGTCGTTGTTTATTTCGACAACATCTTGATTTACAGTTCCTCTTTGTCTGATCATTTGAGTCATTTGCGTCAAGTCCTAGAGATTTTGAGGAAAGAGAAACTTTATGTGAATGCCAAAAAGTGTGAGTTTGTGACGTCTAGCGTGGTGTTCCTGGGTTTTATAGTGTCGTCTGATGGAATGAAGGCCGGTCCCGCCAAAGTCCGAGCGATTGTAGAATGGCCTACCCTGCAGACTATAGGGGAAATCCGTAGTTTCCATGGGTTGGCAACCTTCTACCATTTTGTTAGGAATTTTAGCCCCTATCACGAAATGTCTAAAGGGTGCTAGCTTCCATTGGACCTCAGCGGCGGGCAAAGCTTCCACGATCATCAAAGAGAAAATGACTAGTGCTCCCGTTCTAGCACTTCTTGATTTTAGCTCGGTTTTTTAAGTTGAATGCGACGCCTCTAAAGTGGGCATTGGCGCCATCCTGAGTCAGAACCGCAGGCCTATTGCCTTCTTTAGTGAAGAGCTGACTCAGACAAAACGTCAGTACTCTACTTATGATGTCGAATTTTATGTCGTCGTACAAACCCTTTGTTACTGGAGGCACTATCTTATTTATAAAGAATTCGTCTTGTACACGAATCATGAGGCCTTGAAATACTTAAACAATCAAAAGAAGTTGAGTGTGAGGCACGCCAAGTGGGTCAGCTTCTTGCAAGAATATACTTTTACGATTCGTCATCAATCGGGTACTCTCAACAAGGTAGTTGACGCACTCAACAGGAAGAATAGTCTTTTAATGACTATGTTCGTGCAAGTGATTGGGTTTGAGCAATGCAAGGAGTTGTACTCGACGGACCATGATTTTCAGCAAGTCTGGGAAGGGTGCCTCTCCTCCACCAGCACGGCAGACCCACGGTTCACTATACATCATGGTTACCTCTTTCGAGCTAATAAGTTATGTGTGCCGACATTCTCTCTTAGGCTACAGTTCATCTCTGAGTTACATAAAGGGGGATAGCTGGGCATTTTGGACATGATAAGACGTTCGCGTTGTTAGATAAACGCTACTTTTAGCCCAAAATGCGTAAAGATGTTGTCAAGTTTGTCCAATGTTGTCGAGTGTGTCAAGTTTTCAAGGGTCATCATCAAAATAGTAGTCTCTACACGCCGTTACCCATCCCTGAGCTCCCGTGGGAGCACGTCTCTATGGACTTCATCGTGGGCCTTCCCAGGACCTCGCGACGATTTGACTCGATATTAGTTGTGGTTGACCAGTTTTCCAAAATGGCTATTTTTGTCCCGTGTAAGCCAACCATTGACGCCTCTCTAGTAGCCTCGTACTACTTCAACGACGTGGCACGTTTTCATGGGTTGCCTCACTCGATCACATCAGATCGTGACATGTGATTCATGATTCATTTTTTGGAAATCATTGTGGGCCTTATTGAAAACCAAGCTCTAGTTTAGTAGTGCATACCACCCGCAAACGGATGGCCAGACAGAGGTTGTGAACCACACCTTAAGAAACCTACTGAGGAGCCTCGTGGGAGAGAATGTCAAAACGTGGGACCTAGTCTTGCCACAAGCCGAGTTTGCCTACAATAGTTTCATCATCGGGTCCACCGGCAAATCCCCTTTTCAGGTGGTCTATGGGCGTTCACCGACGCATGTAGTAGATCTAGCACCCGTAACTGGCCTCCAAGACTCAGCTCCAGATGCTTTTGATGTTGTAGAGTGTAGAGTATATGCGTGATATCCACTGACAGGTGCGAGCCAAGCTTGTTGAAAACTACGAAGCTTACAAAGCTTTTGTGGACCAAGGTCGTCATGATATCCAATTTTAAGTGGGTCAGTTAGCATGGGCCTACCTACGTCCTGAGCGTTTCTCAGGTGGTACTTATGGTAAGTTGAGCCCCAAGAAACATGGCCCTTTCGCATTTTCCCTATCGTCATTGTGTTTGATCTATATGTATACTGTGGTGACAATAAGTCGTCAGAGGCGACTTCTTCCCAACCAAGGGAGAATGATGCAGAGCAGGAACAGGCCGGACCTCTACCGAACTACCCAGGAGTGGCACGGGCTCCCGACACCAATGGGATAGACGATCGGACCCAGGTGATGGATCCGACCTCGAGCACGACACCACAACTCAGGGACGTCCCTCTGCGTACCTATTCCAGGCGAGCGAAGGTTTGAAACATGCAAGCCAGCAACGACCCATCACATCAATCAGTGGGCGTCTATTTCTTCTCGGGTCCTGTACTGGACCCTGGATCCAGATCCATGGTGCAGCCTACAAATACCCGGCCTTAGGGTTACGTAGGGGAGAAGATTGATTATTCTTTTGGGAGTTGTTTTTTTCTTTCTGTCAACATTTGTTTCCTGCTGCAGCCGTTACTTCCTTTTCTCAATTTTTTTCTTCATTGTATTTCCTTTTAATAAGTAAATCAACATAGACTGATTGGTAGAGCGCCTTCATCTGATTTTCTGTTCCGTCATTATTTACCTCTGCCTGTTGGGCGCACCTTGTGAGAGTGCACCTGACGACAACACCCAAGTGTGATAAGTTTACCGACCTTCGCTACATCACTAAGATGAAATCTCTTCAGTCTTGTTCCTCTGGTGATTCTGTTACGGTGGCAACAAGACAACCTAGCAATTTTGGTGGGGCAAAGATGGGATTCTTGAAGTATGATATGAGTAATGTGCATTGTCATTATTGTAAGGAGATGGGACACATGAAAAAAACATGTTCAGTATTGAAGAGGAAAGGAATAAAGATTAGAGGGTGTTTTGTTGTGTCTGGGGTTGCAAGGAGAGAAATGAATGTGATGAAAGAAGAAAATCATGTTCCTTCTTGATAGACTCAAGTGCATCATGTTATACTAATGAGTCTATATTGACCAATTGTAAACCATGAAGATGATTTCTTAATGCCTGTTTCAAAAGTTTGTTATATTACCCTTGAATCTAATCCTTGTGCTAAACTTAATGTTTTTGAAGTATTTCATGTTCCTTCTTTTCCCATGAACTTGCTCTCGATTGGTAAAATTACCTAGTATAACTGTGATATAATGTTCACTCCAGATGGTTGTTATGTGTAGGATTGATTGTCATGGAGAAAGATTAGGATTGGACATAGTCGAGGGCATCTCTACTTTCTGGATCAGTTGAATCAGAGTCAAAGGGAAGATGATGGGAATAGAGTTTATGCTACCGTTTTGGATTTTTCAGTGTTGTGGCACCAACGACTGGGTCATGTGTCAATATTTAAACTTCAGTTTTTGTTATCTTCTGGTTTACTTGGATTTTCTTGTAAGTATGAAGTCTCTAATGACGTAAAGTGTTGTGAGAGATATAGGTTGTCTAAGAGTCATGCTCTCTCTTTTTGTCTTTAAGGAAATTGAGTTTGTGAGTCCTTTTAAAATAGTCCACTTTGATGTATGGGGTCCTTCTCCTATAATGTCTAAAAGAGGATCCATGTATTTTGTAACATTTATAGATGACTTTACCAGATATAGATGGGTTCATTTTATGAAAAATTGGAGTGAGTTGGCTAATATTTTTAAAAGATTTTATGTGTATGTTGAGACTCAGTCTGAAAAAAAAATATCTACATTCTGACTCAGAGGGGAGAATATATGAATAATGAGATACGAGAATTTGTACTTGAGAAAGGGATTGTGCACCAAAGGTCCTCTCCTTATACTCTAGAACAAAATGGAGTGGCAGAGAGGAAAAACAAACATATATTGGAAACTACCACAATGGAATGCAGTTTTGGGTAGAAGCAATGAGAACAGGTGTCCATTTGATAAATCAAATGCCTTCTAAGGTGATTGAGAAGATCTCTCCTCATAAGAGACTGTTTGGGAAGAATCAGATTATAACATGTTGAGGGTGTTTGGAATTACATGCTTTGTTCTAGTTCATCAACAATTCAGAGATAAGTTGTCGCCCAAGGCTGTAAAGTGTTGCTTTATAGGATATCCTGAAGGACAAAAAGGATATAAATGCTTTGATCTTGGAAGTAGGAAAGTGTGGACATTAAGGCATGCAGAATTTTGGGAACATGTGTCATTCTAGAGCCAAAATGAGTCAAAGAAGAGTATGAAGTTTACATTATCCTTTTTGGTGCCTTTGACAAAGACTTCATATAGAAGGAATGATAAGGAATAGGTCACATACAGCAGAAGACCATTAGAGGGTCATGGTCAGTCTTTTCTGGAGCAATATGATTCAGGGGAAGAGCACTTGCCTGAGTCAAGTCCAGATATCCTTCAAGCCGATCCTCATGAGTCAACATCATTGTCTCTTCTTATTCCTTAGGTGCGTAGGAGTTTTAGACCTTATGTTCCTCCCTCTAGATTTGTTTCCTATGATTCCTTTTCTGATACTCATGAGACATTTCTAGCTTTGATCCAATCCTATAGTAAACTGAAATCCTATGTTGAGGTTGCGTTAAATCCAGAGTAGCAAAAGGCAATGGCAGAGGAGTTGGAGGCTTTGGAAAGGATGAAAGTATGGGAGTTGGTTGAACTGCCTGAAGAAAAAAATGTAGTTAGGTGCAGGTGGGTGTATAAGATCAAAACTAAGGCATACGAGTCTCGTCTTGCAGCAAAGAGATATAGTCAATAATATTGGATAGAATTTGTTGAAACTTTTGCACCAATAGCCCACATGCCTACTATTAGGACCCTGCTAGCAGTGGCTGCAGCAAGAAGATGAGAACTATGGCAAATGGATGTGAAGAATGCCTTTCTGAATGGGGACTTAAATGAAGAATTGTATATGGAGTTACCTTCATGAATTGTTGATAAGGAAGGCAGGGTATGTAGACTGAAGAGAGCATTGTATGAGGTTGAAACAAACCCCAAGGGCTTGATTTGAGAAATTCAGTGTAGCAATGGTGAGGTTGGGATTCAGGCACACTTACCATGAGTCAGCTTTGTTTGTGACATCTTCTGATAAGAGTCAGTGTCTTCTTTTGCTTTATGTAAATGATATGATTATTGTTGGTGATGATAGGGAAATGATTGCAAGAGTAAGGATGCAATTAGCCCAAAACTTTGAAATATTTCCTTGATCTTGAGATTGAATACTATAAACAAGGTTTTTTGTTGACTCAACACAAATATGCAACAAAATTAATTGGAAAGGAAAGACTTGCAAATGATACAAAGCAAGTGAATACTCCTATGAAAGCTAAATGCAAATTAAAGTTTACATATGATGAACTACTTGGTGACCTTATGATTTATAGGCAACTAGTTGGGAGTTTAATTTGCTTGACTATTTCACAGCCAAATATTATGTTTGCAGTTCATGTGGTGAGTTAGTTCATGAGTGCCCCTAAATCATCTCATTTGACAACTGTTACGAGGATTATCAGATATATTAAGGGTACCATGCATTATGGAATATTTTTTTCTGCTACATCGTCATTGAAGTTGAAGACATACTGTGATGTAGATTTTAGGGGAGCTTCTCAGGATAGGCATTCTACCTCAGGGTTTTGTGTGTTTCTAAGAGAATCATTGATATCATGGAGGAGCAAGAACCAACAAGGGATTGCTTTATCCACTACTAAGGCAGAATACCGTGCAATGGCTCAAGTGACTACATAAATCATTTGGTTGAGGTGGTTGTTGCAGGACATGGGAGTAAATATAGTCACAGTAACTATTTTTCATTGTTACAATCAGAGTGTTATCCATATCGCAAAAAATCCAGAATTTCATGAGAGGACTAAGCACATTGAGATCGATTGTCACTTTACTCGTCGGGCATATCTGGATGGAGTTATATCCTTGGCATACATTAGAACTCAGAACCTGATAGCTGATTGTTTTACAAAAAAAATACCGTTGAAGGCTTTCCAATCATTCTTGTTTAAGCTTTGGGCTGATTGTGTTCTCATCACCTCAAGCTTGAGGGGGAGCATCGAGGAAGTGCCATATTTTCATTATGTGTAATACCCTTCAATGTAGCTTTTTATACATATATTCCATATTAGGGGTATTATTGTAAGCTTGTATATACCCACTGCTCCACTAGCAATTGTCTTGTAGTGGGCTCTATGGGGGTTCACCCCTCTTTTTATATGTTGTAACCGTCATTTGGTCTCTTAATAAAGTTCTCTCTTCATTTCTCTCCTTGTTCCTTCTTTCTTCTTCTTCCTCTTGTATGTGGAAACTCCAATATTTGGTATACAAGATGATTTTAGGGCCACCCAGTGACAGTAGTGGGCCATTCAGTGGGGAGGCTTTTAAGGCTGTATCACCCTTTCCAGCATCAAACCATTAATCTTCATGATATCATATATTGCTACTTTTCATATCCTTTTTAGCTTAGATGGCTTTGGTTGAGCTTAGATCTGCAGTATTTGGCAAAATGAAAAAGCTTTCTACCTATGTTCCAAGTACACTGTTGGGTTTCCCTTTGAGCAGCACCAAGTGGTAAAAGTAAGTAAATACCTGCTGAACTTGTTTTCAACCGTACTGCCTTCTCCACCATAATCACTATTATTTTCTAGCTTTATAAAAGGCGAGATCTAAATTATATCCAAAAGGAAAGGGAATGTGTAAATTGTATAGTTCATAAAAAGAGCATTGCAGGTTGTTGAGGTTGGTTGAGTTTATTGCCATCTTTTTTATACATGGTTTCATGAAACTCTTGCTGTCAGCAATTTAAATAGTCATCTTTTGCTCTAAATATGATAATCAGCAACCTCAGTGAAGATGGCTAATGTTTGGCAATACTCGATGTGTCTTAAAATATTTATGCTAGTATACCCACTCCAACCATAAATAGCGTTGGGTTTCTGTACTGACATTGTTTTTGCTGCTTTTTGTGCAGCTTTTACCAATTCCTGCTATAGCTGGCTTTTTCCTTGCTCATTTTTTTATAAAGAAGAGCTTAACATCATATTTTACGTTTGTTCTCCTGGTTAGCTTTACCACTGCATGGTTTGTTAAGCACAACTTTTGGGGGCTCAGTATCTGGTTGGCTGGTATGACACTTCAATCTTTCTGTAAGCTGATAGTTGCTAGCATGGTTCTAGCCATGGCTGTTCCAGGATTTTCGCTTCTGCCACCAAAATTCTGTTTTGCGACTGAAGTTGGTCTTATCAGTCATGCAATTCTATTGTGTTACATAGAGAATCGGTTTTTTAGTTACTCCAGCATGTACTATTTCGGCTTTGATGATGAAGTGATGTATCCTAGCTACATGGTTATTACAACAACAGTCTGTGGCCTGGCTTTAGTGAGGAGATTATTTCTGGACCACAGGATTGGACCAAAGGCAGTTTGGGTTCTGACATGTCTGTATGTTTCAAAACTAGTAATGCTTTTCATTAGATCAACATCTGTTGTGTGGGTTTCGTCCGTCTTACTCTTGGCCATCTCTCCTCCATTTCTTCTTTACAGGTATGTAGTTTGATTAGATTGTATATCCATTTTGTTTTTGCACGAATCTGGTTTATAACTTCTTTGTAAGTTGGGGTAAATTAAGTCTATTACTTTATTCATGTGGTGATCACCCTTTTTATTGTTAGTTGGCTTTCTGTCTTGCAGGGACAAGTCAAAATCAGCTTCTAAAATGGCAGTATGGCAAGGCTTCATACATGCGGGTATTGTTGTTGTGTCTGCCTGGTTATGTAGGGAAACAGTTTTTGAAGCTCTACAATGGTGGATAGGAAGACCACCATCTGATGGACTTCTTTTGGGAACCTACATTCTTCTAACAGGCTTGGCTTGCATACCAATTGTTGCCCTTCATTTCTCTCATGCACAGGTACAACTATCCGCAGAAGATTGAAGATTTTTCCTTTCTTACTGTTAATGATTGAATTCCCATTTCTTCTTGAACATAGTAACAACAAAAATAAAATGTCGATCACCTTGAATTATTTTCATTAGCATTATTTTTCAGGCTTTTCTTCCTCCCTAGATAAATCCTTTCTTAAGTAGTTAGACAGCATAGCCAAACCAGAATTCTGAGGTGTATTGTCAGTATACGCCAATGTCTAAAAAGTTGCAGAGTCAACTTGATGCCTTGGTTGGATCAGCTTGACTTGCCCATTCACCTGGTCAAAAAAATTTGTTTGACTAGGTTTTGCACAAGACTCGGTCAAGTCAGCCAGGTTTTCATATGATTCAGCTATGACTCGGTTGGGTCTGATAATTTTGCTTATGAACAGACGTGTTCTGCTGCAAGTACGAGAAAGGATGAAGGGAAAGGAGAGAGCTTCCAGAAATCGTCTTAATAGGGTTACAATCATTTTACAAAGACAAAAGTACCCTGCATTAGTAACACATGTTACATTAGAATACAAAACAAAACTCGTGAATGGATATGGATCCTTTATCGGATCCATATCCAATCCATATTCTAATACCCTCCCTCAAGTTGTGCATGGGAGTGAACCATGTGCAACTTGTTCTTCAGATACCAGAAACAGTGACTTGTAAGACCTTTTGTAAACATATCGGCAACTTGGTCTTCTGAAGGCACATAAACTGGTTCAATCTCTTTGTGTGCTATCTTTTGTCTGATGAAATGTTGATTAATCTCAATATGCTTAGTCCGACTGTGATGAATAGGGTTGAATGCAATTTGTATGGCACTTCTATTATCACACATAAGTGTCGAATTTGAAATATTCTCTCCCATCTCTGTAAGTAGATAGATGCCTAATCCAGGTCACTTCTGCTGTGGCAACTGCCATAGATCTATACTCTGCCTCTGTGCTAGATCTTGCCACAGTCTTCTGTTTTCTGCTACTCCATGAGACAAGATTTCTCCCAATGAAAACACAGTATCCTAAAACAGACCTCCTCTCATCTGGATCCCCTGCCCAGTCTGCATCTGTATAGGCTAGTATGTCATGTTTTGGTGTCTTTCATGAAGATTGAATATATGTAAGTCCATCACCCACCGTTCCTTTTAGATAGCGAAGGATGCGTTTGAGAGCATCCATGTGACCAGTCTTTGGTTCATGCATGAATTGAGATACTTGATTAACAGAATATACAATGTCTGGTTAGGTAAAAGTAAGGTATTGCAACATACTCACTAAACTGCGATATTTGGCTGCATCAGGATATAACTCACCATCACACATACTGAGCTTTTGGTTGACAACACTGGGTGTGGGTAGAGGTTTACAATCTGTCATTCCTGCTTTAGCCAGAAGATCAAGAGTGTATTTGTGTTGAGTTAATGACATTTTTTCATCTTGTTTGTCCACCTCTACACCAAGAAAATATCTCAGTTCCCCAAGGTCTTTCATTTTAAACCGCATACTCAATAAAGCTTTAATTCGTTGAATGTGGTCTAGAGCATTACTAGTAATCACAATATCATCAACATATATGAGTAGGAAAACCACAGTGGTACTATTCCTGTATATAAACAAAGAATGGTCAAGTTGAGAACGAAAGAAACCATGTTTCTGAATTTCTAAGGAAAAGCTTGCTTCAAACCATGACCTAGAAGCTTGCTTCAAACCATACAAAGCTCTGGTTAGTTTGCATACATATTCTTTTGTGTCTCCCTCTGCATAACCTTGAGGTTGCTCCATGTAAACCTCTTCCTTTGAGTCTCCATGAAGGAATGCATTTTTAACATCAAGCTGACTAAGGGTCCAACCATGTTCAATTGCCAAGCCAAGAATAATGCGAATAGTTCTCATTTTCACCACTGGGCTGAATGTCTCATCATAATCCTGACCATATTCTTGAGTAAAACCCTTGGCTACAAGACGTGCCTTGTACCGTTCAATACTACCATCCGGTTTATATTTAATTTTATATGCTCATTTGCAACCAACAACATTTTTATCTGAAGGACGACCAACTATCTCTCATGTTTGACACTCATGAAGTGCCTCGATCTCCTCATTCATCGCTTCAATCCATTTGTTGGATTGGATAGCTTGATGAAAACCAAGTGGTTCATCGTGTTTTTCAATCTTGGATAGAAAAATTTGAAAGTCCATAGAAAAGTTGTCATAACTAACCCATTTTTCAATAGGATGCCTTATCCTGCCTGATCTTCTTGGTGCTTCTCTGTTATTAGACAATGCAATGTGTTCTTCAGCAGGTACATCTGTTTGCTCTCTGGGTCTCCTGGTATACACATTACCTTTGTATCTCAGACATTCTGTTTGTGATGCATCATCTGAAACCGTCTCACCATGTATGCTTTCAGGGGTCAAAGTAGTATGTTCGGCAATTTGTGAAATAAGTTCAGCACTAAGCCATGGATCATACCAATCAACAACTGCACAAATATGTTCACGATTGACGTCTGCTTCTTTTCCCATAAAGCTATTTTCATCAAAAACAACATTTCTGGAAATTCTTATCTTCTTATTGATGGGATCATAGCACCTGTAACCCTTGTATTCATCTACATAACCTACAAATTGGCATATAGAGGCTTTGTCCTGGAATTTAGTCCTCATGGATTTGTCAATATGTACATAACATGTGCATCCAAAAACTCGTAAGTGATTATAATCGGGATGTGCACCAAAGAGAACATAATAGGGAGATTGATTTTCAAGAATAGGCATATGAAGACGATTTATCACATGAGTGACAATGTGAAAAGCTTCAGTCCAAAGACTAATGGGTAAGTTACACCCATGTATCATACTCATTGCACTTTCCACAATATGTCTGTGTTTACGTTCAACAATTCCATTTTTTGTGGAGTGTACGGGCAAGAAACTCTACGATGCATCCCATTATTTTGGAGAAAATCTAAAAATTCTTTGGAGGAATACTCACCACCTCCATCACATTGGAGAATTTGAATATTTTGAAAGAATTGATTTTTAACATAGGCATGAAAGTAATGAAAAATGGGAAGAACCTCTGATTTGTGTTTCATAAAGAATATCTAGGTAAAACGAGAGAAACTGTCAATAAAAGATACATAATATTTACTTCCAGAATAAGAAGGATTGGGGGCTGGGCCCCAAACATCTGAACATATTATCTCAAAGGGCATGGAGGCTCTTTTATTTATTTGATGAAAAGGAAGTACATGACTTTTGCAAACCTGACAACTGAGACATATTTTATCCTTCAATGAAGGTGAAACAGACTCTGAAAGAAAACCATTTGACACTAACTTTTCAATAAAGACTTGACTACAATGACCAAGACGAGAATGCCAGATACCTGACTTATTGCATTTGGATGTACTTAGGATGCTTTTAGAGACGAGATCAGACTTGGGTTTCATGATACTAAAGGCTGGATCTTCATTAAAGACATACATGTCTCCACGTCGCTCTTCTTTAGCGAACATCTCCTTCGTTTGAAGATCTTTGACAAAGACAGGATTAGAGTAAATTCCACAGATGAATTGGTAGAATCAACAAGCTTAGAAACAGAGACAATATTTTTCTTTATATTTGGTGCATGAACAACATCAGATAAAGGAATAGATGACTCAGACAAATGAATGAGGACATTGCCTATGTTTGAAATAGGGTGGTGAGTAGGGGTGGCAATCGGGTTGGGTTGGCGGGTTGGCGGGTCAGCATACCTCAACCCGAACCCGACCCGTTTATTAAACGGGTCGGCTGTGGCAAACACGAACCCGACCCGTTTAATAAACGGGTAACCCGACACGACCCGCCAACCCATTTAATAAATGGGTTGGGTCGGGTAAACGGGTTTTCAGGTTCGCGGGTCGGGTTGGCGGGTTGACGTATCGGGTAGGCAGGTTGGCGGGTCGACGTATCGGGTAGGCAGGTTGGCGGGTCGACGTATCGGGTAGGCAGGTTGGCGGGTCGGGTTGACAGGTTGACGGGTCGGGTTGGCGGGTTGACGGGTCGGGCAGACGGGGTGGCGGGTTGACGGGTCGGGCAGACGGGTTGGCGGGTCGGGCAGACGGGTTGGCGGGTTGACCCACCCGCCTAACCCGTTTATTAAACGGGTTGGCATACCCCCAACCCGAACCCGACCTGTTTAATAAACGGGTTACGCGGGTCGACCCGTTTATTAAACGGGTTGGCTTAAGCCCAACCCGAACCCGCCTAAGAGGCGGGTTGGCGGGTCGTGTCAGAAATTGCCACCCCTAGTGGTGAGTCTTATCTCCAGTTACAATATTAGATTTTCCAAAATAGGGAGTCAAAGTAGAGAACTTACTTGCATTGTCAGTCACATGGGTTGCTGCCCCAGAGTCAACATACCATATTCCATCATCATTTTGCTTCAGATTCAAGTTGTCCATTGCAGATAGCAGAAGATCCTTAGCATCATCACTGACCCGAAACGTACCTGCAGTTCCTGATGTTCCAACATTTCTAGCGTTTTGCATTCTATTCCGATTTTGTGGGTTGAACTAGCAGTTGGCTTTGATGTGACCTCGTTTGTTACACTGATAGCATGTGAGAACATTCTTTGAAAAACTAACAGTGGAATTTGGTGTAGGTAGTAACCCACGTCCACCCTGGATTGGATTTCCCTTGCCTCTGCCACATCCTCCTCGTGCACGTTCAGCTATCACTCCTGTGGCAAGAACCTCATGTGTAGATGATTGTCCTGTTGGAGCTTCAGACATGCTTTTTAGTGTCATCTTATACTGAAAGAGTTTGGCGCGTAATTCATTAAAACTGAGCAACGTAGGCAAGCATAATAAGGATGTAACAAGAACATGATATTTTGAACCCAGTGCATTCAGTGTCTGCTGCACCTTTTCTTTATCTGACACTGGATACCCAACCATAGCTAATTGATCTGTGATGCTTTTGACTTGATTTAAGAATTCAATAATGCTCATTGTGCCATTTTTTAACATTTGAAATTCGCGTTTAAGAAACAACACTTTAGCCTCCGATATCTGAGAGTAGGTCTGAGCTAAAGCCTCCTACAAAACTTTAGATGTGCAATCATCAGGAATGGAAATCAAGACTTCTTGTGACAATGTGGAAGTGATGTACGCGATGAGGGCCTGATCGCGCTTCATCCAAGTAACAAACGCAGGGTTGCGAATAATATTCGGCAATCTTCCATCCTCTTTGGCTTCAGTTGTGAAAATTTCTGGAGGCATTGGAGTGGATCCATCTAAGTGGTCTGAAAGATCTTGACTCCGAATAAAAGGAGCAATCTGCCTTTTCCAAGTCTGATAGTTGTTGGTAGTTAGCTTTTCTGAAACTAATTGTCCCAGGAAACTGGAAGAGAGACCCAAATTGGCTGAAGAGTCCATTTGAATGTGGCTGAAGATTTGTTGACCGGAATTGAAACGAAAAACAATGGTGGCTGAATATGATGAGGCAACAATAACGTCGATCTGAAGCTGGCCTGTTTTATCATAAATTGACAGTTATGACAGAAAATGTTGGGACAGGCATGACAGAATATGATAAGGCATCAGTAACGTCGATCTGGTCTTTCGCAAGAGAGAATGAAATCAGATCACTAACGTGACATACAGAAACAAAGGAAATTTTAGGGCAAGAAACAGAAATGAAAGAATGTTTTAGGATAAGCGTGACAGGCAAAATCCAGATCAGCACTAATGTGAAGCTGGTCTTTCGTAGGAAAGAGTGGAACCAGATTCACTCAGGCAGGGACTCGGGTTTATGGAACTAGAGGTGAAACTCGACCTTTGCAGGAAAGGAAAGCGGCAACAAAGAATGTGTTTCAGATCTGAATATGTTTCAGATCTGCAACAGAGAGGTTCAGCAAAGAAAAATAAAGGCAGTAGAAGAATAAACCAAGATGCTGAAATGTAATATAGACTAATGATGAAACAGATAGCAGATCTGAAAATATTTCAGATCTATGACAGAAGTCCAAAGCAGCCGAAGATAAAGAGTAAGAAGAAGGCAACATAAGATGGAGACATGAAGGAAATAGGATAAAGAAAAAGGAATAGGAACGAGACCTGTTGACAGCAAAGAGAGGTCGACTTTTACATCGACTGAGCAAGCCTGTCACGCACAGAAGTTCTGGGGCTGGTTGACGGTAAGGAGAAGTCGATCTTCACGTCGACTGAGCAAAGCCTTTCATGCCCAGAGGATCCTCTGCTCTGATACCATGATAATTTTGCTTATGAACAGACGTGTTCTGCTGCAAGTACGAGAATGGATGAAGGGAAAGGAGAGAGCTTCCAGAAATCGGCAGCCACCATTAACTTAATGGCTGCAGTAATGCTACATTAGTCTTAATAGGGTTACAATCATTTTACAAAGACAAAAGTACCCTGCATTAGTAACACATGTTACATTAGAATATAAAACAAAACTCGTGAATGGATATGGATCCTTTATCGGATCCATATCCAATCCATATTCTAATAGGGTCAACTTATGACTCAGCCGAGTCATATGTCTATGTACATTATTTATGTTACATGTATCTACTTATGTATTGTATGAGTTACAATGTATATATTTTGCATAATGTATATGTAAGTATACTTATGTATCCATTTGTCGTATATATTTATATATGTAATTACCTATATATCTATTTGATTCAATACATTAAAAACTTAACATGACTCAGCCAAGTCACCGAGTTGACTCACCAAGTCACAATCAGGTATTGCTGAGTCGAGTCCCGAGTTACTGAGTTTTAAAACATTGATATATGATGGTGACTTCATTTTTTTCTGGACTTGATCCAATGATCATGATTACAGTGTTTGAGGGGATGGTTATGTTGTCAAACATTGGATTCACTAGCCAATCAAGCACATATATAGTTGTCTGTTTAAACAAGGCATAGCTTACCTGACCTCGTGAAGCACATGCATCTTCATGTTGATGATTAGTATAGTTTGGTATAGAAGCTCTGTGAAATCCTAGGGATTGAATTTCTCTTAGGAATTGTACTTTGAGTTGCTCCATCTTCCTGCAGGTAGCTATCTGACTGACTATCTAGCTGCATAGCTACATAACTGAATGGGTAGCACCTAATGGTTGATAATCAACTGACACCTATACCAAACGGTTTGCTGTGTCTGTAAAATAATGAGTTTCTTGAATTTTGGATCCTGACTGCTGCATTGTATAATTGTCTTTGAAGTTTGAATAAATGCAAAACAGCAATCTGGTGAAAAAGTAAAATCTGTTTGATAGATGAAATCACATACTATTTTCTCTTGATTTAGAAATTGAATAACAGGCTTACAGAAGCCTGAAGAGTTCATTTGGACCAACAAGTTCTTTAATTATGTTCTGGCAATTTGTCCTCCATCTAAAAGAAGGCATGTCGTTTGAAATTATTTTCACTGTGTATGTGTAACCTTTCATCTTTTCCTTGTATTGTGGGTAATTCTCAGTCATGTAATCCTAAAGCTGGAAATACTCGTTTACTGTTGCATACAGATCCTGATCCTTTATTGCATTTGCAATCATTATGTTTGGTGTATGGAGTCACATGTAGGTTATGCTTCAGTGTTTCGCTTTTTATCTGAAATGAGAGATCATAGTTGTCTCATGCTGTGCTACCAAAATCATATTGTTGCTTCTGATCTAGCTAGGGTTATTGTTCATTGTTTTTATTTGATTAATTTTTCACTGTACATGGCTATGCTATGTTGACCTTTGTAAATGTTGAAATTCGCTTTTATCTTTGTTTATTAATCATATCTGTTGAAATGGATATCTAATGGATTTACATGTAACATGTTGCAGTCAGCAAAGCGAGCTCTTGTGCTTGTGGTGGCTCTTGGCCTACTTTTCATTCTCATGCGGCCCCCCCTTCCTTTCTCCCTGGCATTCAGATCAGAACTGAACAAAGCAGCTCACGTATCTGCTGATGACATTTCAATCTATGGTTTTATGTCATCAAGTCCATCATGGCCATCGTGGCTGCTAATCACAACAATCATACTCACTCTTGCAGCAGTTACTAATATTATCCCAGTCAAATATATTGTGGAGTTGAGGGCTTTTTATGCAATTGGTGTGGGAATCACATTTGGCATTTACATCTGTGCAGAGTATTTCCTTCAGGCAACCCTTCTGCATGCGCTGATTGTTGCTACTGTTGTATGTGCATCTGTTTTTGTAGTCTTCACACACTTACCATCAGCGTCAAGTACCCGCATCTTACCATGGGTTTTTGCTCTCTTGGTAGCCTTGTTCCCTGTTACATATTTGTTGGAGGGTCAGCTCCAACTAGTTAGTACACATGGTGAAGGGGACAAAATTGCTAACCTCTTGGCAATTGAAGGGGGCCGTGCATCACTTTTGGGACTGTATACAGCTATATTTATGTTAGTCGCATTGGAGATAAAGTTTGAACTGGCATCATTGCTGCGGGAGAAGGCTCTTGAGAGAGGTGTTTTGCATAACCCTGCTAGCCAAAACACTGGTTTCAATCCAAAATTCAGGCTCGTTCAGCAACGTAGGGCTTCAGCTGCACCATCTTTCACAGTAAAGAAGTTGGCTGCTGAGGGTTCGTGGATGCCTGTTGTTGGTAATGTTGCTACGGTCCTTTGCTTCATCACCTGCCTGTTCTTGAGCATCTATTTGACTGGTGGATCAAACCGATCAATATTTTTCTTGGCACCTATCTTACTGCTTCTAAATCAGGATTCTGACCTCATCTCGGGGTTTGGGGACAGGCAGCGCTATTTTCCAGTGACCACTGTGATATCTGGTTACTTGGTCTTAACTGCCCTCTACAGGGTGTCGGAGGAAGTATGGCACGGAGATGCAGGATGGGGGCTGCAGATTGGCGGACCAGGGTGGCTTTTTGCCGTGAAAAACGTGGCCCTCCTCATGCTTACTTTGCCTAATCACATCCTCTTCAACTGCTTCATGTGGAACTTCACAAGACAGACAGATACCATTCTGTTATTGACCATTCCCCTCAATGTGTCACCTGTAATAATGACTAACATAACCACGGTGAAGGTTTTGGGGTTACTGGGGTTAATTTATGCCCTGGTGCAATATTTCATCTCAAGGCAAATACGAATGGCAGGCCTGAGGTATATATAAGGAAGGGACGCTGAGGAGCGTTTTATCAGGTATCCCTCTGCTATAACTTTTATCTCTTTATTTGTTATTATTTTCTAAAATTAGTTTTGGGATCCTGCTGGACACAGCATGTCCCGCATCCTTTGCAATCTCCAGAAATGCTTGTGTCAGATTTTCTGACGAAATCTAGATAAGTAGCTTCTAACTTCAATTCTTGAAGTAGTCATAGAATGTGGCTTTAGGGGTGGACTTGGGCCTTCCATTTCTGGATGGTAGTAACAGGGTGCCTTACCAAATGTATGTTGCCGTTTGTATATATGTAGGTAGCTCAAACAGGCACACTTCTGTAACAACCGATGAAATGTGGTGGTGGCACATAGAACAAGTTTTTTTGTTTTTTTCAGAGTTTAGAATTCTGCACATACTTTCCAAGACAAGAGTGGTCAAAGGAGAAAGGCTGACTCCACGCAACCTGAATTGGTACGGAAATTTTTGGATGGGTTTTGTACAGAACAGTTTTTGGACATTTAACGTAACTTAATGAAGTTTTCAGAGTTCATTTTTACGAAGCTGTGCAGTCTGTTTAAGAATTGCCATCGCTGCTGTCACAACTCTGGCAACCTGTCTTGTTTGTTCTGATGTGGTGCAGTTTGCCTGTAGAGGACATCCAAATCGGAGCCAGCTTTTGCAATGTTTTTGGCTCAGGTTGCAGTCTGTAAGACTAATTGTTTGGCATCTCAAGAGATACCATGTGCCATTTTCATGAATTGTGAGCCATTGACTTTTCAGCATTTTGAAAATTGAATCTTATGATGTGTTGTTGTTTAACCCTACTAACATTGTAAATAAATCATGTTAAACACATGTACGGTCAGCTTCAACACTTTGTTGGCTTTGTCTATGCAAAAGCAAGTGATGTATGCTACTGTAGTGTGCACATGCCCGTGTAATTTACAAAAAAGTGTCCTATTTTCCTAATTTTATATAAGTTTTGCATTCATATCGTCTTCATGTCGTATTTATGTCCATATTCATATCCACGTGAAGTATGTTGAAATTCCCCTCTATAGTGTTTTGGCCTAATGGTGATGAACGCTGGATGAAGCATGTTTGGTTTTGTCGAGTCGAGTGCTGAAAAGAAATTGTACTTTACTTGCAAAAGGCCAAGATGCGTTAAGACTTTCTTCCATCGCAGAGATTTTTACGCTGATACTTGGTGGATGTTGCAGCCAAAGTTTGACTCAGAGATCTTTTAAATGACTAGATTTTCTGGTTAGATTTCAGTTTATCTATAAATTGAGAATTTGATGACACTTTGAGTTTCAGACCAAGACTACCAAGACCAACAGATTTGACCCAAGCCTTGAACCGTTTGGGGTTAGGCAGACCCCTGCCAGATATCTCTTAAGCCCCATGTGGCAGAGGGATTCGAACCTGGGCCTTCAGCTTGACACAGGAACCTGCTTACCACATGAGATACCACCTCAGTGGTCCCATCAGCTCTACTTGTTACCCTAAATGGCTTCACTACCAAACAACATATAGGTAACCGCTTTGGGGAGTTCCAATAGGTAACCGCTTTGGGGAGTTCCAAAACTGGGTCCGATCCACCTGGGGCTTGACTTGTTGGCTATTCCAAGTACATTAATCCCCTCCATCCAACAGCGTTTGGATCACAGTCAAAGCTTCTGACAAACTTTCAAGACTTGGTAAAAATCTCGGAGCTGTTCACGGCAACTCTTTTCTAATCACAGCTGATAATCACCGATACATAAACGAAAATAAAACTCACTTTCGTGCTTGAAAGTAAAGCTAACAAAAAACATTAATCACATTTTGAGAATAGCTGTGTGATGGTAAGGAACGCCTGAATAATAACTGAGCATAGTGCTCATGACGCCACAAAACTAATGGAATGTGGGTCGTACTTGATTGATAAGTTGCCTTCACCAACACCTATAAAGAGTAGCATACAGCAAAAGGTTCGACACCTTGATATGGCGCAGAGTTAGAAACTTGAAAAAAACAAGGTAGACTTAAAAGAGTGGATGACTTCTCAATGATCAACCTTAGTTGGAAAAGGAAGAATGAATGCCAACCAAGATCGCCCGTAATATACCAACGGGGGCTCCGCTTGTCTGGTAGGAGCAGCTAGTGCACATCACCTTGTGTTAGGGCGTTGCAGGTTCAAAACCCAAGGGTATAGTTGTATAACTGGTAAGGGTCTGCCTAAACCCAGCTTGCCTTTAAAAAAAAAGATTGGCAGTAATAATTGGAACTTTTCAATAATTAAATACCCAAAAGTGGGGTAAGGTTCCAAGAGATCCTTCAAAATACCAACCCCAACAACCCCCCCCCCCCAAACCCTAACCCAGACATTCCTTCCCTCCACTACAAGAACTTTAGTGAAAAGGGCTCTGCAATAGAAGCAGCAGAAACTGACATGAGAGTAAAACTATCAAGTATGGGTAAGATCAATCAGCTAAGCGGTTCCAGGGAGGTAAATGCGGTGTATATTATTGGTTGATAGCCTTCGCCGGCAGGTTGGGCACTTTTTCTGTAGATTGATGGCACTGGTAATGCAGGAATGGCAGAAGATGTGCCCGCATATGGTCGATGTCTCCTCTTTCATGGTATCCATGCATATTGCACATGTCAAATTCACCTTCTCCATTGAACGACTGCTCGATGCAGTTGCACATTTTTTCTGTCATCAGCATGAAAATAAGGTTCCCATGTAATTTATAAACCTCATACAAGTGCATGCACACACACACACAGCATGGATTTTATTGGGTTTCAATTATTCAAACAAGCTGCCAAGCTTGTCTCGGCAAGGTGAACGATTCAATATTCTGATAGGAGAGTGACAGGTAGCAACATTAACCAAAACTGACAAGCATGGCTGCTCTCAATAAAACAGAACAAATAACTTCCTTATCTGCCACGGTTCAAGCATAAAAGACCAAAGAACAAACACAAACTCATATTGCAACCAGTGTACACTACAAACCTTTCTATCAAGCAAGCAATATGAACTAAAAACTGAACGTGGATAAAGTAAAATGCAATTCTATACCGTCATTGTCAAACGCCAACACAGGACGTGATGCACTGATACCTGTCTTGTTTGGCATCCAAAGAAGCAAGTGGATCTCACTACACAGGAAAGTGACACTTCTACATCTCACTACACAGGAAAGTGTCACTTATATAGTGGTTTTACACAAACCTGAACCGCTATCACTAAGAACCTGGTGAAATTGAAAAAGATTACTACTGCAAATCTACCTATCTTGTAACTCCAAATCCCTCCAAGCATTCCCTTCCCTTCCCTGCATAACATTAACAGGTCAACACTACACCAGACCATACACTAAATTGACACCTTTCCAGAAAGGTTACCCTGCATTGTATCAACTCTGGTATCAATCAACTGAACGTCATCTTTTTCCCTATCAATAGACATACAAAGTCAATCTCGTATCCCCTCCATTTTTTTAATTGGTGGCAGTAGCTCAGGGTCTATATTAATTAGAGGTGAGCTTTTGATCGTGTTGCTAGGCTAGCACAATGAGTTTTAATAACTCTACACGATTAACTAACAGTATTTTATCAGGAATAAGGCTCAGTATTAGTGCATAGAGAAGAAAGCAGGCCATGAGATGCTTTGATAACAAAATTGAAGGTGAAAGTGAATTTCCAAATGTGTAATCTGTTGATGATTTATGGAAAACATCATCCTTCTCACCACTCTGTATATCCCTCCATTACCAACTTGGGGCTACACTTACATTATGATACTTCCAATGCCTTTTCTTGCTGGGGTCCAATTATTTCATGGATTAAAGACAAACTGATCTCCAGAAAAAGTAAACTCCTTCTAGAAGAAGGCACAGCCACATAAATTAGGTCCTTTCCAAACTTGGAGAAGGCATAACTGCAGAAAGTAGGTCTGATGCAGAGCATCTAGAGAAAGAAGCGGATTTGGATCCCAATCCAAATATCCAGACCCGTTCCGGACATCGCTACCCAAGGTGATCCACACGCTTGCAGGACATTCGTGGTCCTAGTGGATCTCCCAGTTAGTTGATGCTCATCGTGATCCTTTTATTGCTTTGATTCCATTACGGAATCATATTTTTGGATTTTACTTTATCAATAGTTATTTCATGTAATTTTTTTTATTTTTTTTAGGAGCCGGATTCTACGGATCCGGATAGTTCTGGTACCCTGTAGGATCTTTTTGTGGTACTAGAGGGTGTATGGGGTCCAAGGGTAGTTTTTATTTTTTTCGCAAATTCGCTTCTCTCTTGGTGTTGGTGCAGGATCCAATTCACAGCCTATTTGGATCCGGATCTTGATCCGTCTTCATGCGGGGGGTCCTAGGTGGCACCACTTTAGTGTGGTCCATCTTGAACCTCATTTGAATTCATGTTGACCAGCCCAAAGTCAAAAATGGAATGTTGGTGGAGTTATTAGCATTTGACAAAATCTAGGCTTGCACACTCGTTTTTGGTGCAAAGCTTGGGAAGGCCAAGGTCTCTTTATTGTGGCTCTTCCCAAGCAACCTAAGCCCTTAACTACAGAGGTAGACCAAGGGGTGAAGGGTCTTGTTCAATTTCGAAATTGGTAGTGTGGCGGGTTCTAGAGTGAGAAAAATCAAGTTTTTGGTGTGGTTGGTGTTAAAAAGAAAGCTATCTTGGTGTGAAAGAAAAACCGAACTTCATTTTTGTGTGGAAGGTGCTCTTGTGAAGAGGTTCTATTCGTGGTGGCTGTTCTAAGTTTGATCGTGGTGGTTGGTAATCCATCCCTACTGTTCGTGGTTCATCTTGTGGCGTCGGTTGCTTCCCAACGACGACCATTATCGATTTCAGCCCGGATATCTCTATCAGGTTCTTCGTTCTATTTTTTTAGTTACTTTTATTCGCATTTGTTGCGATTGTTCATGATTTGATGTTGCTAAATTGTATTAGACCATTAAAGACTTGCGAAGGCATGTTAGAAGTATTTTTATGTTAAAACTTGTCTCATTTGATCTTAAGTTATTTCGGGTTGTTGATGTGTGTGAATGAACTCGGGTTATTTCAAAAGGACCAAAACGTTGTTACGAGATAACAGAGGAGTGCCTGATAAAACATCTGTATCGGACTCAATACCGAGCGGAGTTTTACGTTCTTTAGCTTTTTGAAAAGCTGAGACAATTGTCTACAACTTTGTAGTTGAGACTTTTCTGAGATTCGTCCATTTGGATCTCGAAAATTGTCTGTCAAGGTGTCGGACTGACAGAAGTCCATTATTGCATTTCTGTTACAGAACTTTTGAAATAGTGTTCGGTATTTTCTGAATATCTGGAGATTCCCTGAATGAAATTTCGATTTTTTTGATTCTGTGGAAAGTTATAATCTAGACCTACAACTTTCATGTTTTTGGTGTTGATTGAATCGTTGCTTAGTTGCCTCAAAAATATTGATCTTTTCTGCTACTGTCGAATCCTTAAATTTTATTTTCTGAAACAATAACTCATATCATTCCAAAATTCAAAAATTCGTAGAGAACTGTAGAAAATTCCAAAAATTGCGATCTTTAGTGTTCAGGAAAGGTCTGAATCTGACCTTCATTTCGTCAGTTGTGAGTTTGTCCAAACTCTAACATTTGAAGGGTCAAAATTCCCTTCAAACAGTCTACCCCTGAATTTTGATAATTTGTGTTGGACTTGTTTAGCAGTCCCGGTGTCAAGTCCGTGGAGCGGTCGTTCTTGCTCCGAATTTAGTATTTTTGGATTCGTTGGAAAGCTGTGCGAATCACGCACAACTTTCATTTGGATCTCCTTTGTCAAAATAGAGTGCACAGATCCCGAAAATCAGTTTTTCAGAGTTCTGTCTGGACTCTATATCATTTCAGCTTCCGCGTGCGTTTGGATCTTGGATCGTGGATCGGTGTGTACCGAGTCCACCGTAGCATTGCATCATCTTGGTATCAGAGCGGGTTGTTGGATTTTTCAATCCGACACGATTCCTTGTGTTGTGGGGAATTCAAAAAAAAAAATTAGGTACCATTCACCATGGCGGGTCGAATGGGCGGTCGAGGTCAAACTAATTTTAATAGGGAAAACGATGATCGTGACCATCGATATGAGGTGCGAGATCTGCAAAGACAACTGGCTGAGGCTAATCGCCGAGTTGAAGATTTAACTCGTCAAATGGCCGAGAATGTTAGATTTAACGATCAGCGTGAGGAAAGGAGTTCGCATAGTTCTCGAGGAAATCGAGAAACCCAATCGTATGATTCTGATGATGACTTTGAGTCACATCGACGAAGTCCAGAAAGAAGAGATAATCTACAGCCACGAAGATCCCATTGGGATTCGGGCTTACGTTTTGATATCCCAGAATTTAAGGGAACTAGAACTCCCGAGGAATTCCTGGATTGGATTAGCGAAGTTCGCGAAATCCTTGAGTTTAAGGAGGTACCTGAAGATCGTCGTGTGGGATTAATATCCCTCAAATTAAAGGGTCGAGCTGCAGCTTGGTGGCGTCAGCTCAAGCAGACACGCAGACATCAGGGCCGAGCTCCGATTGAGCGTTGGGAGCATATAGAGCAGAAGCTTCGTGCTCAGTTCTTGCCGTTAAACTATCATCGTGAGCTATATCAAAAATATCAAAGTCTTAAACAAGGAACTAGATCGGTGGATCAATACACCGAAGAATTTCATGATCTTGTGGCACGAAACGACATTCGTGAGAGTGAAGAACAATTAGTTTCAAAGTATATTGGAGGACTGAACTTCCAATTACAAGATATGTTGAACTTCGTAGAGTGCTGGACTGTGTCTGAAGCACATCAAAAGGCACGTCAATGGGAGAGGTCTACCCAGAGAAAGACCTTGGTTAGGCCTAGTCCTGTGACTAGACCCGTAGCGCGGGCTCCTACGGTCCCCAGTGCAAAAGTTGTCCCACCCTACCGTCACCCCAATGCTTCAAATCCACCTAGGGTTGCGAGTCAGAATGGTCCAATAGGAAACCAGATTAGAACCACTAGTTCGAGCGCTCCCATCAAGTGCTATACTTGTGGAAAACCCGGTCATAACTCCACTGAATGTCGTGGCAAAGCCCTATTCGTTGAAGGAATTCATGAAGAAGAGGATGTTCAATTCAATCCTGAGTTCGATCTCATTTATAACCCAGAGATTGAATCCTTTGAAGAAGAACCAGAAGAAGAGTTTGTGGAAGAGGATATATTGCTACCTGATCAAGGTGAAGCACTCATCACGAGGTGAGTTTGTTTGGCCCTGCGGCAAGAAATGAGTGATCGATGGCTAAGAACTCACATATTTGAGTCTGCTTGCACCATTAATAGGAAAGTGTGTTGGTTCATCATAGACTCAGGTTGCTGTGAGAATGTCATTTCAGTTGAAGCCATGACTAAGCTAGGTTTGAGTTGTAAGACTCATCCCCGTCCGTATCAGATGTCTTGGCTCCAAAAGAGTGTTGATGTCTGTGTCGACCGGCAATGCTTGGTCAAATTTTCGATTGGAAACACCTATTTCGATCAAGTATGGTGTGATGTGCTTCCCATGAATGCTAGTCATATCATACTCGGAAGACCATGGCAGTATGACCGTTCCGTTATTCATAATGGTCGATCCAACTCATACTCGTTCACATTCGAGGGGCGGAAGATCCATTTAAAGCCATCCAAGGATCTACCACCTTTGTCTTCATCTTCGTCATCTGCTTCATCTTCTCGTACTCCAGTTTCCACTCAAATTTCCCACCCACTTCATCCAAACTTGCTCCTTCAAAAGTTAAACTTTCAAGTGCTTTTATTGCTAGACACGAGCTCCAAGAGGTTCTGAGTCAATCTAGCATGTGTTAGTTCTTGTTCTCTGTTGATTCTGATTCATCGCGTGGTGAGTCAAAGTCTGACACCATAGATCCTAGAGTCACGCCCCTTTTAGAGGAATTTCGTGAAGTCTTTCCCGATGAATTACCAGACGGATTACCCCCTCTGCGGGAAGTCCAACATCATATTGATCTACACCCTGGCGCAGTATTGCCACATGCTCCACATTATCGCATGAGTCCTACGGAGTATGAAGAGCTTCGTAGACAGGTTGAAGAATTGCTGACTAAGGGTCACATTCGTGAAAGTCTTAGTCCATGTGTGGTTCCTGCTCTTCTTGTTCCCAAAAAGAATGGAACGTGGCGGATGTGCATTGATAGTCGAGCTATCAATAAGATAACCATCAAGTATAGGTTTCCGATTCCGAGATTGGATGATCTGTTGGACCAATTGACTGGTTCAAAGATATTTTCTAAGTTAGATTTGCGTAGCGGATATCATCAAATACGAGTTAGGCCTGGTGATGAATGGAAAACCGCATTTAAAACTCGTGATGGTCTCTATGAATGGCTCGTAATGCCATTTGGTCTATCCAATGCTCCATCTACCTTCATGAGAATCATGAATCAAATTTTTCGACCTTACATCGGTAAATTCCTGATCGTTTATTTTGATGACATTCTCATATATAGTCGAACCGAACCTGAACATCTAGAACACTGACGTTTAGTGTTCGATATCCTCAGAAAGGAACAATTTTATGCATCTATCGATAAGTGTGTCTTTTGGGCTACTGAAGTTTTATTCCTTGGTTATGTGGTCTCGACGTCAGGTATATCTATTGACCCTTCGAAAGTCGAGTCGATTCGAGATTGGCCTGTGCCAAACTCCATTACTGACGTGCGTAGCTTTCATGGGTTAGCTTCCTTCTATAGGAGGTTCATTCCGCATTTTAGCAGTATTGTTGCTCCGTTGACCGATTGTATTAAAGGTAAGACCTTTCAATGGAATCCGGAGGCTCAACAATCATTTGAGCGTTTGAAATCCTATCTCTGTTCAACATCGGTATTAGTATTACCTAATTTTAATCTTGCTTTCGAGTTGTCATGTGATGCATCTGGTGTAGGTATAGGTGCTGTGTTGAGTCAAGAAGGTAAACATGTGGCTTATTTTAGTGAGAAACTGAATGAAGACAAATTGAAGTATAGTACCTATGATAAGGAATTCTATGCTATCGTCAGAGCATTAATGCACTGGAGGCATTATTTGGTGCATCGAGAATTTATTCTCCATACTGACCACGAGGCTCTCAAATACATCAATGGTCAGCATAAGTTGAATGCCCGTAGAGCCAAATAGGTAGAATATCTACAAGAATTCACATTCGTTTTAAAACATAAGGCAGGAAAGGACAATGTTGTCGTTGATGCCTTAAGTAGGAAAACTATTCTCCTATCTACCATGAAATCATCCGTTTGGGGTTTTGAGGAATTTGCGTCATTATATGAGTCAGATAGCTATTTCTCAAAAATTATTAATGAAGTGACAAGTCATCTTCATGACAATTTCTCACTGGTTGATGGGTTTTTATTTAAAGGCAATTTACTTTGTATCCCAGACTGTTCCCTGAGGCAACATTTGATTTCTGAGATACATAATAAGGGACATTTTGGTCGAGACAAGACAATGCATTTAGTGTCTTCAACATATTTTTGGCCCCATATGCGAAAAGAAGTGAATAGATTCGTGGAAAAATGTCATACATGTCATATCGCGAAAGGAAATGTCACAAATGTTGGGTTGTATTTGCCATTGCCTATTCCTGAAAAACCTTAGCAAGATATAACCATGGATTTTGTTTTAGGATTACCTAAGACCTTTCATGGTCTTGATTCTGTCTTTGTGGTCGTCGACCGATACACAAAAATGGCTCGTTTCATTCCGTGTAGAAAAACCATGGATGCATCTCATATTTCAGATTTGTTTTTCAAAGAAATCTATAAATTGCATGGCATTCCAAAAACTATCACTTCTGATAGAGATGTTAAATTTGTAGGTCATTTTTTGCGTCAATTATGGAAAAAGTTAGGAACCAATCTACAATTTAGCACTGTCCATCATCCTCAGACCGACGGTCAAACTGAAGTTGTTAATCGATCCTTAGGAAATTTGTTGCGAGCTTTAATTAATGATAAACCTATGTCATGGACTCAAATAATTGCACAAGCTGAATTTGCTTTCAATAAATCTGTGAATCGTTCTACTGGATTTAGCCCTTTTACTGTTTTGTATGGTTTTAATCCATGTTCTCCTGTTGACTTAGCACCTATTCCTATTGTTGGTCTTGTTTTAAATTTTGTTCAAGATCGTGTTTCTTTGTTGCAAGATATTCATGAACAGGTACATTTGAATCTTCAAGACAACATCAGTAAGTATAAAGCAAGCTATGATAAGAAGCATCGACAGGTATTGTTTGAACTTGGAGATCTGGTATGGGTTACTCTTACTAAAGAACGTTTACCTTCTGAGTTGCATGGTAAGTTGGCGCCTAAGCGCATTGGTCCTTGTGCAGTTACTGACATCATTAATTCTAATGCTTATAGGGTTCAGTTGCCGCCTCAATTCAAAACTTCGAATGTGTTCAACGTCAAACACTTGGAGCGGTACCGTGGTGATGCTGAAGGTGAGGAGTCGACTTCGAGGACGAAGCCTTTTCAACCTGGGGGGATGATGCAGAGCATCTAGAGACAGAAGCGGATTTGGATCCCAATCCAAATATTCAGACCCGTTCCGGACATCGCTACCCAAGGCGATCCACACGCTTGCAGGACATTCGTGGTCCTAGTGGATCTCCCAGTTAGTTGATGCTCATCGTGATCCTTTTATTGCTTTGATTCCATTACGGAATCATATTTTTGGATTTTACTTTATCAATAGTTATTTCATGTAATTTTTTTTTATTTTTTTTAGGAGCCGGATTCTACGGATCCGGATAGTTCTGGTACCCTGTAGGATCTTTTTGTGGTACTAGAGGGTGTATGGGGTCCAAGGGTAGTTTTTATTTTTTTCGCAAATTCGCTTCTCTCTTGGTGTTGGTGCAGGATCCAATTCACAGCCTATTTGGATCCGGATCTTGATCCGTCTTCATGCGGGGGGTCCTAGGTGGCACCACTTTAGTGTGGTCCATCTTGAACCTCATTTGAATTCATGTTGACCAGCCCAAAGTCAAAAATGGAATGTTGGTGGAGTTATTAGCATTTGACAAAATCTAGGCTTGCACACTCGTTTTTTGTACAAAGCTTGGGAAGGCCAAGGTCTCTTTATTGTGGCTCTTCCCAAGCAACCTAAGCCCTTAACTAGGGAGGTAGACCAAGGGGTGAGGGGTCTTGTTCAATTTCGAAATTGGTAGTGTGGCTGGATCTAGAGTGAGAAAAATCAAGTTTTTGGTGTGGTTGGTGTTAAAAAGAAAGCTATCTTGGTGTGAAAGAAAAACCGAACTTCATTTTTGTGTGGAAGGTGCTCTTGTGAAGCGGTTCTATTCGTGGTAGCTGTTCTAAGTTTGATCGTGGTGGTTGGTAATCCATCCCTACTGTTCGTGGTTCATCTTGTGGCGTCGGTTGCTTCCCAACGACGACCATTATCGATTTCAACCCGGATATCTCTATCGGTTCTTCGTTCTATTTCTTTAGTTACTTTTATTCGCATTTGTTGCGATTGTTCATGATTTGATGTTGCTAAATTGTATTAGACCATTAAAGACTTTTGAAGGCATGTTAGAAGTATTTTTATGTTAAAACTTGTCTCATTTGATCTTAAGTTATTTCGGGTTGTTGATGTGTGTGAATGAACTCGGGTTCTTTCAAAAGGACCAAAACGTTGTTACGAGATAACAAAGAAGTCCCTGATAAAACATCTGTATCGGACTCAATATTGAGCGGAGTTTTACGTTCTTTAGCTTTTTGGAAAGCTGAGACAATTGTCTACAACTTTGTAGTTGAGACTTTTCTGAGATTCGTCCATTTGGATCTCGAAAATTGTCTGTCAAGGTGTCGGACTGACAAGAGTCTATTATTGCATTTCTGTTACAGAACTTTTGAAATAGTGTTCGGTATTTTCTGAATATTTGGAGATTCCCTGAATGAAATTTCGATTTTTTTGATTCTGTGGAAAGTTATAATCTAGACCTACAACTTTCATGTTTTTTGTGTTGATTGAATCGTTGCTTAGTTGCCTCAAAAATATTGATCTTTTCTGCTACTGTCGAATCCTTGAATTTTATTTTCTGAAACAATAACTCATATCATTCCGAAATTCAAAAATTCGTAGAGAACTGTAGAAAATTCCAAAAATTGCGATCTTTAGTGTTCTGGAAAGGTCTGGATCTGACCTTCATTTCGTCAGTTGTGAGTTTGTCCAAACTCCAACATTTGAAGGGTCAAAATTCCCTTCAAACAGTCTACCCCTGAATTTTGATCATTTGTGTTGGACTTGTTTAGCAGTCCCGGTGTCGAGTCCGTGGAGCAGTCGTTCTTGCTCCGAATTTAGTATTTTTGGATTCGTTGAAAAGCTGTGCGAATCACGCACAACTTTCATTTGGATCTCCTTTGTCGAAATAGAGCGCACAGATCCCGAAAATCAATTTTTCAGAGTTCTGTCTGGACTCTATATCATTTCAGCTTCCGCGTGCGTTTGGATCTTGGACGCCGGACAGAAGGGAAACGAGGGGCCGAGCCCCTCTTCTGTGAATCGAAGGCAAAGGGAGGGGTCGAGCCCCTCTTCTGCGAGCAGAGGGCGCAGGAAGTGGGGGGGCTGCCTGGCCCCTCGTTTCCCTTCTGTCCGGCGTGACAAGGCTCGGCCTGTCAGCTGAGCCCCCTCATTCCCCCACTCCTTCTTACCCCTGCCGAACAAAAGAGAAATGAGGAGAGGCTCGGCCCCTCCTTGTTTCCCCTGCTGCCTTTGGCTTTTTGGCAAGGACGAAGCCCCTGACACTGATAAGGTTCGGCAGGGACTTGCCCTGCCCCTCCTTTTTGCGTTAGATAGAGGGTAGGCCCCCTATCTCGAACCTGGTTTGCAGAGGAGGGCCTGGTTTGAACCTGATTTGCACAGGGGGAACGAACCTGGAGCTCCTATTACTATTATTTTGAAGTGTTTATTAACTTTATTTTATTTACTGATTTTCTTTTCAGTTTTCACTTTTCAGATATAATGGTGAGTTCTAGCGGTAGTATCAATACATTTGGTTCAAGTTCTAACCCTGAATTAGAAGTTTCTCAACCACTTTGGAGGTTTGTAACAAAAGGGGTAAAAGCTAGTAGTGGTGGTGGTGGGAATATGCAGTTTCATTGTAATATATGTAAGACTGTTTTCACAGGTTCTTATACGCGTGTGAAAGCACATCTTTTGCATATTCGTGGTCAAGGAATTAGGGCATGTTCTGGGGTTAACAAAGACATGTTAAAGCAATTAAAAAAAGAACAAGAGGAAGCTGAAAAGAAGAAAATTGCAGAGAGGAGAAGCGATTCGATTAATTTGACTTTTCCTATTGCTAGTGATATACAAGAAGAGCTTTTAAAGAAAAGAAAGATGGAAAGCAATAAAACAATACAAGCGTCATTCAAAAACACGGCAAGAGCAGAAATTGATAAAAAGATTGGTCGATTCTTTTACTCAAGTTAAATTCCTTTTAACGTAGCTAGAAGTCCATACTGGAAAGATATGATTACATCTTTCGCTAATTGTAATTTGAGTGGTTATGTGCCTCCTAGTTCAGAAAAACTAGGAACAGTCATTCTTGCAGAGGAAAAAAATAGAATTGAAGACTTGTTAGAGACCCAAAAATTTGCACGAAAACGACATGGAGTGTCGATTGTTTCTGATGGGTGGACTGATATACAAAGGCGACCACTGATAAACTTCATTGTTTACTCACTTAATGGGCCAATCTTTTTTAAGACTGTTGATGCATCTGGAGAGTATAAAGATGATGAATATTTAAAGAGATTATTTGTCGAAGTGATAAAAGAAGTGGGTGAAGAAAGTGTGATGCAAATCATTACTGACAATGCTCCAGTTTGCAGTCATGCAGGAATGAATTTAGCAAGTGAAGATACATATTCACATATTTTTTGGACTCCTTGTGCAGCACACAGTTTAAATTTGGCACTTAAGAGTATATGCAATTCATCAAAAGATAATACACATGCACGTGAAATGTGTTTATGGATTGAGGAAATAGATCATGATGTTTGAAATATTAGAAATTTTGTTGTAAACCATCATCATGCTTTTTCTATATTTAATAGGCATTCTGATCTCAAGTTACTGAAAGTTGTTGAAACTCGTTTTGCTTATCTCATTGTTATGATGAAAAGAACTAAGCAACTCAAGAATGCATTGATGATGATGGTGGCCGATCAAGATTGGGATTTTTATCGTACTGAAGATGATGTCAAGGCTCAAGCTATCAAAAAATGCATCTGTGATGATTTTTGGTGGGATAAAATTACATATTTTGTTGAATTTACAGAGCCTATTTGAGAAATGTTGAGAGAAGTTGACAGAGATGTACCCATGCTTCATAGAATTTATGAAATGTGGGACAATATGATTGAAAAAGTTCAAAGTATCATTTTTAAACATGAGAAGAAAGATATTGCACTTGATGATTCAGAATTTTACAATCATGTACATTCAGTTTTAGTGAGAAGATGGGATAAAAGCAATACACCTTTGCATTGCATGGCACACTCTCTCAATCCAAAATACTATGCAAAAAAATGGTTGACAGCAGGTGTTGGTCGTGTTTCTCCAAATGAAGATCCTGAGATATCAAGAAATAGAATGATATGTTTGGGAAGACTTTTTAATGATACTCATATGTTTAAGGTTGTAAATAGCGAGTTTGGCAAGTTTTCTACTAAGAGATTTGATTCTTTAGCAGCGCTCGTGGCAAGGGACGAGGAAGATCCCCTTAATTGGTGGGCAACATATGGATCAGAGACACCAAATCTGCAACGTCTTGCAATGAAGTTGTTATCCCAACCTGCTGCATCATCTTATTGTGAAAGAAATTGGAGTAACATTAAAAGAAACAAACTCACTACTAAAAGAGAAGAGGTTTGGTTTATGTTCACTCAAATCTATGATTAATTTCTCGCCGCACCAAAGAAGAGTATAGGTACTTTTTTTTATTTGTATTCAAAGTTTGTGTTTAAATATTTGTATTCAAAGTTTTAAGTTAGATACTAATATAGTCATTTTTTTGATGCAGTTGTGGACCATCCAAGAATTGGGATGTAAATCCAGAAGATTTTGACTTGGAGGGAGAACATAATTTGCATACTCTCAACATGGACTACATCGATCATGTTCTTCCCTCTAATTCAGACGATGAGGCAGATTTATGATAAGTTTTGTTGTTTATCACTCACAAGCTTCTTTATGTGTTATATTTTGGTAAGTTTGTGTTGTTAAAAATTGCTTTTTTATTTTTGCTTTAAATTTTACAATCTTTATGTGTTAATTTATTGTTATATATATAATTATATATATTTAAAATATATATTTTTTTTTAATATATATATATATAGACGAGTCCCCGTGTCCAAATTTTTTGGAATTGCTCCGCACCCGTGTCGCACCCGCACCCGTGTCGCACCCGCACCCGCACCCATGTGACATAGGGCAGGACTTTGAAACATTTGACTTGGATCCAGATTCGGCCTGACTCGGCTCGATTTGGTTTGATCTTGGTCCTGGTTAGACTTTGACTGTTGACTATCTTTTTACCTTTCATGGACCATTTTGAATCCACGAAATAGAGACCTTAAAACCTCTTTAAAAGAGTTTTAAACCCTTCTTAAAGAAGCTTCATTACCAAAACATTTTGGATGGTTGACCGGCCAGCTATGTCACAGGGATTCGGCTAGCAGGGTGCCGCACCCGCATCGACGCAGGTGCAGCACCGGGTGCAGTCAACCCGACCTTGGGTGCGTTGACCGCACCTAGGGTCATTTGTGTCCAACTTTTTTATTAAAAAAAAATTGTGTCCAATTTTTTTATTACATTTTTTTTTGTTCTTGGGAGAGCTGCCCCCCATAGACCCCCCCCCCCGCCAGGGGCAGCCCCCGCTTACCGTGCAACGGGATCCGTGCCAAGGAGAGCCCCCGGACCCCCCTTTCTGCAAGGGCAAAAACTCTGAATCAGGCTCCACAACTCATCAGCTCGACCCCTCCCCTGCACAAATTATATATATATATATATATATATATATATATATATATATATATATATATATATATTATTTTTTGCCGCACCCCCGCACCCGCACCCATGTGACACAACCGGCCAGTCAAGGGTCTTTTTAGACCTGATTTGAGCATACCACCTAGCCCAAATGGCTAGCTCAATGTACCTTTGGCGCATTGGATACTAATGGGTGCATGTTGGCCATTAAAGCCTTTATGGGTGCATGTTGAACATTAAAGACCTTTATTTGGTGCATGTAGACTATTAGAGGGCTTTATGGGTGCATGTAGACTATTAAGGAACTTTGTTGGTGCATGCATAGCTGTTAGGAATTAGGATCAATGGGCCATTGTGGTCCGATTGACCAGGGTGACAGGGTCTATATATACTCTGGACGGCCTATGGTCTCTCTCACACACACAACCTCCCTCTCTCTTGGTTGTTGTGAACTCCTCCCTTTCTCTCCTTATGGTCCTCTCATTCTCTCTTTGGAGTTGCTCAAAGTATCCATGTCATGGTGAATGATTGTCTTAGTGTGAAAGATGGTCGGTATAGCACGAGTAGGTGTGGGCTTGCTTGTATCTCAAAAGCGAATTTGTGGTTCACCCTTGCACACCCAGTTTTTACTCGAAGGGACAACTGTCATTTTTAAGAGTCATGTAGTGCGCCACCAAGCCAATTCGGTTCTCATCATCACTAAGGTCGCCATTCAGATTGTGCATAATTCCTACAAAGAGTAGGGGAGGGGTTTTTAGGGAAAAAAAAAGTAACCTAGTTTTTTTCTAATTTTTATTAATCCAAGTATCCTATAGATTAACATATTTATAGGTTTCTTTTTCAAATTTGATTTTAACATATCTCATTTTACTACCCAAACAATAAAAAAATATATCTCATTTTTTTATTTTTCCAACATCTTACATATCCAGATATTTGGTACTAATCAAACAAGGCCTAAATGGAGAACTAGAAATTACAGTGGTATCAAATATAAAAGAATATGGGATCAAAAGATTTGGAGGTGACAGGGGGAGAAAGAATCAGATAATGGCAGTTGATCACCATGTTAGGAGGAGCCTAGATAGGGAGAAAAGGGTACATGATTAATGACAGTTAATCAAATTCAGAACCAATTGGAATGGTGAGATGATACATAGTTTCTTCACAATGAGTCACCACAAAAATTACATTGCAAAATGATCTGTGGTGCAACATTTTGATCTTCTCATCTTTCCTATAATTTGGTGCTTGGTTTATACCAAATGATTTGTTGTTACTTCATATAAATCCCCAAAAAACTTTTATCTTGTTCTCAATGCTAAGCTGGGAGAGTCCCCTAGTAGGATCTGAGCAGAAGACTACTCGATCAAGATAGCTATAACCTATAAGGCATTTTGCTTTAAAAAGCAAAAACAGAATTATGACATGGACCATGTAATTCAATAATTAAAATCGTAGGCTCCACATAGCCTAAGTAGAAATCTACATAAAGAGGCTAGCCACTCAATTCCACCTTGACTTGAGAGTCTAAAAATCAAACCCAAATTTTCTAGGGAAAAGACCTTGTCATTCACCTATACAGAAAATGATAATAAGGTGAACAAGCACATAACTACACATATCACCTTGTTGACTTGCATAAAATTCCCAAAGTGCTTATGACATATTTCTATGATGCATAAAAAATAACCATGCATCACCATTAGAAAAAACATTTAGATAGAAAGGGAAGCTCCCAAGTTTGGCGATAAGATCACATCATAAAGCCGGATGATTCAAGAAGCCCAACACATGCTAACCAGATTAAAAAAGTAAAATGTACAAAACTGACAATTTTAGTAGCTTTCATGAGTTTCGTCAGTAGAATAACCAAGGTTAGAACAAGGTATGAAGTTATGAGAAACATGATATCAAACTGTGTAGTTGTGTACCTTATCAAACTGCCTGAGACTTGGATCAGCATCCTCTCCATCATCAAATATATTTACCATATTCTTCGGATGCTCTGCATAGTTGGCGATGCTTTTCAGAATACTCGTTGAATACTCGTCACAGGAAGCCAGAATGAAAAAAAGAAAAAGAAAAAAAAGAAGATGAAGGAAATGTCTGAAACTATGTATGTATGCACACCCACACCCACCCACACACAGAGGAGGGGAGGAGAAGAAGAGGAAGAGGAAGAGGAAGACAACAAAGACGAAAAAGAAAAGGCAGAGGCAGAGGAGGAGAAGAAGATCAAATGATATCAAGATAAGGCGACATATCATAGAACATACAAACAAAATAATAAGCACATGATCATAACCATGCATGACATAAAAAATTCTTCTGATTTAATAACCATATCCACCAAAAAAAACCATGTAGAAAGTTTAATACTCCTTGAAACAAAAGAAAAAGGCATTTAATTTTTTAACAAATACAAAAAAATTACCTCTAACTCCAAGTCGAAGTTCCAAATCTTCTTCAGTAATAATAGGTGGCCAGGATGTTCCATGAGAAAGTGTCCCTCTTCCCTGAAAATATGACAGAAAAAATAAACAATTGAGGATATCAAAATGTAAGATAAAGTGAGTGATACATATAGGCTATATAGCACATTCAATAAGCAGGAGGATACTGACGAGAGCTTCAAAAAACCAAATAAAATACAGTGCTTTGAAGACTATCATGTTCATTTGCATCTACTAAATGCAACATTTTTTGTACCCAAAAAAAACACGTCAGCAAAATAATCCTGGTCATTGCACTTACCTCTACAAAAGGTCTTGGGGAAAAGATCTGAACATCATCATCATCCTCATCATCAATGGTAATTGGCTCAAGAAACCTCACTGAACAATTCGCAGCCATTGTACCACCTTTTGGAAACAAAGAATGGCCTAGCCTTAACTCGAGATCCACTTTTGGAAACACTGAAATCACCTTAGATCTCAACCGATGCACGGCAGCCCAATCAATCTGTTCCATACACCTAGTCAAAAGAATGTGTGGAACACATCAAGTTCTTGATACAAGATCTCCCAGATCCAACTCTCTCAAACAATGCAATTTTCTGTTGCATGACAAAATTGAGATCACCAACTAGAGTAGGATTTAGAAACCAAATGAAAGGGGTTAACAACCGACCCTAACAAGCAAGAACCATCTCATACAACACGCAAATAAGGAAGTTCACTCAAATCATTTCATTATGAATTTATGATTAATAAATGAGACAAAAACAAGTTGGGGTGCCCATCCAAGCGACTCTTGTAAACGAATATCACGAAGTACAAATTACAACAAAAGAGTTTCATATTGTTAAATTCCTTAACAATACAAAACTTTGATTAAATGCTATTTGATCATGCATGTATTTCAATATTTTATCATATTAATTCATACATGATCCGATGAATAATCGCATTAAATTCCCACATTTATCGTTAGTTTCGAGAAAATGCGCAAAAAAGTTAAAAATCGGAAAAAGCATAAATTGTGACTTAATTTGGGGATTTAGGTCATTTAGGAGTTAGTTAGTGATATTTTCTTTAGGATTTAGATTTTTATATCGAAAAAATAAACCGGCGAAATAGTTTTTTTAGAAAGTCTTAGTAGTTTAGTAAATAGTATAGGTCTTTGGAGTTTTTCGAAAACGTTTTTGTAGAAGACCCTTTTTAAGAATTTTAGAAAATAAGTGGGGCGTTTTCTAAAAACCCCTCTTTAAATAACCAACGTAGGGTTTGAGAGGGGTTGTCCTCCATTGCCAAAGCTTCTTCTCCTCTTCTTCCCAACCCCTCTCTCTACCGGTTCTTCTTCCCCTTTCTTTCTTCTTCCTCTTCTCTCAATCCTTCTCTCACCGGTGGAATCTCTCAAAGGGATCGGTGACGGCAAAGGAGCGGCCATTCTCTCCTCAACCCAAACCGTGGTAAGCACTTCTCTCCTTCTCCTTCTCCTTCTCCTTCTCCTTCTCCTTCTCCTTCTCTTCTCACGTTTTGAATTTTTTTTTCTTGAAATTTTTGTTTTCAATCCATCGTAGTGTTCTGATTTCTTTTAAGTGTCTGTCATTCATATGCATTTTCATTACATTTTTACTTAGTTAGCATATGCATTATTTTCATTTACACAGCATAAGCATACGCATGTGTAAAAATTGCATTACATCTGCATTAATCTACCTGCATTTGCATTGCACAGCATCATGCATATCTCCTTGTTCATCCTATATTTTCATCATTCACATTCATCATCACATGGAATACAACATTGGTTGATCATTTAGCCGATCTGCTGAGAAGTTAGTTTCTGCAATCGATTTCCCTGTGGAAATCTGAATCTGCTATAAAATTGGGCGTTCTTGTGTGGTATTCATCAGCAGATCTGATCTGCTGATTGATACCTCTTATCATTATCGTGAAGTGGAAAGCAAACTAGATCAGCTGGAATTCCCTTCGTTCTGCCGGAATCCTCAGTTCAACAGTGAAACCGGCTCTGCCGGAATCCCCTGCTATCCACCGTGCTAATCTGACTCCGGTGGCTGGAATCTTCCCTGATCAGTGCTGGATCTGTTCCAATCGACCGGATTCACTCGTTATTGGCCGGAATCACCTGTTTGCCGAAACTCTGTTACCTTAATCCGGCGATCTCACCATCCACGTCACCTGAGCATCCTCACGGCAGCCTTTGGCTGAGCACCCGTGAGCCTCATCATCCGGCAGCCTATCGTGAAATTCCCTTTGTTAAATCTGAAATTCCCTGGGTTCACGGCAGCTCACTATTTCCTATTTCACGATTTTATTTTATTTTACAGCATTGTTTTTCTTTCACTTCTTATTTCATGGTGAAATTGATTTCCACATCTGATTCATCTTTCACGGCATTTGCTTATCTGCTAAACAGTGAAAGAATAATGTGCTTTTTCGTGAAATTATTTTCTGTGCAATTCGTCTTCCATGGCATTTGATTCATTCACAGTAGTGCATCACATATCATGTATTATTTGTTTTTATTTTCATAGCATTTGATTTTACTTTCTCACAACATTAGCAATTTATATTTCATGGATTGCATTTTCATGACATCGCATTTTAGGCATTTTGCATTTAGATTTCTAGGACAAATCATTTTAAGCTGTTTCATTTTGATTTTTATTTCAGCATTTTCGCAGCATATGCAATTATTCATGTCACGGCATGTCATTAGTTTCATTAGCATTTTAATTTCATTAGGTATATTATTTTATTTTCATTAGTTTTTTTTTAGTTTGATTTTTACGTGATTTTCATCTTAGGCATATCATTTTATTTCACATTTTATTTTGCACTTCAAACAATGCATTTTAGTTTCATTGTATGCAGTGTTGTTAAAAACGCGCCTCAAGGCGCAAAAAGCGCACCTCGCCTCGAGGTGAGGGCCTTTTTGCCTTGAGGCGCACTTAAAAAGCACAAAATCGCAAAAGCGTACGCCCAGTGTTGTGAAAATCCTTGAGGCGTAGCGAGGTGCTCCACCAAAATCTGAGGCGAGGCGTAAGCCTCGAGGCGCAAAGCGTAAGCCTCAAAAAAAATTTGTTTAAACTTAAAAAAAACTATAAAAATGATCTAAAATTATAAATAAATAAGAAATGCTTTATTGATGAAGCGCTAACCAACATGAAATAAAAAATCTCAAATAAATACGAAAAAAATATGAGATTAACATGTAAAAGTAACATTAATGCAACAACTTGATCTATATAAGTATCTAATTGCATAAATATGAGCATTCGTTCAATAAAAAACTAACATTAACAACAAAATGCATATTAGCACTAACAACATCATGTCATAATTAAAAAATGCATGTTAACATTAACAACCAAATGTTAATGTATTTGTCCAGAATTCTTCAAAATGAGAGTGTTAACATTCACAATTACAACCGAAAGTCCCAAAAAACATATAAATGGCCAATAGCTCTATGATATGAATTAGGGCCTAGGCTCTTGTTGTGTCTCGTCATCATCAATATTTAAGTCTTCAATATCATCATCTGAAGAATCCATATAAATAGGTTCTTCTTCATCTTCATTCTCTGACTCTTCATCATCTACACTTTCTTTATCCACGTCCTCAATTACTTCTTTTGCTTTTCTTTTTCCTTCAATAAAAAATCATGTATTAAATATTTATGTTATGTAATTAAAAAAATACATTTATATTCATAGCTAGGTAAAAGGAATATAATTTTACCGCGATCTCTTGAAGACATGTCTTGCCTAGAACCACTTTGTGAAACATGATGTGAAGTGACTTTTTCAATAGGCACATGCTCAATGACATTTATGTCGAAGTTCGGATCCAACCATGAATTCTCCAACCAATTGGGATCACTTGGCAACACTGGATCTTCCTTCTCCACAATCCACTCATCGTCTGAGTCTATATGATCTAGACATATAGGGTCTTTGGTAGCCCTCCTCTTCATATTTCTCTCTCTTAATTTCATATTGTACATTACAAAAACCAATGCATTCATCTTCTCTTGTTCAAGTCTATTCCTTCGTTTTGTATGCACCTATAATTTCAAATCATTGATAATCAAATATAAGATAATTAAACATATAAAAATGTATTTCAAAAATAAAATACAAAGTCACAAACCAATGAGAAAGTACTCCAATTCCTCTCACAGCCCGATGCACTGCATGTCAAACTTAAAATTCGAATTGCAAAATTCATCAACTCAGGATTTTCGTGCCCAAATGAACTCCACCAATCAGCTGCATTCAAACAAAATAATAAAAATTTATAAAAACATTAAGAATGTCATAATTAACAAAAACATAAAAAAATATTGACAAATAACAACATAATTGCAAACTTACCAGGACTTTTTAATTTTCTTGTTGTAACAGCTGCCTCTCTGCCAAACAAGCCCTTTGCCTTTTTAAATGCATCGATTTGTGTTGTAATTTTCAACCGAATATTTGCATCAGAAACTAATTTTTCAACACAATCATAAAAGCCACCCATAACTTCTCCATCAGGGTTGAAGTTGTCAGCATAATGAAAATGTGGATTTAAATAATAGGCAGCTACATGCAAAGGCTTACGAAGTTGCAAGTCCCATCGTCTATCAATGATATCCCAAATAGGTTTATATTTTCTTTGGACATTGTCAAGGTTTGAAGCAATTTCCTCCTTCGCTCTATCCATTGCCTCATACAAAAATCCCATAGCAGGTTCGTCTGCATCAACGAGTCGCAACACTTTGACGAGAGGTAGTGTAGCTTTAATTGCATATGATATGGCAGCCCAAAACTTATGATCATTAAGAACAATACAAGAAATGTTCTTAGCATCAGATTTCTTATAGTAATTAGATGTTCTAAAATTTGAAGATAAGAACATCGACTTTAACTCTTTCTTATAACATCCAATACTATGAAGTGTAAGATATGTTGTGGCAAAACGAGTGACGGCTGGACGCAGAAGTTCTTTCTTCTTTGTGAATTTTCTCATTAAATTTAATACCCATGCATGACTATAAATGTATCTTGTAATTTTTTTTGCCTTTTCCACTGTATCTTTAAAAATTGATATATTTTCAATATCTTCTAACATAAGATCCAAGCAGTGGGCTGCACATGGTGTCCAAAAACATGTTTTTCCTGCTGTTAACATATTTCCAGCTGCCACATAATTTGGTGCATTATCTGTAATGAATTGCACCACATTACTTTCACCAACTTCTTTAACAACTTCTTCAAACAACTGACACAAATTTGCACCAGTTTTTTCCATGTCGCTGATGTCAACGGACTTCAAAAATATTGTCCCAGATGAGCTGTTCACAAGAAAATTAATTAAGTTTCTTTCTTTCCCATCTGTCCAACCATCTGCCATAATACTGCAACCAACCTTTGGCCACTCTTTTTTGAACTCTTTCAAAATTTCATGAGTACAATCTACCTCGTCCTTCAAAATCCACGTTCTAATCTCATGATAAGAAGGTGGTTTGAACCCTCGCCCATAATTTGCAATGGCTTCTACCATTGCACCAAAATATGGGCTGTTGCAAAGATTAAATGATAAGGCATTTGCATAAAAAAATCTACCAATGGCACGACATACATTTTTTCTTTCATCCCTTTTGAAAGCAGTGCTTATTGTGGTTTGTCGTGCTTCTTTGTTCACAAAAAGGTCCATAGGATCACCTGCACTTGTTTTTGCATCACTACCTGATCCACTAGCTTCTTTATTCACATTATCGTCGGCTGATGATCCAAAATAAACACTTCTCCCGATATCCAACTTGTTTTGTTCTAACTCTTCTTTCTTTAGCCTCTGATCCTTTAGATGATTCTGAAAAAATCTTTTCACGTCAGGTGGAACCGCTTCGCACATGCTTACACCATGCTTTGTGCCAGCTAAGTGATGTTTTAGCCTATAGATGCCTCCTGTAGTCTGTTTATGACAGTAATTGCAAATTACATGTCCTACGAGTTTGGGATCTTTAGTAGAATTTGAAACTTTAACTCCATGATCCCATCCTACATCTTTTGCCATTGTTCAACTGCAAAAATACATAACACAAAATATATATTAACATCATGCATTCTGCTGACCACGTTACATGAAAACAAATGCAAAATAGACAATCTTGGTGTATAAGCTATATACGAATCCTAGAAAAAAACATAATTGCCGAGAAAAAAATAATAAATATAATTAGGTCAGTTTTTTAATTGGGTCTCAAAGTTCATTCAATAATGCACACTTATAGCCACACACACATAGTAGAGATAGAGTGGAGGTGGTTTGGATCCCAGATTTCTTCTCAAAAACAAAAAGGAAACACCAACCAACTCCAAGGCACTCCAAACAAATTTTGCATCGATTGAAATGAATACCATCACAAAAAAGCACCAACAAAAGACAAAAAATATCCTTACAAACACAAATAAAACGCCAACGAAATTTGTCTTCCTTTTTTTCGAAGAAAGAAGAGCATGTTAAACCAACAAAATAACCATCCCTAGAATTCAACAAGAAGGTATATCAAGAACTTCTCCGGAGATCAACCTCAAGAAATTGTGAAAATGCCGAAAAAAAAAACATATATTGAATATGCTAAACAGAGGTCACCATTATGTTCGAATATTTCAGATGCTTAACATAAGAAAGGGGGAATATATGGAAAATTCCCAATCAGAGGACTGAGATCTTTTGATTCCAGCAATTCGACACAGATAAAAAATACATATTTTAATGAAACTTAAAATATCTGAATCAGATGAGTTCACACCTATGTCACATGGGTGCGGGTGCGGGTGCGACACGGGTGCGGCGCAATTTCAAAAAATTTTGACACGGGGACTCGGCTATATATATATATATATATATATATATATATATATATATATATATATATATATATATATATATATAAGACTCGGTCAAAGTTGTGCCCATTAGGGGACAGGTGATGAGTTGTGAAGGCATTTTGTACACTTTCTTCATACAGGAATAATTCACTTTTGGGCACTTTCTTCATACACTGCAATAATTCACTTTCTTCATACAGGAAAAAACCACAAAAACTTGAGTTGTGCCCATTCTGTACTTAAAACTTGAAAGTGTACAGGTTTTTTAGTTGTGATGGGTTTTTTTCCTTACAGCTGTAGCCCAGAAAATTTTAAAAAAAAAATCCAAAAAAAATCCAAAAAATGGACCAAAATGACCCTGGGTGCATTGACCACACCCAGGGTCGGGTTGACCGAGTCCGAGCCGCACCCGTGTCGATGCGTGTCGACGCGAGTGCGGCGACCTTGGAGTCGAGTCCGTGTGACATAGGTTCACACAAATCAACACCAAAAAAAAAAAGATGAAACTTAATAAAAAGAGGAACCCACTAATTCTAATGAACGAAATCAGTCAACAGGGGAAAGAAAACATAAGGGGGAATATATGGAAAATTCCCAATCAGAGGACTGAGATCTTTTGATTCCAGCAATTCGACAGGGATAAAAAATACATATTTTAATGAAGCTTCAAATATCTGAATCAGATGAGTTCACACAAATCAACACCAAAAAAAAAAGATGAAACTTAATAAAAAGAGGAACCCACTAATTCTAATGAACGAAATCAGTCAACAGGGAAAGAAAACATACCAATTACATTTAAAGATAAAAATGGTATCATTTCATTCATATTTAGATGCAAAATAACATAAAAACAAAGGAACATATTGTTCAGAAACAAACACATCTACGTATAAAACACGAAAAGCAACTAGAAAGAAAGACAGAAACAAAATAAAAAACGAAAAGGGTAGAAGAAAACCCAGAAAAACGTTACCTTCACTGGAACTTTACCTGTCAGAAAACAGAGAACTTTACCTGTCACCGGAAAACGCAGAGGTCGCCGGCGGCAAGTGGTGGCCGGCGACAGCAGTGGCGGCGGCGAGTGGTCGCACGGCGGTGGCTGTGAGTCGCTGGCGCAGCGGGTCGTCAATGCCTTCTCAGGAGAGGAAAGAAGAAGGTGGAAGAGGTGGTGGCCGGCGGCAAGAGGTGGTCGGCGACAGCAGTGGCGGCGGCGAGTGGTCGCACGGCGGTGGCTGTGAGTCGCTGGCGCGGCGGGTTGCCGATGCCTTCTCAGCAGAGGAAAGAAGAAGGTGGAAGAGGTGGTGGCCGGCGGCGAGTGGTGGCCGGCGACAGCAGTGGCGTCGGCGAGTGGTCGCACGACAGTGGCTGTGGGTCGCCGATGCCTTCTCAGCAAAGGAAAGAAGGTGGAAGATGCGATGATCGGCGATGGGTGGTGGCCGGCGGCCAGTGGTGGCCGGCGGCGAGTGGTGGCCGGCGATAGCAGTGACGGTGGACGAGAGGGGATGGAGTGGAGAGAGAAGGGGCGAGGGCTTTCCCTCGCCCCGAAGCGCCTGTGTCTTCTTTAAAGACAGGTTCTCGATCTTTCGAGAATACGGGCCCGGATCCGGGTCGAACTCGAGTCCGGGCCATCCGACTTTTAATGTGCGCCTCACTTTGAGGCGCGCCTTGCCTCAAGACGTACGCCTCAAAGCGCATGAGGCGTACGCCTTGAGGCTGTTGCGCTTTTTAAGTCCGCCTCAAGGCGAAAAGGGCCTCACCTCGAGGCGAGGCGCGCTTTTTGCGCCTTGAGGCGCGTTTTTAACAACACTGCGTATGCCTCATGTGCCTTGAGGCGTACGCCTTGAGGCGAGGCGCGCCTCAAAGTGAGGCACGCATTAAGAAATCGGATGGCCCGGACCAGAGTTCGACCCGGATCCGGGCCCGTATTCTCGAAATATCGAGAACCTGTGTCTTTAAAAAAGACAGGCGCTTCGAGGCAAGGGAAAGCCCTCGCCCCTTCTCTCTCCACTCCGTCCCCTCTCGTCCCCCGCCACTGCTGTCGCCGGCTAATACTCGCCGTCGGCCACCACTCGCCGCCGGCCACCCGCTGACTAAGGCGAAGAGTTGTTACCTTGATTTCCAGGATGGTATAAGCCTGGTAACAGAGAGAAGCGAGCTCAGCCAAAGTCTCTGTTTCCTCCAACGTGGCTCGAACGAGGAACATCGAGAACGACTCCGCGTCGTGCTCGTCATCGGCTGGTCCGCCCTCCAACTCCGCATCCAAACCCACGCAACAGCATCCATCATGACAGGAATCTCCTCCATCATGCGCCTCCGCATTTTCTTCAACAGCAGACCGCCCCTTCCTTCCATCCTTAGTCTCTCCCTCCACCACCTCCTCCTCCTTCCGACCCTTCCAATCCCTCCTCAGCTACAGCAACCTCTCGATCCAATTCACCCTCTCCGGCCTCTTCCTCGCCTCCGGCACCTCCTACGCATCCGCAATCCCTTCCTCAGGCTTCTCCACGAATAACCGAACCGTGTTGGTGAGAACTGAACCGGCAATATGGAGCGGGAGGAACCCTAGCGATCTCAGCGAGGTGGACGAGCTTTTCAAGTGGGTCTGGCTCAGCGAAGGCGATGATGCCCAGTTGTTGGTAGCCAACGAGGAGTGTATCTGGGGATCGGAGATGGATCTTCGCATCTTGCAATGGTCTGTCATGCCTTGGACCACAACGACGGGGTTAGGGATGGTGACCGCCATTGCTGGGGTATGGGGGGAGGGCAATCGGAGATCCCCAAGAAGACACCACAAGGATCAATTGTCGATATGGCCTCCCCTCCTTTACCATTCACTTTAATTTGTTTTTCCCCTTCATCCTGCAGAGGAAAGAAAAGGAAGGGAGCGGAGGACCAAGTTTGGTTAAACAATAAACACAATGAGAGCTACCGTTTTTTCTTTTAATGTGTGTGTGTATAGTGGATCCGATTGTAGTTTGACCAATGGGCCTGGCTTTGCTGGAAACTGCTGAGGTCGTTCGGGGTATAAGAGACAAAATCCAGAGAGGTTCGCTCGGACTTCGCCTCTTTGAAGAACAACATTTTTTTCGCTGGATTGGTTGGGAAGGTTGTTGCAGGAAATGTGGTTTATGAAAAACAAAACAGCTTTGAAAATAACGCACGTCTGTTGCATGGGTATATGAAGTAAGGAGCACTTTTAGGTGAGGCTAATTTCGTCATATTGGTCAGAGTTTCTGGATCCTGGAAAAACAAACAGCTTTTATAGTTTTTTTTTAAGTTTAAAAAAAAAATTGAGGCTTACGCTTTGCGCCTCGAGGCTTACGCCTCGCCTCAGATTTTGGTGGAGCGCCTCGCTACGCCTCAACGCTTTTAACAACACTGATTGTATGTTTTGCATTTAGTTTTACTTTAGATATATCATTTTGTACATTTTAGGCATTTTTAGGTATTTTAGTCATTTTAGTTTTTTACGTATTGCATTCTTTTATTCCGCACATTCTTATAGTATTTACGTATTGCATTCTCCCCCTCGCCCCCATCTTCCTCGATTCGCCGAACCCCCTGCGTCGGTGTCTCCCCCTGCGACATCTTTCAGCAACACCCCGTTCGGCACTCGCCGACGACCCTCGCCGGAGAACCCACGACGTCGTCTCCCACAGGTGTATTTGGTCAGGGATTGACTCGATATGCAGAGTGGCGTCTCAAGAAGTAGGCCTCTCTCGTTCTAGAGTTTGCTTGAGCCCTCTGTTTCAGAGGATCGTTCTTTTTGGTTTTCCCATCTATACTGAGGCCTGGCAGATCAGAAAGAGGCCTCTTCCCTCACGATTGGGGCTTTAACTGCACGGTGGTTTCCAGCCTCTTCCCTCACGATTGGGGTATTTTTCTGCACGGTGGTTTCTTTCTATGTTGTTTTGTTTTGTTTTGTTTGTTTTGTTTTTCAGGAAACACTGACCACTGTTCGTCGGAGAACCCTACACGATCTTCGGTTTCCAGGCACTGTTGAGGCCTCCAGGTATGCTTTCCTCACACAAATAGAATTTATCTGATTTGATCATTGTGTTGCATTTCTGTTTTGGTTATGATTCATCATCAAGGGTTTTTTGTGTGTAAATCCTTTTTCTCTTTCTGTTCGGTCCCAAGAACTATTATAGGAGGAGGGTTGCGGTAGGCCAGTGACAGACGGCATAAAAACTTAGTCATACCTTTTGAATATGAACCTATGTAACAGGGATTCAGCTAGCAGGGTGCCGCACCCGCGTCGACGCGACTCAACGCAGGTGCGGGTGCGGCACCGGATGCGGTCAACCTGACCCTGGGTGCGTTGACCGCACCCAAGGTCATTTATGTCCATTTTTTTTGGATTTTTTTTTTTAAAAAAATTGGCCTATGAAATGGGTTGCGAAATTTTAAAAAAAAATCTTGGAGGTGGGGGGGGGGGGGGGGGCTGCCCCCTATAACCCCCCGCCAGGGGGGAGCCCCGGACCCCCCTTCCTGCAAGGGCAAAAACAATGAATCAGGCTCCACAACTCATCACTTTCATCTTTGGGGACAACCATATAAGATAAAAAAATGGTAAAAAGCAAGTTGGGCACACATTCAGATATACATCTAAAAAAAATCAATGCTTTTGCAAACATAAAACAAAAGGCTTCTCACGAAGAGGGATCAGTCTAGGAAGTTAATAAGTGTGTTGACTTCCATAGCCATCTGCAGGTGTTAACACATGACCATAAAATACACCCTTGAAGTTTAAAAATGACTTGGTGGTTCCATGCATTAATGGACACCAGTAGCTATTTTTGCAATTTTGTGTAAAAATAAGGTACACACTTATTAGCTGTGCATTCAAAATGCACAATTACTAATATGTTTTCCTAATAAAAATTACTAAAATGTTCATAATTGTGACAATTAATACACCTAATCACCATATCAATTTTTAAATTTGTTAGGGGAATAAAATTGTGGTGAACGTGCTACAACAACAGCAACAACGCCTTCATCCCAAACAATTGTGGTGAACGTGCTAACATGCATAAATGTCATGGACCTTAACAGCTACCATACATTCATACATTTACACTATACAAGATATATATATATATATGTATACATTTTTGCCCCTGCCACACCCCCGCACCCGGGTTTTTTGGAAGTGCTGAATCCACGCACCCGCACCCATGTGACATAGATATGAACCAATATGAGAATTTCGTTTGGGTGTTCTCTACTGAGCGACGTGTCGTACTCTATAGGCCGGGAGGCAGTGATAAATGGCCAAGGGTTGCTAGGTCATCGCTCAGGAGCGTCGGGTCACACCGGTGCCCGAGTGTGGTGTGACTGGTGTCAAATAGGCAAGGGTTCCCTCACTTTGTTGGACGGGCGAAGGTAAAGACGATAGTTCAAGACCATAAAATTAGGTTAGCCACTTGGAACATAGGGTCTTTAACTGGTAAGTTGGTAGAGTTAGTAGATGTTATGTGTAGGAGAAAGATTGATATTTTATTTTTACAAGAAACCAAATGGGTAGGTGAGAAGGCAAAAGTGATAGACCCTTGGGGATATAAGATTTGGTATACAGGAATAAATAGGAATAGGAATGGAGTAGGGATTGTTATTAGTCATGAGTTTATAGACAATGTAGTTGAGGTCCGTAGGAAGGGTGATAGGATTTTACTTATTAAATTAGTATTAGGCACGGATATCATTAATATTATTAGTATTTCTGCACCTCAAGTAGGTTTAGATGATTCCATTAAGCGTCAATTTTGGGAAGATTTAGACGAAATAGTATAAGGGATATCTCATGGAGATAAGATTTTCATCGGCAGTGACCTTAATGGACATGTAGGCATTAGTAGGGATGGATTTGAGAGTATCCATGGGGGCTATGGTATAGGAGAAAGAAACGAAAGTGGAGAAAGGATTTTAGATTTGGGTTTGTCCTATGATATGATCTTAGCCAACACTTGGTTTAGGAAGAGGGAGTCTCACCTAGTAACATTTAAAAGTGGGGTTAATACAAGTCAGATAGATTTTTTCCTACTTAAAAAGAGAGATAGGGGTTGTTGCATTGATTGTAAGGTTATACCAAGAGAAAGTGTAGCTATACAACATAGAGTCTTAATTTTAGATCTTAGAATTAGAAAATGTCATAAAAAGGATAGACATAAGATAGATCATAAAATTAAATGGTGGGCACTGAAAGGAACTAAACAAGGAATGTTTGTAGAGCAGGTAGTTAAGGAAGTTGATTGGTGTCTCGAGGAGGATTCAGAATCAATGTGGAATAAGATAGCGGGTTGCATGAGAAAGGTGGCTAAGGAGGTATTGGGTGAGTCTAAAGGCGGTGCACTGCTAGGTAAGGATACATCATGGTGGAACGAGGATGTCAAATTAGCTATTAAGGTTAAAAGAAAGTGTTATAGAAATCTAAGTAAAAGTCATGATAATGAGAATTTGGAAAAGTATATGATAGCAAAGAAGGAAGCTAAGAAAGTAGTTCGAAACGCGAAGGATAAGGTATATAAGGAGGTTTATGACAAGTTGGATACCAAAGAGGGAGAGAAAGATATTTATAGGCTTGCAAAGATGAGAGATAGGAAATCGAGGGATCTGGGTAAGGTTAGATGCATCAAAGATGAAACTCAAAGGGTTTTAGTCAAAGATGAGGAGATTAAGGATAGATGGAAAGATTATTTTGATAAGCTTTTTAATGGAAGTCATGCTCAGGATCTTTGAGACTTCTCCATTCCTTCTCATGAGATGAATCGTGACTTCATGCGCAAGATTCAAAAGAAAGAAATTGCAGAGGCTTTGAAGAAAATGAAATCAAGAAGGGCGGTTGGCCCAGATGGTATACCTATCGAGGCTTGGAAATGTTTGGGAGAGAAAGGTTTAGAATGGTTGACAAATCTTTTTAATAAGATTTGGCGGATAAATAAGATGCCTAATGAGTGGAGGAAGAGCACTTTGGTGTCTCAATATAAGAATAAGGGTGATATACAAGATTGCACAAACTATCGTGGTATAAAACTCATGAGTCATACTATGCAACTTTGGGAGAGGGTGATTGAGTCTAGGTTGAGGAAGGTTGTCATGATATCGGAGAATCAATTTGGTTTTATGCCTGAAAGATCAACTATGGAAGCTATACATCTTCTTAGACAATTTATTGAGAGAAATAGAGAGAGGAACAAAGATTTGCATATGCTTTTGATTGATTTAGAGAAGGCATACGATAGAATACCTAGGGATGTTCTCTGGTGAACAATGATGAAGAAAGGTGTTTCTCTCAAGTACATTAGTATAATTAAAGATATGTACGAAGGAGTGGTAACCAATGTTCGTACTTGTGGAGGGGTGACAAACAATTTTCCTAATACAGTTGGGTTACATCAAGGATCTACATTAAGCCCTTTCCTATTTGCTATAGTGATGGGTGAGCTTACGAAATCAATTCAAGAAAATGTGTCGTGGTGTATGTTGTTTGCTGATGATATTGTTTTAATTGATGAGTCTAGAGCTGGGGTTAATGCTAAGTTAGAATTATGGAGACAGACATTGGAAGCAAGAGGTTTTACGTTGTGTAAGAGTAAGACAGAATATATGAAATGTCGGTTTAGTAAGCAACGCAGTAGTGATGAGTCTAGTGAAACTTGGCGAGCAAGAAATATCGGTGGATGACTGTTTCAAATATTTGGGATCTATCATTCGAAATGATGGAGAAATTGATGGAGATGTAAACCATAGGATAAAGGTTGGGTGGATGAAATGGAAAAGTGCAACTGGAGTGTTGTGCGATCGTAGAATGCCATTGCGGTTGAAGGGAAAGTTTTATAGGACGACAATTAGGCCCGCTTTATTATATGGTACGGAATGTTGGGCTGCCAAGAGACATCATATTCAAAAAATGAGTGTAGCTGAGATGCGTATGCTTCGATGGATGTGTGGAAATACAATAAAAGATAAAATTCAAAACGAGGAGATACGTAAGAAGGTAGGCATTGAATCCATTGAAAATAAGATAAGAGAAAATCGTTTACGGTGGTTTGGACATATTCGGCGAAGGCCTAATGATGCTCCAGTTAGAAGGATGGACAAATGGAAAAATATATTAGTCAAAAGAGGTCGAGGTAGGCCTAAGAAGACTTGGATGGAGATGATAGGAAAGGATATGAATGCTTTGAACCTCACCGAGGACATGGCATTGGATAGAAATGATTGGAGGAGAAGGATTCATGTGGAGGACCCAGAATGATTTTCTTTTTTGGTTCATATCGTTGACCCCAATTGTTTTGGGATGAAGGCGTAGTTGTTGTTGTTGTTGTACTATTTGTTTCGTCTTTCTGCTTTGTGTGTTCGTATTTTGCAGGAAAGCACGGAGTGAAGGCCAGCAAGCGAGATACGGAGTGGCGTGCGCCCGACACTCGACATGAAGCATGAGCACAGAAGACACCTTTTACTTTTCTTTTAGAATTTAAGAACTTAATTCTGGGTTTGTAATAAAGTCTTTTTACGCCGTCTGCGTAGGGTATTCATTCATTGTAATAGCTAAGTAGCTTAATTTTCCTCATACTTTTCATTTTAGCAATAAAAAATAGTTTAGTTGTTTGTTTGAATACGAAGTATTCCCATTCCCTGAGTTCGACCCGGTCTCTACCACTAGTGACAGGGGCGTAGCTAGGGGGGGCAGGACTGGGCTGTAGCCCAGTCCTGACTCCCGAAACAGTTAATTTTTTTTTTTTTTAAAAGCCCAGTCCTTGCCCAGCCCAGATTCCATATGAAATAGATTTTTATCCATTTTTGTAGCCCAGCCCTGACTGCAGCAAATAGTTTGATTTGTCCATATGAAATAGATTTTTATTAATAATTGTAGCCATTTTTTATTTTATCTCAAAAAAAAAATTTTCGGGGGCGCTGCCCCAGAACCCCCAACTATGGCACAAATAATTTTTTTCCCTACACCCCTGTTTGCCCCCCCCCCCCTAACATGAATCCTAGCTACACCCCTGACTAGTGAAAACCGGTTTTTATTATTTGATGTCCGGTTTTCACATGCTTTTCATTTCAAAATCTTTTCAAAACTACAATTTCTACAAAAAAAGACATCACTATTGTTACTTTAGTTCTGCCCAAGATGAAAAGACATATATAAACACAACCAATGAGAGAAGGCATAGCATGCATAGCGTGAATGCAAGATTATCATGAACGGGAAGCTTACAAGTTACTCTTGGATGGTACATCATCTAAAGAACGCTAAATCCTAAAACCCTCGAGGCTGTCTCTGAGCTTCAAATAGGATGTGGGGGAGAGAATATTCTCTAACGACCAAAAGATAATTGATGAGCCCAGAAAAGCTCACCATAACTAGCCCTACCAACCTGCCAATAAGGGGACGCACTTTAAGAAGTAAACCCCAATTGCTCGAATTTCTCATCAAACCAAAGCTCCAAAACCCTAAGCAAAAATTGCTGCAACAAAAACCATCCAGTAAGGAGCCACAAAGAGGAATAAACCCCAATGCTTCAACGCTCTGGTGATCCCCAAACCCTACGAGTAAGTCAGAACTAACAAAAAGGCCTCATTGAGGGAAGTAAATCCCTAATTCCTCAACATTTCCGCCAACCAAAACCCTATTTTTTCCCAATCTACCACGCGCATGTCTTAAGTTCTGTAACCAGAAACAACCGTGCGATCAATTGCAAAACAAGAGCCGGAGAAACCGAGATCAAATACGCATGAAACCCTAACCCATGCGAGAAATTAAACAAGAAAATCCGTGCCACGAACATCAGAAGAATCAGCAAGAAAACACCCTAAATGCAATCGAAAAAGCAAAGAGAAAAATAGTCCAACAAATGGGAGAAAATAACCGAAAATATAGGAAAAATCGAACCTTTCTCCTTCCGTCAGGAAATCAATGCTCTTTCGAATCCGATACAATGTTTTTTTCGCTCGATAATCGCAGAATCGATCAGAGAGAGAGAGAGAGAGAGAGAGGCTGCGAAGCTGGAATAAAATAACGTTGTCATTTTTAAACAAATCCTTCATTTTGGAAAATATTACACTCGTATCTTATTTCTTGTTGTCGACATTGTTGGTTTGATGAGGGCGTTTCGTGTCAATCCCTCGCTATTTCAGTAAGAAAGCGCCACGTGTTAATTGTCTTAAAGGAATATAATATTCGTTAATGGGGTTTGGTTGTGGGGTGATAATGGGTCGGGTTCTACCGGACCCGGACTTATGAAAACCGGTCCGGGCACGAGCCAATAAGCCTGAGAAGCTTCTTGGTTTGTTTGTGTCCCTATGGTCTGGTAATTTGATGGACCTGGACCAGAACGTGGTCACGTTTTGGATTTCAGATACGTGATTTGATTGGATTTGGTTCATAGCTGACTAAACCGACACTTGTACCTAGAACCACCTACGTAGACCGGAGAGGAACCCCAGCTGGACTAGGTATAGTGACTAAAGCTCAGACCCGGAACAAGGCAGACACCGGTAGGGCTGGCAAACAAGCTGAATGAGCCAAGCTTGAAGTGTTCAAGCTGAGCTCATTCTTGCAGTGAGTCAAGCCGAGTTTGAGCTCGTAACGAGCCTGAGCTGAACGAGCCAAGCTCGAATTGGTTTGATTATATTTACCAAAAAACAAAAAACAATATTGTCTCAAAGGTGGAAGTAATAAGTAAACCCACTGCTTGCAAACCAAAAATGTGACACTTATGCGAATGGAACACTGATCACCCGTCTAATAGTCAAGGCCCCCTCCACTGCACCCAACCCGATATCTGTTTCCACTTCCAAAAATGTGATTCCAGTCTACATATAGACGATGGGGATTCCATGAATCTCATGTTGCAGCTCCCAACTGCAGCTCCCCAACAGAGAGCCTAAGTGGATCCTTGACTGCATCTTATCACCCATTAAATAAATGTATTATAGAAAAAAAAATTACTTAGTACTAAAGTGTACATGATGAGCATTTTCTAGTGACATTCCGGCATTTGGATCGGGTAGAAACCATTATCACCTTGACTGTTCCGACCAAAGTAATGCCGAAATGGTGCAAGTCAATTGGATAGTTTGTTACGGGTCAAATTGGGTTTAAAACCAGTGGCGGAGCTAGACATCTAAATTAGGGTCGGCACAGATGTGTGACTGTGTGTCTGGCAATGGACCGGATGAGAGAGCCGAACTATAACCATCAACATTACGATACGAAAACAGGTTCAATCAACATTGAACCTACCGGATAACCAAACACGGGCCCAAGACATGCCAAGGAGCCCCAAAAATAAGGAAAAAAGAAAAGGAGAGATGAAAGGGGAAAAGGAAAAAAGAAACAAGAAACAAATACATATGTGTGACTGTGTGTCTGGCAATGGACCGGATGAGAGAGAGAGAGAGAGAGAAAGAAAGAAAGAGAGTTTAGAGGGGGGCACAGCATTTGGGTTAGGGTGTGCACTGCCCACCTTGATCCAAACACACTTATTGGAGATTTTCGGGTGAGCATGGGCACTTGTCCACCCTAGACCATATGTAGCTCCGCCCCTCTTTAAAACCATATAACAATTATTAAAGTGAAAGCATTCATGTAAATAAACATTTTACCGGCAATTTGGGTATGTATATCATAATGACAAATATCCGTGATATTTTGAAAATATCATGAAAAAGTGATATTCCAAGAATTGTTTTAAAGAATATATTGTGATAATATATATGCTTATATAAGGTATTTCTAAAAAACGGATCTAAATTTGATATTTTTGTTTTTATCAGCTATTTATCGTAAAAAAATGCACAGTTTTTTATATTTATATTACTATATTAAGAAATTTTTATATTTTTAATTTCTTTTTTATTGCTGAGATTTTGTAAAAAAATACGGGATTTTCAAAAAATCTTCAATTTCCCGCAAGTTTTTGGCTGCCAATATTTTGTTGTTTTAACTTTTGACACTATGCTTGCCGGTGAGCAGGGAGGCTTCATGGGTTTTACCAACTGGAGGCCAACAAATGTGCCATCAGTGATTTGGTGGAGAGGGGGTGGGTTCCCTTAGATCATCCAGAAGAATATTTTTATTTTTGTTTCTTTAATGAACTTTCTTCTTTTATTAAATTATTTTTGTTTAATAACACATGAAAAAGTGATTGATAATCTTTCAACTTTTCTTACACAGAAATTTGTCTGCCGTTATTTTTACTAATTAAACTCTGTTGCTAAGTTTTTATCCAGTTGAGTCCATACGTGAGAACACAGAAGGCACAGTCTGTGTTATGACATATGACAGTATCTTGTCATATCGTAACATGAAGATTAACATATGGCAGGATCTTATGTGACATCATGCAGACACAAGTACCAATGTCCACGAAGCATGTTATATGTTCCCCCCGGAACACGCAGGTGCGTGTTCTCAGGTCTGAATAAGCGCCACATATGTAAGCACGTAGAAATCATTTCACCGTGTGTGTCAGCATCACTTAGCATCGGAGTCTGGTGCATTTGCAAAGACTTAAGTATTCTTTCTCGCCATTAGCACCATAAAATGATGTTTCGAGTAAAAAACAAAAATGTCCTCCCGCCAGAAAGGGTTAAAATCATCATCGTTTTCGCCCTAAGGAGTAAACTCGTCTGCTTTAACAAGAGCCCCTGTCAATATGTCGCTCTAAACATTCTGGATCACCCTTTGGCAATGCACCATCTGCTGTAATAGGAGCTCCGATTGACAACACACCCTTTGTCGTCATTTGCTGCCATTGGAGCACCCTTTATTGTCGTCTGCTATCGTTGGAGTACCCTTTGTCGTCGTCTGCTGCCGTTGAAGCACCCTTTGTTGTCATCTGCTATCGTTGGAGTACCATTTGCCATCGTTTACTGCCGTCAAAGCACCTTTTGTCGTCGTTGTCATCTATTATTATCGGAGCCTCTTTTGTCGTCGTCTGTTCGTGAGAAATAGTTGAACTACCAAAAAAAATAACATTTCATCTATTGTTCATCATGATACGAGGGTACAAACATCGAACTGAGTAGATAGAGAATAGCGATTTACAACAGAGATAATGATGACAATGTCAAATTAAGTAGAGTAGTGATTTATAATAAAAAACAGATAAGATAGTAACGATTTACAATAGAAATCAAATTAGAGGGTAGCGATTTATAGTAGAAATTAGATAAGAGAGTAGCGATTTAAAGTAGAAATCAAATAAGAGAGTAGCGATTTACAATAGAAATCAGATAAGAGAATAGCGATTTACAGTATAAATAAGATAATAGAGTAGCGATTTACAATAAAAATCAGATCAAAGAGTAGCGATTTACAGTAAAAACCAAATCAAAGAGTAGCGATTTACAGTAAAAACCAAATAAGAGAGTAGCGATTTACAGTATAAATCAAATCAGAGAGTTGCGATTTATAGTAGAAATCAGATAAGAGAGTAGCGATTTACAGTAGAAATCAAATCAGAGAGTAGCGATTTACAATAAAAAACAGATAAGAGAGTAGCGATTTATAGTAGAAATCATATCAAAGAGTAGCGATTTACAGTAGAAATCAAATCAGAGAGTAGCGATTTATAGTAGAAATCAGATTTTTACTGTAAATCGCAATTCTCTAATTTGATTTCTAATACAAATCGTTACTCTCTGATCTTATTTCTACTATAAATCGTTACTCTTTGATTTGATTTCTACTGTAAATCGCTAGTCTCTTATTTGATTTCTACTGTAAATCGTTATTCTTTGATCTGGTTTTTATTGCAAATCATTACTCTTATATTTGATTTTTACTGTAAATTGTTATTCTCTGATTTGATTTTTACTGTAAATCGATACTCTTTGATTTGATTTTTACTGTAAATCATTTTTTTCAACAGAGAGAGAATAAAAAAAATCACAGCCGCTTAGAGAGAAATCTTATTGCTCTTTTCAACAATTACAAGAGAGAAAGAAAAAAAAGAATTTATACAAGGCAAGGGCGATAACCCTAAACCTAAACAAGTTGGGTCTGATCCATAAGAAATTGAGTCTCAAACATAAGCCCAAAAAAAATTTCTTTCGGGGGGCGCTGCCCCCACAACCCCCTACCAAGGGCGCCCCCCCTGACCCCTGCCTGCTGACCGCACAGCGGGACCCGCGTCGGGAGGAGCCCTCGGACCCCCTTTCTGCAAGGGCAAAAATTTTAAATCAGGCTCTACAACTCATCAGGCAGGAACGAGAAGGCGGCCATGTGTTATAACACAAGCTAAAAACAAAGGCGAAACATGCAAATCTATTTACGGGGAGCGAGAGGACATTTTCATCCAACGCATATCTATCTTATCGAAGGACATTTCCGTCAAAAGCATATCTACCTTTTTTATATGTTATTTTATTATAAAGTCATCGTGGGCAACATTGACATATGAATTATTGTGGGTCCCAAGATATTCCTCCGTACACACAGGAACACGCAATTTGTGTTTCGGGAAAAACACACACTACCCTCTCCAATGTCCAAGCCTTGGCACAAGGCACACACTCATAGCTCGTTCAGATACTGCACAACAGAAGCACAGAGAAACCAATAATCTTAGACCACAGAAAAGAATAACAAGGCACAAAGTCCTTAAGAAAACACCAGCTTCAACACTATTGCTACACTATGGTCGGATAGTCCCTTCCGATGACAGAAAATGCACTACTAGGCAGCCATTACCAGCAGTAACTTTGTCAAACAATAGTACACATCTATGAATCATTTGATGTGTTCTTGGGACCAGTAACTTTGTCAAACAATAGTACACATCTATGAATCATTTGATGTGTTCTTGGGACATAGGAAAACTATTATACAAAATATTCATCTCTCAAGTAGAAGTAAATATACGCCAATGCAACAAGTAAATACATATCATGACAATGTCCAAAGTTGGGTAACAGCACATACTAGCTCGTCTCACTGATTAGCATCATACACACAAGAAACAAAAACCAAAAACAGTACAACCAATGCCTCTGTAGAGATAAACTGCTAGACCACATCAGTTTCCGGTTGGTTCCATTCAACAAGAAAGAGCTGGTGGAAAAACTTGAAGGGAAGGCCAGCCTCAGCCTAAGCTACTGTAAATGCAGCAGAAGCCCAAATACCAGATTTTTACAAGTTCTAGAATGAAGCAAAGATGCAGCAACAAGATGCAATTTCCCCACAGGGCTTCTTAATGAAGTGATGGGAGAACTCCACACTCTGATGAAAGACGCCTTCACCAGTAGTTCCAAAACCAACAAAACGCACTGCAAGCATGGGTGCTCTACCATTCCAGGTCTCGGTGCTCTTGGTCCAACCCCATTCCCACACTATAACCGGTGGTGGTAGCTCTCTGCGTTGTGAAATCACAGGTTGCCAAGAGCTCTTCCACGCTACCAAGTGGAACGAGACTCTGCAACAAGACAATATCAACTCATAGTGAAGTAAGAAGGAAACCTTCCAACAAATAATAACAATACTACCCAACAATAATCGTTGGAAAATTATATATATTTTAACTAAATTTTTTTTTTATGATTTGGTTTGTGTTTAATTTGGCCATTATTCTAAGTAGTATAAGTTTACATCTACAAAGTAGAGACAATATTTCCATCAATCCACAAACCAAAGAAGCTCATATGTAAGACCAAACATGTGTTTAGTATGTAAATATTATATAAAAAAGAGAAATATCACATCAAAATTCACGAACAAAAAATAAAAATTAAAAGGATTATTACCTTTAAATAATTTTTTATGAAAAGCATCCCATCCTTTATGTTTTTCTTATGCGGCAGAGAAAACTTTTTCATTTATAATTTTAAAGCAACCTTTAGTATACAAATAATGAAAAAAATTCAACATGTTCATTTTTTTTAATTTACTCTCACTACAAGAAAATTGTTAATTAGCGACGGAAATTAGCGACGGATTTTTTCCGTCGCTAATTAGCGACAGATTAGCTAGAGATAGAATCTGTCGCTAATTCGCGACGGATTAGCGAAGAAACAAATTTTATCGCTAATCTGTCGCTACTTAGCGACGGATTAGCGACTAAATTTTTTGTCGCTACTTTTTATTACAAGAACACCATTTTAGCGATGGATTTAGAGAGGGAACTCTGTCGTCGCTAATCCGTCGCTAATTAGCGACGGATTAGCGACAGTATATATTTCATCGCGGTTTTTGTATTTTGATTTAGCGACGGAATGTTTCCGTCGCTAAGCCATCGCTAAATATCGCGTAAATCCCTAATCCCATCCCTCTTTCTCTTTTTCCTGTTTCGCTGTATTGCTCCCGCCCGCCGCCCTCTCCCTCCCGCCGCTCGTCGGCTCTCGCCACCGTCCGGCCGCCGCCGCCTCGCCGACGATCCTCGCTGCCGACCTCCCTGCTTGGCTAGCGGCTGCGCCAGGGACTCCGAGCACCGGCGACCCGCCGCCGACCTCTTCCTCCTCCCTGCTGTTCCTCTGTGGCTGCTGCCGGGAGGTGTTGTCTCCCCTTCGCCGGCGACTCGCAACCGGCGTCCTCAGTCGCCGACGACCGACGATCCTCCCTGCAGCCACCTCTTCGCCTCCGCTCTGAGTTCCGGCGACCCAGTGGCCCCCGAGCTTCGCTCCAGGTCTCCCCCTCTCTGCTGTCGACTGCGCCGGCCACCAGCGACCTCGCCAGCCGCCGCTCCCCGTGCTTTCCGGCAGGCGGGTCGACCCCCTGCGTTTCCGGCAGGGGGGGTCGACCCCCTGCCGGAAAGGCATGGGGGGTCGACCCCCTGCGTTTCCGGCAGGGGTGGTCGACCCCCTGCCGGAAAGGCATGGGTGGTCGACCCCCTGCCGAAAACGCAGGGGGTCGACCCCCCTGCCGTAAAGGCACGGCAGGGGGTCAACCCCCCATGCCGGAACTGCCTTTCCGGCAGGGGGTTTAACCCCCTTCCCTGCCGGAAAGGCAGGTGGTTTAACTGGCTAGGTTGAGATTTAAAATTCAAAAAAAAATTTAATTATAAAAAAAAAATTCAAATCGAAATCAACTGGCTAGGTTGAGATTTAATCAACTGTGGTTAGTTAGAGTATTTCATAAATTTTTATCAATTTGTTAGTTTGTTCTAGTTAGAGTAGTTCATAAATTTTTATCAATTTGTTAGTTTGTTAATGTCTACTGGTAGTTAGTTTTACTTCAATTTGTTTTCTTCAAATCTGGTTAGTTAGAGTATTTCAATCTATTAGTCTTTTATAATTATATTTTTCTTAGATAGATTGGTATTTAATGTTCTAACAATCAGTTAGTTAGATTAGGGCTATTTGAATTCTTTATGATAGTGGTGGTTAAACGGAGTTCACATCTTTTCTAGTAAACTAATTGATTGATTTACTATTCCTTTGCTAAGTAGTTCAGATTAGAAATTGTCTATGACTTTATGTTAGTCGACTGGTTCAACATGTTATAGCTGGTTTGTTAAATTAGCATCTTCTAGTTAGATTTGGCTTAACATATATACTATTTTTCTTTTCTCTTCTTTCAATTAGTTAGAGTTGTTTTAATTTGTTTTAATTTTTTTAGTTAGTGTTTCATCTTGTTTCATGATTAGTTAGTTTGTTACTTAATTTGTTTTGTTTTTGTGCAGATTTTTCAACGGAACCAACTCGTGCTCGGCCACCTGTGGTAAGTAAATGACAAAAACAATGCAAATCGGGTAAATACCCGTGGTGAGTAAGTGATGCAAACGTATCACATGTTATTTAATTTATTGAATGCAACACTTTATTGTTCACACACTCACTTAGTTGTTGATATCTAGGACTGCTTTGTTGGAGTTCGGAGATCATGCTGAGCATGATTTTAATGTAGAAATATGGAAGTGTTCTTATTTTTGGAGTACGGAGTCCATGCTAAGCATGGTAGTAGTTAGTGAGATATTGAAGTGTGTTTGCTGCAGGTACATGTTTGCCATTTATTTGATATGAATGATTATGATGTATTGCAATGTTTGATGTAATTGTATCCATGCTTGCATGTAGTTACTTTCAATTTGATTTTGACTTCCATGTGAAATTTTATAATAAAAGCATGCTTCAAATGATTGTATCATGTCATTAATAGTTTGCACATGAAAATATTAAGTTATTAATGCATGCATCAAAATTCTTGTTATTGTTTGACATAGTATATTGCATGATAAATTTGATATTTTCTTCATCGTCGCATTCTGATTGTTTTTTTCTTAATTCGTTAGGATACTATTTGTAACATCATACGACAGAATGACTGCAAACCGTGAATGGATGTACCGTAGGATAGTGGACAATGAGTTATCGCATGAATATATGGATGGTGTCGATAGTTTTATTGAATTTGCAACGGCGAGTGTCAGTACGGTAGATCCCACAGGTCGGATTAGGTGTCCCTGCAAGATTTGTAAGAATAATCGATTTGTAGAACCTCATGGCGTTAGACATCACCTATACAGGAAGGGTTTTGTGAGTGATTATCAGAACTGGGCGTTTCATGGAGAAGAATTTAGAAACGATTTTGATGCACGGGTGAATGTGGTGCACGATAATCCATATACGAATTTGATATTTGATGTTGCAGGAACAGAATTGGGTTCTGCTATGAGTTCTAGTGATGTAAGAACTGTCGTAGATGAAGAATCACCAAACGATGCAGCTAGTAGATTTTATGATTTACTTAAAGATGCTGATGAGCCACTTTGGAACGGTTGTGAGAGTCACACTATCTTGTCTGCAGTTCTTCAACTAATGAATTTGAAGTCCGAGTATAATTTGAGTCAATCATGTTTTGACCGTTTGTGCATGATTGTGAAGAGTATGTTGCCTAAAGATGAGAAATTGCCACAAAATTTCTATCGTGCGAAAGTTATGGTCAACGCTCTAGGTATGGGTTACAAAAAGATTGATGTTTGTCCAAATCACTGCATGTTGTATTTCAAGGAGCAGAAAAACGACATATCATGCCCGTCATGTGGGCATCCTCGGTTCAAGCCAAAGACAAAAGGCAATGGTAGCACGAGATCAAAGGAAGTTTCATACAAGTCGCTCCGCTACTTTCCTATCACTCCTAGATTGCAGCGATTGTATATGTCTTCAAAGACAGCTAAACACATGAGATGGCATGCAAATAAAGTTTGACACGATGAAAACAAGATCACGCATCCTGTTGACGCTGAAGCTTGGAAGCACTTTGATCGTACTCATCAGAACTTCGCAATGGAAGTGCGAAATGTTAGACTCGGTCTATGTACAGATGGATTTAATCCATTTGGGGGTAGATCAACTCCATACTCATGCTGGCCAGTATTTGTAACTCCATACAACCTTCCACCAAGCTTGTGTATGAAACGTCCAAATCTTTTCTTGTCTCTGTTGATCCCTGGTCCGACCTCACCTGGCCAAAATCTTGATGTATATCTAAGGCCATTGATTGATGAATTAAAAGTACTGTGGGATGACGGTGTTACCACGTATGATGCCCACAAAAAACAAAATTTCAACATGAAGGCCGCTGTTCTATGGACAATCAGTGACTTCCCTGCATATGGTATGTTATCTGGTTGGAGCACACATGGGAGGTTGGCTTGTTCGTACTGCATGGAGGATTCCAAAGCTTTTAGATTGAGGCATAGAAGGAAGCCTTGCTGGTTTGATTGCCATCGTCGATTTCTACCCAGCGATCATCCGTTCCGACGTCAAAAGAATGCATTTACAGCAGGCACAACTGAAATGGAAGGTCCATCCTCAAGATTGTCTGGCATAGAGATTTTAAGAAGATTGCGATACTTTCCAGATGTATTAACAGATGCCCGCAGTCCTACACCCTTCCGTGGATTTGGGAAGGAACACAATTGGACGAAAAATCTATTTTTTGGGAACTACCGTATTGGCCGACCCTATTGATACGACATAATTTGGATGTGATGCATGTAGAGAAAAATGTGTTTGATAATGTGTTCAATACAGTAATGAATATTAAAGGAAAAACGAAGGATAATCCGAAGGCCCGTATGGATTTAAAATTAATATGTAAAACACCAGAATTGGAACTCAAAGAGTATAATGGCAAAGTACTGAAACCAAAGGCGAAGTACGTGCTCGGACCTGATCAAATAAAACATGTATGTCAATGGTTGAGACAACTGAGATTTCCAGATGGATATGTCTCTAACATTGCTCGGGCTGTGAAGATTGACGATGGGCAGTTATATGGGTTGAAGAGCCATGATTGTCATATCTTTATGCAACGATTGATACCCCTAGCATTCCATGATATGTTAGACAAACCTATATGGGGGGTATTGTCTGAGTTGAGCGGATTTTTCAGAACATTGTGCGCATCGGAGGTCATTGTATCAGATGTAAAGAATCTCGAGGACTCTGTCATCACCACTGTTTGTCTGTTAAAAAAGATATTTACGCCAGCATTTTTCGATGTTATGGAACATTTGATCATACATTTGCCATATGAACTAAGGGTTGGTGGCCCTGTGCAATATCGATGGATGTACCCATTTGAAAGGTATATGTTTTTTTATATTTGTCTCTTTAATGACAGATATTTAAAATTTAAAATGTATATTCTTGTCAGATGCATGTTCGACCTAAAAAAAAAGGTTCGTAATAAAGCAAGAGTAGAAGGCTCTATTTGTGAGGCGTACACTTTAGAAGAGATTTCAAATTTCTCATCTATGTACTTCGAACCTCATATTTCAACACGTTACACATGCCTGCCCCGTAACGATGATGGAGAACAAGTAATTGTAGCTGACAAGCTGTCGATATTTCAACGACTTGGGCATGCATTTGGTAGTTGCCGATCAAGGCTATTGACAGATCGAGAGCAAGATGCAGCACACATCTATATTCTTTTTAATTGTTCAGCGATCGACCCATACATCGAGTAAATATATGTATATGCAACTCAATTATAAATCCTTTTATGTTCTATATGTGGATACATGGCTCGGTAATATAAGTATTTGTGGTTTGCAAACGATTTGATCTGGAGTTGCAAAGCAAAGTTTCACATCTCACTAATGCAGAAGTACAAAAAGAACGTGAAACTAAGTTTGTGGAGTGGTTGAAACAGTTGGTAAAGAAGCTAACATAAATTTTGTACTTATAAACAACACTAAGTTACTTAATTGATCGTGATCACAATAATTGTTTATGTCTGTGCGTAGGTTCGCCATGGTGATGTTAAAGATCAAGGAATATGTGATTTAGAAAATGGTCCGACCAAAGTTGTGCAATGCTACAACGGGTATATCGTAAATGGTTATCGATTCCATACAAAAGACTACGGTATAAACAAATCAACGATAAATAGTGGCGTGTGTGTCAAGGGTAGCAGCTACGGTGAAAATGAACATGATTACTACGGTGTTATAGAGGAAATAATGGAGTTGACTTACTTAGGCATGAATAACAGGGTTACGGTATTCAAGTGTCATTGGTTTGATCCAACTGCAACAAGACTCGACAAAGCTTCAGGCATTGTGGAGGTGAATCATAAATCCAGGTTTGGAACATATGAACCATTCATATTAGCCTCGCAAGCTCAACAAGTTTATTATACTTCATATCCGAGTATAAAAAAGTCAGATAGAAATGAATGGTGGGCAGTTTGCAAGGTGAAATCCAAACTATACCCCGAGTATGATCAGTTACAAGAAGATGAGTTAGCTGAAGACAGTGATTACTATCAATCAGATGATGTCTGTGACTTCGCTTATGGTCACGATGTTGCGCATGATATGCATGTCATATCTCCATTGGCTGATGAAACATTCATAGAGGAATGTGATCCAAATGATGTACCAAGTGGATGGGCAAACAATGAAGAAGAAGAAGAAGAAGAAGAAGAAGAAGAAAGTCAAACTAGTGACAAGGAAGAATTCTCAAGCTAGTGAGCAAAATCTTATACTACAAACCTCTATTTAAATGCATTGTAATACTTGATGTGAGTTGTATTGCAATACTTGGTGTGAATGATTAAAAATTTTATTTCAATGTATTGTAATACTTGATACGAATGAATCGAATGCATTGTAATACTTGATGTGAATGATTTCAATTATCTGAATGTATTATAATTTATGCAATTAACGAATGATTTGAATTAGTGCAATACTTGATGTCAATGATTTGAATTATTTGAATGCATTGCAATGCTTGATGTGAATGACTTGAATGCATTGTAATACTTGATGTTGAATGTATTGTATGACATATGTTATTTGTTAGAATATGGTTCGTGGAGGTTATAGTGGTCGCTCATCCAGTAGTAGCCAGGCTCAACCTTCATCTTCACGGGCTCCTGTGATAGGTATATCATATAACTAATTAGATGCTTGATTAGTTCAAATGCACATTCTGAGAACTTGGTGTGTATTTTTTTACAGATGATGTTGCGCCTGTACACGACCCACCTACACCAGTTGATCGCACAAGTCAACAGCCAACACAGGAAACAGGGTCTTCTCAGGCTGGCACAAGAAGACTCATTCGAATAGTGTATATCGATAATCGACCGTAAGTATTTTGTTTTCAATTATTGCATATCTTTTAAATATTTTATATTGATATTTACTGTGTAACAATTCATGTGCAGCACGAGGTTTGAGCCACAAGAAGTAGTACGGGAGATTAGGAATTCACTTCTTCAACATCTACCAGGACCAGTTGCTCAATGGAAAGAGTACCCAAAGGAGGTGTTAGACAGATTGTGGTCCTCATTCATGGTATACAGTTGTTCCTCATAGTTAATGTGTTTCATATTTAATTTATTTAAGCAATGTCTACTAACTTTCTGAAAATATTTGTAGGCTTCGAATCGCTTTGCAACTACGGTGGAAGAAAATGATGCAAGGAAGGTGTGGCAGAAGGTGGCTGCCAATCGATTTGCAGACATGCTGCACACTATGAAGACTGCAGCAAAAAAAGCATCTGGCGTAGTAGATGATCCATTACTGTGGAAGGGCCATGGTCCTATTACTATCAGGAGAGATTACTGGGATGAAATGTGTGATATGTGGGCGGGAGATGCATTTAAAAATCGCTCTACGAAGGCTTCACAAAATCGATCGAAGATGCCCGAAGCCCATCTACACACAGGTGGATCTAAGACATTTGGGAGCCACCTAAAGAAAATGGTAACTCATCAATATATAATATTAATTTTATAAGTATTGTTGCAAATTTGTGTACTAAATCTTTTGTCATTTAACTTCGCAGGAAGCAGAAAAAGGAGGCAGTGTACCATATAAGGATGTGTTTGTAGAAACACATAAACGGAAGACCACGGAAGTCTTCGTATCAGAGAAGGCGAGAACGACAACGGTATGTATTAATTCTATTAATAATCATTGCAATATATATGCAAGTCATCATAATGTTATCATTAATTATTAATGAATACTTTAAACATTATTTTGTAGGAGGCATATGAGCAACAAATGGTAGAGCGATATGGCGAAGATGCTACTCAGCATCCATCATTTGATCCTACAGCATGGGTGACTGCAGCAGGTGAACCCAAAAAAGGTCGCGTGTTCGGGTTTGGGAGTAATATGAACACTTCACCAGTTATTGGTTCTTCCAGTTACGGCTCACCAACTTCTTGCGCCGACATAAGCTCCAAGCAGCCGACTATTCTTTCCGGTGATGATGTATGCGAGATCATTAATGAATCACTGAATAACTACTTCCAATACACCGTCGCCCCCTTTCTCCGAAATGAGATCAAGGCCGTTGTTCAGGATAGGGGATCTTCGATTCCAGGTCCCTCTCAGGTATAATCACATATATAGTTTTTTTGACTGTCTTAAAGCACATCTGAGCATGGTAGAATCACATATAGAGTTTTCTAGATGCCTTAGAACACATATGAACATGCTATAATCACATATTCAATTTTTTTACTGCCTTAGCACACATATGAGCATGATAGAATCACATATATATATATATATATATATATTTAACTTTTTGTCTGTCTTAGAGCACATATGAGCATGATAGAATCACATATAAAGTTTTTTTGATTGCATTAGAACACATAAGCATGCTATAATCACATATTCAGTTTTTTTACTGCCTAAGAACACATATGAGCATATTATAATCACATATTCTGTTTTTTGACTGCCTTAGCACACATATGAACATGCTATAATAACATATAGAGTTTTTTAACTGCCTTAGAACACATATGAACATGTTATATATCATTTATGATAGAATCACATATAAAATTTTTGGCTTTGCCTGCCTTAGAGCACATATGAGCATGCTATATTCACATATTCAATTTTTTTACTGCCTTAGCACACATACGGGCATGATCGAATCACATATATAGTTTTTTGCCTGCCTTAAAGCACATCTGAGCATGGTAGAATCACATATAGAGTTTTTTTATATGCCTTAGAATACATATAAACATGCTATAATCACATATTCAATTTTTTGACTGCCTTAGCACACATATGAGCATGATAGAATCACATATAGAGTTTTTTTATTGCCTTAGATCACACATGAGCACATGATAGAATCACATATAGTGTGTAATTTATTTCATTATATTTTGTTTATCAATACTGACTGTTCTTTTCTTGTGTAGGCTGCTAGCGATAATCAGGGTAGTGGAGCTGAAGGGACAGATAAAGACAATGAACAAGAAGACGCACAAAATCTTGGCGATGATTAGAGGACTGTGTTGAAGAAGTTCTATTTTTTTTATTTTTCCTAATTGTAATTGTTGAATTGTAAATAATTAAACTTCTTAGTTTTAAGGTGGAACGATTAATTATTATAGATACTTGTTATATGATTTTTTTTGTGTGGTTTGTTTTTTATTTACAGGAAATATAAATTGTACAGGAAATATAAATTGTACAGTTCTCGGTAATTAATTTTTAAATAAATTTTTTTTGATTTTTTTCGTTTTTGCGACGGATTAGCGACGGATGATTCCGTCGCTATTCATATTAATCTAGCGACGGCTTAGCGACGGAATTAAATCCGTCGCCACGCCGTGGTCACCGTTTAGTACCGGCGGATTGGCGACGGAATATAGCGCTCGTTATTCCGTCGCAATTAGCGACGGACTTGGCGACGGAATTATTCCGTCGCCAGTTAGCGTCGAAATATTCGCGACGTAAGCATACTGTCGCCGCGTTGTCGCTAATCCGTCGCTAACATGGTTAGCGACGGATTAGCGACGGAATGTGGTCGTCGCTAATCTACTGCTTTGTTGTAGTGTCTTTTCAGAACTATAAATGAGTGAAACAATATTTTCTCTTTTGTGACCGTCTAGTTAGTTAATTTTCAATTGATTGCAAACCAAGGTTTTAAAACTCGCTGAGTCAACTCAGTGACTCGGCTCGGCCCTCCAGCAAGTCAACACGGCAAGGCAAACTCGGTTTGCAAAGACTCGGTTGCTGACTCGGGCGAGTTCTGGGCACTTTGGTCTTTAAGAACATTTGAAAGACTTGTTCCTGCTTGTGTAGTTTCTTTAATAAATGTTAGCCACCTTACTGTACATTGATAACATTTAACAACCCGTAAGTGTTCATTTTTCAAAGAACAAATAGCATAATATCAATAGGCTTACCAACTTAATATAAAATCACAAAATTAGTAACAGTCTATGGGCAATTTTTTCCAACTGCCATGCTGCTACACAATGATTAGAGTGCAATACCTTTGTTCTAATAAAGCATGTAAAAAAAAAGATCATGTTCGGTTACATTCACCATAAAAGATGGAGCACCTGATTGCATTGAAAATGTGTTTTATATGTGATTCCACACCAAAAAATGATTTCTCAAAAATGAGGTAGTCCTCAACAAATTGGCTTCTGATTGATCTTTAACAGTAAGTTGCTGACAAATTCAGTCACAATGCAAGTGACGTTTTGGAAGCATTCATCTTTTGTTACTATCTCTGATTTTCAAATCATCTGTAACAAATGCCAAAACTATCTAAGTTCCCTCACTCTATGTTTTCTGTCATAGTTTTCTTCTCTAAGTCGTCGATCTCACGATGGTACCACTTATAATACAAACAATCCACTTTGCAGATTTTATTGATAAGTTTTTTGCTAAGTAATGTGATTATGATTCTTAATTGTCATAAATAAATATTCATTTTGGCTTTTCATTTATCTGGGAATAAGTCTTCAATTTGCAGATATTGCCACCAACGGCTAAAAATTATTTGTAAGAAAATTTCAAAGACTTGTTCCTGCTTGTGTAAATGTGAGATTTGAATTAAGAGCAGTTTTACTTGATGTTAGTTTACTTATTAATCAATTAAACTAGTAATTAAGTCATTCTACAAACTTTTATATGTTTAAATGACAATTTATATATTGTCTTTCTTTTAAAATCAAAAGTTAACAAAACCCGGTCCTAGTCACCGAGTTGACCCGCCGAGTCATAAGTCCATAAAGAACGAGTTGAGTCCCGAGTCACTGGGTTTTAAAACCTTGTTGCAAACTGACCTCTCATTGTGCAGCTGAGTTTTCCTGTGGTATCTAATGTGAACCAAAATCCATAACAGAGACAGACTTATTATTCCTCTGACTATATCATCATGAACCAATAATTAATAAATCACAGAACATCTTGAATGGATTAAGCCATCTCGTGAAAGAGCAGCTATGTTTGTCAACGAACAAACTGAAGAAGTGTAAGCAACGACTGTTGTATGAAAGAACAAACTAGGCAAATTGCCTCATACCGTTTCTACACCCAGCAGAAGATGTCGCAGATACGAGGAAGCCTAATGTGAACTGCCCCAATAAGTTAAACGTAATATCAGTAACAATTGCTCACAATATCTTCAGATTCTGGGAAGCTTAAAAGCAAGCATAAAAAAAAAGAAAATGACAGTACAAAGGAAAACTGATGATATGCTATAATCTTACATAGGCTGCTTACGGCTGTAGCTAAGGCTTCTCAATCACTGTTGCAATGTGCATGCATGTCCACCTGATGCATTTTACATATAAGAAAATCAATGCAACTGGATACTAGGATGAAGTGCTTGAGTGCCTGTATGAGTGCAATTCCTATGGCAAATTTTAAAAAAGCATGGCACGTTCAAATGTTATATGATGATATGCACTTATGGATCCATACTAAACTGTGATCCAGATTAAACAGCTCGGATCGATCCCTGGACAACTCGGGTTCCAGATCTATGGTTGTGAGCCATATTAGCATCATATCCAATTGGTAAAGGGCATTAGTTGTCCTTTTCTTGACCTTTGTTAAGACTTTCCTTCTATTCAACCCTTACTCCTTGTAATTGATGTATAAAGTCCCAAAAGAATGAATGAGAAAGTGTGATCTTCTTTGTGCCCTAATACTCTCTTTGTGTCCTTCGGCTCTTCCTCTTCTTCTCTCCTCTATCTTTCTATTCTTATTTTTCTTTTGTTTTTACCTCAACGACACATCAAGGTGGATCAAAGAGGACCAGAATGGTGACGTGAAGTGTACCATCAGATTCTAAGAGGAATTAATAGTGACCAGTCTTGTGTGGAATGCATGGTTTGAAAACCAAGTGACTCAAGCTCGTCCATTAGTGACTTGTGACTTGGGCGGGTCAACTGGTGACTTGCCCGGGTTTTATTAACATTTGATTTTGTATAAAAATAATGTATTATTAGTCAACTAAATATAAAAAAAGCTACAAAATGACATTATTTCTTCTAAAATACTAAATAAATCATTAGTGGGGTAAGTTTGCAATCACATGCGCACAGCAAGATCATGTAAATCCCTTTGACGATAAGATAGAAGCGTAAACCCTAAATCTTCATGAGAGGCCACAAAAGATATAAAAGCATGCATTATAATTCTCAAATTTCATAAAAGAGATGTTTATATATATATATATGTGTGTGTGTGTGTGTGTGTGTGTTCAATATACCCGATAGGGGTATTTTTATACTTTTACATAGTTGTTTTTAGAAACAACTATTTCTTTCTTTTTCTATTTTTCCTTTTTTTTATTTCTTTTTTTTCCTTTTTATTTTTTATAGCTTGCATTGGGAGTCTCAACATAGAGTAGTTGGGGGCCCCAATGGTCATATTTGGGGGCTCCCAATAACTCTACATGGGAGCCCTCCAATGCTCTCTCATTCTCTCCTTTTGTCTATAAATAGGGACTCCACCCCTTTTAATTCTCAAGCATTCTATGCTCTCTCTCTCTAATAAATATTTTATTATTTCTTATGTTCTTGTAGGCTTTTGTATTGTCCCTTGTGGACTTTTTGTTTGTGTGTCGTAGTGCTTGTCCATTATTGAACTTTGTGAATGCTTGTATATTCTTGGGTTACATTTTTCGCATACTTTATAAAATGGTATCAGAGTAAGGTTGTGCTCTTGATTCTTGTTAAAACTATTTTTAGTTTGTATTTCGTGATTCTCTTTCGCTCTTTTTACTTATCCCCTCTAAGTCAATATGGAGACTGAGCACAAGATCGATCTCTTCTTCAAGCTAAACAACATCAACTACATGATATGGGCATCTGTCATGGAGAATAACCTTAAGGGCAAAAAACTTTGGGGATATGTGATGGGCACCATTCCCTCAACTTACTAAAATGCAAGAAGGACAAGAAAAAGCATTGGAGGGAAATGGGCGCATTAAAGCCATTGAAGATCACCAATACAAAATTGAGGATTGAGAAAGTAAACATGCAAAAATTCTTGCATGGTTCACGAATAACGTGGAGCTAAAGATTTACACCAACATTGCCAAATTCTGCAAAGCAAACAAAGCATAGTTCTTCATAAAAGGTATGTATACTAAAAAAGACCTCGCAAGGCAATTTTTTCTTCAAGAAAAAATTCACACCATTAAACAAGGGATCATGGGTGTCCGTGACTATTTTAGAACTTTTAGTCCCTTATGGGATGAGATATCTCTTTTAGAACCCAAGTGGGTAGCTAGTGAAGATGTTGAACTTAGAATAGAACAAATAGAAAAAAAAATTATTTTTTTTTATTTTTACATGGGTTTAGGCCCGAATATGAACAAGTTTGATCTTCTCTCCTCCATAAATCTAAGCCTCTTCCCCTAGAGGATGTCGTTGCTGAAATATGCCAATAGAAACTCGTATTGACATGATTAAAGGCGGAGATGAAATCTTAGTTGTGTCCAAACCCGACAATTATGTTAAAACTTACAAGCCTCCACACTTTAAGAGACAAAAATGGCTATAATGGAAACTATAGGAAAGCCATTTGTCATCATTGCAAAAAACCGAGACATATAAGACCAAATTGTCCCAAGTTAAATGAAGCTCTTAAAAACATGGTTGTTTTCGTCAAATAAACTACACCAAGGAAAAAAGAACCAATCAAAAGAAATGATTCATTTTCTCTTGCTCAACTATCAGAGACACTACAAATCCTACTCAAATCTTCATCTATATCGGGTGTCATCATTGCTTCTTCCTCTCCTCCAGATATGTCTTCTTAGATCCTTGATTCGGAAGCCTCTTTTCATGACACCTCTTGAGAATTATGCTCTAATTCAAAGACCTCTTATGTTTCAATTGCCGATGAAACATCTTTACAAATTAAAAGTGTTGAAACCTTAAACACTTCTAAAACTTTTTTTGTACCAAATGTTAGAGTCGTTCTACAACTAAATCTAAATCTTTTTTTGTTTCTCAAATATTTGATCATAGATGTGAAATCTCCTTCTCATCTAAGGATTGCTTCATGCAGGATCTTTGCTCTAGGAAGCTGATTTAGCAAGGCCATAGAAGGGTGCATCTCTACTACATGAACTATTTTAACCTTCCTACCAACTCTTTTTGTAATTATGTCCAAGATAAAAATATTAAAACTTGGCATAAAAGACTTGAACATCCAAGATTCTCTAAGATGTATCATTTTCTCTTTGAAAAAAAAAATTATAATGAAAAAAAAATCTTATAGGAATTGTATTTTTGAAAAAATGAAATCCACTCATTTTCCAAATAGAACCTTCATTTCTAAGAGGCATTTTGAATTAGTTCACTCGAATGTTTGGGGACCTTCCCCCATCACATCAAAAAGGAAGATACTCATATTATGTGACATTTATTGATGATTTTACTATATATGTATAGATATACTTTCTTAATTTGAAATCTGATGTCTTCTCATTCTTTAAAAAAATTTATATGATTGTTAAAAATCAATTTTTAAGCAACATCTCTATCCTTAGATCCGATTTGGGTGGTGAGTATTTATCAAATGAGTTTCAAAATTATTTAGAAATAAATGGAATTTGTCATCAAAGATCATATCCTAAAACTCCTCAACAAAATGGATTGGCTAAAAAGAAACATAAACACATCTTGGAAACTACTAAGACACTACTTATCTTTAAAAAAAATTCAAAAAGCTTTTAGGTTGAAGTTGCTCTAACATCAACCTATTTGATAAATAGAATTACCTCATCATCTTTGCAAATATATCTTCTTATGAAAAATTATTTAAAAAAATACCTGACTTCAATAGATTAAGAATTTTTTGTTGTAAGTATTTTTCATAAAAGCAATAAATTGTCTCTCAAAGCTATTGAGTGCGTATTCTTAGGTTGTGGAGAAAATCAAAAGGGATATAGATGTTTTAATTAAAAAAATAACAAACTATATGTTTCTAAAGATGTGGCCTTTTTAGAAAATGAAAGTGGTTTTGAGAAGACCAAAAACAACAATGAAGTTGAATATACCTTTTTATTTGATCTCTTATCGCAAGAAGAGTTAATCTCTAATGATAATTCTTTGAATGATGAAGGGGATATTCTCTTAAATAATAATAAAAATAATAATAAAAATATTAAGGAAAGGATACATATAAGTGACGAAATTGTTGATAGACCTATACAAACTTATACCAGGCGTAATCAAAGAAATCCTATAATGCTTTGGAAAAATATTCCCAAGGTTCAAATCTTGAGGAAACTTTTCTTAAGAGATCTAGTCGTATCTCCAATCCCTCAAATAGGTTTGTATCCTACGACACTTTAACACCAAATATAGGTCATGCCTAATAGCATTACATTCATTTCATGAACCATCTCATTATAACAAAGCAAAAAATCTTTCCCAATGGGTTGATGCTATGAATTTAGCACTTAGAGCTCTTGAAAAAGCTAAAACTTAGGAGATAACTTTGTTACCCATAGGTAAGAAATCTATAGGATGTAGATGGGTTTTCAAAGTTAAGACTAAGAGTGATAGGTCTTTAGAATGTTACAAAGCAAGATTAGTGGCTAAGAGATATTCTCAAGAATATGGTATTGACTACGAAAAAATATTTGCCCCCGTTGCCAGAATGATTAGTGTTAGGACCCTCATAATTGTAGCATCTATCAAACAATGGCCTATTTACCAACTAGATGTAAAAAATATTTTTTGAATAGTGGATTAAGTGAAAAAGTTTACATGGATCCTGTGCCGGTGATTCGCATTGAGAATAGAAAAAATCTTAAACTTAAAAAAGCCTTATATGGTCTAAAATAAGCCCCAAAAGTGTGGCATGATAAATTTAGTAATGTGATGACTCATATGGGTTTTCATTCATGCTATATTGACACTATTCTTTTTGTAAAAAGTACAGGTTCAATGACAGTTATTCTTCTACTGTATATAGATGATATGATTATCACTAGAAGTGATAAGTAAGAAATCAATGACATTAAGAGAATCTTAAAAGAAAATTTTGATATGTCTGATGTAGGATTCTTAAGATACTTCTTAGGTATAAAAGTTGCGTACTCTCTAAGAGGGTATATTCTTTCTTAAATGAAACTTGCAGCCAACATTTGTACTAAGTCTAGCATTTCAGATGATAAGAAGATAGAGACCTCTAAAGTCATTAATGCCAAATTGAGGCTAAAAAATGAAACTCTACTCGAAGATCCTACTCCTTACTGTCAACTTGTTGGATCTCTTACAAACTTGTTCATCACTCAGCCAGACATAGCTCATGCAGTTAATTCAGTTTCAACATGCTCCTACCACTGTGCACATGAGTGCAATCTTAAAAATGATCAGATATATTAAGAACATCATAACCAAGAGAGTTTTTCTTTTATCATCCTCTTCACTTGATTTTTTTGCTTATACTGATGCCAATTAAGGAGAAAAACACAATGATAGAGTCTCAACTACAGGTTTTTATGTGTTTTTAGGTGACTTGATGATCTCATAGAGATGCAAAAAGCAGCACAAAGTATCACTATCCTTAACTACAGCCGAATATCGAGCAACGACCACTACGACAATGGAGCTCGTATGGCTTCGAAGTCTTCTCAGTGATATGGCCATAGTCATCTCCACACCTTCGAAGATATGCTGTGATAACAAAAGTGCAATTTACATTGCAAGCAACCACACCTTTCATGAGCTTACTAGCATATTGAGATGGACTATCACTATGTATGTGATGAATATCTAAGAGAAACTATTATGTTGTCATATGTCACATCAGAGTACCAGTTGGCTAATTTCTTCATTAAAGCTCTTCCTGCTCATTTTATTTTTCTTTTAAACAAATTTTCAGTTATCTCTCCATAAAGTTTGAGGGAGGGTGTTAAAATATATATATATATATATATATATATGTTCAATATACCTTATAGGGGTATTTTTATACTTTTATATAGTTGTTTCTAGAAACAACTATTCCTTTCTTTTTCTTTTTTTTTCTTTTTTTTGAAACTTGCATTGAAGGTCGCAACATAGAATCGTTGGGGGCTTCCAGCGACTCCATGTGGGAGCCCCCAATGCTCTCTCATTCTCACCTTTTGTGTATAAATAGGGGACTCCACTCCTTGTAATTTTCAAGCATTCTATGCCCTCTCTCTAATAAATATTTTATTATTTCTTATGTTCTTGTAGCCTTTTTAGGCTTTTGTATTGTCCCTTGTGGACTTCTTGTTTGTGTGCCGTAGAGATTGTTCATTATTGGACTTTGTGAATGTTTGTTCATTCTTGGGTTACATTTCTGTATACTTTATTACACGAGAAACCTCGTAAATGCTTATGACACCAACAAAACTCATTAAAGCAAATATTAATATGCATGCAGAATGCACAAACAAAAACACTCATTAACATGCATGTGATACACATACAAAACAATCAGAAGGAAACACAAGAGTTCACATGTCATCAAATCAAGTTGATAAGACCCACACACCAAAAATAATGATGTGCATATATTCAAATTCATGAAGTGACATACAATCCTGGACACAAGAAAAAAATAATAATTTCACTAAAACAAATGATATCCAAAAGCATCACCACATGTTTGGCTATAACAAACAATACATAGCTAATTAAGAACAAGAACAACCAATACAAAAAACAAATATTTGATTGATAAAAAGTATTTGTATTATTTACAAGAAATCCTCACTACAAACACTCATGCATACACACCAACCAATCACTTATGCATTTTATTAGACACATGACATGCATGAGCTCTCACATAAGTATCCAAATAACAACTTTCCAACTTCTAATGTCTGTGTCCATGCCCATTGTGCTTAGCATCACCAACCACCTTCTGTCCTTCGCATCAAAGAGTGGCTCCTAGGTAAATTCTAACCTACCTTGTGTGGTTTCTCCATTCTTCTAGGCTAAGAATTCATTTTTCTAGACAGAAGAATACCTTCTTACATGGGGGAGCCACTTTCCATGTAGGAAAATCCAGTCAAAGTAATGGATACATTGCCGAATGCATCACAACTACGTAATCAGAGTAGGGAGACTGCCAAAATTCTTAGTGGGGCAAGGGCTTCACAAAGCCCGGGTAAGTATCTCAGTCTCTCTCTTTACTATTATTTAGTTAAAATTTTCATTAATTACATTTATTAATTTAAAGTTCCTCTTTCTTGTTTGTCTTCAAACCTTTGTAGGTCTTACCACCAAAGTTGTATCTCCCTCTTTCACAAGTGTTATGGAAACTTACAAAGAAAAGCCAAGAAAAGTGATTCTTAAGGAATTCAATCTTGGCGAAGTTACATTGCTATTTGGTGGGAATGACTTTGTCTTGTACCAATGGGGTTCCCATGGGGGAGTTTAGTAAAGAATTTCTTTTTGTAAAATTCTTTTAAATAAATAAAAAACTTTTGTTTGAGGATTATTGACATCTACAATTTTTTTGCGACCGTCATGGGACAAAACAAGGTTATTCCAATTTTTATCATGATTAAAATGAATGCATATTTTCAAGGAACAAAAGAAATCCAATTTCGATATTCAAAATGACAACAGGAGTCTCTTTTGACAGTGCAAGTGTAAATTTCTTTGGTTCTTGAATTACGGTTACACAGGGCACAACACTGACCAAAAACGGAACATAATAATGCATTAGACATGTAAATGGTGTCCATTTGGTTTTGGTTTTGGTTTTGGGCTATTATTCCCATGACTTAATTATGCTTGGCTTCAGGACGTAATTGTATTTGGTTTCTGAGTTGATCTCAGATATGGGAAGGTCAAGCGTGGCGATTTATTCTAGACTAACTTTAAGCCAATTTTGATCTTATCCTATAGAGCTGGTAGGATTGATGTTGATGGTGAAGCCTTGATCTGATTGCAATTTGGTTTTGAGATATGGGAAGGTCTCGATCCGATTGAAATGTGAAAATCTTATACATTTGTATTTGGAAGGGTTGATGTTGAAGTGCTGCCAAAACATTGACATTGGCGTGTCAAAGATTTCCTTTTCTTTCTAATGGTAGAATTCTAACGCTTGATGAAAGATGAATTCAGTTCGGTCTGTGCTGTCGAGTGCAGCTGTCTTGGACCATTTTCTGCCTGGCAGACAGTACAGCCAATGGCCAGACTAGAGAAAGGTGTGGTGAGGGGATGGGAATAGCTCACCCCAATAAACCTGGTTGAGATACGAGGGGTGGATTGTTTTCAAAATCAGGTTTGAGGAGCTGTACTCCTCTCCCTCAGTCTCCTCTTCACATCACAAGGAAAAGAACAAGAGTCAACCGCAACTCCATGGCTTGAACAATTCCACACTCTACATGAACTTCATCGTCCCCATCCAAGTGTCTGACCTCTGGTATGACTGACTAAACGACAGCAATCTCATCAAATCAGAGTCACCTTGAATGTGGTTCATCTTAAACAGGAACACCACCCATCAAAACAATGAACATGCTCATTGTGAGCTGTTCATCTTAAACCATTCTGATGCTGTCCATCACATATCCAAGTGATGGTCATCCCATTCGTACAGGTTTTGGATGTCGTTCATCTTGAGATCAACCACATCTAGAGGTGACAGAATAACGTGAGGGTACACTCTGACCTGATCCCATCTCCTTGGAAGGGTCCTCTATGATGTTGAGTGGACCAATGGTACCCTCCTTTTACTACAGATTGGATGCCAACAAAGAGTATGCCAAACCTTTCACATTGGGATCGGGATCCTCAGACCCAACTGGCTCAAGGGTGCAAACTATTTGGGACAAGAGTATGTAGATAGGTTTTTGTGCAATGTGTGGAAAAAGGTTGATTTCTTTTGGTATTATGAAGATGTCACAAAGAGGCCTGTTCATTGGGTTTCCTGCACAGGTGATGACCATCTTCTTTGCCTTTGTTTTTCTGTTCTTTTAAGGGGCATTTGGTTTGGCGGGACATGGTTTTCATGGGATATCTTCACCCCCACACAAACATGGCACGCACGGATGGTTAGGACACTGCATCCCACGTGTCCCAAAGAGATCTTTTACTTTCCCATGCTATTCCACCCTCCCCCCAGGAACATGGAGGACAGGACAGTGTGAACACCTTTAGGGAAAAAATGTGTGTGCCGTCTGTGCATCTTGTGTTGTCCATGGACAGGACAAGGTGTCCTTGCTCTCCCCTATCCGCGAATCAAATGCCCCTTTGTTGATGATATTGTCTTTGTCTGTGTAATGGTGGTGGTGATGGTGTGATCTTGTGAGGAAGGGCTGGTCATGTGATGACATTCCAAGTAGGGCCGGTGCTGGAAGATGCAAAGTGGCAAGCGCCTGTTTACTGTTTTGACGAGGAGAAAATGGAGTAGTTGATTATGTTTTTATGAAGAAATTTGCCACAGAAGTGTGGTTTCAAGGGCCTGTTTAGTTCCTCTGTTTTGTAAATGTGAGGTCGTTTGAAATTTTCTAATAAAAGGTCATTGTCGCGCCAATTTTCTCCACTTATCCAGATGAAATCCAACACAAAACTTTCACCTTTTCCCCCTTTTTAGGCATCATGGCCGTTTGTGTTTGCTATCAGAACAAGCCTTTTTCTTAAACCTTAGGACACACCACATAAGTTCTACCCTCAGGGGGGCGTTTGACTGCTTGTCCAAGCTTGAACAGAATACACTGTCCAGCGCAGACAAGACATGTTCTTTACCGTTTTATTTATTTATTTATTTTTTAATACCATTTCCCCATCCCCTTCCACATCGTTCCAGGGAGTCGGTATGAAAAAATCTGTCCGCCGGGATGTACGGAACAGTGCGTCCGTGCATCCACTGTTTGACGGGGACAGAGTCCATCAGAACGCTCATTCAAACTAATCCTTAGGCTACACCAATGAGTTTGTTAAGCCTAAATTTTTCGTTCTTATTGATAGAGAGAAGCCTGCATCAGGATTTATTATATACGAGGGTTCCAGCCGTAAATCTTTTTTTCTATATTCATTGATATTGAATCAATCCAAAGAATTTATAGCATTGGTTTAACTCAATGTTGCTAAAATCGTTTTCTAAAGAAACTAAGAATCAAATCGAACTATTTGCGAGTCGACAACTTTTTACTATCAGATGACACGTGTCATTAAACAATAAAAAATATTTAAAAATTAAACAATTTTTTAACCCCCCTCCCCCGCCTTAAAAAGTAATAAAAAATTAATAAAATCGGTTGTGAACCTGTCCCTTTTGAATCATTACTGGACCAATTCGCTCCGAATCAACCTTTGGAAGGCCATGAGTTCTATTTAAATTTCGTTTGAAAGAAAAAAAAAGGGCGTTATTAGATGCAAGATACAATCCGTATAGGCAAAACTGGAATTGATTGGCGAGTAGTTGATGCCATCAACACCAATTACTGAACTTCACAAGATATTCACGAGAGAGAGAGAGAGCCGAAAGTAATTCAACATTACCACTCATGAAGATCAACAAAATGTTGAACCCATTGAACTGAACAAGAACAAAAGCCAAAACAAATAAAGAAAGCATAAGAGAAAAGAACATCAGACAGATAAAATGGGCTCACGCCGGAGCCGCTTGCCCAGATTGCGACAAAAGATAGGTAGCATCAGCAAGAGGGAGTGGAAGATCACTAAGATGCATACGCAAAATCGCATAAACATCTACCAAGATTTTATGCACCAGGTTTTGAATGTTAACTGGAATATGACGAAAATGAGCATCATTTCGCGCCATCCAAACAAACTTCAGGACCTTGCCTAGAGAGAGAGAGAGCAGCTATGAATTTTGTCAATGACTCCTGTTAAATGGCCACAACTTAGAAGGGCTTCACTCGTCCCGCAGAGGCAACTTTGTAAATGTTACCAAGCTGAAGCAACGACATGAGTTCAAAACCCACTGGCACAGGTGAGGCCAAAGTTGGGCATACTTCATAATAGGCAAGGAGGAACCTGAAGTTTTTACACTAATGAGCCACGAGCAAATAAGATGGTTTGCAACATACGAATCACTAGACTACGAACTTTACACTTCAACGGGATCATTTTATTCTTATAAAGAAAACTTATATTTACAAAAACACTAAACAACATGACAATATGTTTATACCAAACTTTAACTTCCACTCCTAACATACCAAAAGAAACCATAGGCAATCAAGCGAAATCTCACTTGTTAAAAAATATAGAGGAATCACGACAATAGCGACATGCAGGCAGCTTAGGTGGGCTGGTTCCACCCAGTTTGCTTATGTGTCGAGAGTCTATAGGGCTCCTATGGACCCATTGCTTTTCTGGTCCAAGTCGATGGGGATTCTAGACTTCCAACCTTTCAGGACCTATGCATAGAGTTGAACCCAGCCCAAGTTGATCGGAATGACCCATTTGCACCCCCACATAATTAACCTAAAATGACCCATTTGCACCCCCACAAAAATCAACCAAAAATGTTGATTTAATGATCAGATCCTATTGTTAGAGCTTCGTGAGGCCGCTTTCGATGAAAGTACAGTGCTCGCACGTGAGGTAAGGGATATTATAAGTAATGTTAGATGTCAATAAACATTTTACGTTGTTCGTTAATGTAATATTGTAATTGATTAGCATGATTGTTTTTGAGTGAGACCATGACATGCATAACTTCCAGGCTTGATATTATGAGTAGAATTATATACATGTTGTGCGATATGCAAATTAGTTTTGATATGTCATGCATGACGAAAAGAAATTCTATTGTGATTGCATGTCTAGATAATTCATATCATGCATTGTGATGAGACCATATTTAGAGTAGAGTCTCAATTAGTCTATTCATGTTGTATAAATGGATATTTAGAGTTCAGCATGCATGACCCCTTAAATCCCGGAAGTGACGACATGTGGCAAGGGCTATCTGGTTCGCAGTCATAGTGCAACCACCATGGAGAGTGGGTCGCCGGTGATTTAACGATATAGAGACACTACATCATTGTGTGCTAAATGAGAGAAGTGTGAGTCATAATGTCACCATGAGATTAAGAATGTGAGTTGTTGTGATCAGTCACGACACCATTCGTGAGAGAACGAATGCACTATGAATTGAAAATATTGTTCAATGTGTGAACTTAGTTATGATATAGGATTTCACTCACACTTGTTTGGAACTTTAGAGGACCATGAATGGTTGATATCTATCATGATTAGGATGTAGCATGAACCATGTCGAGATTGAGAGCTTGACCTCCCGACTAGCAACCGGTGGGGTCCCCGTGGAGGTTCACTGCAATGCCTAGTGGTCCGTGGACCATTGGGAGTGTATGGTTCATTGTCTGACCAACATGTAGAATTGAGGTGTTCTATAGGGTTGCTACGCTCAGATATAACTATTACCGGTATAGTCAGCCTAGTAATAGTTGAGAGAGAAAGAGCGAGCAATTGAGTATGATAATGAGGGTAATTAAAATATACAAACATGTATGGTGTATCGAGAACTAAAATAAGACTAGAGGCTTAGAGCCCACTACAGTTGTAAATTGATTGCTTATTTACTTATTAATTATTTCTTACTGGGTTGTAGACTCACCCCCATTTTTGTTTAATTACAACTGTAGGTTTCAGACGATAATCAATGTGTGAGCAGTCTTCAGCAGTGCATTTGGTACAATTTTTTTTCCTTGTCATTGAATAAATTGTAATTGTTTTCTTTTTGTTATGAATGATGAACATTGTAAAAAAAAAATTGATTATGGAAATAAAATGAAAAGTTTTTTTTAGCCACGTTTTTTCTGTGTAAGCTTTGCACTCTTCTCTCTGGGAAGTAATACCAACCGAGCTCGGACTCCTAAGGTCCCAGATCGGGGTGTTACACATAAGAACCAAGTTTGGTTGGTAGAGAAACTAGAGACCAACTGTGGCCAAATCAATCTGACCTGAGCTGACTCTTGAGGTCAAAATATTGTGTTTAGAGTCTATCTGATTATTCAATATCTTGTCTCATGTTTGTTGTCCTCGTAAGTAAGGAACAACCTAGAGAAAAAAATGTAATTTTTTAAATTTTTTTTCAATTTTTGTGCACATCTGAGTTCTGACCATCCAGATGTGATCTACATAAGTTTAGTAAACTGACTTTTGGATCATGTTTTTCTGATGTATATTTCAGATTTTGCCAGGGTTGAAAAATCAACGGCCTACAATGTACCAAATTTTCAAACCTCAAAAAAAAAATTATGACCGAAAACTATGATTCAAGAGTTGATTCCTAGTATTTTGACCCTGCTTAACATATCCATATGAGGTCAGATTTGGTAAAAAAAACCTCCCCCCTTGCCCATGAGATTAACAAATAAGATCCTATATATATCATAGTCACCTGTATTGTTAAAGGTAATTTCTCTCGCTAGGGTATTTCTTAGATAGATTTTTAAAAATTGATAAATCTTGGGAGTTTTAAAAATTAAAAAAATATATATAAATATAAAAGAAAACCTAAAAAATAATAAATTTTGTATTACTTTTCTTTCAAAAATATAAATCAACATATTTTAAAGGTTTTAAAATATAAAAGAAATAAAAAAATAAAAAATGAAAACTTAAAAAAAAACCTAAAAAATTTCACAATAATATTGCAATATTTTTTATTTGTCGATATTTTGAAGATAGCATGATAGTGATATATATATAGTTCTCATATATATAATGAAACCAACACAGATTTTGCAAGTGAAACCAAAGGCTGCAGATCATCATAGTAGTTTCATGTTAAAACTAGAATCGATTGCTGCACAGGGTAAGAAATATTTGAAGGTTACCGCATGCTCTTCCTGTTTAAGTGTCTGTAAGGGCATAAGTAGTTTATATAATCAAGTCAGTTTTGGGTCGACTGCTCCTGATCAAAAGAAAACTGTCAGAATTTTAGCCATCATTGGAGTTCTCCATGAAAATGTTGTTGAACATTGCATACAGATCTAATCACAGCGAGAGAATGATTTGTTATTACATGGATTAGTACTTGGCAATACTCAATTGCCGGATGATTACATCATTCTTCAGATGAGGAAACACTTCTAAGGGATATAGATCATACTTTAATGCTGAGAAAATACGCCAACTTAAATAATGTCAAAATTCAAAGGTCATTAGTGTTTTCAAGTTTAGCTAACAGGAGTAAAGAAAAAGGATAGTAAGCTATAAAAACTGTCAAATTTGATGCACCCCAAAAAACCGAATGTTTTAGTACAACACATTGTCTTTTCCTTTTTTTTTTCTTTTTCAGACCGTCATATGAATCTTACCCGAGCAATAATTCCAAGCTTCTCTAGCTTCTGAACTGCATCATCTACCTCAAAATTAGATTTCTTGCCAAACTCTGACTCCATAAGTTCTTCACAGCGCAAATCAAGGTCCTATGAATGTCTCAAGTGGTAAGGAAACATGACTGCGGAAGATACAGCTTTGGCAAGAAAACATGCAATTGACCAACATCATTAGCCTAAGATACCTGTTTCGTTGCTTTACCTTGCTCCATCAAAACAAAGAATGCTATAATAACCTCTTTCACCTAATCAACCAACAAAAAAACATTAAAAACTTAGTTCGTCATGTAGATAAAAAACGAGATAGTCGTCTCTTCTGCAACATAATATAGTGCAATGATAGAAGTACCAAGCTTGATACCTACTTCCTGCTGTGTAACATCATCACACAAATGAAGAAGGGTTCCCCTCCCACTATCCAATTGTTTGTCATACATAGATTTTGTGATTAAGTTCTGGTATGTTGCCAAATTTTGCTGGAATCTGAAATGGTGCATGGAGAGTCAAAACACATGCATGGTCATGTATATGGAAAAGCAATTGTATGGTCAAAATGGAAATGCTTGGTACCAATTTTGCATGGTCGAAGTGGAAAAGCAAGACAATGCAAATTTGACTTTCATTTTCGACAAAGAAAGGGATGGTATGGTACAGTCATACTGTATATGCATCTCTTTGACATGCATGATAGTACATGATCAATTTATGGTGAATTAATCTGGTTTGCTCAAAACATCACAAAAAATATAGATCCACAGGTAAATGCAATCTCAACAAAAGGCATGTTACACATTCTGTTCTGTTAGGTATTGCATCATTGAGGTATCCTGAGTTCCTTATCCAGATATTCAACATGAGATGGTCCACAGCCAGTACCCAAGTTTAACAAACTACAGTAGCCTATCAAACTGACAGAGACACAAAGAAGCTGAAAGGCACTGAAAACACCAACTAATTAACTAAGTTAAAAAACCATTTAAAGAGACCTTTTACTGGATCCAGTGAACACAATAAAGATGACGAAAATCTATTTTCTAACAGAAAACTTAAGTGAAGTATGTCTTGGCAGAATAATCCACAAGTCCAGAAAGAATAGCAACTATAACCTATGTAGCTTTCTATTCATATAATTTTCCAACAATGTACTTCATGTCCAGGTAGGAAGAATTCCAAGCAATATAGCTCAAATTGTAATGCATATAAATTTTACTGGTTACCATAATGGGGGTCTTCCTGACCCCTCTTATCATACCATCCTCTGACCCAAGGCTGCCCAGGTGTGGCACGAGTACTAGGTGAAGCATGAGCGTTGACATTGTTCAAAACATTGCTTTGAACAGCAGAAAACACCTGTATATATGCAAATGCACAGAAACAATTACAATTTCTGCCAATGAAACCAATAATGTTGACTTAAAAGTTATACTTCATGGTATCTATACTAACTGGGTTAGCTTTAATCGCCTCTGGTGGTTGCTCTTGTTCAGTTAGCCACTTCCACAAGTCTGGGTTTTCCTGCAAGAAGTAAGCCAAGCATGAGTCTAAACACACCATGCCGAACATCTGTATATGAATGAGATGCACAATGGTTACTATCATAATACATGAAGAAACAAGCGAGAGATCCTAAATTTCTTCACAGAATATGCCAATATAAATGCTTCTTGGGTCAGAAATCCATGAAAGAAATCAAAATTTAATCTAGTAAACGATGTCAGCTGCACAATTTTCAATTAAACATCTAACAGTTTGAGATCTTTTTAGTTGAATTTGGAAGCCATTATACATGTAATTTTCATAAAGGCCAGGAGGTAAAGTGGATTCAAATTTCAAATCAATAAGATATCTCCCCAACCAAGTCGAAGTACAAACCCATAGTGGATTTTGTTAGATCTGAATATACTGGATTTGATTATATCCTAGGTCACATGGATACTCCATCTGTACTTATGAATCATAATCCCAAAATATTTTCCTAACTGGAACCTCCATCTGGCTGTATATGTGTTAGATAGGCTGCACTTGCTTATGAACAAAATCCGAATCAAACATCCCTAATCTTTGTTCACATTGTGCACAAATTCTTAATGTCGCTTGGTATTTATCCGTGCTGGAATGCACAGAACAGGGCCAGATGCTTATTGACTTACATAGATTAAGATTAGGACATGCACGAGCTGAGTACAAAACAATGTTGTTCCCACATGCCAATGTGTACTTTGAACCATGCTTAAGCTCGTGTCAAGTTAAAGTTGAGCTTAAACAAACATGTTTGAGTTCAAACAATTGGGTTTAAGTTAAGTAATGATAGAGCTTGCTTAGATAGGTTGAAGGTAAAGGAAGGAGAATCAAAATTCTAAATAACCGAACTACTAAATTAAAAACCAAGGTCATAATCATATCATTATCTTAACAGTGTCAAGGCTGGTGGACAGCCAAGTTGTGTACTATAAGGTGCATGAAAAGCTTAAACCCAAGAAAGGAGACAAAACGTTCAGGCACAGTGGTAGAAAACCTCTTAAAAAGAGAGAAGATAAGAAGGCAGTCACCAAGACCACCTGAGTGGGAAAATTATTTGGGTATAGAAGCAGGGATTGAGAAAAGAAGTTCCAATGGTCTGTATATGTTGGAGCACCAACCTTGAGAAATCTATTGTTTGGTGAAATGATCCTCAAATTTAGATTATACCAACAAGAAATGAAAATTTTCAATATAATTAACACGATGTTTTTTCAGAAAAAAAACATTGGCATGCAAATCACATGAAATGTTCAGTCTCCGAATTTAATATAACGCCACTTCCCCGAGATAACTTAACATTCTGGAGAATTTTCTCTTAATATTTCAAACCCCAAACAGTCCCTTTCTCAACACCATTTTGACACCAACAAGACCGGTTCCAGAAAATCCTCATCGCACTTCTGGTGTCAGAAGGTACTTGGCTATCGCAAAAGTGCAGTGAGGTGAATATATGGAACAATGGTTCTTTTATTTTCAATGATATGCACACATCAGCTAATTATATATGTATCTATACGAACATCACATTATCATTCAAGAAAAACTATGCATCCATGCGTAACTAGCTAATAAATAAGGTCAAGAAAGATGGTCGGTTCAATCATTTGCTTAACTGAGTTCAAATATACGGATGCAAAATTGATCATACCAAATCAAGAACGTCGACTAGAGAGCGTAAGTAGTTAATAAAAAAGTTCAATAAGATGGTTAGTTCAATCATTTGCTCAACTAAGATCAATATACGGATGCAAAATTGATCGTACCAAATCAAGAACATCGACTAGAGCGGTAATTTGCGATTCATGCATGGAGCGGATGTTCTCGTCCACCCATTTCCCCAAAAGCAAGTCGAGCTAGAGAAACCCCTGCTGCTTGCTTACAACAACAACAACAACAACTACTCCTTCATCCCAAAACAATTGGGGTCGGCGATATGAACCAAAAAAGAAATTCATTTTGGGTCTTCCACAAGAATCATTTTCCTCCAATCATTTTTATCCAATGCCATGTCCTCTGTGAGGTTCAAAGCAATCACATCATTTCCTATCATCTCCATCCAAGTCTTCCTAGGCCTACCCCAACCTCTTTTAACTAATATATTTTCCCATTTCTCCATCCTTCTAACTAGAGCATCATTAGGCCTTCGCCGAATATGTCCAAACCACCGTAAATGATTCTCTCTCATCTTATTTTCAATGGGTGCAACGCCTACCTTCTTACGTATCTCCTCGTTCCGAATCTTATCTTTTATTGTATTTCCACACATCCATCTAAGCATCCGCATCTCAGCTACACTCATTTTTTGAATATGATGTCTCTTGGCAGCCCAACATTCTGTACCATATAGTAAAGCGGGCCTAATAGTCGTCCTATAAAACTTTTCCTTCAACCATAATGGCATTCTACGATCGCACAACACTCCAGTTGCACTTTCCATTTCATCCACCCAACTTTTATCCTATGATTTACATCTTCATCAATTTCTCCATACTTTTGAATGATGGATCCCAAATATTTGAAATAATCATCCATCGGTATTTCTTGCTCACCAAGCTTCACTACACTCCCATCACTACTTTGTTGCTTACTAAACCGACATTTCATATATTCTGTCTTACTCTTACTCAACTTAAAACCTCTTGCTTCCAATGTCTGTCTCCATAATTCTAACTTAGCATTAACCCCAACTCTAGATTCAAGAATCAAAACAATATCATCAACAGACAACATACACCACAGCATATTTTCTTGAATTGATATCGTAAGCTCATCCATCACTATAGCAAATAGGAAAGGGCTTAAAGCAGATCCTTGATGTAACCCAACCGTTATCGAAAAATTGGTTGTCACCCCTCCACAAGTGCGGACATTGGTTACTACTCCTTCATACATATCTTTAATTATACTAATGTACTTGAGAGAAACACCTTTCTTCATTATTGTCCACCATAGAACGTCCCTAGGTACTCTATCGTATGCTTTCTCCAAATCAATAAAAACCATCTGCAAATCTTTGTTCCTCTCTCTATATCTTTCAATAAGTTGTCTAAGAAGATGTATAACTTCCATAGTTGATCTTCCAAGCATAAAACCAAATTGATTCTCCGATATCATGACAACCTTCCTCAACATAGACTCAATCACCCTCTCCCAAAGTTTTATAGTATGACTCATGAGTTTTATACCACGATAGTTTGTGCAATCTTATATATCATCTTTATTCTTATATAGAGGCACCAAAGTACTCTTCCTTCACTAATTAGGCATCTTATTTGTCCATCAAATCTTGTAAAAAAGATTTGTCAATCATTCTAAACTTTTCTCTCCCAAGCATTTTCAAGCCTCGATAGGTATACCATCTGGGCCAACTGCTCTTCTTGATTTCATTTTCTTCAAAGTCTCTGCAATTTCTTTTTTTTTCAATCTTGTGCATGAAGTCACGATTTATCTCATGAAAAGGAATAGAGAAATCTCCAAGATCTTGAGTATGACTTTCATTAAATAGCTTATCAAAATAATATTTCCATCTCTTCTTAATCTCTTCATTTTTGACTAAAACCCTTTGCGTTTCATCTTTGATACATCTAACCATACTCAAATCCCTCGATTTCCTATCTCTCATCTTTGCAAACCTATAAGTATCCTTCTCGCCTTCTTTGGTATCCAACTTGTCATAAACCTCCTTATATACCTTTGCCCTCGCGTTTCAAACTACTTTTTTAGCTTCCTTCATTGCTATCATATACTTCTCCAAATTCTCATTATCACGACTCTTACTTAGATTTCCATAACACTCTCTTTTAACCTTAGTATCTAATTTGACATCCTCGTTCCACTATGATGTATCCTTACCTAGTGGTGCACCGCCTTTAGATTTACCCAATACCTCCTTAGCCACCTTTCTCATGCCACCAGCTATCTTATTCCACATTGATTCTGAATCCTCCTTGAGACACCAATCAGCTTCCTTAACTACCAGCTCTACAAGCATTCATTGTTTAGCTCTTTTCAGTGCCTACCACTTAATTCTAGGATCTATCCTATGTCTATCCATTTTGCGACATTGTCTAATTCTAAGATCTAAAATTCAGACTCTATGTTGTGTAGCTACACTTTCTCCCGGTATAACCTTACAGTCGATGCAACAACCCCTATCTCTCTTTCTAAGTAGGAAAAAATCTATCTGACTCGTATTAACCCCACTTTTAAATGTTACTAGGCGAGACTCCCTCTTCCTAAACCAAGTGTTTGCTAAGATCATATCATAGGACAAACCAAAATCTAAAATCCTTTCTTCACTTTCATTTCTTTCTCATATACCATAGCCTCTATGGATACTCTCAAATCCATCACCTACTAATGCCTACATGTCCATTAAGGTCACCGCCGATGAAAAGCTTTTCTCCATAAGATATCCCTTGTACTACTCCATCTAAATCTTCCCAAAATTGATGCTTAATGGAATCATCTAAACCTACTTGAGGTGCATAAACACTAATAATATTAATAATATTTGTACCTAATACTAATTTAATAAGTAAAATCCTATCACCCTTTCTACGGACCTCAACTACATTATCTATAAACTCACGACTCATAACAATCCCTACTCCATTCCTATTCCTATTTATTCCTGTATACCAAATCTTATTCCTGTATAACGACCTACTTGAGGTGCTTGCTTCGATACAGTAAAAAAATATTATTTTTGTAATTACAATTAATTTTTTTTCTATTTACATGGAGAAACCACCCCCAAGATCAAGATGAGACCAAGAAGAGGAGGTTTACCAACCCCTTGAGAAATCCAAAAACGATCCAACCTTTTGTGTAAAACCCGATTAAAAAAAATCGGGTCAGATCCGGACACCCCCTCGTGTCTATAAAATGAAACATGGTGGGAGTTTCCTCTCTCTCTCTCTCTCTCTCTCTCTCTCTCTCTCTCTCTTTCTCTTCTGCTCGTCGGAGACTCCCTGACCACCCACCGCCACCGGCGATCTCCTGTCCGGCATCCCCCAGGTGACCCCCAAACCTCCCTACCTCCTTTTCTTCTAAGGGAGGGGCCGAGCCCCCTCCCTGCACCCTTGTAGGCAAGGGAGGGTCCGAGCCCTCCCTTTGTGCGTTAGCGGGGAAGGGGCCGAGCCCTCCCTGCGCTCCTTGCGGCCAAGGGAGGGGTCGAACCCCCTCCCTGCATCACTTTTAGCAGGGGAGGGGCCCAGCCTCCTCCCTGCTCCCTTTATTTGAAAGGGGAGGGGCTCGACCTTCCCTGCTCCCTCTAGTTGCAGGGGAGGGGTCGAGCCCCCTGTTTTTTTGGCAGGGGCAAAGCCTCCTGCCTCCCTCATCTCTGGCGTCAGGCAGGACGGTCACCCCTTGACTGTTCGCGTATTCGTCAGGCAGGACGGCTCGAATGGAAGACGGACCTCTTTTTCGGATACCAAAATATGTAAAGGTGATGGTTCAGCCACGTGTGCTGATACCAAAATGTGTAAAGGTCGTGGTTCAGTCCATTGCGTGCCTAAAGGTATTTTAGGCATTAAAAAGAAAGTGACCGTGACTAGTGGTCTACCTAAAATGACAGGTCTGCCTGGGGCTGCTACGTTCGAGTAGCTTGTTTTTTGCGTCAATCATTGTTTTTGAACAGGGAGGTCGGTCATCTGTCCGTCCACTCGCGATTATCGCGACTCCACCGCGCACACAGAGAGACACAGACTGTAAGAGTCTAAAAGGAGAAGCGTGGGCGGAAACACCCTAAGACAGCCATGGCTACCCTGAGAAGAAGCCTCCTTCGTCTTCACCAAGCCCTAAATTTCTCCGTCAGATCGACCGATCCTTCACTCGCCCTCTCCCAGAGGTTCCCCCTCGGTCTTCGCACGTGAGTTATCGGACACTCTCTCTCAGATTTAATTTTCTATTCTTTTTGCAGGTTCTCTTAGATTTAATCCCCCCTTCCTTTTGCAGGTTCTCTTAGATTTAATTCCCCCTTCCTTTTGCAGGTTGAGTTTCTCGACTGAATCAGGATCGGTCGATCATGATATCTCTGGCGACGAACAGCGACGACGCTTACATAATAGGTTTTCTTCCCTCTTTTTTTTCTTCCCTTTTTTTAATAAATGGTTCATTTCTTAGATACATGGTTTCTCGATTTACTTTCTATCGATTTAGCGTTCATGAAAGCTCTCGTTTTCTCCTTTGAATGATAATTTTTTGTCAACAATTTTTTAATTTTGTTTCCTTTTATTTCTCTGTATTTTTCGTTGGAAATCAGCCTTCAATTGCTTGAATATCATTTTTTTAATTTTGTTTTGATCATTGCTTGGATTTTTTTTCTTGTGTTTTTGTTAATGAATTAACGATTTGATTTCATTATGGGCACAGATTGTTGTATCGAAGCAAGCAACGGGGGTTTCTTGAGCTCGACTTGGTTTTGGGGAAATGGGTGGAGGAGAACATCCGATCGATGGATGATTCGCAAATTAAAGCTCTAGTCGATGTTCTTGATCTGGTACGATCAATTTTGCATCCGTATATTGATCTTAGTTGAGCAAATGATTGAACTAACCATCTTATTGAACTTTTTTATTAGCTACTTACGCTCTCTAGTCGATGTTCTTGATTTGGTATGATCAATTTTGCATCCGTATATTTGAACTCAGTTAAGCAAATGATTGAACCAACCATCTTTCTTGACCTTATTTATTAGCTAGTTACTCATGGATGCATAATTTTTCTTGAATGATATGTGATGTTCGTATAGATACATATATAAGTAGCTGCTGTGTGCATCTCATTGAAAATAAAAGAACCATTGTTCCATATATTCAGCCCACTGCACTTTTGCGATAGCCAAGTACCTTCCGACACCAGAAATGTGAACCGGTCTTGTTGGTGTCAAAATGGTGTTGAGAAAGGGACTGTCTGGTGTTTGAAATATTAAGAGAAAATTCTCCAGAATGTTAAGTTATCTCGGGGAAGTGGCGTTATATTAAATTCGGAGACTGAACATTTCATGTGCTTTGCATGCCAATGGTTTTTTTCTGAAAAAACATCGTGTTAATTATATTGAAAATTTTCATTTCTTGTTGGTATAATCTAAATTTGAGGATCATTTCACCAAACAATAGATTTCTCAAGGTTGGTGCTCCAATATATACATACCATTGGAACTTCATTTCTCAATCCTTGCTTCTATACCCAAATAATTTTTCCACTCGGGTGGTCTTGGTGACTGCCTTCTTATCTTCTCTCTTTTAAAGAGGTTTTCTACCATTGTGCCTGAACGTTCGTGTAACGAACCCAACTCATACCTCTTAAAAATGTGGATTTTTTTTAAATCAATTGCGGAAACATTCTCAAACACTCGGGGCCTTTACAGTTTCACTCCCAATTTGGTAATCAAACACACAACAAGAGATCTTACATTTATCATCTCAAACCATAGCAAACTCATTTTTTTTCAATGATGAACAAAAGCGTGTTTAAACAATAGTTGCAAGAAACATATCGAAGTTATTTAAATGACATAAAAATAATTAAGGAAAAACTGAGCCACGCTATCCCTTCGTGAACTGTCCAGCAAAAGTGTGACCCTCGTAGCTCTACTAGAAGTTAGTTGCTTTACTGATCTCCTGCGGTTGCGAAAAACCATAGAAGTAGGGTGTCAGAACCGAAATTCTGAGCACATGTACCTCTAATGAAACAAGTGAGCTAAAGAACACAGATAAGATTTCACGCAATAATTTAGGAGAATGCAATTATGACAATTACACAATTCAATTTAAGCATTCATGCAGTAGGGAACAATTACTAAGCATGAGAGAATATTAATAAATAACAAGGATCACAATTTAAGTAATCATGACATTTAACATACTTTAGGGAATAAGTTATGCATTCACCAACATTTAACATAAATGTTGAGGGAATAAGTAAATATGCATGATCTAATGCATAGCAGGAAAATGCATTATTTATGTGAAATGCATGAATACTTTATTATTTTTTTTTAAAGTTTTTTTTTCACATACATGCCATATTAAATGCATACAATTTAAGTTCCACTTTTTAATTATCGTCGCCCGCAAATACACCAAGCGGGTAAAAATTTTTGAGGTCAAGTAGGGTTCTGTGATCGTTGCAATTTTTTTTCTTTTTCCTCTTCTTTTCTGCCTTTTTTCCTTTTTGAAAAGGAAAAAGAAAGAAAGAAGAGAGAGAAAGAAGGAGACTCTTTTGCAAGGTCCCACTTGACCTTTATTTAAAAAATATATTTGAAAATTTAACTTACCTCCGTTTTGAAAAGTTTGCGAAAAAATGGAAAGACGTGATTCGCTCGTTGGTACGATGTTCAACCGTTCCTGCCGCCTTTACCAGGGGTAATTGAACAAAGGATCGAATAAATGCCTTTTGCTTTGCCTAAATTTGTCTAAATGGTTATTCTGAAACCCTAGATGCACATTGAATCATGCTTGTGCTATGAAAATGCAAAGATGTATGGTTTTGAGAAATGCTTTAGAAATTCTGGATTTTTTCAAGTGACCTTGAAATAAGTTTGAAAATATCCTTGAAGAAGTGGTTTAAAAATTGAACTTGATTTGAAAAACTGAAATTTGAATCTAAACTTGGAATTTGAAGTGAATTTGAGACCTTGAAAATAAATTTTGAAGTTTGGAAGTTGAATTCATAACTGAAGTCAAAGGTTGAAATAGAATTGAGACTTCGAGAGTTTCTGAAATTAAAATTTGAATTAAAAGGGAGGAAATTTGGAAAAGAGTGAAGTTTGAAAAATAAAGGTTGGATTTGGAATTTTGAGATTGATAAATCAGATTTTGAAATTGAAATAGAACCTTGAAATTGAGATTTAGAATTGAAGCCTAAGTGAAATATGGCTTTGAATTTTGTATTTTAGGAGTTGGAATTCAAAAATGGAATTTTGAAATGGAAATTGAATAGAAATTCAAGCTGAAACTTTGAATTGATTTTGTAATTGAATTTTGACCTTGAACTTGGAATTTGAAATTGAATATAGACTTTGAAATTAAAATTTGAAATTGGATTTTGAAATTGAGAATAGGATTTGAATTCAAACTTGAAATTTGAAATCAGAAGGGAATTTGAAAATTGTATTGAATTTCAAAGTAAATCTCAAAATTTGATTTGGATTCTCAAAAATGAATTTCAAAACTTTGATTTAAAACTCAGGATTTGAAATATAATTCAAAATTTTGAAATGAAAATAAAGAATTTTGAATGAAATTTGGAATTTAAAATGTGAAATTTAGAGATGAGAATTGAAAATTAGAATTTTAAAAAAAGACTTTAAAACTGAATGGAATTGAAAATAAAGTAGAATTTTGCGCCTGTTTAGTTATACACTGCTGGTCCCAAGCCCGGATAAAGGAGGAGGGTTGCGGTAGGCCTGTGCCAGCCATCATAAAAACTTAGCCATACCCTATGAATATGAACCAATATGAGAATTTCGTTTGGGCGTTCCCTACTGAGCGACGCGCTGTACTCTATAGGCTCGGAGGCAGTGATAAATGGGCAAGGGTTGCTAGGTCGTCGCCCGGAAGCGACGCGTCACACCAGCGCCCGGGTGTAGTGTCAAATAGGCAACAGTTCCCTCACTTTGTTGGACGGGTGGGGGTAAATAAGTTAGTCCAAGACCATAAAATTAGGTTATCCACTTGGAACATAGGGTCTTTAACTGGTAAGTTGGTAGAGTTAGTAGATGTTATGTGTAGGAGAAAGATTGATATTTTATGTCTACAAGAGACCAAATGGGTAGGTGAGAAAGCAAAAGTGATAGAACCTTGGGGATATAAGATTTGGTATACAGGAATAAATAGGAATAAAAATGGAGTAGGGATTGTTGAGTCGTGAGTTTATAGATAAGGTAGTTGAGGTCCGTAGGAAGGGTGATAGGATTTTACTTATTAAATTAGTATTAGGTACGGATATTATTAATATTATTAGTGTTTATGCACCTCAAGTAGGTTTAGATGATTCTATTAAGCATCAATTTTGGAAAGATTTAGATGGAATAGTATAAGGTATATCTTATGGAGAAAAGTTTTTCATCAGTGGTGACCTTAATGGACATGTAGGCATTAGTAGGGATGGATTTGAGAGTATCCATGGAGGCTATGGTATAGGAGAAAGAAACGAAAATAGAGAAAGGATTTTAGATTTTGGTTTGTCCTATGATATGATCTTAGCAAACACTTGGTTTAGGAAGAGGGAGTCTCACCTTGTAATATTTAAAAGTGGGGTTAATACGAGTCAGATAGATTTTTTCCTACTTAGAAAGAGAGATAGGGGTTGTTGCATCGATTATAAGGTTATACCAGGAGAAAGTGTAGTTACACAACATAGAGTCTTAATTTTAGATCTTAGAATTAGACAATGCCGCAAAAGGGATAGACATACGATAGATCCTAGAATTAAGTGGTGGGCACTGAAAGGAGCTAAACAAGGAATGTTTGTAGAGCAAGTAGTTAAGGAAGTTGATTGGTGTCTCGAGGAGGATTCAGAATCAATGTGGAATAAGATAGCTGGTTGCATGAGAAAGGTGGCTAAGGAGGTATTGGGTGAGTCTAAAGGTGGTGCACCGATAGGTAAGGATACATCGTGGTGGAACGAGGATGTCAAATTAGCTATTAAGGTTAAAAGAGTGTTATAAAAATCTAAGTAAGAGTCATGATAATGAGAATTTGGAGAAGTATATGATAGCAAAGAAGGAAGCTAAAAAAGTAGTTCGAAACGCGAGGGATAAGGTATATAAGGAGGTTTATGACAAATTGGATACCAAAGAGTGCGAGAAGGATATTTATAGGCTTGCAAAGATGAAAGATAGGAAATCAAGGGATCTTGGTATGGTTAGATGTATCAAAGATGAAACACAAAGGGTTTTAGTCAAAGACGAGGAGATTAAGGAGAGATGGAAAGATTATTTTGATAAGCTATTTAATGAAAGTCATGCTCAGGATCTTTGAGACTTCTTTATTCCTTTTCATGAGATGAATCGTGACTTCATGCACAAGATTCAAATAAAATAAATTGTAGAGGCTTTGAAGAAAATGAAATCAAGAAGGGCGGTTGGCCCAGATGGTATACCTATCGAGGCTTGGAAATGTTTGGGAGAGAAAGGTTTAGAATGGTTGACAAATCTTTTTAATAAGATTTGGCGGATAAATAAGATGCCTAATGAGTGGAGGAAGAGCACTTTGGTGCCTCAATATAAGAATAAGGGTGATATACAAGATTGCACAAACTATCGTGGTATAAAACTCATGAGTCATACTATGCAACTTTGAGAGAGAGTAATTGAGTCTAGGTTGAGGAAGGTTGTCATGATATCGGAGAATCAATTTGGTTTTATGCCTGAAAGATCAACTATGGAAGTTATACATCTTCTTAGACAACTTATTGAGAGAAATAGAAAGAGGAACAAAGATTTGCATATGGTTTTTATTGATTTGGAGAAGGCATACGATAAAGTACCTAGGGACGTTCTCTGGTGGACAATGACGAAGAATGGTGTTTCTATCAAGTACATTAGTATAATTAAAGATATGTATAGAGTAGTAGTAACCAATGTCTGCACTTGTTGAGGGGTGACAACCAATTTTCCTATAACGGTTGGGTTACATCAAGGATCTGCTTTAAGCCCTTTCCTATTTGCTATAGTGATGGATGAGCTTACAAGATCAATTCAAAAAAATGTGCCGTGGTGTATGTTGTTTGCTGATGATATTTTTTTGATTGATGAGTCTAGAGCTGGAGTTAATGCTAAGTTAGAATTATGGAGACAAACATTGGAAGCAAGAGGTTTTAAGTTGAGTAAAAGTAAGACAGAATACATGGAATGTCGGTTTAGTAAGCAACGAAGTAGTGATGGGAGTGTAGTGAAGCTTGTTGAGCAAGAAATACCGGTGGATTATTGTTTCAAATATTTGGGATCTATCATTCAAAAGTATGGAGAAATTGATGGAGATGTAAATCATATGATAAAGGTTGGGTGGATGAAATGGAAAAGTGCAACTTGAGTGTTGTGCAAGCGTAGAATGCCATTGCGGTTAAAAGGAAAGTTTTATAGGACGACTATTAGGCTCGCTTTACTATATGGTACTGAATGTTGGGCTGCCAAGAGATATCATATTCAAAAAATGAGTGTAGCTGAGATGCGTATGCTGAGATGGATGTGTGGAAATACCATAAATGATAAGATTCAGAACGAGGAGATACATAAGAAGGTAGGCGTTGCACCCATTGAAAATAAGATAAAAGAGAATCGTTTACGGTGGTTTGGACATATTCGACGAAGGCCTAATGATGCTCCAGTTAGAAGAATGGAGAAATAGGAAAATATATTAGTTAAAAGAGGTCGGGGTAGGCCTAAAAAGACATGGATGGAGGTGATAGGAAAAGATATGAATGCTTTGAACCTCACCGAGGACATGACATTGGATAAAAATGATTGGAGGAGAAGGATTCATGTGGAAGACCCAAAATGATTTTTTTTTTGTTCATATCGCCGACCCCAATTGTTTTGGGATGAAGGCGTAGTTGTTGTTGTTGGAATTGAAAATAAAAGATGAATTTGAATTTGTAAATGAAAGTTGAAAATGATTTTGAATTTAGAAATAAGAACTACATTTGAAAATTTATATCAAAAATCACTTAGAATCTTGAAGATGGTTTGAAATAATTTGAAAAAGAATGTAATTCTATCCTAAATGATGAATGCTTTGAAATTTATTTAAAGATTGAAATTTAAAAGCATATTTTATTCTTTAATAGAATTGAAATAAGATTAAAATTATAATACATTCATGACTATGGTCGCAAATATATTACAATACAATCTATATTTAAGATCTAAAGAATAAAATAAATTTTTGTGTCTCTATAGGATTTAAAATGAAATTAACTTTTAATATATCCATGACTATGACCACAAATATATTTCAAGTTAATTCATATCTTAAATTCTAATAGAAGAAGAAAAAATATTTCAGAAAAATATGATGAAAATCAAATGTTTTTCTATAAAAGATAAAAATTCTAAGTATTGTTCACATTTTGATTATAGTCATAAATGTGAATCATTTACTTAGAATTATTTAACTCATATTAGAAAAGTGCACGTGCCATTCGTGTTTCACCATTGTGAATTTTCGAAATGAAAATTAAAATAAAATGAGATGTCACAAGCAGTTATGAGAACTATATGCACATCCATTTTATTCTAAGCTGAAAAGATAAAAATTCTCATTAATATCCAATTATTACAACCTTGAATTGAAATTGAGATATGAAAACTCCCTAATCTAGGAAGGAAATGTGATCTTTCATGCTTTCCCTGCAAAAACGGGTTAGCTTAAGGCAAAATAGAAGAAAAAATGGAAAATACCTATGCTAAGAACTAACATGCATATGACTAAGTGTGATTGTTTATATTAATGAAAAGACGTATATATATATATATGCTAATGCTTAATGAAGGAAATGCATAGATTCATGACAGAATGAGAATACATACACATGAGCTAAGGTGGGCAAGGAGATGCATATGAAATGAATGCTTGCCATGACAGTGAAGGTGTATGTGCTGTGAAAGTGCAGAGGAGTGAGGGTGAAGGTGTTGTGATGAAGAAAAGCAGGCGTAGCAATGAAGTGAAGTTGGTGAAGTGGCATATGTGCTGTGCATATACGGATGAGAAGATGCTGAGTAGATGTTACGCAGCAGGGCTAATAAGTGGTGTGCAGTGATGTAGCAGTATAGGTTAAGAATAGTGATAATAACATGCTGTGAATGCTCAATACTGTGAATGTATATGTAAAGTGCAGGAATGCAAGTGATAAGTGCTAGTGGAGGTGCATCAGGTAATAGGCAGGTGCAGGTGATGGGCTGGTGTTGCCTGCAGTAGTGCTGGCGAGTCTTCAATCAGCCCCTCCAAGTGCTTTTTCAAACAGCACAACAGAGTGTAAGAAATGGGATGGCAGATCATGCGCTGGAAGTACAGCCTATGAAACAGACCACTGAATGTGAATGCCATTTTCAAAATCAGTTCTCTCATCATATTATGATGCATGATGTGCAGAGAATATATAATGCAGTGATGAACGCATTATGGCTACTGTGGTGCTACAGATTGATTTCCATTCTTTGATGAAGTGTACTAATGCTGTGTATATAAATCTGAGACTCAGATGGCAAGGGATGTGGGCTGCAGGAAATGTAGTAGTATAAGGTGCAGTGAAGGTAGTGAGATGGCAGTGAAAGTGGCTGTGCAAGTGTAGTAAGTGCGAGTGGAGGAGGTGCTGGTGTGCTGTGAAAAGTAACAAGCAACATATGTATGATGCAACCTACAGGTGATTGTGAAGAAAGTGAAAGTGCGGCGGTGGAGATGAAGATTGCAGGTGTTGTGCACAGTGCTGTGCACAGGGGACAGATGTTGCGCTGTGATAGTGGAGTGCAGAGCACAGGTGCAACTGGTGGATGTGAAAATGCAGACATGGTGCATGGTGTAATGTGCATCTGTAACAATGAGCTGAGTGGATATGCATATGGTGAATGGCATACAATCACAGCAAAACGATTCAACTCCTGCAAAGATGAATGCATGGATTTATAGTACAGGAACATTAGAATGAAGAGTTGGACTAGGTTTGTGTGATAATGCAAATACAGGGGAATTATGACCTGTGTTGAAGACATTGGCCACACAATCAGGTGGATGAAAGGGGTATGCAATACAGGTAGATATTCTGGATGAAGGAAGTGCTAACATGGTGCGCAGCATGTGCTGTGCTGGTGACAGACATACTAGTGCATAGGTGCTGAAATCGAAATGCTGGTACCAGCATGCTGTTATGAAGTGTAAGCAGAGCAGTGAACAGGTGTGCTATGAAGGTACAGAGAATCGCAGCAGTTGCCTGGTCCCCTGACATTTGTTTTGCAAATGCATAAAACTGACCCACTGAATTCTGTTGTCTTGCTTCTTGATCAAGCTGCTGCAATTGACATTGGCGTTGCCCTTGCAGCTACTTTGGAAATGTTATTGCTGCAATAGTTTCATATCACTGAACTCTGAAAGTGGTCTTGGCAGAGTTCATGATATGCCCAGTTGTTGATTCCCCATGAGCTGAGGTCGGCTACCAAGAAAATCAGAATTGACATGGAGCTCCTGCAGTTTTCACACTTTTAGAGATCGCGGTATGGCCAGATCCAGAAGCTTGCCATTCATGTGATTCAAGTCTAGAGATATTTCTCGATGTAGAGTAATGCCTATCAGGTGTTTCAAGTACAGGAACCTTGCCAATTGGATTCATTTTCAGAAACTCTAGGGTTTTATTTGAGACACCTATTTCAAGAAGATCTTGATTAATTCTAATTTCACTCCTGTATACCCAGCAGCAATCAGCACCTCCAAAGCATTTTTTTGTTTGTCTTGAACTCTAATAAGATCCTTGTCAATTTGCATTGATCACCAAAGTGGAGTTGAGCTTGTTTTTCCACTTCATCACCACTAACAGCAAGATTGTTGAATTCCACCATATTAAATCAAGTTCAATAGTTTGCATTGAAGTCACCTCATTAGATCTGCCCCTTAAAGTTCCACTGTATTTTTCAGATGAAAGGGATCCTGGGTTGTACCTGTATTACATTCTAAACCAGACAAGGTTTTGTCTGTAAGCTCTGACGATACAAATTTACATTCACTGGTCCCCTGGCATGGATAGGGGTGGCAATCGTGTCGGGTTGGCGGGTCGACCCGACGGGTTGGCGGGTCGACCCGACGGGTTGGCGGGTCAGCATACCTCAACCCGAACCCGACCCGTTTATTAAACGGGTCGGCTGTGGCAAACACAAACCCGACCCGTTTAATAAACGGGTAACCCGACACGACCCGCCAACCCATTTAATAAATGGGTTGGGTTGGGTAAACGGGTTCTCTGGTTGGCGGGTCTATGGGTTGGCGGGTCGGGTTGGAAGCCGGGTTGGCGGGTCGGGTTGTTGGGTTGACCCGACCGCCTAACCCGTTTATTAAACGGGTCAGGCGGGTTGGCATACCCCCAACCCGAACCCGACCCATTTAATAAACGGGTTAGGCGGGTCGACCCATTTATTAAACGAGTTGGCTTAAGCCCAACCCGAACCCGCCTAAGAGGCGGGTTGGCGGGTCGTGTCAGGTTTTGCCACCCCTAGACATGGAGGTGGTGTATTGATGAGATGCAGAAAACAGAAATGGATGTAGTGCAGCGAAACAGAAAAAAAATGCAACAGAAAAGGTAATACAAGGTGATGCCATAATATAAATGCAATGGATGCCAAATGTAAATGAGAATGAAAACATGAGTACGTGTGTATCTAAATGCAATGAAGACAACAAATGAACAGTTTAATGATCAAATAATACAGCAGTTGTTGTAATGATATTATCATTGAAGATGGAAAACAAGATCGCCCGATATGCCATAAGATTTTTTTTGAAGAAGGACATCATTACGTTAGAAGTCTTGAAGCATTGCCAGATGAATTCCTCACATCCCATGGTTGAGAACCTGCATATTCCGCAAGAGTAAGATGCAGTTCTTACTGGCTCGCATTATTACTTACCAATGCCTGTAGCATTCCTCTGCATCCTCGAAAGGGAATTTTAGAGATCACGATCAAGGTGGGAGTCAAATCACAGAGGTATTGAAATTTCCAAAATTTTAAAGGAATGGATTGAGTATCCAAGAGACATAAAAGACACCTATTAGAGCAGGTAGAGTGACTTGACTAAAACGATAATGGGGGGGTCTGAGGTTCAGATTGAGAGGAAGAAGGTTGAATACCATGCGCAAATTGCTGGTCTAGTATGAATGAACACCTGACAAAAAATCAAGGAAAGCCATAATTTTAGATTGACCAAGGTGGTTCATCAGACAAATTTCAATATGAACATCTGATAGAGCAACTCTGAACTGGGTTCCAGAGCAGCTGGGTTTGGAATGAGGAATTTATGTGAAATCTAGACATCACGATGATGATAAAATTGGATGTCATTGCAAAGATGTATAGATATGCATTATTGTGAATGTGAAGAAATGTATGTTGCAAAACAATATACAATGAAGCAGAATGTAACTAAAATAAATGAAATACAGTACACAATATGAACGACAGTCAGAAAGACAATCAAATGCAATCAAAATAGGGAATCAAATATAAATTGGGACTTAAAATGTAAATTAAACATCAGAATGAAAACAGAAAAATCAAAATGACTTGCGATACATAGGAGGATGGAACAGGTAAATATACAGGATGAAATGCATAAATTCAGTTGCAACTAATACATAATGAAATGAAGATACATAATGAGAATACAACAAATCAAAAGGATATAAACCAACAGGGAAAGGGATGTAACTCCGAAGAGGGTCGAATTTCTATTGCAAAATGCAAATCGGTACTGCTACAGGCAGGCTGATGTTGCATATGATGCTTCAATGGAGGAGCAGAGACCTATGCTATGAAAATTCAGAAAGAAAGGGGAAAACAGTGAAATAAAGTGGAGAGACAAAGAGGGAAAAAGATGATACTCACCATATATTAGTTAAAAAAGGGCCAGGGAAATGCTTGTTGTAGCTCTCTGCTGTAGTTTTAACCTCCTTCAGCCGATTGGGAAGAAAAACCAGAGGAAGAAGTGAGAAGGTAGAAAGGGAAGGAGAAAAGAGGGAGGAGAAGGGGGTATGTGAGAGAGAGGATTAGAGTGAGACTTGGTTGGGTGAGAATGGATGGAAGAGATTGACCCCCTGCGGCTATTCTTATAATAGAAGGCCGTTGGGGGTTTTTACAAAAGTGCTTCAATTTTCAAGAATTTTTAGAAAGAGGGCTCTTTTTACAAGACTTTTCAAAATACTGTAAAAGCTACTTTTTTCTGAAATCTTTTTTTAGATTTTTGAGAGAAAGCCTAAAATACGAGGAATTTAAGAGGGCTTTTTACAGGTGGGACCCAGATAAGGCTCACGAGAACAATAATTTTGAAATCTTTAAGGATTTTACAAAAAGGGGTTTTTTGAAATAACAAAATTTAATTTTAAAGAATGTGCTTCAAAAATGGATCTAGATCTGAGTTTTTTAGGAAAAAACTCGAGTTTGGATCTCAAATTGAGGAATAGAGAGGAGTGGATCCAAATGGATATCGGATGAAATGTCTGAGCCATTCAAAAAAATATTTTTGTATTTTTAGAGTTTGAATTGAAAATTGGATCATCGGCCTCAGAACTGGATATTTGATTTGGATTCGGGATTGAATCAAGCACCGAAGATAAAATTGGATTTCGGATCTCCAAATGAATCCAAGAAATGATTAGAATTTGATCAAAAGTGGACCCAATTATTCAGAAGATGAGGGCAAGGGGAAAAAAGGGAATTTTTGAATTTTTTGAAAAAATTGGGGTATTCACAGGTTCTCATGGTAACTTAGCACACAAGTTGTATTTTATTACTGGGTTTCAAACTTAGCCCTCGATCGAATCACCTTAAGAACATTAGACCTCCACATCTAATGTCGGGTTACCAGGGACTCTCCACGCCCACAAGTGTCACTTTTTTGGTATACCAAAACAACAACAGTTATGTCTACACATCACTCTCAGGTAAAGTGGTGGACTCTTCCTAAAACCGTGGCCAGGAGAAAAAACCTCAATATCGGGTTCAGGGGTAAAAGTAAAACACGCAGAGTTTTTGTATCCTCGTGGTCCTCCAAAACCGAATCTCTAAGATTCTCATTCTTTCGATGAGAGATCTCAGACTGTATATTACATTGTTCTTATTCATTATCTTTTTATTAAAAGTCAATTATTGAGTTTTGCAATTCAGCATGCAAAATCAAAGGCAAAAGCTCACATTTACCCTTGCGAGAACTTTCACGTGACTCTCGCCCATGAAAAAACATAGAACAGTGCAATACAAGGCAATAAATGTGATTTTTGTGATGCATTTAAAAAAGTAAATAAAGAAAGAACGTCTAGTGCTCGAGGCTCTTCAGGTATGCGATGATTCACTTGGATCATCAATGCACCATATGCAAAAATCATAACAATATGCAATGATATCAACATGTTTCCGAATGCACATTCATTCATACCAATTTAACAATGTGCATGAATTACCACAGTCATATGCATATGTTCACCATCCATGTGCAAGTGCTTTCATGTAATCACTTAACAGACATGCATTCATTCATGATTCATAATACATGTAAACATTTATACAGGATTGTACATGCTAAATACACATCAATTTCATATATCCACGTGCACTAGAACAACTTTCACAATAGCATAATGTTTAGGCATGTCACAAAAGTTCAAGCATGTGAAATCTTCCACTTTTAGCATGTAATACATCCACATAGTAAATCTGAGAATCATCATGCTTATTACTTTCAAATTCCAGATTCAACAAACACAAGGTGTTAAATATACACATTTTCTTTTGAAGTAGGCCTAACGCTTTGTCGACCCCGTCGGCCAGAGGTTCAGGCCCCACTATGCCATGTACATGCCTTCATTTATTAAGTAAGCATGAGACACACTCCCACATAAGCACATTGTAACATTCCACCTTTGAAGTTGTGTATACATGTGATAGCCAATTTGCATTCAAAACAAAAGCAAGCATGGTGAGCCAAGTAGGCATGTGAAAAGTTTCAATGTCAGCATGCATAAAGATAAACCCCAACAAAATCTGGAAACTAGGTCACGTAACTGAACACACTTTTATTATATGTGCACTTGCTCTTGGAGCTACTTGCAATAACATATTGCTACAAGACATCTTATTTGGTCCATCCTTAGCATGTAATCAAAATTAAAATACCTACCCTTAAAGCAAACTAAAAGTTAACCTACCTATAACTTAAGAATTCCAGGTTTAAGCCAATATTGAGTCTAAAAAAAAACCGCTTTTAAACCCCTCTTGTATATATATATATATATATATATATATATATATATATATATATATATATATATATATATATATATATATATATATATATATATATATATATATATATTGCTTTGGAAGGCACCCGCTTGCCCAACCGAGCCTACTTGGTTGGGCCCAAAAAGGGTCAACAGGCCTGGTAGGGAGGCCTGTCAGCACTCGTATGGTGTTATCCCTGTCTGGCCAGAGAAAAAATAAAAAAAAGATTAAACAAGAATATTATTTTTATAGCCCCCCCACTCGGCTGGGCCCAGCAGACTTGGCAGGCCTGGCAAGCCAAGCCTGTCAGCCTGCTGGCCAGCTGGGCCGAGCTCGGTTGGTCTGCTGTCCAGACCGTTGGCCCAATCAATTTTTTTTTCAAAAGGACCACATGCCCAGCCAATCAGTTGGGCCTGGCATAGTCTGTCAACACTTACCAAGGGCTGATAGACCTGCCCCCCTTGCCCAGCCAACTGGCTGGGCCTGACCTGCTAGGTTTTACCCAGAGTTACCAGTCAAGGAAGCTGGAGTGGGAAGCGATACGGGAAGCGGGAGCGGGAAGCGAGGCAATTTCAAAAATTTAGGAAGCGGGGAAGCATGGGACCACTTAGAAGAAAATTATGAACAGTCTCAGAAGTGACCTAGGAAGCAAGGGAGAAGCAAAAAAAATAAAAAAAATGGGGAAGCGTGGGGGAAGCGCGCTTCCCATAAATGGGAAGTGTGTTTCCCATAAAAGGGGGACGCGCTTCCCATAAAAGGGAAGCACACTTCCCAAAAAAGGGGGACGCTTCCTCACGCGTTTCGAAAGCGCTGCGTTTCGTGCTTCCGAAGCGCGCTTCCCCTTTTGCTTAGGCGCTTCCTATAACTCTGGTTTTACCCAACCGAACCCCACCCGACTAGGCTGCCATCCAGGCCAACACGACCGCAATATAAACCCTATGTTTCTTAGGTGCGAAAACACTTTTGTAGCTTCCAAGAATGCATACATGTGCTTGCCACTTCCAACTGCATGTGAAAAATTTTCATGCAGGAAAAACTTCATATCACGAGTATGCATCTAAAACACTTATTTAAAGGCTAAAAATACATGCGTATGCAGCAACAACTTGTACAGTAACGATGGATGCATACATATGGAATATTTTATCACATGTTTTTCATGAATCTAACAGTCCATCACATGGACCATCTTAAGGGAATCGATATCCATTGAAAATGGTTTCTAAAGGAACACGTACAGTAAATAAAAATTCTGGTTTAGCTTGTTCACAAATTTGTTTGTTGGAAAGAGGAATAAAGCAAAAAAACAAAAACGAATCTATGGGAGAGGATTCATAATCCCTCTTTCATCTATTTTAGAGTGATCATGTAGATGTACTCTTTTACTGGTTTTAGATCATGGTATAACATGAGAATCAAATCGTTATTCGATTTCTCACTTATAACAAAAGAGAAGACTCGTACCCTTGCGTGGATTGAGAAAAAGAACAAAATTGATAGTGGAAAATCGTTGGATGATAGAAGAAGATGGCCTTCTTCTTCTTCTTCTTCCTCTCTATCTCTCTCTTCCTCTTTCTTTCTCTTTTCCTTCTTTTTTTTTTATAATGAGTGGGAGGGGGGGTGACGTTCCCCCTAGAAAGGGCCGGAGAGAGTTTCCAAAACATTGGAGTTTTCAATTTTTTTTTTAAACTCTTTAAAGTTGACTTCTTTTTAAAACTTGCAATCCTTTCAAAACTCTCTCTTAGCATCTCTTAGGTAAGAATAGAGACTCTTTTAGAGAGTCTCATTCAGCCCAAAAATAAAAATTTGGAATTGATATTATTAATTAATTAAAAATATCTAAAAACTTTCAAAAATAACCAAATTATCTCAAAAGGATCTCTAACCTTATTTAACCCTAAAATAGAGCTTTATATTGAATTTAAAGCTGGAAAAAATGTTGGGCTTGGATTTGGATCCGAATCCAAACCCATACCCATACCCAAAACAAAAATTGGAACAAGACCTGGATCAAATCCAGATTTAAGTAGGACCTAAATAGAACTCAAATCCATCAAAATAGGCCTTGGATCCAATCCGATCCAACTCTGGATCCAACTCGACAAACTGCTCTCTTTTTTGAAAAATTGCGATTTTCGGGCCAACCGGGACTCGAATTCAAAAAAGTAAAACACCGTTGCACTCACAATTTTGAGACACATCCAACGATATATTACACGCATATAAAATTCTGAATTTCGCCTGAAAATAACCCAAATTTTGCTTGAATTTAAAAGTCAAAAATAAAACTCTTTATCTCTCTTTGATTGGCTCGTTATGACCTTGTCGATGGGACCTGGGCTAAGCCCAAACTCAAAGACTTTAGTATAAAAATTGAGCCTCAAACGATTTTTCTCCCAGACTTAACCAAATTCTCGTAAAATGACTGAGTACGAAAATACGCGATATTACAGTTCTTACTCCTTTCTTGGGTTTAAGCTTTCCATGCACCTTATAGCACACAACTTGACTGTCCACCAGCCTTGACACCGTTAAGATAATGATATGATTATGACCTTGGTTTTGAATTTAGTAGTTCGGTTATTTAGATTTTTTATTCTCCTTCCTTTACCTTCAACCTATCTAATCAAGCTCTATCATTACTTAACTTAAACCCAACTGTTTGAACTCAAACATGTTTGTTTAAGCTCAACTTGAACTTGACATGAGCTTAAGCATGGTTCAAAGTACACATTGGCATGTGGGAAAAATCATGTCTTGTACTCATCTCGTGCATGTCCTAATCTTAATCTATGTAAGTCAATAAGCATCTGGTCTGTGCATTCCAGCACGGATAAATACCAAGCGACATTAAGAATTTGTGCACAATGTGAACAAAGATTAGGGATGTTTGATTCGGATTTTGTTCATATGCAAGTGCAGCCTATCTAACACATACAGCCAGATGGAGGTTCCAGTTAGGAAAATATCTAAGGATTATGATTCATAAGTACAGATGGAGTATCCATGTGACCTAGGATATAATCAAATCCAGTATATTCAGATATAACAGAATCCACTGTGGGTTTGTACTTCGACTTGGTTGGGGAGATATCTTATTGATTTGAAATTTGAATCCACTTTACCTCCTGGCCTTTATAAAAATTACATGTATAATGGCTTCCAAATTCAACTAAAAAGATCTCAAACTGTTAGATGTTTAATTAAAAATTGTGCAGCTGACATCGTTTACTAGATTAAATTTTGATTTCTTTCATGGATTTCTGGCCCAAGAAGCATTTATATTGGCATATTCCGGGAAGAAATTTAAGATCTCTCTCTTGTTTCTTCATGTATTATAATAGTAAGCATTGTGCATCTCATTCATATACAGATATTCGGCATGGTGTGTTCAGACTCATGCTTGGCTTACTTCTTGCAGGAAAACCCAGACTTGTGGAAGTGGCTAACTGAACAAGAGCAGCCACCAGAGGCGATTAAAGCTAACCCAGTTAGTATAGATACCATGAAGTATTACTTTTAGGTTTTAAGTTAAAATTATTGGTTTCAATGGCCGAAATTTTAATTGCTTCTGTGCATTTGCATTTGTACAGGTGTTTTCTGCTGTTCAAAGCAATGTTTTGAACAATCTCAACGCTCATGCTTCACCTAGTACTCGTGCGGCACCTGGGCAGCCATGGGTTAGAGGATGGGATGATAAGAGGGGTCAGGAAGGCCCACATTATGGTAACCAGTAAAATTTATATGCATTACAATTTGAACTGTATTGCTAGTAATTCTTGCTACCTGGACATCAAGTACATTGTTGGAAAATTATATGAATAGAAAGCTACATAGGTACACAAATATACAATCTTACAAAACAATTGGCTTGCACCGATGGCATGCATGTGAAAGCAGAATAGGTCAGTCGTGAAGTTTCAGGAATTCAGTTCATCCAGTTTTTATTTGCATTGGGTCCTTCTCATGTGATGAGAGCATGCTAACTGGGAGGTGTAACTTTCATGTAATTGCACAGTTGCTAGTTCAGGTCCAAGAGTATATCCAGCCTTGTGAACATGCATCTATCATGGTGCATGAAATAACGATGGTGTGCTTTCTAGACTGGCTGATAATTCAGACCACGCTTAGAAATTGACGGTGGACAGTGGTCGATTTGTTATATGATCTTGTTATGTTATTTTGAAGCCTTTATTCTGTTATAGAGTTTTAAGTTTTTCCCGTGGAGAGCTTGACTTGATGCTTTAATTTACAGAAGCTTCAGATTAAGTCTTTATTACTTTGTGGGGTTAAATTATGATGATTGATTATTGCTTTCGAATTAGACTCATGCATACGCAGCACACACACGTATTATTTTTACAGATGACTAGATGTGATAAAGAGTAAGAGAACAGGTAGCAGAAGATGAAAAGTTTATGAAACCATCCTTGAAGTACTATTTTTTTTCTTGTTTTCTAACTTCCAAAAGGGAAAAAGTCATCTGGTTTTCAGGAGATATCCAAAAGCTAGCCTTCTACTCACAATATGAAAATTGCAGGATTCAAATGAATGCATATTTTCAAGGAACAAAAGAAATCCCATTTCCATGTTCAAAATGACTATAGGAGTCTCTTTTGACCCGTGCAAGTGCAAATTTATATGGGTCTTGAATTACGGTTACACAGGGCACAACACTGACCAAAAACGGAACATATGTAAATGGTGTCTATTAGGTTTTAGTTTTGGTTTTGGGCAATTATGCACATGACTTAAGTATACTTGGCTTCAGGGCGTATTTGGTTTCGGAGTTGATGTCAGATATGGGAAGGTCAAGCATGGCGATTTATTCTAGACGTAACTTTAAGCCAACTTTGATCTTATCCTAAAGAGCTGCGTGGGTTGATGTTGATGTCTTGGTCTGATTGCAATTTGGATTTGAGATATGGGAAGGTCTTGATCTGATTGAAATGTGAAAATCTTATGCATTTGTATTTGGAAGGGTTGATGTTGAAGTGCTGCCAAAACATTGACATTGGCGTGTCCAAGAGTTCCTTTTCTTTGAAATGGTGGAATTCTAACGCTTGATTAAAGATGAATTCAGTTCGGTCTGTGCCGTGGAGTAGCTGTTTTCCGCCATTTTCTGCCGGGCAGAATCAGTACAGGCAATGGCCGGACTAGAGAAAGTTTTGGTGGGAGGGTGATGGAAAAGGGTGGTGAGGGGTTGGGAATAGCTCACCCCAATAAACCTGGTTGAAATATGAGGGGTGGACTGTTTTCCCAAATCAGGTTTTTTAAAACTTGATTTTCAACCAGGTTTTGGCTGTCATCCAAAGAGTACCTTTGTCCGTTACACGTGTAAGCTAAGTGAGCCACACTATAACCCACAACCTAAACCTGCAAATCTCTCTCTCTCTCTCTCTCTCATGGCTGTCAGTAACAGAAGAGGAGCTGTACTCTCCCTCGGTCTCCTCTTCACATCACAAGAAAAAACACGAGTCAACCGCAACTCCATGGCCTCTGACTGCCCAAACGGCAGGAATCTCATCAAGTTAGAGGCACCTTGCATGTGGTTCATCTTAAAAATGAACACCACCCAATAAAACAATGAACAAGCTCATTGTGAGCCGTTCATCTTAAACCATTCACATCGGGATCCTCAGACCCAACTGGTCAAGGGTGCAAACTATTTGGGGCAAGAGTATTTAGAGAGGTTTATGTGCAATGTGTGGAAAAAGGTTGATTTCATTTGGTATTATGAAGATGTCACCAAGAGGCCTGTTCATTGGGTTTCCTACACAGGTGATGACCATCTTCTTTGCCTTTGTTTTTCTGTTCTTTTAGGAAGCATTTGGTTCTGCGGGACAGTGTTCGTGGGATGCCTTCACCCCCACGCAAATGCGGCACTCATTGGTGTAGCCTAAGGGTTCGTTTGAATGAGCGTTCTGCTGGACTCTGTCCCCGTCGTGGATGCACGGATGCACTGTTCCGTACATCCCGGTGGACAGATTTTTTAATACCGACTCCCTAGAACGATGTGGAAGGGGATGGGGAAATGGTATTAAAAAATAAATAAATAAATAAAACGGTCCCAGGGGATAGTGTGTCCTAGAAAAGAACATGTCTTGTCTGCGCTGGGCAGTGTGATCTGCTCTGGTTTCATACCGACTCCCTGGAATGACGTGGAAGGGGATGAGGAAATGGTATTAATAAATAAATAAATAAATAAATAAAACGGTCCCACGGGACAGTGTGACCTAGAAAAGAACATGTCTCATCTGCGGTGCACAGTGTGATCGGTTCAAGCTTGGACAAGCAGTCAAACGCCCCCTGAGGGTAGAACTTTTGTGGTGTATCCTAAGGTTTAAGGAAACGGCTTGTTCTGACAGCAGCAAACACAAACGGCCATGATGCCTAAAAAGGGGAAAAGGTGAAAGTTCTCTTTTGGATTTCATCTGGAGAAGAAAAAACTGGGCGCGACGATGACCTTTTATTACAAAATTTCAAACGACCTCACAAGGAGGAAAACAAGTTTCCATCATTTACAAAACAGAGGAACTAAACAGGCCCTTGAAACCACACTTCTGTTCCAAATTTCTTCATAAAAACATCAGCAACTACTACATTTTCTCCTCCTCCTTGTCAAAACAGTAAACAGGCGCCTGCCACTTTGCATCTTCCAGCATAGCCCCCCACTTCGAATGTCATCACATGACCAGCGATTCCTCACAAGATCACACCACCACCATTACACAGACAAAGACAATATCATCAACAAAGGGCCATTTGATTCACGGATAGGTGAGATCAAGGACACCTTGTCCTGTCCATGGACAACACAAGATGCACAGACGGCACACACATTTTTTCCCCAAAGGTCTTCACACTGTCCTGTCCTCCCTGTTCCAAGGGGGGAGGGTGGAATAGCGTGGGAAAGTAAAATCTCTTTAGGAGGCGTTTGATGCAGTGTCCTAACCATCCATGTGTGCCGTGTTTGCGTGGGGGTGAAGGCATCCCACGAACACTATGTCCCGCAGAACCAAATGCTTCCTTTAGGCTACACCAATGAGTTTGTTAAGCCTAAATTTTCGTTCTTATTGATAGAGAGAAGCCTGCATCAGGATTTATTATATACGAGGGTTCCAGCCGTAAATCTTTTTTTCTATATTCATTGATATTGAATCAATCCAAAGAATTTATAACATTGGTTTAACTCAATGTTGCTAAAATCGTTTTCTTAAAGAAACTAAGAATCAAATCGAACTATTTGCGAGTCGACAACTTCTTACCATCAGATGACACGTGTCATTAAACAATAAAAAAATATTTAAAAATTAAACAATTTTTTACCCCCCCCCCCCCACACACCCTTAAAAATTAATAAAATCGGTTGTGAACCAGTCCCTGTTGAATCATTAGTGGACCAATTCTCTCCGAATCAGCCTGTTCAGGCCGATTTTAACATTGGTTCAACCTTTGGAAGGCCATGAGTTCTGTTTAATTTTCGTTTGAAAAAAAAAAGGTCGTTATTAGACCCAAGATACAAGGTTCAGTATAGTAGGTATAGTGGGGATTGGTTCATTTCTATGGTCTCAGGTTTTCCAATCCATATAGGCAAAACTGGAATTGATTGGCGAGTCGTTGATGCCATCAACACCAATTAAGAACTTCACAAGATATTCACGAGAGAGAGAGAGAGAGAGAGAGAGATAGCAGCTATGAATTTTGTTAATGACGCCTGAGAAATGGCCACAACTTAAAGGGCTTCACTCGTCCCGCAGAGGCAACTTTGTAAATGTTACCAAGCTGAAGCAACGGCATGAGTTCAAAACCCACTGGCACAGGTGAAGCCAAAGTAGGGCATACTTCATAATAGGCAAGGAGGAACCTGAAGTTTTTACACTAATGAGACACGAGCAAATAAGATGGTTTGCAACATACGAATCACTAGACTACGAACTTTATACATCAACGGGATCATTTTATTCTTATAAAGAAAACTTATATTTACAAAAACACTAAACAACATGACAATATGTTTATACCAAACTTTAACTTCCACTCCTAACATACCAAAAGAAACCATAGGCAATCAAGCGAAATCTCACTTGTTAAAAAATAGAGGAATCACGACAATAGAGACAAGCAGGCAGCTTAGGTGGGCTGGTTCCACCCAGTTTGCTTATATGTGTCGAGAGTCTATAGGGCTCCTATGGACCCATTGCTTTTCTGGTCCAAGTCGATGGGGATTCTAGACTTCCAAGCTTTCAGGACCTATGCATAGAGTTGAACCCAGCCCAAGTTGATCGGAATAACCCATTTGCACCCCCACATAATTAACCTAAAATGACCATAGCACCCAACCAAAAATCAACCGGCCCCAGCGTCTCTCTCTCTCTCTCTCTCTCTCTCTCTCTCTCTCTCTCTATATATATATATATATATATATATATATATATATATATATATATATATATATATATATATATATATTGAAATTTTGAAAAATTGCAGAGTTTTGAGGCATCATACATGGTACATGTTATTCACAAAGAGGGCAGCCGTCAACAAATGGATTTGATGACCTCTGCTATAGGTACAACACTGCGAAGGTCATGTTACATGAAGGAACTGATACAAAACACACACGCTGCAGGAAAAAATACCATAAATAAACAAATTGCAAAGAAAGCTAGAAAGAATTCGTTTTCAAAGAAGACCATGGCTGAATTGATTGCAGGAACTCTGAGACCAGACCGGCTATCCTGTTAATAAGTAAACAATTTCAAATTAGACTTCTTGAAGTGTTAACTGACAGAACAGTAGAACTTACCATTTTGGAGAATTAATCAGGAGGAAGCCTGCCTTGCTTTCAATACCAGCTCTTCTGTCGTGCTCCCTATGATCTCATTGGCACGCTGAAGCCCAACGCAGTAAATTCTTCCAACCGAATCCTGAAATTTGCAGAGTTTTCAATGCTTAGAGAAAATAGAAAAACCCAGAGAATCTACGATATGAGAAAGGATAAAAGAAAATCATAGGGATCAAATGATTGATTGCTAGAAATCAGCAAAAGCCAAAAAGCTACAAGAGATATAGATTGGAAAATCCATCTCCATGGCTTTGCAACTGCGAGTCGATCCACATAAGAACCAAGTTTGGTTGGTAGAGAAACTAGAGACCAACTGTGGCCAAATCACTCAGCCCTGAGCTGACTCTTGAAGTCAAAATATTGTGTTCAGAGTCTATCTGATTACTCAATATCTTCTCTCATGTTTGCTGTCCTCGTGGGTAAGGAAACCCTAGTGAAAAAATGTAATATTTTAACTTTTTTTCAATTTTTGTGCACATCTGAGTTCTGACCATCCAGATGTGATCTACATATTAAGTTTAGTAGAAACTGACCTTTGGATCATGTTTTACTGATGGGTATTTCTCAGAGAGATTTTCAAAAGTTGATAAGTCTCGGGAGTTTAAAAATTAAAAAAATTTATAAATAACAATAAAAAACCTAAAAAAAATAAAATTTGTATTATTTTTCTTTGAAAAATATAAATAAACATGTTTTAAAGGTTTTAAAATATAAAAGAAACAAAAAAATAGGAAATGCAAACTTTAAAAAAAAACCTAAAAAATATCGCGATAATATTGCGATATTTTGAAAATATCATGATATATTCCCAATATTGTTGGCAAGCTTGAAATTGCCGATAATATTGTGATATATTCAAACTATCATCGATATCGATGACAGTGATATATATATATATATAATGAAACCAACACAGAGATTTTGTAAGTGAAACCAAAAACTGCTGATCATCATAGAAATTTCATGTTAAAATTAGAAACGATTGCTGTCTGTAAGGACATAAGTAGTTTATATAATCAGAGTCAGTTTTGGGTCGCCTGCTCCTGATCAAAAGGAAGCTATCAGAATTTTAACCATCATTGGAGTTCTCCATGAAAATTCTGTTGAACATTGCATACAGCTCTAATCACAGTGAGAGAATGATTTGTTATTACATGGATTAGTACTTGGCAATACTCAATTGCCGGATGATTACATCATTCTTCAGATGCGAAAACACTTCTAAGGGATATAGATCTTTAATGCTGAGAAAAGATGCCTACTCAAATAATGTCAAAATTCAAAGGTCATTAGTGTTTTCAAGTTTAGCTAACAGGAGTAAAGAAAAAGGGTAATAAGCTATAAAAACGCCCAATTTGATGCACCCCAAAAAACAGAATGTTTTAGTTCAACGCATTGTCTTTTCCTTTTTTTTCTTTTTCAGACCGTCATATGAATCTTACCCGAGCAATAATTCCAAGCTTCTCTAGCTTCTGAACTGCATCATCTACCTCAAAATTAGATTTCTTGCCAAACTCTGACTCCATAAGTTCTTCACAGCGCAAATCAAGGTCCTATGAATGTCTCAAGTGGTAAGGAAACATGACTGCGGAACATACAGCTTTGGCAAGAAAACATGCAATTGACCAACATCATTAGCCTAAGATACCTGTTTCGTTGCTTTACCTTGCTCCATCAAAACAAAGAATGCTATAATAACCTCTTTCACCTAATCAACCAACAAAAAAACATTAAAAACTTAGCTCGTCATGTAGATAAAAAACGAGATAGTCGTCTCTTCTGCAACAGAATATAGTGCAATGATAGAAGTACCAAGCTTGATACCTACTTCCTGCTGTATAACATCATCACACAAATGAAGAAGGGTCCCTTTACCACTATCCAATTGTTTGTCATACATAGATTTTGTGATTAAGTTCTGGTATGTTGCCAAATTTTGCTGGAACCTGAAATGGTGCACGGAGAGTCAAAACAGATGCATGGTCATGTATATGGAAAAACAATTGTATGGTCAAAATGGAAAGGATTGGTACCAATTTTGCATGGTCGAAATGGAAAAGCAAGACAATGCAAATTTGACTTTCATTTTCGATAAAGAAAGGGATGGTGCAGTCATATTGTATATGCATCTCTTTGACATGCATGATAGTACATGATCAATTTATGGTTAGTTAATCTGGTTTGCTCAAAACATCACAAAAAACATAGATCCACAGGTAAATGCAATCTCTACAATCTCAACAAAAGGCATGCTACACATTCTGTTCTGTTAGATATTGCATCATTGAGGTATCCTGAGTTCCTTATCCAGATATTCAGCATGAGATGGTCCACAGCCAGTATCCAAGTTTAACAAACTACGGTGGCCTATCAAACTGACAGAGACACAAGTTGAAAGGCACTGAAAATACCAACTAATTAACTAAATTAAAAAACATTTAAAGAGACCTTTTACTGGATCCAGTGAACACAATAAAGATGACGAAAATCCATTTTCTAACAGAAAACTTACGTGAAGTATGTCTTGGCAGAATAACCCACAAGTCCAGAAAGAATAGCAACTATAACCCATATATCTGCTTTAGGCATTTCAATCGAACTAACAAGGGCAACCTGAAGGAAAACAGTAATTTGGAGCATAGCAGGAAAATTAGGAATAAAAGATGCAAAATGAGTGCAGAACCAATGAGACTGATTATTAGGAAAAGACTCACCAAACCTAAGACAGCAGAAATCAAAAACTTGACCCAGTCCATTGGGGTTAAGCCTGGGTTTTTCTTCTCTGGCTGCAAAAAAGACTCTATTCATTGACAGTTATAGAATATACATGGACCATTCCAGATTATAACTTGAAAAAAGAATCCCCCCTTCACCAAATCACAGCCGGAAGGCTCACCAGAACCAGTTCCATATCAGCCAAAGGAATGTTCTTAAAATGTTTGATATAAATTCCACGACCATCTTGGCCCTTGCTACTTGCACGCCTAATAAGAAAAATGCTCGGATCAAACAAACTTTCACAAATACATAAAAAAAATTCTTATCTGCCCAGGCAAGACCACAGAAATGAAATTGATTTAGAATCATCATAAAATGGACTTCTTGTCCAAGTCAAACAACAAATATTTTCCAACATGGTAATAATACAATATATACAGTTAAAGTCAAACAGTTTGTTGTAGGAAAGGAACTAATGAGGTACAAAGGGCAATCACCTGTAGACGACAATCATCCTGTCAAAAGTTGGCTCTTGAATTGTTTTCTTGCTAAGCAAGCTTTTCATGCTGGAAGTGCACAGAACAGGCAAACTCTGTTGCTTATGGAGAAATCAAATTAAAGAAAACAACAACATTGCAGATGGCACAGCACAGTTAAGAATCAAACCTCACTTCCATGTTCTCAATTCGAATTCGTTCAACATACATGTCATAGTTCTCTGATTCAACACTTATTTCATCAGTTTTCTTAGAATCTTTCGCTAAGCTTTGGTTACGTCTTCTAGATAGTAATCTTTGCAATCTATCAACATAGATGAAGACCATATTAAACAAAACATCAATCTCTCTATTAAAGATAAAAAGTGGTTAAATGGAAAAAATATGTGAATCCTCAGGATTCCTAATGCAGTAGACATATTACCTAGTAACACCTAGGAACCAAGCCCATATACGTGAGATGATCATATCCAACTTCTCCGTGATGAAGAAGTCACTTGTGCGATCAATCCCAACTCCACGCCGGAAAATTACATACTTTGGACACAAATGCAGAAAATACAGCGAAAGAACATTAGGACAAGCTTACCAATGTCAAAGACGAAGACTATCAGACCATTTCAGATGAAAAGCACACACAAGTTTCACTGATTATACAGGTAGAGCTATCTCACGTAAAAAGAAGTTGATATCTAAGGAAGAAAAAAATATTGTGCATGTTTCCACTATCAAGTTAAGATATGTAAAGGCACTCTACAAGATTTCCATATTCTACAAATTCAATGATCATCATATTGAACTTGGCTTTTTTCATTGACGTATTTCCTTCTCTCTCCCTAATGGAGTTGAATCCAGCACATCACTACTCATTTCCTTGGAACAAACTTTAACAAACACTTAAGGAAAAAAAAGCAAAACTTCATCAAGCAATTGACCAACATAAAAGATACATATATAATAGCAACTATGTGGAGCAAATGCATGCTAAACTTCAAGCAGCTGAAACTTACAAGAAAGAAGGCTTAAAAGATCATTATAGGGAAACGGACATAGACAGTAGAAAGATAGAGAATATATTTCAAGATACAACAGTATATTTGACATCAGTCCTTCAACTTTCAAGGAAAAAAAATTGTGGACAACTTGAAATGAATCATTACTACCTTGTTTGAAAAATCTGGAAGGTTATCATGAGGATGCTCAGTAAAAAACCTTGATAAAAGCTTGCTGTCCAGCTGCATGCCAAAAAACCAAGGAAACCCTCAGCATCAACAGGGAAAAATGGTGATGATTAAAAAACATAGCCATATATCAGTTGTGAACTAATAGCAAGTATGAACCTTTGATTCATCAACTGAAATGGGAAGATTCAGAAGATACTGCCCAGAGCGGGCAACTTCTATTTCCTCATCAGTAACTATCTTGAAATTGCTTTTTTCCATTACCTGCAAAAGAAAAGCTAAAAATTTGACATCAGACATTCCCTAACGAGGATAAAATAAAAAACCAGAATGCAACTAGATATGGGCTAAAAACAGCTACCGACTTTTCTCCAATAAATGAGATTAGCATTAACAAGGATATGATACTACCCAGACTCAGGTTGAATCATGATTCAATAACAAAGCTATTCATGAGTCACCTGTAAAGACAAGTTTTTTGCATTGCCGGGACTCAGTACAGATTGACTTAGTCCCAGTCACATAAAAGGTTAAGACTAGACCAAGACAGTAAAAACTCAGTTAAGTCTTCTAGAGTCTGGCCAAGCAAAGCCACTGACTTAGATGCTTGACTAATCATATCCAAGTTAAATATGACTCAGTCCAGAGACTAGGATGCGTACTGGAAGGCCAGGGTGTATCTGGTCGTCATAGACTAAGAGTGTGTTTGTGTACTGTGGAAGGATGCTCCATGCAGAGTGTCCTTCCGCGGAAACATAATCGGGCCACCTCCTCCATAGCATTTGATTGTGCGTCCCGCAGGATGTCGCTGACGCGCCAATCGCTGGATGTGGCGGATGTGTCCGCTGCATCCCAGGAACGATGAAACACCGTTACACCCCCCTCCCTAGAACGGGGGATCGGGAACATTGTTCTCACTCGTTTAAAAACAGGTCGAGCGGGAAGGGGTATACTCTCTCTCTCTCTCTCTCTCTCTCTGTGTGTGTGGAGACAGTCGGGCTGCGACACCCCAGTGCTCTCTCTCTAATTAGAGTTTGAATTAGGGATTTTCGAATTAGGGCTTTTAGATTTAGGGTTTCGAATTAGGGCCTTTCAATTTAGGGTTTTGAATCAGAGGTTTTCAAATTAGGATTTGAATTAGGGCTTTTCGAATTAGGGTTTGGAATTAGGGCTTTTTATTTAGGGTTTCTAATTAGGGTTTGTTTTTATTAGGGGTTTCTATAAAATTTTATATCAAAAAAATATGATTTCCTATTTGAGTCGAAACAAATGCTAGACTAAGTACAGTTATTACAGAACATGTTTTCTGTCTATATTGTTCTATTATTCTGTCCAATCTTAGACAAGCAATCTACCAGACCCTAAAGGCATGTTTGATGGTTTGTCCAAGTTTGGACAAAATGAACAAAAAAGATGGAACAAAACATTGGTTTTGTTCGTTCTGTAACAATTGTTCCAAGTCCAATGTTTGTTTCGACCGTACTCAGATGCTATGTTTCAAATGTCCGTTGTTTGATGACGATGTGCGGACAACTTGGACAGTCATGGATAATGGGTCGAATTACTTCATTTTGGATCGTATGACCCGATCCGTTCACCATTTTACAAGTTTAACAAACTAGTTTATTTTGGATTTTTGCCTGAATATGGATCCAATAACAAAATTATATCTAAAATCATGAATTTTTTCCCTGAATATGGATTTGGATTTGGATTTTTGCCCCAAAAATGGATATTGAATGAGATTTTTGCCCTGAATATGGATTTTTGCTCTGAATATGGATCTTAAATTGGATTTTTGCCTCGAATATGAATCTCAAATTGGATTTTTGCCCCGAATATGGATCTCAAATGAGATTTTTGCCCCGAATATGGATTTTTGCTTTGAATATGGATCTCGAATTGGATTTTTGCCCCAAATGTGGATCTCAAATTTGATATTTGCCCCAAATATAGATCTCTAATTGGATTTTGCCCCGAATATGGATTTTTGACCCAAATATGGATATCAAATTGTTTTTTTGCCCCAAATATGGTTTTTCAAAAACTATTCTACATTGTGCTCATTTATCAAAAAAAAAAAAGGTGAAGAAGATTTTTACAAGGTCAATATTTTTGGATTACCTTAAAGTCTTAAAAAAGGTAAAGAAGATTGAAAGAATCTTTCAATTCATAGCATTTGTGGAGGCACCCGCAAGGTTCTTGTTAGTTATTTTATCCTTTGTCTCAATGGGTTGACTAAAATTAGCTTAAAACTCTTCAAGGGGATATATCTTTTATGCATATGCATTTGTCTTTATATTTTGCAGTTCAACGCATGATCTAAAAATAGAAATAGTGTGTGATCTTTGCCATCATATTCACGGAGAATTAAACATGCTGCAATTTAGATCAACTTGGCGTTGGCAATTTAGATCATTTAGTGAAAGAGCAGTATTAATTAGGGGTGGAAATCGTGTCGGGTCGGCGGGTTGGTGGGGCGGGTTAACGGGTCATAATACCTCAACACGAACACGACCCGTTTATTAAACGGGTCGGATGTGGCAAACACGAACACGACCCATTTATTAAACGGGTAACCCGACACGACACGATTAACCCGTTTAATAAACGGGTCGGGTCGACACGACACAATTACACGACACGGTGACTCGTTTATTAAACAGGTCGACCCGATAACATAGACACGATAACCGACCCGAGTAACCCGAATAACCTGTCTAACCCGAATAACACAATTAGAAACACACAAAAAAATACATATTATACTTTTTTTCTGCAAATCTCAATATGGAATTGTACTACCAACATTAACATAAAACATCAACATAAAACTTCAATATATATATAAACGGGAGTGTAGGAAGGAGTTAGGTGGGTGACTAAAATGTAAAGTTAGGAGTTAGGGTTAGATAAGTTAATATATATATAAATGGGTTGCGAGTTGACGGGTTCGTGTAAACGGGTTGACCCACCTGCCTAACTCGTTTATTAAACGGGTTGGCGGGTTGGCATGCCCCTAACACGACCCGTTTAAAAAACGGGTTAGGCGGGTCGACCCGTTTACGACACGAACTCGTTTAAGCCAAACTCTAACCCAGCTAAGAAGCGGGTTGGCGAGTCGGGTCAGATTTTGCCACGAGAAGACCAAGCATGAAGGATGGAGTTACGATAGAAAATTTACTCCTTTATACCAATCACTCGAAGATGTGCTCGAGTATATGCTGTCGAAAGAAATGGTAAAGTTACCTAGACTGGTTGATCCCCCTGTACCTATGGGAAAATGGAAAGACCAATTTTGCAAGTTCCACCGAATAGTGGGACACAACACTGAGAACTGTTTCATTCTCAAGAACATCGTGCAAGATCTTATTGATAAAAATCTTTTAGTGGAAGGAGATGAAGAAGAGAAAATGGACATTCTCAATCAGCCCTTTCCTTCACACACTACAACAATGATATCTGAACAACCATTTTTACCTCACGAGCACATCAAGCCATGTTTTGTTCAAGACCTCCAAGTTCAACATCAGGTGTCAGTGCTACGACAAACAGCTCCAGCTTCTAAGAAGATGAACCTAATCTCAGCATTCGGCAAGATGAAAGTTCATAAATCCATATATGTGCACACACATAAACTACATGGCTTAAATTATGAATTATGATTTATTGTTGTCAACAAATAAGTTCTTTTACCAATCTCAAACTGCATAGATTTACCTGGATTATGGTTAGAAACATGATTTGTTAAGAAATTCATGCCATATAAATATAAAGTTTCAATAATATATGAGCATAGCAACATGAAAACCGCTACAACTACAGAGCTATGTTCCTGTTGAAAAAACAATGGCTATAGATTTGATCGGTGCATCATACTGATGAAAAAACAATGCTTACAGGGTAGATGAAGTGACATGCTTGCTAAATAAGTTTGATGGATCCGAAAAATTCTCATGTAGAGTAGAAAAAATCCAAACATGCAAAATCTTTTTGTTCTTGATAACAAAGTTGTGAACGAAAGGTTCATACAACACAATGCAAAACATGAGAACTGAGAAGCATTAATCTTGCAACAGACTATTGATGCATTTATGCCATCTCATCTAGGGATGGCAGTGGACCGGGGGAAAGCGGGGCCTCGCCCCGCCTCGCCCCGTTTGGACCGGGGATGGAGGGCATGAAACGGGGATGGAGGCGGGGATGAAGGTTAAAATTCATCCCCGTGCGGGGATGGAGGTGGGGATGGACTGGCACTTTCCCCCGCCCTGCCCCGCCACCGACCCCACCCCTTTATATTTTCTCTTACTATTTACTAACCCTAAGTTCCTAACTCCGCCTGTGTAGTTATACACTGCCGGTCCCAAGCCCGGATAAAGGAGGAGGGTTGCGGTAGGCCTGTGACAGCCAGCATAAAAACTTTGTCATATCCTATGAAAATGAACCAATATGAGAATTTCGTTGGGGCGTTCCCTACTGAGCGACGCGCTGTACTCTCTAGGCCCGGAGGCAGTGATAAATGTGCAAGGGTTGCTAGGTCGTCGCCCAGAAGCGACGCGTCACACCGGCGCCCGGGTGTGGTGTCAAATAGGCAAGGGTTCCCTCACTTTGTTGGACGGGTGGGGGTAAAGAAGTTAGTCCAAGACCATAAAATTAGGTTAGCCACTTGGAACATAGGGTCTTTAACTGGTAAGTTGGTAGAGTTAGTAGATGTTATGTGTAGGAGAAAGATTGATATTTTATGTCTTCAAGAGACCAAATGGGTAGGTGAGAAAGCTAAAGTGATAGAACCTTGGGGATATAAGATTTGGTATACAGGAAAAAATAGGAATAGGAATGAAGTAGGGATTGTTATGAGTCGTCAGTTTATAGATAATGTAGTTGAGGTCCGTAGGAAGGGTGATAGAATTTTACTTATTAAATTAGTATTAGGTACGGATATTATTAATATTATTAGTGTTTATGCACCTCAAGTAGGTTTAGATGATTCCATTAAGCATCAATTTTGGGAAGATTTAGATGGAGTAGTACAAGAGACATCTTATGGAGAAAAGCTTTTCATCGGCGGTGACCTTAATGGACATGTAGGCATTAGTAGGGATGGATTTGAGAATATCCATGGAGGCTATGGTATAGGAGAAAGAAATGAAAGTGGAGAAAGGATTTTAGATTTTTGTTTGTCCTATAATATGATCTTAGCAAACACTTGGTTTAGGAAGCGGGAGTCTCACCTAGTAACATTTAAAAGTGGGGTTAATACGAGTCAGATAGATTTTTTCCTACTTAGAAAGAGAGATAGGGGTTGTTGCATCGATTGTAAGGTTATACCAGGAGAAAGTGTAGCTACACAACATAGAGTCTTAATTTTAGATCTTAGAATTAGACAATGCCGCAAAAGGGATAGACATAGGATAGATCCTAGAATTAAGTGGTGGGCACTGAAAGGTGCTAAACAAGGAATGTTTGTAGAGCAGGTAGTTAAGGAAGTTGATTGGTGTCTCGAGGAGGATTCAAAATCAATGTGGAATAAGATAGCGGGTGGTATGAGAAAAGTAGCTAAGGAGGTATTGGGTGAGTCTAAAGGCGGTGCACCACTAGGTAAGGATACATCATGGTGGAACGAGGATGTCAAATTAGCTATTAAGGTTAAAAGAGAGTGTTATAGAAATCTAAGTAAGAGTCGTGATAATGAGAATTTGGAGAAGTATATGATAGCAAAGAAGGAAGCTAAAAAAGTTGTTCGAAACGCGAGGGCTAAGGTATATAAGGAGGTTTATGACAAGTTGGATACCAAAGAAGGCGAGAAGGATATTTATAGGCTTGCAAAGATGAGAGATAGGAAATCGAAGGATTTGGGTATGGTTAGATGTATCAAAGATGAAACGCAAAGGGTTTTAGTCAAAGATGAGGAGATTAAGGAGAGATGGAAAGATTATTTTGATAAGCTATTTAATGATAGTCATGCTCAAGATCTTGGAGACTTCTCCATTCCTTTTCATGAGATAAATCGTGACTTCATGCGCAAGATTCAAAAGAAAGAAATTGCAGAGGCTTTGAAGAAAATGAAATCAAGAAGGGCAGTTGGCCCAGATGGTATACCTATCGAGGCTTGGAAATGCTTGGGAGAGAAAGGTTTAGAATGGTTGACAAATCTTTTTAACTTGATTTGGCGAACAAATAAGATGCCTAATGAGTGGAGGAAGAGTACTTTGGTGCCTTTATATAAGAATAAGGGTGATATACAAGATTGCACAAACTATCGTGGTATAAAACTCATGAGTCATACTATGAAACTTTGGGAGAGGGTGATTGAGTCTAGGTTGAGGAAGGTTGTCATGATATCGGAGAATCAATTTGGTTTTATGCCTGGAAGATCAACTATGGAAGCTATACATCTTCTTAGACAACTTATTGAAAGATATAGAGAGAGGAACAAAGATTTGCATATGGTTTTTATTGATTTAGAGAAGGCATACGATAGAATACCTAGGGACGTTCTCTGGTGGACAATGATGAAGAAAGGTGTTTCTCTCAAGTACATTAGTATAATTAAAGATATGTATGAAGGAGTAGTAACCAATGTCCGCACTTGTGGAGGGGTGACAACCAATTTTCCGATAACGGTTGGGTTACATCAAGGATCTGCTTTAAGCCCTTTCCTATTTGCGATAGTGATGGATGAGCTTACGAGATCAATTCAAGAAAATGTATCGTGGTGTATGTTGTTTGCTGATGATATTGTTTTGATTGATGAGTCTAGAGCTGGGGTTAATGCTAAGTTAGAATTATGGAGACAGACATTGGAAGCTAGAGGTTTTAAGTTGAGTAAGAGTAAGACTGAATATATGGAATGTCGGTTTAGTAAGCAACGAAGTAGTGATGGGAGTGTAGTGAAGCTTGGTGAGCAAGATATACCGGTGAATGATTATTTCAAATATTTGGGATCCATCATTCAAAAGTATGGAGAAATTGATGGAGATGTAAATCATAGGATAAAGGTTGGGTGGATGAAATGGAAAAGTGCTACTGGAGTGCTGTGCAATCGTAGAATGCCATTGCGGTTGAAGGGAAAGTTTTATAGGACGACTATTAGACCCGCTTTACTATATGGTACGGAATGTTGGGCTGCCAAGAGACATCATATTCAAAAAATGAGTGTAGCTGAGATGCGGATGCTTAGATGGATGTGTGGAAATACAATAAAAGATAAGATTCGGAACGAAGAGATACGTAAGAAGGTAGGTGTTGCACCCATTGAAAATAAGATGCGAGAGAATCGTTTACGGTGGTTTGGACATATCGGCGAAGGCCTAATGATGCTCCAGTTAGAAGGTTGGAGAAATGGGAAAATATATTAGTTAAAAGAGGTCGGGGTAGGCCTAGGAAGACTTGGATGGAGATGATAGGAAAGGATATGAATGCTTTGAACCTCACCGAGGACATGGCGTTGGATAGAAATGATTGGAGGAAAAGGATTCATGTGGAAGACCCAAAATGAATTTCTTTTTTGGTTCATATCGCTGACCCCAATTGTTTTGGGATGAAGGCGTAGTTGTTGTTGTTGTTGTATTTACTAACCCTAAGTTCCTAAATCCTAACCCTGGAGTCGTCGTCGTCGCCTCTTTCCCTTCCCCATCTGCATTATCGTTGGAGTCAGGCCGTCGCCGACCACCGTTGGCCGACGCCATCTCTCCCTCCTTTCTTTCTTCTTCCCTCACTCCATCTCTGTCGCTGCCCTGTGCCGCTGCCGTAAGCCTCCTTTGTGGTACCATCTCCTCCCTCTTTTCTTTTTCCTTTCCCCGTCTGTGGCCTCGCGTCGCTGGAGCAACGTCGTCGCCGACCCCTCTCCTCACCTTCTTCTCTTTCCCTTTCGTCTGAATGTCGGCCATTGCCGACGCCCCTCCTCTTCCCAGCTTCCTCACCTTCTTTTTCTTCTTCCCCTTCTTTTTTCTTCTCCCAATCTTCCTCACCTTCCCTTTCTTCTTCACCTTCTTTTTCTTGAACCGAAGAACTACAGCCAATGAAGATTAAACTCATTTTCGACATTGTACATTTCAACTTTGAGGGAATATGATGTTGATGGACTACTGACACTGCCTTCAGTTAATGATTATGAAGGAACTATCATACAGGTTTGTTTTCATTTTCTTTTAAAATAATGATGATAACCATTGGTGGTATTCTGGCACATTGGTGGCTAATTTGGTTGAGCAACATCAAATGGTTTAATTTTCAGCAATTCCTAAGTTGAACATGGATAGGCAGATCTCAAGTTACAATGCCATATTGGTTTAATAGTGCCATATTGATAACCACTTTCACTCAATTCATTTAAAGTCTGCTTGTTATCAGTGGACTGACTTTTTCGGATTTAAGTCCTGTGCCAAGCTGAAGGTCTGAACATTTGAGTGAGTTGCTTCTCTGGTATTAGACATTTATATTTTTGTAGCCTTCTCTTTGATATTCTGTTGTACATATTTCATTTTTTTCCTTTGACTACAGGTGGATTGCACAATCTTTGGACTTCAATAAGGAGTGTGAAGCTAGTGTTTTTGAGACAACCATAAGGTTGCATTATAAGGTTTAATTTTCTGGTTCAATTAATTTTTGGATATCCAAAGTGTAGAGTTTTTATGTTGTGCTGAAATGGCATTACTAGGCATTGTAGATCTGATTCTCATTTGTTTAGTGTCATATGTTTCCAACACCACTGGATTTCAGAGTTGTTGGTGGACTTTTAAGCACATATGACCTATCGGGCGACAAGATATTTCTTCAAAAAGCCAAAGACATTGCCGATAGGTTGCTTCCTGCTTGGAATACTCCTTCAGGAATTCCTTATAACCAGATTAATTTGGCAAGCAAACATGCATATAATTCAATGCCATATTGATGTCTAATAGTGCCATATTGGTTTATCAAATTAGTATTTTCTTTTCCATATTGGTCATATTGGTTCAAGTTGTTACTGTTTCTGTTTGTTTCCTGCATTTCAATTTTGGTTGGTTTCGGTTGGTTCAAGTTGTTTCTGTTACTGTATGAATTTTTAATTATGGAGAAATTAATTAAAGTTCACATCTGATAAGCAGTCTGGAAATTTGTTGATAGTCCATTTTTCGTGAATGTTTTGTAGATCTATAAGTTGGTGGGCAGTAATTTGATATGGAAGAGGAAGAACCAATAACCAATAAATTAAGTTCTCAACCTTCAAGTTCACATAGTATCTCAAGCTCTGGTTACACCAGTTGATAGCAACCATGTTTCAATGGAAGATAATGAAGATCAATCAACTGATTCAGGTATATTTGCACTTGAACAGACAAGTAGGCATAAATCGGTTGTATGAAAACATTTCACTAGGAAAAAGATTGGTGGAAAGGATAAGTCAGAGTGCAATCATTGTCATAAATGTCTTGCTGGTGGTGCCAAGGCTGGAACTACTCATTTGCATGATCATATTAAGATATGTCCTAGGCTTCAGCATAATAATATGAAGCAATATATTTTGGCAACAAACAAAGTTACAGTGAATGCCGAAAAAACAATAGAGGATTGGCAATTTGTTCAAGATGCTGGAAGAAGGGATCTTGTTATGATGATTATTCTACATGAATATCCTCTTAGTATGGTTGATCATTATGGGTTTAGAAAATATTCTAATACTCTTCAACCCTTGTTCAAAATGATTACTCGAAACACTGTAAAGAAAGATAATCACAAAATTTATAATGTGGAACGAGACAAGACAATAAAGTTGTTAGAAAAAACTAAGAGTAAAGTTGCCATCACTACAGACATGTGGACATCTTCCAATCAAAAGAAGGAATACATCACTATTACTGCACACTTCATTGATAATTCTTGAAGCTTGCAAAGTCGAATCATAAGGTACTTGTCAAATGTCAATCATTTTCAATTCTTACTAATATGTTTTTTCAATATCAATATTTAATCACCTTCATTAAATTATGTTCAAGTTTTTATATGTACCTTATCGACATACCAAAGAAGTTCTTGCTGAGTGTTTGATGGATTGTTTGTTCGAGTGGAACCTTGATAGAAAGTTGATAAGTTTGACGATGGATAATTGCACCACTAATGATGCAGTTGTAGATATTTTATTGGATAAACTTTCATTTGATTCATTAATATTACATGGATGATTGTTTCATATGTGTTATTGTGCCCATATTCTCAACTTGATTGTCCAAGATGGTTTGACTGTGATTGGAGAAAGAATTAAAAGAATTCGTGATAGTGTTGCTTATTGGACATCATCTCCCATGAGAATACAAAGATTTGAAGAGTCTGCTCATCAAATGCATATTTTAATTACCAAAAAACTTGCTCTTGATGTTAAAACTCGATGGAACTAAACTTTTATCATGCTTCAAACTGCTTTGCTTTATAAAGATGTTTTTAGTCGTTTGACATATCGAGATTCCCACTACAAGCGTTGTCCGACAGAAAAGGATTGGGAGGTGGCACAAGATAATTGTGAGAAATTAGTATTTCATCGCGCAACATAATTATTTTCAGGTACAAAGTATCCTACAACAAATGCCTACTTTCCAACTATTTTGGGGATTAGAGTTGAGATGACTAAGTGGCTAAGTGATCCAAAAGATGTGAAAAAAATGACGCTTAGAATGCTAGAAAATTTTAATAAGTATTGGAGTGTGATCCATGGTATTATGGGAGTGGCCACTGTTTTAGATCCAAGATACACGTTGAGCATGTTGGAATATTATTACAAGAAGATTTATGGAGACAATGAGGCTTTAAATGAAATTATGAGGATTAAGAATCTTTGTTTGGAGTTGATTAGTGAATATGAAAAACAAGAAAACAACTCTAATGAACCTGAACTTTTTCCTCCTCCTCCTCAATCAAGTATTGAATCCAAATGTCCACTAATTGATGATCTTTCTGACTTTGATAAGTTTATACAATCTAAAGATATTGAAAAAGCATGTGGGAAATTGGAATTGGAACATTACTTAGAAGATGGGATGATGCCAAGAACTCCAGATTTTGATATACTATCTTTTTGGAAGTCAAGTGGTCCCAAGTATCCTCTTCTACAAATGATTGCAAAGTATATATTTGTTATTCTTGTCTCCTTAGTTGCTTCAGAGTCTGCTTTTAGTACAGGCGGAAGGATGATCAGTCCACATCGTAGTAGACTTCTTCGAACTAGAGTAGAGGCTTTGATGTGCTCTCAAAATTGGTTGTGGGCTGAAGCACGAGGTAATGAAAGTTCATTTTTTATAATTAGTGAATGCTTATGTTATAATGTATAACTAATGCATTATTTTTTCATTTATAGGTTCATCATCATTGAAGGATCCACAATGTTACACATTCTTAGAAGATATGGATGTGGTAAATTTTGTTCTTTTACTCACTCTTTTATCTGCTACTATTACTTGTTAACAAAATATATTTTGTTTGGTTCATAGGAAAGTGTAGTAGAAGATACAAATGCTATCAATGCTGATGATATTTAGAGTTTAATGAGCTAATGGTAATTCTTTATTTGCAAGTTCATTTAGCAAATTGTTAAATTCATCATTTTTTACTTATATTTATTTCTTGTGGTGATACAAAGATTGTCTAGAAAACTAAATTTGGGTGCTGCACAAACTAAGATGAATGTTATAAATTTTTCTTGTTTTGAGAATAATGTCTTTTTTTTTCACTGATGATGTCTCTATTTTGTAAACCACATGAAAAGAAAATCCGGTTCTTAAAACATGTGCTCAAAGAATTTGATAAGGTTATTGGTATCAGGGTCAAAGATAATAAATTAGCAATCATCCCTCTCAATTTGGATGGTCATGGTGCTGGATGTCTTTTAAGGACAGCAGGATGAGTCGTACCGTACGTGAGCTCTCTTAAGTACTAGGGATACCTTTTTGTATAGGAAAGCTGAAAGGTGATATGTGTCAACAACAGGTAATTGCAAAAAATACAACAGCGTGTTGTTTCATGGAAGGTGAAATTTTTATATGCTGGGAGAATTTTATTGATTCAGAATATTCTCTCTAGTATTCCTATTATTTTTATTGTTCTCTTTTAAGCTGCCCAAAAAGATTATTTCATCAATTGGAAGTAATGTATGTATGGGCCAATTTTATGAGAACTAAATATCTATGGAATAAGAGTATATATGTGGTCTGCTAGGGCCTTGAAAGGTTCGAGTGCGTGGATTGGAATTGTATGGGGGCTGGTAAAATATTAATGAATTTATTTCCTACAGGGTTTTAATTGGATGGCACTATGTGTAGATTTTGGACCGATCCTTGGAATGGGCCGCCTCTTATTTCTCTCATCTCTAAAATTATGTTTATCTATTGTTAAGAAGATGACTGTTAACGAGGGGTTGAAAATCTTTGGATCGTGTGCGTATGGACCTTTCCCGGTTCTTGACAACATATGGCATAATTTTTACTCCTTTCAATTGACAAAAAGAAGGGACCAACTCCTTTGGAAAGGTGTGTATTGTTGAACAGGTGTCAAGGAAAGATATTTGAAACTCCATCCTGAAGGAGGCAGCTCCCCAGCCATGGCATAAGCATGCTTATATGGGCTAAAAAGGTAACTCCAAGAGCTTCTTGGATAGGGGATTCATGGTAAGCTCCTCACAACAAAAAAATAAAGTAGATAGAAAATACTTAGGGGAGCACAATCAAAAGCTTCTCACGCAGGATATGCAACAGGGTTTTGGAGTGGCTCTCCCCAACAAATGTCTCATGTGCTGCTATATGATCATTCTAACGCAGGAACTGATCATTCTAATACCTGTAATCACTGACTGTAATTACTGTTTTTGTTGTTCTACATTGCAGGAGGTGTCAAACTTGCATTGATAGCCCAGTACTCTTGGCAGGCTGGGCCTTACCGGCAGGTTAGGCCTGTGATTTGTGTTGAAAGCTTAGAGCTCAACAAAATGTATCAGCTTGCTTTGTGTAACTTTTGTAATATGTTTGGACACAGATATTATCAGACCAAACCTTTTGGCTGTGGAATGATATTGGCTTAGCTCGACTAAGTGAAATCCTATTCATTCCTGTATGTTGAAAATTATGAATGACACTGGTCAGATTTCCAATTAATGTTGAAAAGTTGTGATAACAGAGCTTTGCTTGATGAATCGCTGGGGAAAGAAATCCTCATATGGATTTTTCGCAGGGTGCATTTGGATTTTGAGATGAGCATTCTTGTAAATGAGAATTCTCACTGGCCCCCACAATTTTATTTTGTTCCCAATTTCACCATTTTCTCATGAATTCCCCAAATCAAGGACAGAAGTATACCTTCACCATTATAATTTAATTTCAATTTGTAAAGGTGACAATTGTATTTTTTGAAGCTTCAACAACAACTACGCCTTCATCCCAAAACAATTGGGGTCAGCGATATGAACCAAAAAAGAAATTCATTTTGGGTCTTCCACATGAATCCTTTTCCTCCAATCATTTCTATCCAACGCCATGTCCTCGGTGAGGTTCAAAGCATTCATATCCTTTCCTATCATCTCCATCCAAGTCTTCCTAGGCCTACCCCGACCTCTTTTAACTAATATATTTTCCCATTTCTCCAACCTTCTAACTGGAGCATCATTAGGCCTTCGCCGAATATGTCCAAACCACCGTAAACGATTCTCTCGCATCTTATTTTCAATGGGTGCAACACCTACCTTCTTACGTATCTCTTCGTTCCGAATCTTATCTTTTATTGTATTTCCACACATCCATCTAAGCATCCGCATCTCAGCTACACTCATTTTTTGAATATGATGTCTCTTGGCAGCCCAACATTCCGTACCATATAGTAAAGCGGGTCTAATAGTCGTCCTATAAAACTTTCCCTTCAACCGCAATGGCATTCTACGATTGCACAGCACTCCAGTAGCACTTTTCCATTTCATCCACCCAACCTTTATCCTATGATTTACATCTCCATCAATTTCTCCATACTTTTGAATGATGGATCCCAAATATTTGAAATAATCATTCACCGGTATATCTTGCTCACCAAGCTTCACTACACTCCCAACACTACTTCGTTGCTTACTAAACCGACATTCCATATATTCAGTCTTACTCTTACTCAACTTAAAACCTCTAGCTTCCAATGTCTGTCTCCATAATTCTAACTTAGCATTAACCCCAGCTCTAGACTCATCAATCAAAACAATATCATCAGCAAACAACATACACCACGGTACATTTTTTGAAGCTTCAAGTGTCATTAATTTTATCTTTTCTTATGCAGTCACTTCCAGTGAGAATTCACAATTAGCAGTTAGCAATTACAGGCATATTTTGTTTTGGAGAATTGGTTTTTTTATATGGGACGGGGACGGGGCGGGGCGGGGACGAGGATGGGGCGGGGATTAGAATTTTGAGACGGGGCGGGGGTGGAGACCTTGTCCCCCGCCCCGCCCCGGTCCACTGCCATCCCTAATCTCATCCAACAACAAAAGAGTTTAACATTGTTAAAGAGAATAAAAATAGAGTAACTTACAAATATTATGCATAAATTTTCAATTTGTCAAGAAGGAAAGCTATTTAATAAAGAAAGGCAATTTGTAACTTGCATGTGCTTATGCACATTGTTCAGCCATAGCCAAAGAATGCTAAGCCACAAAATAAATGTATGTGAAGATTATAGATTTTCAGCAACTTTGCCAATTGGACCCTGCAGGCTTTCAACCTTGTTGTCTCCAAAACAGGTCATAGTACAAGGATAGTCTTATAGATGACCAGCACACGCAGGTGTGTGTGCACATGCATGCACACACACACAACAAACACAAACCATGTATGAGTTATGAATTCCAAATGCAAGCATCTGGTGCAGTTAGCTCCATGAGTCCATTCAACTAAGCAAAGTTGTCAGCCTCATAGCTAACAGGTTAAGTACTAGAGGTCTAGAGCCCATGTTGGAGAAGCTGGTTTGATCTAATTCAAAGATACCAATGGTTCAGAGCTCATCTCAGTTTTGAAAATGATATGTAATGTCTAAAAAATTAGGGGTTTTAAGCTATAGATTTTCTGGAACCTCTCTCGACTAAGTGAGAATTTTTGCCTAACTTCATCAATCCAAAGAGCTCTCTGGAGTTCAATAAGCCAAAATTCTACAGCACTAATCCTTTCAAAGTATTAACTAACATAATATCAAACTCGAACTAACAATTATAGTCAAAACACAAAAAACCAATGCATATTTCAGATGTTTAAGAGTTTACACAGTGTTTACTCTATTTCTGACTCTTCTTACGAAACTTAACCTAAAATATTCTATATAAACATTGTTTTTTATTCACAGATTAACGCAGCTCAAAGAACAAAAATGCAATGTTGAAGCTTAAATAAACGACCTCTACCATCAAGAACAGGAAAACATTATACTTTTTCGATCCTCACAAGCACGAAGAACAATCTACTTCATTTCACTAAATTTTACAAACAAAATTGTAAAAACGAAGCAGCACTACCCGATCTCTTTGATCAACCAAAGAAAATCGAGGGGAAAACCATAAAATCGAGCATATGAAAAGGGAGGAGAAACCCTTGTATGGACGAAGGGAGCCTACAAATAGATCAGGAAACCCCCAAAACAGAAAAAAAATCCTCATAATATATTATTGGAGTCCCATGCTTCTGTAGAGACAAGGAGGGGTAACCTTCTGGAAGTTTGTTGATCATGGGAATGCTTCTTCCTCAACGACAACACATGGGGAACTTAGTGGCAGAGAACCCCTTCTTCCTCAACAACAAAGAAAGGAACCGGTTGGGTTGTCGGTGGCGTTTCTTTCTCGGTAACACAGTGGTGTGTAATGAAGTATGCGAAAATACAAAGAATGCTTAATGCATTCACAATGTCCTATAATGGACAAATACAAGAGAGAGATAAGAGAGAAGTCCACTATGGGACAATACAACAAGCCTTTAAAAGGGAATACACTAAAAACAATAAATGGATTTATTAGAGAAGAGCTCTAAAGCTGAAAAGAATACATGGGAAGCACACCCTTATCTATACAAAAAAGAAGTGGGAAAAAGGAGGAAAGTCGGAGCCATTGGGGGCTCCCACATGTTGTCGTTGGGAGCCCCCAACGGTCATATTTATGACCGTTGGGGGTCCCAATGACTACATGGTGGGACCCCCAATGTGACACAAAAAAAGATTTTAAAAAATAAAAATAAGAAATAAGAAATCTAAAATATCCTAAATATTAAAAATAGTTGTTTCTAGAAACAACTATGTAAAATAATGAAAATACCCTTATCGGGTATTTCACACACACACACACACATATATTTTAACACCCTCCCTCAAACTTTACGGGGAGATGACCGAAAGTTTGCTAAGTAGGAAAATAAAGCGGAGAGCAGGAAGAGCTTTAGTGAAGAAGTCCGCCGATTGATATTCTGATGTAACATATGGCAAGGTAATTGTTCCTCTCAAATATTCATCACGAACATAGTGGCAGTCCATCTCTATGTGTTTGGTGCGCTCATGGAATGTGTGATTACTGGCGATATAAATTGCACTTTTGTTGTCGCAACACAGCTTCGAAAGACAAGAGATGTTTACACCCATATCTTTGAGAAAACTTTGTATCCAAACAAGTTCCATTGTGGTAGTTGTCATAGCCCTGTATTCAGCTTCAGTAGAGGACAGTGAGACTTTTTGTTGCTGCTTACATCTCCAGACAATTAAATAATCTCCTAAGAACAAAAAAAAATAGTAGTTGAGATTTTATCATTAGGGTTACCTCCCCAATCAGCATCAGTATAAACAAGTAAATTTAATGAAGTGGATGAAGATAGAAATAGCCCCTTTAGTGATGGACGATTCATAGAACAACACTCATATGTATGATTGTAGGAGCATACTGAAACTGGATAGCAGAGTGAACAACATGCACAATATATTGTCTGATAATGGACAGATACGTGAGAAAACCAATAAGTTGCCTGTAGGGTGTGAGATCTTCTAAAAGAACCCCATCCTCCAGTCTTAATTTAGCATTGATCATTTCAGGAGTCTCCACCTTCTTGTCATCTGAAATCCCAGATTTAGTACATATATCCACAGCAAGTTTCATTTGTGAAAGTATATATCCTCGTGGAGAATATGCAACTTCAATTCCTAAGAAGTATCTTAGGAATCCTAAGTCAGACATATCAAAGTTACTTTTTAACATATGTTTAACATTGCAAATACCAACTTGATCATTTCATGTAACAATCATATCATCATCATAAAGTAAAAGAACAACAATACTAGATCTTGCATGTTTTACAAAGAGAACAGTGTCAGTATAGCATGAGCGAACACCCAAATTAATCATGACATCACTAAATCTATCATACCAAGTTTTGAGAGCTTGCTTAAAACCATATAATGCTTTTAAAAGTTTAAGAGTTTGACAATGTCCAATAATAAACCCTGACGGAGGATTAGGGGTGGCAATCGGGTCGGGTTGGCGGGTTGGCGTGTCAGCATACCTCAACCCGAACCCGACCCGTTTATTAAATGGGTCGGCTGTGGCAAACACAAACCCGGCCCGTTTAATAAACGGGTAACCCGACACAACCCGCCAACCCATTTAATAAATGGGTTGGGTAGGGTAAACGGGTTTTCAGGTTCGCGGGTCAGGTTGGCGGGTTGACGGGTCGGGTTGACGGGTTGGGTTGGCGGGTCGGGGCAGCCGGGTTGGCGGGTTGACGGGTCGGGTTGGCGGGTTGACCCACCCGCCTAACCCGTTTATTAAACGGGTCAGCCGGGTTGGCGGGTTGGCATACCCCCAACCCGAACCTGACCTGTTTAATAAACGGGTTGCACGGGTCGACCCGTTTATTAAACGGGTTGGCTTAAGCCCAACCCGAACCCGCCTAAGAGGCGGGTTGGCGGGTCGTGTCAGAAATTGCCACCCCTACGGAGGATCCATATAGACTTCTTCATTTAGTTTTTCATTAAGGAAAACATTTTTAACATCTAATTGATATATAGGCTATTTTTTAGTTGATGCTACAGCTATTAAGGTTCTAACACTAGTCATTTTTGCTACAAGCGCAAATGTTTCTTCATAATCAATATCATATTCTTGTGAATATTCTTTAACAACTAATCTTGCTTTGTATTGTTCTAAAGATCCATCACTCTTAGTCTTAACTTTAAAAATCCACCGGCATCCAATAGGTTTTTTGTTTGAAGAAATTTTAACTATTTCCAAAGTGTTAGCCTTTTTTAAAGCATCCAATTCAATTTGCATAGCTTCAATCCAATGAGGTATATTTTTTGCTTGATGATAATGTACGGGCTCATGATATGAATGCAAAGTTATTAAACAAGCCCTATAATTTGGTGTAAGTGATTCATATGACACAAACCTATTTGATGGAATGGATTCTCTAGAAGATCGTCTAAGGGAGGTTTCTATAGATTCATTATTTTGAGAATATTTTTCTAGAGCACTAATAGGTTTATCTTGTTCACGCCGAGTATAAACATGGAGATTTTTATCAATGATGTCATCACAACTTGGTGATGTTTCAATATTGATACTTCATGAGGTGTATCATCTATACTTTCAAAATGATTCAAAGAATCATCATACATATCTTCTGTTGGAAAAAAATCATACAAGAACATATAGTCAATTTCATCTTTCTTATCAAGTTTTTCAAAACCATTTTCATCTTCTAAGAAGGTCACATCTTTTGAAACAAAAAAATTATTATTTTTGTAATCAAAGCATCTATATCATTTTTTATTTTCACTATATCCAAGGAAAACACATTCAATCGCTTTTGGAGACAAGTTATCTTTTTTATGCAAGAGGACAAAGCACTTCCAACCAAAAATACGAAGGAGATTGAAATCAGGTGTAAATTTAAAAAGTTTTTCATAAGAAAAAATATTTTTTAAATTCGATGATGGCATATGATTTATTAAATATGTGAAAATTAAAACGGCTTTGGCCCAAAAATTCTTAAGAATATTTTTAGAAATAAACAAAGTTCTAACGGTTTCTATAATATGCTTATGTTTTCTTTCCGCTAGCCCATTTTGTTGTGGAGTTATAAGACATGATCTTTGATGACAAATTCCATTTTGCTTTAAGTGATCATGAAAATCATTACATAGGTATTCTCCACCCGAATCAGATCTAAGAATGGATATGCTACTTTGAAATTCGTTTTGAAATTTCATGCAAAATTCTTTTAAAAAAAAGAAAAACTTCTGATTTAAGATTAAGGAAATAAATCCACACATATCTACTGAAGTCATCAATGAATGTTATGTAATATGAATAACCACCTTTAGATATAACCGGAGATGGACCTCAAACATCTGAGTGCACCAATTCAAAAGATCTTATTGAGATAAAAGTTTTAGTTGAAAATGGAATAGACTTTATTTTCCCAAAAATGCAATCTTTGCAATTTATATCTTTTTATTTACAAAATTTGTTTCCAAAAGAAAAAAAATACATTTTAGAGTAACTTGAATGTCCAAGTCTTTTATGCTAAGTTTCAACACTTTTATCTTGGACCTAAGTATAAAAAGAATTTTTAGGAAGAGTCAAATGATCCATATAATAGAGGTCTCCCTTCCTATGGCCTTGCCCAATCTGCTTCCCGGACTGGAGATCCTGCACAAAGCAACCCTTAGATGAGAAATATATTTCACATCCATGGTCGGCAATTTGGGAGACAAAAAAGATTTAGATTTAATTTAGGAATCACTCTTACCTTTGAAACAAAAAAGTTTTGAGAATTTTTAGAATCTAGTGTTCCTATACTTATTATTTTTAAAAATGTTCCATCGACAGTAGAGACACGAAATATTTTTGAATTGGTGCATACATCGGTTAAAGCATTTTCATGAGAGGTCATATGAAAAGATGATCTGGAATCTAGAATCTAGAATCCAAGAATACATACCGGATGGTGATGTAGAGGCAATGGCGGTACCCGATGTAGAGGAGGTAGCCTTGAGTATTTGTTGAATACCAATTAATATTTTTTCAAGAGTTTCTTTGAGATCCCCGCTCTTGCCTTCATCTTCCTTTTTGGTCATGGATTCTTCAACAGAAATCACCTTAGGCTTGAAAGTTCCACTTAATTTTGGGCAAGCGGGTTTAATATGACCCGACTCATAGCAATGATGACATACAATCATCTTTCTACCTCTATTATAGTTTTCTTGTTTTTCAAAATGTGGTGGTTTATATGTTTTAACATTGTCGTTGGATTTTGACACGGCAAGGACTTCATCTACACTTTTACTCATGCCAAACTGTGTTTCTTCTTGAGTAATTTCGGCAATTGCATCTTTCAAAGGAAGAAAACTGGATCTATGAAGGAGTGAGGATCTTACTTATTCAAATTTGGGTCTAAGCCCAAATAAAAATTGAAACAATCTTTATTGTTTTATTTACTTTCGTCTAAGTTCAACATCCTCCGTAGCCACCCACTTAGGCTCCAAAAGAGCCAATTCATCCCATAAAGGATTTAGAGCACTATAATAGTCTTGAATGCTCAAATCCCCTTACTTGGTGGTTCTTACTTTTTCTTGTAAGAAGTAGGCTCTTGTAAGGTCTTTTTGGGTATACATACCCTTCATAAAAAACCAAACGTCATTGGCTCTACGAAATTTAGCAATATTTACACATACCTTGAGCTCTACATTATTTATGAACTATACATGAATCTTTGCATGGTTGCTCTCCCAATCTTCCACCTTTCTTTAGTGTTCTTCAATGGCCTTGAGGCGAGCATCTCCCTCAAGAGCCTTCTCTTGACTTCCTTCCATCTTGGTGAGCTTTAATTGAGGTTCTAGAATATAACCCATTACATAACCCCAAAGTTTTTTTCCTTTGAGGTTGTTCTCCATTGTGGATGCCCACATCATGTAGTTCTCTTTATTGAGCTTGAAGGATAGGTCGATCTTTGATTCCATTGCGGATGAGATATGAATGGAGGATGAAGGAGAGATGTCACGACATTAGCTCCAAGAATCGTATGGCTCTAATACCATGTAACGAAGTATGCAGAAATACAAAGAATGCTTAAAGTATTCACAATGTCCTACAACAGACAAATAAAAAAGAGAGAAATCTACTATGGGACAATACAACAAGCCTTTAAAGGGCAATACACTAAAAACAATAAATGGATTTATTAGAGAATAGCTCTAAAGCTTAAAAAGAATACATAGGGAGCACACCTCTATTTATAAAAAAAGAAATCGAAAAAAGGAGGAAAGTGGGAGCCATTGGGGGCTCCCACATGTCGTTGGGAGCCCCCAACAGTCATATTTATGACCGTTGGGGGTCCCAACGACTACATGGTGGGACCCCCAATGTGACACAAAAAAGATTTTAAAAAAAAAAAATAAGAAATAAACAACAACAACTACTACGCCTTCATCCCAAAACAATTGGGGTCGGCGATATGAACCAAAAAAGAAAAGCATTGTGGGTCTTCCACATGAATCCTTCTCCTCCAATCATTTCTATCCAATGCCATGTCCTCGGTGAGGTTCAAAGCATTCATATCTTTTCCTATCATCTCCATCCAAGTCTTCCTAGGCCTACCCCAGCCTCTTTTAACTAATATATTTTCCCATTTCTCCAACCTTCTAACTGGAGCATCATTAGGCCTTCGCCGAATATGTCCAAACCACCGTAAACGATTCTCTCGCATCTTATTTTCAATGGGTGCAACACCTACCTTCTTACGTATCTCTTCGTTCTGAATCTTATCTTTTATTGTATTTCCACACATCCATCTAAGCATCCGCATCTCAGCTACACTCATTTTTTGAATATGATGTCTCTTGGCAGCCCAACATTCCGTACCATATAGTAAAGCGGGTCTAATAGTCGTCCTATAAAACTTTCCCTTCAACCGCAATGGCATTCTACGATCGCACAGCACTCCAGTAGCACTTTTCCATTTCATCCACCCAACCTTTATCCTATGATTTACATCTCCATCAATTTCTCCTTACTTTTGAATGATGGATCCCAAATATTTGAAATAATCATTCACCGGTATATCTTGCTCACCAAGCTTTACTACACTCCCATCACTACTTCGTTGCTTACTAAACCGACATTCGATATATTCAGTCTTACTCTTACTCAACTTAAAACTTCTAGCTTCCAATGTCTGTCTCCATAATTCTAACTTAGCATTAACCCCAGCTCTAGACTCATCAATCAAAACAATATCATCAGCAAACAACATACACCACGGTACATTTTCTTGAATTGATCTCGTAAGCTCATCCATCACTATAGCAAATAGGAAAGGGCTTAAAGCATCCTAAATATTAAAAATAGTCGTTTCTAGAAACAACTATGTAAAATGATGAAAATACCCCTATCGGGTATTTCACACACACACACACACACACACACACACATATATATATATATATATGAGTACATGTATTTTAACACAACGCCCTTTTTCAAAGGCGACCAACTGGGGGAGACAAGTGGTGGTGGGTTGTGAGAAAGAGGAGCCTCAACGGCAACAGTGGCGGCATAGAGACAAGAGTAACGCAGGGGCGCCCTTTGAAGAGGCAACGCAACTGTAGGGGAGGATTATGTGATGCCCTCCTCTGGTGGTGGTGGTTCTCGCTCAAGCGACAGGAGGTGAGACGGAAAGTCAAGGAAGGTAGGGGTGGACGAAGCACCAACGGCAACCCCACTTCACTTCAGAGTCGAGGTGTGCCCGTTGAGAAATTTTTGTTCCCCTAGTCCCTGTTAATTAACAAGGGGGAGGGTAGAACAAAAATTTCATATGTTTAAGGACGCAGTGGAGGCGCGGAACGCCGTCCGCTGCATCCAACGTTTGTTGGAAATAGCCGTTCCCAGCGAGATTTTGGTCCTAATCACGCAAGGAACGGCGCATCAAACATACCCTAAATAAACAATCCTTTTTTTGTTATCATTATATACTATTATATACTCTAAAACTTGTTAGAGGCATGGGAAAGCTTTCCCCAGGAAAAGCTATGAAGTTCTCTCAAACTGCAGGCATTGCAAGCCGTTGATTTCCACCCAAAAGCCACTCACTTCACCCAAATGTCATACAAGCACCATATTGAAGAATTAAAATTTCTATTCTTTTGCCGACGGACATTCTTTGAGACAACAATCTAACCAAGCCTTGACAATTTGCAATGAGTTCGAATATAAAAAGTTGAAAAGATAACCAAGATGCACAACCAACCTGAAACAAGTACTTCAAGAACTCCTGTTCGAATTCGTCAATCTCTTTCGGAGACAAATTCTGCTGCTCCAATTTCTGAGCTCCATGGATGGGATCAAACAGAGAGTACAGTTGCTACAAACCCACCAAAATAATACGCCATTTCAACTAAGAATCTTCTCAATCATAAAAATAAAAAACTCTGTGAAAAATAAAGACGGGAAAATCACCATCAAGTCCTCGAATTGCAGAAAATACCAAGCACGAATGGTATATTCGACTCTCTTGCACAGCTTCAAAAACTCTGCGCGATCAGTGTGGCGTTCTACAAGAGAAAACCCAAAACCATAAAAACCCATTAAACAAAGCCCAATTTCTCTACAAATTGCAGAAACAACTTCGCACTCAATCGACAAGATACCGTGAAATCATCGACCACGAAACCTCATTTCGATCTCAAAAAACCCGAAAACTCCTTAGTAGGAAAGAGAGATCATCGTACCTAAGAGGTTAGCCAACGTCATGATCAGCTTGGGCTTGAGAATCGGAACGACCGATTCCCGCTCGAGACGGATGACTTCCTTCTTATCGCTCGCCATGAGAGGCCAACAACAACCCTAATTTCTTCAAACAAGAAGAAGAAGAAATGGGCGAGGAAGTGGAAGAAGTTCCTTCAGAGAGGGAATTTAGGGATTGGCATTATTTGAGAAGAGGGGAGGCGGTAGATCTCTCTCTCTCTCTCTCTTCTCTCTCTCATTGTGTCGTCTTGTCGCACTTCCAGTTAATTAACGTTTAAAAGTAACACCTGGTTAATTCGAAAAGAATTCAGGGGTAAAATGGGTAATAATGTCGGCAGCAAATGGACTTCTGTTTCTGGAGATCAGATCAAGTGATCTGCCAAATCACCGACAATGTGAGATGAAGCAATGAACGGTAAAGATGTCAAATCACTTTCTTAAAGTGATTAGACAGATCACCTGATCTGCTCTTCTCTCGCTGTTATTGTCCGTTGCAATCAAGAGCTCAGATCTTGCGTACCGGGTCGGATCCAAACCGGATCTAGGTCCGAGGTTGGGGTTTAGGGTTGGACCTGAGAGAGTCAGAGGCTTGACCCGTCTGGTCTCAGCCACTTTGTTGTGCTGGACAAGAGGAAAGCAGATTCGGTTGAAAGTTAGGCAAGAACCCAAACTTGCCCTGCGAATTATGGCATGTATATAAGAAGAAACGTGCAGCTTTCAAACCATTTATCTTTTATACGATGGGCCTCTTTTAAAAAACATACAACAACAACTAGGGGTGGCAAAACCTGACACGACCCGCCAACCCGACCCGCCAACCCGCCTCTTAGGCGGGTTCGGGTTGGGCTTAAGCCAACCCGTTTAATAAACGGGTCGACCCGTGTAACCCGTTTACCCAACCCAACCCATTTATTAAATGGGTTGGCGGGTCGTGTCGGGTTACCCGTTTATTAAACGGGTCGGGTTCGGGTTGAGGTATGCTGACCCGCCAACCCATCGGGTCAACCCGCCAACCCGTCGGGTCAACCCGCCAACCCGACATGATTGCCACCCCTAACAACAACAACTACAACTACTATGCCTTCATCCCAAAACAATTGGGGTCGGCGATATGAACCAACAAAGAAAATCATTATGGGTCTTCCACATGAATCCTTCTCCTCCATTCATTTCTATCCAATGCCATGTCCTCGGTGAGGTTCAAAGCATTTATATCCTTTCTTATCACCTCCATCCATGTCTTCCTAGGCCTACCTAGACCTCTTTTAATTAATATATTTTTCCATTTCTCCATCCTTCTAATTGGAGCATCATTAGGCCTTTATCGAATATGTCCAAACCACCGAAAACGATTCTCTCTCATCTTATTTTCAATGGGTGCAACGCCTACCTTCTTACGTATCTCTTCGTTCTGAATCTTATCTTTTATTGTATTTCCACACATCCATCTCAGCATACACATCTCAGCTACACTCATTTTTTGAATATGATGTCTCTTGGCAGCCCAACATTTTGTACTATATAGTAAAGCATACTTTTATATTTTATTTAGCCGAAAACATGTATTAGTTTAAACATTTTTCATGTTTAAATATCTTTTTACCTCAACAAAAAAAATCAATAGTTCGTTTTACAAAAAACTTGATCAACTAAAAATAAAAATAAAAAAACTCTTGTTAAATTGATTAGATCCAAAGCATGGTTTTTAGTGAACAAATAATGACAAATACATCTACTGGTTTGGATTAAATAAAAAACGCATCTGTAACAGTCTGAGAGATGAATGATCAGGAAGCTACACAATTCTCTATATATAGGGCTTCATTTGGGAGTACCAACTGGGCTCCGCTTGTCCGACATGATATGTTAGTGCATGTTCCCTTGTGTTGGGACGTTGCAAGTTTGAATCCCAAATGATATGGTTGTATAACTCGTAGGGGTCTCTGTCCAAAAAAAAAGGCTTCATTTGTGTGCCAGACTTTGTGTAGTGACCCTGGATTTGCAACCTCCTAACTTCCTACCATAGTGATAAATATAGCGAGATTTTAAATCTCGCGATAATATCGCGAGAAATTGCCTGAGAGTTTAAAACGGCAATTTCTTGCGAGATTTATGAAAAAAAACATAAATACTGCAATTTAAACTTAATATTTACGTTTTAAACAGCTATTTGTGGTGAAAAACTAGTGTATTTTTATTTTTATTAATAATATCTTATAAAAAATCATTTTTATATTTTTTAATTTATTTTTTATTGTCGAAAAAATGTAAGATTTACGAAAAATTTTCAATTTCTCACGAGTTTTTGAAAAACAAGATTTTGCAAAAAAAAAACGTTTGTCACTATGCTTCCTACTAAGATTGTTTGGGAGCTGCGGCTCTGTTTATGAACTGCTAGCAGAAGGGAGTTTATGGATTTGGAAAAGTAGCTGCCATTAGTAATTACCAATTTCTGTTTTTAGTGCAAATACTATGGTGAGACAAACGCATAAACAACTTCCTCAGCGTCTTTTTCCCAAACAGCTACTACCAAGATAGTTTCATTAAGCCTTTATCAAATGCATAAACTCTCATCTCAGGAACCGGTTGTATGCGCGTAAGTCGGTGGCAAGGACTGCAAACATATCCAATATGGATCGGGTAATCCTTAGAAAGAACCTTTTGTTCCAGATTCAGATCCAACATGGGTCTCATAATAGGCTCTTGTCAGGATCTGATCTGAATTCATAGGTGATATGTAGAAAATGTTGGTGTTCTATGACAGAACCTGAATGTAAAAAGCCAAACAACACATCACGGGTAGCCGCCATGACCGAAAGGAATGTTGACACGGGTGCTCGGCGTTCTCCTCAGACTATCGAGGCTCACGATGAACCCAAGCCATCAAGCTGATGGTGAGCAGAACCCAAATGATAGAAAGAGAACACCTTGGTTGCTCTCATCAAACAACCATACCTCAATTTATAGTGTGTAGAGAATGGGGTAAAAGACATGGCATTTATGTCAATCCTTCACATGCCATATTGAATGTGTACTTAACCCCCTCTCTATTAATACATTCATTAGTGTCTTGTGTCAAACCACGTCACTTAGAGTTGGACCCCATCCAAAATATCCAACAGAAAATAGATATATTGTTTTTATATTTAAAATAAGTAAAGTATGTTTAAAGCTGATTTCATCTAGGATTTGATGTTATATGCATGATTTGTTTTTAAATCTGGATTTAAAAAGGTTTGTTTTCACATCAAAAAATTCGGATCCATATGCTACATAAGCTCAAAACCAAACTGGAATCAGATAGACCTTATGTCACCTGCGAAATTTTAACCTGTTATTAAAATAACAAAAGGGTCTTTGCAGTATTTTTTATATGGAAAAATATTGGCTACCCTCCACTATACCTTGCCCTCGAGTGGGTCATCTTGTTCAATCACATTTTTTTGTTTGTGTTTTTTTTTATCAAGACCTGCAGATATAATATTTATGGTTCGTTTAGTCAAAACATTTTTTTGTTCAATCACTTCATATAACCAGAATTTTTAAACAAATTCAACGGTTCACGATGTGTCAAATTTTCACGTCATAATTTTTGTGATTTCTCTACTTTTTATATCTTACATTTTCCTTTATATTCACTATTTTTATTTGTCGTTACATTTAAGATTTATTGACAATTTCCAAATATACTTCCAAAACCCAATTTTTCAAAATCTCACGGAATTTGCTTTCTAAGGAAAACCTAAGGGCGTGTTTGTTTCATGAAAGAACAGGGAAACATTCACACCATCAGAAAGGGTTGTGGGACCTTAACCCTTCCTCAAAAAAGGCCACCATCATAGGAAAGCCGGGTAGCAGTAGATAAGGGAGGCTAAGGTGCAATGTGGTGGAACACTTTTCGTGTGCTGCTGGCCCTGATCAGCCATCTATGGGACACGGCTTGTCAGCTGGAGGACCCAACATCAGATGGTGGGCGAATTAGTCGCAGCCGCACACTTAAAGTATGCAATCACGTTGCACCTGATCTCAAACTGTTGGAGCGAAACAGATAGCCAATGCATGAGTGACCCACGTAACATCAGTAGTCCACCTGAGAATCGATCAGAATAAAAAGGTGAACAAAAAAACTTCAATATTTTGAGGCAAAAAGGACATGGAAGTAAGCTTCATTATTTAGAGGCCGCAAAATTCATGAAACTCGACAACAGCTGCAACTAACCAAAAAGAAAATGACTAGAAAATGGCTCTGGTTATCCTAAATATTGGAGGGCGCCTTTCCTTGGATATATGTACACAGGAATTTACGGTGTGATCCTGTTCTGTTAATATTTACAGAATTTACTTGTTCCCCATTGTTATGGATCTGTCATTCTGTGTCCTCTTTGGCCTTTTCCCAGGGGGGTTTCTGCTTCTCTTCCACACCGTGTCACAGTGCAGGCAGGCGATCTCTGCTGTCCAAGCAGGACAATGATGAAAAGAGAATCATGTGATCTGGCCTTGCTGAAACTAACACCGTCGAAGCTCTGAGAGACTACTGGTTCCAGGAGCCCAGAAATGGTTTTCCTATTGAATCATGCATCATAGAATTTTGATGCATCAGTTCTGAGTTCACACCAGCAGCCAGAGGCATGTTCATCCATGCCATGCTACTGCCTGTTTCGTGGCGGGCAGTCTCATCAGACGGATTCATGTAACCGAATTGCTGGTTAACATATGCAAATTGCGTGCCATGACCTTGAAACTGGATCTCATTACCCTCTGAAGCAGCCCCACCAGCATATGCACTTGGGCCAACATACTGATCAGAGCTCACTGAGTCGTAACGTGACCGTCCCAATCCGTTCCACTGCGGTAGAAAGGCAAACAAGCCACTATCCCCACCACTTCCATCGCCGGGGCACTGACTTTGAGATGATCCTGGAACGTCCAAGCCAGACCAGTTAGAGTGGCTCTGGCTCTCACAGGAACCCCAGTGGTGGTTCAACATCCCTCCAGCAGCTGAAGGCTGGAAAGATAGCATACGTACGGAATCTGCTTCCCAGTCAAGGGAGCTGGTTGTTGCTGTGAAGACTTCACGATTTGGACGCTTGTCAGGATACTCATACATGTTCTTCTGCATAAGGTGAAGCGTGTAAAGCTCTTTTTCTCGGGCCTGTCTTTGCTCAAGCATCTGCTGCTGCTGTTGCTCATGGAAGTGCTGAGAGTAGCGGAAACCCTCTGACGGGTTGTTGCTCGTCATGGAGAACTGTAGCTCTTGCTGCTTCATCCCATCTACATGCTGAAGCGGATAAGAATGATGCCCCTTGAGAAGAAGTGGCTTGCTTACCAGTCGACTCTGCCCATCATCTGCATATGCATCAAAAAAAGATGGTCCACTATCCACCTGGACGGTTGACCCCACATCATCATCAGGTCTACCTAGGATCTGCTCTTCATCTTCATCTCTGAGAATGTCTTCCTCCAGATTAATCATACGAGCAGGTTTCTCTTCAACTGGTTGATGCTGTCTGATTGATAATTTATTCACAGCTGCATAATCATGTCTTTCATCATAGTACATTGTATCTGTCGTGCTCACTGCCGACCAGACATCTTCATTGGCACCTCTTCCTTGAACCATATTCTCATCTGACTTGGCATTTTCTAGAAATTTAGACAAGCCAGGTGCGGTACAAGTCTCCTCACCAGTACTCCGATCAGTTTTCATGCACACAACTGATGATTCAGCAACATTTCTCTCACAATTTTCAAGCACCATCTCATCCGAGTTCTTGACACCCTCCTCTGGCTCCTCATAGACAAGTTCAGGCATATCCGAGTTCTTGACACACTCCTCTGGTTCCTCACATACAAGTTCAGGCACGTGACTGTTCAGTGAAGGAATCCGCTCCAAAGACCAATGATGAATGGATTGAGGCGTGGATTCATTATTCTCAATTCCCATCTCATTTGAGTTATTAATATCCTCCAATTCCTCAGAGGTGACATCTGGTTCGTGATGCCTGTTGAGTGATGGCATCCACTCCACCGCTTGATGATCACCACTAGAAGGGACAGAATCTTCTTGCTCATAGTTCTCGTTAGCAACATCAGGCCCACCAGCATCTGAAGAGTCTGAACTGTTTTCTTGGTCTTCTAGTTCACAATTTCCACTCTCTTCCTCCTCATCCTAAACAACAAAACCATTGATAAATGATTAAGCACCTTAATTTTAAAAAGTATAATCTGCTTAGCTTTCAGGACATGGATAACATTTCTTTTATTTCCAGAGAATCTACCCACTAGAACACCATAGATCATTCAAAAGAACTTGTCCAATGAATTTTGACTATAATATTGCACATTAGCAAGTAATAAGCAGATTTGTGCTGAGCATGTAGTAATCGTTCTAAAGAATCGCCGGCAACTCAGGCAATGACAAAGAAATACCCACAAATGCTTGAAGAAGATCAACAAACCTTGTTGATCATAAGCCTCTGGCTATCTGCAATTTCTCGACCTAGCAATGTCTTTAACTGTCCTGTATGTGACTGTCTTTCTATGCGAGAAGCATAAGCAGCTGCAATTTCTGTGCAAGCAATTTGCAACCTACATACAGGGTTTTGCAGAAGTAAGATTGCAAAATTGGGTGTTACCTGTAGTTCAACATCGCAAAATGTGAAAAAATATCACTAACCAATGGTTATGCAACTTCTTTTTCTCTTCCTCTTCAAAAGCACCATCAGTTTGTACTTCAAGCTTTTTGGTGTCACCCAACACCCGGTTAAGAGATTTGAACTTAACTGATCCACCTGTTTGCTTTAATTTCTTGACCATTTGTTGCTGTGTCCTGCTGATCTGTATTCACCCCACCGCAAAAGACAGTTAAAACCTCAAATCATATAACTCTAGCATGACTTCATAAATCAAGTACGACAACTATTCACTTCCAAAGAAGATACAAGAAACAAATTTCAAGCACCAAAATAAACAAGAAACCTGTTCAGATAATTCGGCATGATCTATAGAGCAGAAAAAAGAAGTAAAAAACTACTTTTCCTGAAATGAGTGGTGTTTGCAGCAGCAACCTAGGTATAAGTGTGCATTTTAAGCATTAAGGGACACACCTTGACAAAGACTAATAAGCATTTGTCTATACATACAGCAATATTTGTGACTGTGTATGCATGCAGAGTGTGTGTGTGTGCGCGCGTGTGTGCATGCACTTCTGCATGAGAGAGAGAGAGAGAAAGAGAGAGAGAGAGACCGTTATCTCCTGAAGTGTACATTTATGATAAAACCAACCTGTGTTTTCCAGAGTGACTAACCAAGGCATTTTAAGCAGATACAGAGAGGAGAAATGTTTTTGGTAAGTAGTGACAAAAATCTAGCTTCTAAGAAATATATTTAAAAAAAAGAGAGATCAGGTCATACCTTACAAGAAATATATGCATCAGGATCACGGGAATCAAAAGATGTTTTGAGCTGTTTATCTTCTTTTCCTGGATTGTTATCCACTTTTTTATTTGTGGAAATGCTTAGTGATTTCCCACCTTTAGGTTTTAATAACCTGTTCGTACACAATCAAAACAGACTATCTCAGTAATGCCTGATTTCAAAATTTTGAGGCTTCCAATTTAAAATGACTCAAATCCTTTCCTAATCAAGTATAATTTTCATGTTGCAAATGAATAACACATTGTTGGAATATGTACAAATGTGTATGACCCATAGTGCTACCCCCCTCATGTATATAACATTGTTTATGGGGGTAATATTGTAACTTTTCACTTTTGTGAATTTTACTTAGTTCATTAGGATATTTTAGAAACAATAATGTTAAGGTGTGGGTGTCAACCCCTTTTATTGTTGTAACTCTTCATTTTGAAATTAATAAACTTATCTTCCTCATAAACCCCATCGTGTTTATTTTCTTCCTCTATCTTATTGCTTCCAGTTGAACACCTCAGCTTGTGATATGGTATCAGAGCAGGTTTAGAGCAGAAGAAGAAGATTTGGAGAGGGAGGCACCTTTGTTCCCGTGCTGCGGAGGTGCTGTTTCGGTGGTCTTACTTGATGTTGGTGACGTCACCATTGAAGGGGGTGACTCATGCAGTAAGAGTCGACCAAGACAGCAGTTCGATAGCTACTGATTTTAGAGATTTTTTAAAGAAAAATCATCTCAATCTGTAACATATTAGAATTTTGGGAGATTTTCCAATGTTTCCTGGATTTTGTATGCTACAGTAACCAGATTTGGAATTTTCGGCATTTTTGTGCATATCGATGGCTGTTAATGGCTGAGATAGATTTGGGCCAGGTTGTTTTTGCATAAGAATTAAGAAGTGAGTTGGGCATGCTTTTCTCATGTGTTTGATGATGTTTTGGAGCAAATATTAAAAGTTTATGACAGAGTTAAAAAGAGCTGTAACTCAGTTTGCTGTTTCTTTGAGTTATGACTGCTTGTTTTTGTCATTTTTTGGTTGGCTGCTGCAGTGAATCATGAAGAATACATTGTCTGGGGTTTTGTTCTTGGTGTTGATGACTTCTTTAATATGTTGTTAATACAAAGGCTGCATCGATAAGGTTTGTCTTGTGGTGTTGTCTTGTGGTGTTGCATGACTGTGTGTTGTTTGATATTGTGGTTTGTGAGTTATCTTGTTGAATAGTTAGTAGATTCAGCATATTTGTGACGTGGTAGTGTGTGGATGTACTTGTGATACATCTTGCATTGATGTGATTGCGATACATTTTGCATTGTCGCCTTGTTTTGCATATCCTTTCTTTTAGTGTGCAGCCTCATCCTAAGAACTTGTAGTTGGGGGTAGTTTGTGAAATATGGAGAAGGGAGAAGGTATACAACTCGTCCCAGTGAAGCTTGATGGGATGAATTATGCATATTGGGCCGACTTTATGACTGGTAATTGTTGGAAAAGGTCTTCGGGGTTATTTGGATGGGTCAAAAGCAAACCCAAGGCCACTAATCTAGATTATGACAAACAAATGGAAGAATGGATAGTAAACAATGCGAGAGTGAAGGCCTGGATCTTAAGGTCAGTAGAACATAAGATAGCAGTGAATCTTTTAAAATTTCAGGAGGCCAAAGCATGGTCATACCTTAAGCAAGTACACGAACAAGAAAACTGGGCAAAGCAATATCAACTTACAAGAATTGAGGGCCATGAGGCAAGACAGTAAATCTATAGAAGAATTTTATTCAGAAATGCAACGTGTTTGGGATGCTCTGACCCTTATGGAAAGTCAACCTCAACGTGAAAAATATGCAAAATGTGACAAATAAAATGACTGCAAAGCATGCATGGACATATTTGACCAACATAAGAAGACTGACAGGCTGATTGAGTTTCTCATGGCACCTCGTCTTGAGTTCAATGGAGTAAGGAGTGTCATGCTCCATAGACCTTTCTTGTCATCAATTACTCAGGCGCTAGCTGAGCTTATTACTAAGGAGACCAGGATGAGGTCTCTTGTAACATTCCCATCCGACGAGTCTATTATGGCACTTTAGAGACAGGCAAGTGGCAGGATTTATGGCAGAGGAGGAGGTCGAGTTGGAGGTAGAGGGTATTTGAGTGCAGTGCAGTGCCATTACTGCAAAGGGACAGCCACATGAAGAGTACTTGCCTAGTGTTGAAGAAGAGGAAGGGTGGAGTCTTTATCGCATCACCGAGTGGAGAGAGTATTAAATCCAAGGATAGGCAAGTTGATGGTAGCAGTACCAGCCAATCAATGACTTTGCCAAGTGCTAGCCTTTCTGATCAGTCAGGTGGTGGTCAGACACAGATTCTTGAGAAAGTGCAATAGATTCAACATCAGATTCTCAAGATGCAGCTCTTAACTCAGTCTGCCAGTGCCTCATCCTCTGATAGTGCTTTCACAAGTATCTTGATCATTCCCCTAATTGGTTGATAGACTTAGGAGCGTCATGTCAGATGACAGCTTATGAATATTCAAGTGACTACAAGAACTTCACCTTATTATGAATATTCACAAGTATCTTGATCATTCCCCTAATCGTGTGTGTGTGTGTGTGTCTATATATATATATATATATATATATATATATATATTCTAATGTATGTAAACCGAAATACTCATCAGGGGTATTTCGGTCATTTCATTTTGAAATAAATGGTCAGCCCGTCAGGGGATGACTGTGCCTTTTTTTCTTTTAGATCACGTGATTGAGCATGATAGGGACAGCTCCAACTAGCTGTTGGAGTTGCTCTCAATGGACACAAATGTGACCGTTGGGAGGCAGCCCAACAGCTAGTTGGGCTGGAGAGCGATTCCAGGGAGCGGGTATATGCCATGGCATATACCAGCTCGCCACATGTAAAGTATTTGAGAATGGGAAAAATGGGGAGAATGCATCCCCATTTTGCCCTTTCACATAAAAAAATGAGATTTCAAGAAAACATTTTTCCTCTCTCTCTCTCTCTCTCTCTCTCTCTCTCTCTCTCTCTCTCTCTCTCTCTCTCTCTCTGTTGATTCAGCTCAACCGGCCGGACTGGTTCCCTGTTGGCCTGTATTCCGGTAGCAACCGGCTTGAGCTGAATCAACCAATTCGGCCGGCAGGGAATAAAAAAAGAAGTTTTCTGCAAACAGGGAGAAAGATGAGTTCTTCAGCAAAGAGAAAGAGGGAGGGGGAGAGAAAAGGGAAATTGATGAACACTGAGAAGGAATCCGTCCTTCACCTGTAGTCGAAAGCGGCCAGGAAGGTGCTGCCAGCGGAGAGGGCATCGGAGGCATCGACATGCCGCTGCTCGTCATCGAGCGTGCTCTCGTTGTCGCGCTTTACCGACCACGAGCCGGCCGCAACAGACCAGACATCATCGGAGAACAGGTCTGAAACCACCGGGACTCACGCCTGCACCAGCTCGGCATCTCGGGAGGCCACCTGATTCCAGCCATCTCGATTGTTCTTCGATCACCGAAAAAACAAGAAAGAGAGAAAACATTCTTGAAATCTCTTATTCTTTTTTAATGTTAAAGGGCAAAATGGGAAGGCATTCTCCCCATTTTTCCCATTCATAAAAACTTATACCCGCTCTCTTGAACCACTCTCATTGGGTTGTCCCCAATCTCCCTCTCTTGTTATAAATAGGGGTTCTCCCCTTATATATTTTTTATGCTTTTCTCAAGCATTTGTAGTACAAAGAGCATTTATTTTTTATTCTCTTGACCCTTGTGTGGGTGATATGCATTGACCCATTAGTGGTCCTTTGTGATTAGGTTGTGTTCTTGTAAGCTCATAAGAGGCACTCATTTGCTCTTGTTCTTGTTTCATTACATGGTATCAAAGCTTTGGCGCTCTTGGATTGTGATTCATTCAGAAAGACCAAGAGAAGGATTGTGAGATTGGTGGAGCATCGGTTTGTGGGATAGTTACATTGGGAAGTGCACCATCAAAGTTTTCTTCAACAACAATCTTGCTATCTTCTCCTCTCTTCTCTCTCTATCTTCGTCTTTCTCTCTCATTATTGTAAAAATGAAGGATGAAAGAGAAGTGATCATCTTAATTCTCGTGAGACTCGATGATACTAACTATGTGATGTGGGCATCCATAGTGAAACATAAAATATGTGAAAAGGGTCTATGGGGTTTGGTTGATGGCACCAAAAGAAAGCACTAAGATGAAAAATGAAAAGTGGTTCTTTAAGAAGAATAAATGTTTAAGGTCGTTACCGAATATGATACAAAATGGAAAGAATGGAGGATAGGTCATTCCAAGATAATTGGATGACTCATCAATAGTGTTTACATCAAAAAATATTCTAGCTTAGCAAAATTTTATTTTGCGAGTGATGCATGAAAGTATCTTAAAGATATGTACAGTCTCAAGGATATAATTCACATATGCAATGTGCAAAATAAGGTGAGAACTATGACCCAAGGGGAGACGAACATTAGGGAATATTAAAATGCCTTCTCTATTCTTTGGGATGAATTGGCCCTTTTAGAGCCAAAGTGGCATTGCCCCCAATATGTAGAACTCCATGAAAAACAAATTAGAACAGAGCATTTCTACTAATTTGTTAATAGGCTTAGACCCAAATTTGAAGAAACCAAATTGGCTCTTCTTCATAGACGAGGTGTACCTACCATAGTTGAAATACTTGAAGAATTAACTATGGAGGAAAATAAGTTGAAAAACCCTCCTCCTCTAAAAAGAAAGAATTTGTGCTTACTATATCAAGGCCTTGAAATCACACAAGGGCTTATAAGCCCCCTCACTTTGGAAGAAATAAGAATTGAAGAAAGTCTAATGATTATGGGAAGAGCCAAAACGATAAAAGAAACAACCATAAATACAACAAGAGTGGCAAATTAATTGCTATCATTGCTATGAGTCAGGTCATATCAAACACTTTTGCCCTAAAAGAAGAAAAAAAGATTAGAGATAATAAGAAGGTGGCTTTAGTGGGACCATCTCTTGAAACAAATGGTGTAGATGACTCCAAAAGCATTAGCTCATTGTCTTTGGCACAACTCATGGAAGTACTATAACCAATATTCAAGAATCAAGTTCCCTCCCTCTTAAGGGCGACCGTATCCGCATGCATTGACCCCGGTAAGACTTCTTGGATTCTTGATTATGGTGCTTCTTTTCATATGACTCCTAATGAGTCCATACTATTTGAATGTCATATTCACCCAAATGATTCTTATGTTTCAACCATCGATGGAACTTCTTTAAAAATCAAAAGTTTTAAGATTTTACAAAAACATCAAGTCTTTTTTGTACCCAATACTAGAATACTACCAAAATTAAATTTAAACCTCCTATCTATTTTTCAAATTGCGGATCATGGATGCAAAATCTTGTTTTCACCTAATAATTGTTTAATACAAGATCTCCAGTCCAGGAAGTCAATTGGGTGAGACCATAGAAGAGGAGATCTCTATGTTATGGACAATCTTTAATTATCAAAACATATTTTTTATAATTTTGAGGAAAAGAACGATATAGAAAATTGGCACAAGAAACTAGGACATCCTAGTGTGTTAAAATTGGATTTGTTTTCATTTTTCACAAATTATAAAAAAAGGGATTTTGTTTGTGAAGATTACATCCTTGGTAAAATGAAATCGTTAACTTTTGGGTCTAATCATTTTATATCAAAGAAACCATTTGAGTTGGTATATTCGAATGTATGGGGACCGACTCCGGTTATATCTAAAGGAGGAATATCTTATTATGTTATTTTTGTAGATGATTATAGTAGATACTCTTGGATATATTTTTTTAAACACAAATTTGAGGTATTTGATTGTTTTCAAAAAATTTATTGCTATACAAAGACTCAATTCAAAACCAATATTAAAATCTTTAGAACTCATTCTGGAGGAGAATTTGTATCAAAGGATTTCAAAAATTATCTTGACTTACATAAGATTATTCACAAAAAATCATGTCCTTATACTCAACAAATTATTTGTCTCATTGAAAAACTATCGAAAACATTTCTCTCATTGAAAAATTATTTGAAACATCTCCTGATTACAAAAGGCTGAGAGTCTTTGGTTGCAAATGCTTTGTCTTTATCAACAGAAATAACAAACTTTCTGCAAAATGGACTAACCGAAAGGAAACATAGACATTATTGAAACTACTAGAACACTTTTTATATCAAAAAATATTTCAAAAATGTGTTGGGTTGAAGTCGCTATTACGGAGGTTTATTTGATAAATAGAACGTCGTAAAAAACTATCGAAAACATTTCTCTTATTGAAAAATTATTTGAAACATCTCCTAATTACAAAAGGTTGAGAGTCTTTGGTTGCAAATGCTTTGTCTTTATCAACAGAAATGACAAACTTGTTGTAAAAGCTATTCCTTGCGTTTTTCTAGGTTATCCTGAAAATCAAAAAGGATATAAATGTTATGAAATTAAAATAAACAAACTATATGCCTAAAAAAATGTCATGTTTCTTGAAAATGAAAATGGATTTGGAAAAAAAAAAACAAGAGCATTGTGACTATTCATTTCTTTTTGACTTTGCTAGTGAACATGCAAGTTGTGATGACATTCATGATGTGCATGAGTGACAATGAGGACACTCATGAAGCATATGAGAATGAGGGTCTTGATAATATTGACCAACCTCATAGTCAAATTCAAATCTAAACTCGACCTACTGAAAACCATCCTCCATGTGCTTTAGAAAGATATTCTCAAAATCAAGATTTAGATTCTTCAAGTATTAGAAGATCCAAGAGAATTTCAAAGGCTCTTAGTAGATCTGTATCATATGGTTCATTTGAACCCAAATATGGAGCATGTCTAATGGTTATAGACTCGTATGTAGAACCATCATCTTACAATGATGTTAAAAATCATCAAGAATGGATTACAGCAATGAATGATGAATTGTAAGCTTTAGAAAAGGCAAAATCTTGGAAAATTCAAACACTACTTAAACGGAAGAAAACTATAGGATGTAGATGGGTCTATAAGATTAAAACTAAAAGTGATGGGACTAGAAAGATATAAAGTCAAACTAATAACCAAAGGATATAGTAAAAAATATGGAATAGACTATGATGAAATATTTGCCTCAGTCGCTCGAATGACTACTATAAGAACTCTTATTTCTATAGCATCAATTAAAAAATGACTCATTTTTCAAATGGATGTAAAAAATATTTTTTTGAATGGTAATCTCAACGAGGAAGTTTATATGAATCCCCCACCAGGATTAAGTTTAACACATGAAAAAACTCTTCGGTTACAAAAAGCTTTGTATGGCCTAAAACAAGCCACCAATGCTTGGTACGATTGATTCAGTAGTGTGACGACACAACTTAGTTTTAAATCTTGTTATAATGACATCGCATTGCTTGTTAAGTCTCCTAATGCATGAATGATGATATTACTTCTCTACGTTGATGATATGATTATCACAAGAGGTGATAAGAAAGGAGTTAGTCATATCAAAGATGTGCTCAAAGGCAATTTTGATATGACAGACCTTGATTTTTTATGGCACTTTCTTGAAATAGAAGCGGCTTACTCATCTCGTGGTTACTTATTGTCGCACACTAAGTATGCAGCAGAGATTATTGAATGGCCAGGACTCTCAGATGAAAAACAAGTTGATACTCCAGAGATCATCAATGCAAAGATGAAGAAAGATGATGAAGAACCTCTGAAGGATCCAACTCTATATAGACAAATTGTTAGAGTTTTTTCTTATCTCTTTATTGTATGTCCTGATATTTCTCATGTTATTCATTTTGTTAGTCAATTTTAGCATGCTCCCATTACAATAAATATGAATGTCGTAATGAGGATTATTAGATATATTAGAAATTCTATTAAGTATGGGTTATTCCTTTCATCTTCTTTCTGTTAGAAGTTATTGCATATTATAATTCTGATTGGGGAGAGAATGTGAATGATAGACGCTCATCCACTGGTTTTTGTATTTTTGTAGGTGATTCTCTAATTTCATGGAGATCTGAGAAGCAGCAGAAGATGTCCCTCTTTTCCACTAAAGTAGAGTATTGTGTTATAGCAACAACTACGTCTGAATTAGTATGGTTGAGACAATTGTTAGAAGACTTGAAAGTTCACATTGCAAAACCCTCGAGATTATGTTGTGACAACAATAGAGTTGTATACATTGCAAGCAATCATATATTCTATGAAATGATCAAACACATTGAAATAGATTATCACTACGTTCGTAAGGAATTTCTGAAGAAGACCATCATGTTGTGATATGTAGCATCCGAGTATCAACTGGCGAACTTCTTCACTAAAGCGCTCCCACCACCTAGATTTCACTTCCTACTTGGCAAACTCTCGGTTGTTACACCATGAGTTTAAGGGGGGTCTTAAGATTGTGTGTGTGTGTGTATATATAAACCAAAATACCCATTAGAGGTATTTCGGTTATTTTACTTTGTAATAAATGGTCAGCCCATTAGGGGCTGACTATGCCTTTTTTATTTTTTTATTTTTATTTTTGCTCACGTGTGATTGAGCATGATAGGTGGAGCTGCTCCCAGCAGTCACAAATGCCCAAGAACTAGTTGGGTTGCCCCCAATCTCCCTCCCTCGTTATAAATAGGGGTTCTCCCCTTATATATTTTCTATGCTTTTCTCAAGCATTTGTAATACAAAGAGCATTTATTTTTCATTCTCTTGACCCTTGTGTCGGTGATGTGCATTAACCCATTAGTGGTCCTTTGTGATTTGGTTGTGTTATTGTAAGCCCATAAGAGGCACTCATTTGCTCTTGTTCTTGTTTCATTATAGAAGGTACACTAGTCTTCCTACATAAATGAATTTAATATTTTTGGTAGAATTTTATACCTCAACACGTATGTTAATCGTATGTTGTAAGATATCTGTATTATATTATAGTTATCAATTGGTTCCAATAAAATCTAAGTGGAAAATGTTGAAGACTTGTGCTTAGATTTCAGAATGGGAACCAGATATGCATCTAACAAAGTTTTAGGCAAAAGAATTGGTCTCACAGGCATAAAAAAAACACTAGATAACTAATTGTATACATCAAGGAAGTTAATGTGTGTAAACAACATTATTGTGAACTAACTAGAAAATGGTTTATCCTTACTAACAGGTCATGTACATGGGCACACCCACACACACACACACACACACACTCTGATCAAACGTGATGAGTAAAGCTTAATCTAGTAATAGGGATGTAAACAGTTTGGATTCAAATACCATATCCGACTAATCGGATGTTGGTTAAATGGAATCGAATTTGAATTTTGATCCGGACAGTGAAAATCTCATGCCAATTCTGGTTTTTTACAAACAAACAAACAAACAACAACTACGCCTTCATCCCAAAACAATTGGGGTCAGCGATATGAACCAAAAAAGAAATTCATTTTGGGTCTTCCACATGAATCCTTTTCCTCCAATCATTTCTATCCAATGCCATGTCCTCGGTGAGGTTCAAAGCATTCATATCCTTTCCTATCATCTCCATCCAAGTCTTCCTAGGCCTACCCCGACCTCTTTTAACTAATATATTTTCCCATTTCTCCAACCTTCTAACTGGAGCATCATTAGGCCTTCGCCGAATATGTCCAAACCACCGTAAACGATTCTCTCGCATCTTATTTTCAATGGGTGCAACACCTACCTTACGTATCTCCTCGTTCCGAATCTTATCTTTTATTGTATTTCCACACATTCATCTAAGCATCCGCATCTCAGCTACACTCATTTTTTGAATATGATGTCTCTTGGCAGCCCAACATTCCATACCATATAGTAAAGCGGGTCTAATAGTCGTCCTATAAAACTTTTCCTTCAACCGCAATGGCATTCTACGATCGCACAACACTCCAGTTGCACTTTTCCATTTCATCCACCCAACCTTTATCCTATGATTTACATCTCCATCAATTTCTCCATACTTTTGAATGATGGATCCCAAATATTTGAAATAATCATTCACCGGTATTTCTTGCTCACCAAGCTTCACTAGACTCCCATCACTACTTCGTTGTTTACTAAACCGACATTTCATATATTCAGTCTTACTCTTACTCAACTTAAAACCTCTAGCTTCCAATGTCTGTCTCCATAATTCTAACTTAGCATTAACCCCAGCTCTAGACTCATCAATCAAAACAATATCATCAGCAAACAACATACACCACGGTACATTTTCTTGAATTGGTCTCGTAAGCTCATCCATCACTATCGCAAATAGAAAAGGACTTAAAGCAGATCCTTGATGTAACCCAACCGTTATCGGAAAATTGGTTGTCACCCCTCCACAAGTGCGGACATTGGTTACTACTCCTTCATACATATCTTTAATTATACTAATGTACTTGAGAGAAACATCTTTCTTCATCATTGTCCACCAGAGAACGTCCCTAGGTACTCTATCGTATGCCTTCTCTAAATCAATAAAAAC